>NW_026775577.1:46265000-46890000 GCF_030987335.1 Cornus florida | reverse complement strand
CCATTTCTAAGCAATTCTCCAAAATCTCAACATCAAGCAAGCAAGTATGGTCCTACACACATCAAGACAATGATCATGCAAATCAAAACATGTAATGACCCAGTCATTTTCCTTCCTTTCCTTTTTCTCCATTTTTACGGATTAATTTTTTCAGTTGAAATTTTCCTTCTTGTAACCTTACTCTTCGTGCTTGGAGTTGGTTTTTGACTCCCTGCACTTTCATTCTTGTTGGTTTCCTTGAAAGGCATAGCTTTACTTTTGGAGGAAAGCTCGCCGGTCGTTTCTTTTTCCCGTGGGGGCGTGGATGAAAAGATTCTTCAGAAACATTTTTGTTTCTTGGGGTGTTTTTCATAAATATCTTTTCAAGATATTTTGATTTAGGGTTTTGAAGAAAATATCTTTTGGAAGATATTTTCATTTGGGTCACTTGCGCAGTTATCCTTTTATGTAGGGGCCTTTGTGTAATTAATGAAAGTTAATGGCTAAGTGTCTCTTTGTGGCTTGAATTCCCGTACGGGATTCATTTTCATATTTTGTCGAGTCGTGTACTCTTAGAATTGCCTTGCGGTCGATCTCCCCAGTTTTAGGGTTTTCGGCCCTGGTTAGCGCCAAACTTGTTTATGTCATATCTCTCTACTCGGGACTCGATTTTCGACGCCGTTTTTCTGTTGTTCATTTTTTTTTTTTTTTTTTTTTTTTTTATCATTTTGGTTCTTTTTTGTTCATGGAGTTTTGCCGTCTGAGCGTGTCTACTCAAATTCTATGGCGAGACCCGTTCGGGGCACTTTTAAGGTTTTTCTATAAATAGGGGTCTCTAAAATGAAAAATGAGATTTTTCTCATCTCTTTCCCCTCTTGGCCGGCAGCCATGGAAGCCCATGGGGCTACCACCTTCTCTCTTCTCTTTTGAATCTCCTCTCTTTATTAAAAAGTGGTGATGCCTTAGGCTTTATTGTTCGCCTTAATAAGGCCTTCGATTCCAACCGATTGGAATCCTGTTTTGGCCATTTTTTGAGTTCGGGTTTGAAGCCAAGTTTAGATTTTGGTATTACCTCCTTGGTGTTTAATGATCACCTTGTTGTCCCCGACAAAACCCCGAAGTTTCGTCGGATTCGGAAAGGTTTCATTTCGGTGGGGATTTGTGATTTCATCACAAAATGAGGTAGGGGATGTTATAGGTTTATATTTGGGTTGTTTTGATTGTTTTATAAACTTATACAACTTGTATGCATGCTTTTGTTCAAATCCTAGAATTTAATTTAATTATTTTCTTTGTATAGGATTTAATTCTAATGATTGTATATTGTTGGAATTAAAATTGTGGCATGCTAGTAAATTTGGCATTGGTATGTTTATTAACATATATTAAATTGGGGGTATGCAAATCTTATTTAATATTTATCTTTTATGAAAAATTAATTCACATAGTTATAACAAGTATAAAATTAACTTGTAATGTGATATTAAAATAGGCCTTGGCATGTTCTGTAACCTATGTTAAATAGAGAGTATTTGGATAAGTTTAGAAATCTAGAGATTTTGAATTAAATGAATTAATTAAAATCTAATTAATGGTTCCATTGGCTTGGTTGAGTTTTTAACTTGATAATGGTAGTGACTAGGGCTTGTTCACTTGTATATATCAATTTGGGGCCATTTGGAGATACTTTAGAATCTAGAGATTTAATTGCCGTATTTTGATTAAACTCTATTTTGTTGTTTCAATGATCTAATCTAGTTTTGAGTTGATTTGTGTAATGACCATACTATGTTGTTTAACGCGTATATAAATTAGGGATCTGATGAGTGCTGAAAAGTGTGCATTTAAACGCTTTAAGCTTGAGTATTCTAGCACCGTTATCTATCTTATTTTTCCGTTTTATTCTAATTTTATGTTATTGCCCTTTTCAGGTGCTTATCCCAAAAATAAGTTAATTCAGCCAAATAAGAGCATTAAATGAAGCAATCTTGAGCTGAATGGAAAAAAGGAGCAAAGTAGAAGCAAAATGAAGCAAAGTGTGGAAATTCACCTTCTTCGATCGATCTCAACATTCCTTCGATTGATCAGAGAAAGATCGATCTAGGCCTCATCAAGATGGATCCAAGCATTTGTCCTTATCCAAAAGATCTCACCATCTTCGATAGATCTAACATTTCTCAGATCGATTGAAATGATTCGATCTTATCCACACCTACCACCCCACCTACCACTTTTGTCTCTTTCCCAAAATATCCAAAAATATCTCAGAAGATTTGTCGTATTCCAAAAAGGTGCCACTAAGGATGATCGAACTCTGCAGCATTCGATGGATCTCACCTATGTTCGATCGATCGAATCTCCTCAAGTTCGAAATAAAGCAAAGTCCAGCTCATTAAAAGATGGCTCATGGTGCAATCATTGCAAGGGCCCTAGTGCACTAGTCCATACCATTGGGTATGACACTTGAGTTACCTAAATAAGGATTTGGAGCCATTTTAAGAGCAACATTCATAATAACTCTCATATCTCATATCTTGGAGAGGAGGCTAGAGCTTATAGAGAGATATACACACCTTACGGAGTTCTTCCATTCTTCTAGGGTTTCCATCAAGAAGGAGGTCATTCCTACCATGGAGATAGCCCTTGAGGGTTGGATGACTACTTCAATGAGTGGCTAGACATTTACTTAGGGCTAGAGTAGCCCTTAAGTTTGCTTCCTAGACCTAGTGTTTTGTATATTTTTGGGGATGTAATTGTAATAGATGTTTTGATCTTGGATTTATATATATATCTTGTGGTTTCTACTTGATGTGTATGGATTAATACTTTCAACTGATTATCTATTTCTACCCATATGTCTATGTATGCTAGAATGGATGATTCATATGCTTTTCTCTAGATTTAGTGGAATTTATGAATGTTTATATGTATGGATGAAGTTAATCTAGAGATAGTCAAAACATAGTGCTTAATTGAACACTCTAGTAATTTATTTGATGGTTCACACTTATTTCTTGATGGATTGTGCCACACCTTTAGCTTACTTAGTTTAATTTCTATGTCTTTAGTGTAGATGTAGTGTAGTTCCTTTAGATTCATAGATAGGTGGACAATCTATTCTTGTTCCTTGGTGTTCCATACTTATGAATGCAAAGGGTGTATGTTTCTAGATAGTTGTGTGTGCAAAAATTGTGGTTTCATTGAATGGGTTTTGGTCTTATTTGATAGGTTGTACTTTCCATATGAATTAGCTAGACAATCTATACTTATTTGCCATCCATGCTTAGTTTCAATTAATGTCACACACACACACAAGTTACAATTCAATTTTCCCCCATTGATATACAATTGCTAGTGTCTAGTGAAGTCAAGCCTAGTAGTGAGCTCTAGTACCCCAAGTCTCTCCTCTATATTTCTTTTTCCCTATTTTCTCCCATTATTGTTTTTTGCTTGCTTTAATTTCATTTGCATTGTAGTTTAATTAACTAAACAAACCATCTTTTGATCATTTAACCTACTAATCCAACCTTGTTTCCATTCCAAACACGCCCAGAATCCCTTGGGATGATCCCTACTCACCCTAGCTATATTTTTAGTTAGAGGTAGTAGTGGCTTTTATAAATTTAAAACTTGGCCACATTGCACATTCACATTCTTAGCACATTTTTAGACGTTGGTGCCACAACAACACCAAGTTTTTGGCGCCGTTGCCGGGGATTGAAGGTAACACTGTGGTTTAGAAACAAATAGGAATTAGTACTCTTTTGATCGTGTTTTTACTTTATTTTACTTTTGTTACTTATTACGTTTGTTTTTAATTGACTAGGTGCATTGAGCAAGAAAATCAAGCAAAGGAAATTAAAGAGCAAAGGAAGCAAGGAAGCCAAGTGAAGCTAAGCAAAAGCATAAAAGGCTAAAATCTAAAAAATTTGCAAAGCATAACAAGGCTTGAAAATGGAAAATTAAATTGAAGTTGCTTAAGGACCCTTTGTGAGATCCTTCTAACTCAATCTCTAGTTAAATCGTCGGCCCGCGTGGAGGCAATTTACTTTTCTTTGCATATTGTTCAAGCATGGGAGTATGGGATCATTGTATGTGGAGATTTGTTGATTGATTTGTTATGGGGGCAAAGTGATTGTTACTTGCTTATTTCTTGTTATTTGTTTTGCAAGTGCATGCATGGTCGTAGGTCATTGAATCCTACTCTTGTCCCTCTTGATTTTCATCTTGAATCGGTTGTTTGTAATCCTAGGGGAAGAGGTAGTTCTCATCACTCCATTCCATTAATGGAAGAACAACATGACGACCATGTGGAGGACCTTGGTCACATAGACCAACAAGGCATCCTCCACCCTAATGTGCATCATGACAACATCCAAGTACCATTAGGCATGCCTAGACCATTCATTCCACCATAACAATAAGGCCAAATTCCATTGGGAATGCCTCATCTAGTCTTTGCTCCACAACCTCCCATTATGCAAGGCAACCAAGGTGTTCGTGTAGCACCGCTGGTTATAAATCCCCCTATTGCTTTGCGTGACCACTATGTGCCTAATGAATATAATGCACCTACTTGCATTCAATTGCCTCCATTTAGAGCACATCACTATGAGATTAAACCACAAACCATTCAAATGCTTCCTAACTATCATGGACTTCCAAGTGAAGAACTTTACAAGCATTTAGATGAGTTTCTTGAAGTATGTTTCACCATGAGATACGCGGACATGCCAGAAGAGGTTTTAAGACTCAAACTTTTTCCTTTTACCCTCAAAGACAAGGCAAAATATTGGTTTAACAATATTAGGCCTTTTTCGATAAATCTTGGGCAGAAATGCAACAAGAGTTCTTGAAGAAGTACTATCCGGTTTCAAAGACCAATGCATGAGAACTTCCATTTGTGAATTTTCTTAAGGGGATGGGGAAATGTTTCATGAGGCATGGGAAAGGTTTAATGACTTGCTTAGGAAGTGCACACATCATGACATACCTAAATGGCAATTAGTTTAATATTTCTTTGAAAGTTTATCGGATAATCACAAGTGTATGGTTGATGCATCTATGGGTGGTTCTTATATTGACAAGCATGAAAATGATGTGTTGCAATTGTATGAAAGCATAAGTGAAAATTCAATGCATAGATCTTTATCCTTTAAAAATGGTAAAAATTTAGGTGGAAGGAAGAATGTCGGCTTATATCAAGTTGACAATTCAAATGACATAGCTGCCGAAATGAAATCCTTATCTCAAGGGTTTGATTAATTTTTAATCAACCACTTTGGCAAATCAAATATCTTCCTCCCCTAATCATGTTCATCATCATGCATCTAATGAATCTTGTATGACTAGTTCAAGTGTCTTACATTCTACTTCCAATTGTCCCCATGGATATGTGCAAAGTGAGACCCACGAACAAGCTAATGCTGTTTTTGCTAACCAAGGGAATAATCCCTATGGCTTACACTATAATCCAGGGTGGAGGAACCATCCAAACTTCTCTTGGAAAAGCCAAGGGGAAGGTTCAAATCTTCCCTAAGGTGGTTTTCAAAACAAGTATGTTCCACCTCTAATGCAAAGCCAAGGTTCCAAAGGTTATAGATATTTTTTTCAATCATCACATGGAAATCAATTATCAAATTCTCATTTTCCTAACCAATCATCGTATTCTCAAGGAAACTCAAGGAGTCCCGCTTTTGAGGAAAAAGTGTTGACTGCTTTAGGCACTCTAGAGGCAAACACTCAATTGCTTCATTCTCATTCTCAATCCATTATTAAGCTAGAAACCCAAGTCGGGCAAATAGCTAGTACTTTGAATGCTAGAGAGAAAGGGAAAATACATTTAAATGCCCTACCAAAGCAACAATATGTTGTGGAGACTCATTCCTCATCGGAAGGTCCCACAATTGAACATGTCAATGCAGTGACAACCTTGAGAAGTGGGAAGATTGTGGACAACCAAGTGAGTATGTCCAATGAAGAGATTGAATCAGTGCAACCAAAAGTTGACACCCGTCCTGTTTCACATTTTATTCCTCCTTCATTGCATGTGCATGATCATCATGTTGAGAAAGTGTTGAAAAATGATTTGGAAAAGGATTTGAAAAATGATTTGAAAGATTCATATGTTGAAAATGCTTCAAAGAAAATTTTTTGAAAAAGATTTTGAGCCAAGAGCTCCATTTTCGAATACCTTGAAAGGATCCATTTATCTTGACAAACAAAAGACCAAGACCAATGAAATTATCAAAATGTTTAGGCATGTGAAGATTAATCTTCCGCTTTTGGATGCAATCAATCAAATTTCAGTTTATGCCAAGTTCTTAAAAGATCTTTGCACCCACAAGAGGAAGAATAAGAGCCAAGCACTAAGAAAGTGGTCTTAACTGAGTAAGTGAGCTCCATCTTGCAACACAACACTCTTTTAAAATTTAAGGACCCCAGTTCACCTACTACTTCTTGCATTATTGGTGACCATGTCATTAATCGGGCGCTTCTTGATTTAGGAGCTAGCGTTAATCTTCTTCTATATTCAGTATATGTCAAATTAGGCTTAGGAGACTTGAAACCGACGATACTTCTCTTCTCAGGATCTTCACTTCTAAGGTTGTGGAAACCCTAAAAGTCACCACGTTGCCAGCCTTCTGAATACACCGTCAAAAGAACTTGAAATTTCAGACCTCTTCTATCAAGGCTTACGCCTTCTTTTATAGAAGAAAATAAGGATCTGGTGGGCTTTTAGGTCTTCTAGCCCAGGGATGAGATACGGCTGATAAAGAGAACAATCCCGTACTTTAAATCTGACATGTCATGAAAGGCTCGAGCTTTTGAACAGAGGCTCAAGGTTTAAGGTTTAAGCTCGAGCTTAAGGAACAAGATTACTCGAGCTCCAAGAATTGGTGCGGTGATCTTCATTTTGACACTTAGAATTGGTGCTCAATCTCCAAGAATTGGTGCCCATTTTCTTCGACTATTTTTTGAAGCGTCTTTTTCTTCAGCACTTAGAATTTTTTTAGGATTGAAATCTTTTAACATTGCTTGATCCAAGCTTCATGGGCTCAATCACTAGGTACCAGGCTTGAGCATTTGGGACTCAAGGCTTGAGCCTCAAGTAATAGTGCTTGATCCTGGAGGTGAGGTACGAGACCTCCAATTAAAATAAACTCTTCAACTTCCAATGCCTCATGCTCAAGGTTGAGGGTCAAGGCTCTAGCACCCTTAGGTAAGGCTCGAGCACCCTAAGTTGGGGCTCGAGCACCAAGGTACAAGGCTCGAGCTTCAATGCCTTGTTGACTTTTCTTCTTTTCTTTGTAGTGATGCTCGAGCCTCAAAACTTAGGCTCGAGCTCTAGGGCTTGAAGTTCTTCAAACTTCACCATTTAAGCTCTCGACTTGCTCTGAATGATCGGCAACGACTCCGTAGGCTTCGATATCATCATAAAGTCCTGGTTTTAAGCATTTTTCTAGGAAAGTACCTATAAACACACATTAATCATAAATCAGTCTAACTATGGATAGAAGTATCACTTTAGGCCTTAACATACATATATTTAGGGGCTCGAATATGCATATATTCAGCGCTCGAACTAGCACACAAATCCAGTACCGATCATCAAAACAAATAATTGACCTTTTATTAAAGCTTTATTCAACTAGGTGCACTTATTCTTTTCACTTGATTTTTTTTTTTATTTTTTTATTTTTTTTATAGGATCAAAGATGGAAGCATGGTGCAATGTGTTGATCTATTAAGCTTTCTAGCGATTCATGAGGTTGAGTGTTAGGCCAATAACTCCGAAATCAGACGGCTACAGGGAGCTAGGTATTAAAACACCCCTAAGGATTTACAAGCTCAAATCAACTATGCTACAAACCAAAACAACCTCCATCTAATTATTTCTCACTTCTTACTTTTTGAGAGTAGTCCTTACTTTTTTTTAATTTGCTTTTTGCAAATTTATTTGTTTGTTTGTTTTTTTTTTTTTTTTTTTTTTTTTCAATTATTAACCTAAAGTTTGGGCCCTCCACCTTTCGATGCAAGAAATTCAATGCTTGATGAGGCTAGAATCCCGGTTACTTAGTGAAAAGGGTTTATTATCCACATTTGTCAAGAATGAAAGCTTTCAATGCACTACTAGCTCAATTATGATATAACCAAATCAATAGTCAAGAAAGCATATACCCTAAAATGAATGCTAGTGTGTGCCTGTGCTAGTGTAGAAACCTAGAGTGATTATCAAAACAATCACAAAATCAGGATCATGTAGACCACAAATACAAGCAAGATATCAATCTTTCAAAAAATTTATTCATAAATGGCATCCACAAAGCATACAAGGAGTATTGGACTCTCAAGTCAAACAATTTTTTAATTCTAAGTATCGTGATCCTCAAAAGATCAAAATCATGGCTCAAGTCTCTCAAATCATACCATATTGCATAGAAACTATGTGCGATATGTAAAATATGCTAACACACCCCCAAAATTAATCTGTGCATTGTCCTCAATGTGCAAAGAAGCAACAGATAATGGAAAGAGTATACCAAATGGGTGTAGCAAAAGGGAACCGGCAATGAAAGCTTAGTTTTGGAAGGTGCACCCCCAAACTTAGACTTTAAAAACCTGTCTGAAAATGGTCACACTAGTAACTGTCAATACATATGCCTCAATGATATAAATGAGAGGTGAAACTGTGAACTAGGCAAAAATTATGGCATCTAGCAATGTAAATCTCAGAATATACAAAACTAATATCAAAATCCAAAAATCCATATATAGCAAGTAAATCCAAAACCATAATCCAAAAATCAATGTATAGCAAGTGCAGTACAAAAATATCTAAAGTATCCAAAACCAGTGTAAATATCAAGACAGTGCAAAAATATCCAAATAATAGTAGTATAACAGAGCAGATAATGAGTAATAGAGAGAGAAAATGGTGGAATCAAGGAGTAAGATCCAGAGTCATCATGTCGGCAATGTGCTATAGCATGTTAGACATCTCTCGGTTGTGGCGAGTGAGAGAAGTCGTAAGGTCAGTCTGTAACGTTCCAAGCTCACGCCTTACCTCAGCAATGTCTGTCCTCGAGTCATCAGATCGCCGAACTAGATCCTCATACCTCTCTACCAAGTCATCACGTCTCCTCACCAGATCATCATATCGCCTCGTGATATCCTTGTGCCGCTTAGTAATGTTAGCTCTGAAGGAAATGAAGTCTATATGCAACTGAGTGACATCAGATCTATAGCTAGAATCTATACTGGCATGGCGGGATCGAGTGTCAGCCTGTGGCATCGGCTTTGGAGGAAGGACTTGAAAAGGGTAAGCTTGCGGAGATGCAGTAGGTACATCTGGCTGTGAGGTAGAAATGGAAGTAGTAGTGCGATGCCTCTGTCTAAGAGGTGATCTATTTGCTACCTCATCTGCAGCTGCATCCTCTTTGGCTCTCTCCTGATCTCGTTTCCTTTTCTGATCTCTGTTCTTTCTGTTCTTGAGGTAAGAATTATAGGTTTTTGTCCACTCGGCATGGTCATATGCCCTCCTAGCTCTCTGTACATCAGTCTCTAGAATCTCATCTAGGTCAAAATGATAGCCCTGGTCAATCAGCAGCTGAGTAATCAGGTGGCCATATGGTGAAGGCCAAGCCTCAACTCTAGAATTATGTGTGTGTATTAGATTCTTCTAGAACTTGTGAATGAGTTCCAGATGAGTACAGGAATAGAAATCCAATAACCTTGGCTCAAACAATATAGAGCCTGAAAAATCCCCTCTCCCCGCTATGTGCGATGGCCTGATGGAAAGGTATTGAGGAGTAACACAGAATCTATAAACCAGTATCCGGGATCAATGTCAACCTGGTTTACAAATGTGTTGCCCTCAAAGGCAGTATGTGGAGATAGAGTTGCTACCATGGTCAGCTAGGAGGGGTAAGGTGGAGCGCTGGGATATAATGGATCCTCAGAGTCAGCAATCAATAGAGATAAATGGGGGAATCGGCATGCAGTAGCTATGGCAGAGATAGAAATGTCGATCTCCTGGCCATCTATAATCGTAAGCATCAAGAGTCAGTCAACCTTATCTAACTGGAGGTGCTGGAAGATTAATGTAATGATAAGCACTGAAAAGTGCGCATTTAAACCCCTTAAGCTTAGGTATTCTAGAACCTTTATCTATCTTATTTTACCGCTTTAAATTGATTTCGTGTTATTTCCATTTTCAGGCTCTTATCCCCAAAATAAGCTAACTCAGCTAAATAAGAGCATAATTAAAGCAATCTTGAGATGAATCAAAGAAAGGAGCAAAGTGGGAGCAAGAGGAAGCAAATGGTGGAAATTCAGCAAGTTCGATCGACCAGGAAATATTTTTGATCGATCCAATATTGATCGATTTCAGCACTTCAAGATGGATCCAAGCTATTTTGTCCTTATCTAAAGATCCCAAAAAGTTCGATCAATCCAACTTTCTTTCAATCGATCGAAAAGATTCCATCTTATCCAGTTGTACCACCCTACCTACCACTTTTGTCTCTTTCCCAAAAATATCTAAGATTTGTCCTTATCCAAAAAGGCGCCGCCATAGTGGATCGATCCAGCCTTAGTTCGATAGATCTCAGCCATGTTCGATCGATCTTAGACAAGGTTTGATTGATCGAACTTCCTCAAGTGCGCAAAAAGACAAAAATCCAGCTCATTGAAAGTTGTCTCATAGCCAATCATTAGAGGAATGTTGGAGTGCGAGCCCAGACCATTAGGGTAGCATTTTAACCTACCTATATAAGGAATAAGAGGCACCTTTTTAAAAGGAGATAGAAGGATTTTGGAGACACAATTTCTATACCATTCTTAGTGAGGAAGAAAAGAAGAGAGGAGGCTAGAGACACAACCTTGGAGTTCTTCCATCTACCAAGAAGAGCAATTTCTTCCATGGAGTTAGCCCTTGAGGGTTGGAGGACACCATCCATGAGTGGCTAGACATCCTCTTGGGGCTAAAGTTAGCCCTAAACATGTTTTCTATATCTTGATTTATGTATTTTTGAGGGGATTTGTGTTGTAATACATGTTTTGACATTTTTATATACATAGATCTTGTTTATTCAATGATTTGTGTGGTTTAATGCTTCCAATTGATCATTTCATTCTATCCATATGTCTATGTATGCTAGAATAGATGTTCATGTGTTTGTCTCTATTTCTTATGTTATTAATGCATGTTTATGTGTATTGATGCTATATGTGACGGCCCAAGATTTGTAAACTCGGTGCGTCAGTGATGACCAAAAGATGACCTAATAACGGATCTGAAATGCGGAAGGGAAAGGTGCTACAATGGTCTCTAGAGATACAATATGTCTCTAAGACACCAAAGTGACCCTCAATGAGGTCACAGAACCCAAAGGAAAACAAATGCGGAAGTGACGTTTCAATTACGGACAAAAAGAACCTATGGGCAAAATGGTCATTTTACAAAAAAAGTGGATTCAGGTGCTATCGAGCACACCGTTGGGAAGAAAATGAAAAACTAATCATGATGGACTCAAGAATTGCATTATTCGGAGTCCGGACAAAGGAGAAAGGCTAAAAACAAAAATGATATCGTGGCGGCCCGACGAGGACAGCCCACTACTGCTGCAACTGAGAGTAAAAACGGGCATCTAGACGGACTTTTCTGGAAAAACTCAAAGAAGAAACCCCCCCTAAAATCAAGTTTCCTACCCCGGATCATAAAAAAAAACAAAAAAAAATGTATTGTGAAATACCCAGAATGCCCCCAAGAAAATCAGGTCAAGGGGGTAAAAATTACTCCAAGCTACTGCCCAAAGAAAAGAAATAGGGCTTCGGGAGGTTTTTAAATTGCCTAAATTGAAAATGCAATCTTAAAATACAACCACAATACCCTTAGAAGTTTCGGATCGGTTAAGATGATTTTTTAAAAAAAGTCGATGACTATTAGCAAGTACATTTGTACTAAAAATCTGCAAAACCTGGCAGCTAGGATTTTTCAGACAAATATGGATTTTTGAGGGCAAAGATGACGTTTTCTGGAAAAACACAAAGAAGAAACACCCCCAAAATCAAGTTTTCTACTCAGATCGCAAGCCAAAAAAAAAAAAAAAAAAAAAGCATATTGAAAAACTCGAAATACCCTTGGAATAGAGTAGGGTAAAAATTCAATAAAATGTAACCTTAAGTTTTTGTTTCATCAAGAAGGGTATTGTTTGCCAAAGTGAGCATGCTAGTGTATGTAATATGTTAAAATAGATGTGCTACAATGGCCTAAGGCCTCATGGCATGTCATATGCAAGACATGACCCTTCAATGCATTAAATCACATATCTTCCATAGGCAACAATGAAACTAAATTTAGCATACATATCACAAAAGTGTCTTTGGCCCTTGGCCTCATTACAAACACATTCTAAGAGTAACAAAAGGTGCACTTAAGTGCACATTACATAGCTTAGACAATAAATACATGTTTTGACATAATAAGCAAAATGGAGCAAGATATGGTAACAAGTGCATATTCAAACATAGCAAAAATACTCCAAGTAGTCTAGCAAGTCTAAAATTGTTGTGCATCCCACAATATGGCTTCTTTACCTGAAAAACATCCGGTAACTTCGGGGTGATTAAACAAGTTTACTCGTAGGGAATGAGCATGCATAAGTTCAACTTATTAAAAGGTTTGCAATTTTATATAATTCAATCCATGCTATTAAAGTGGCATTAAAACTTTCAACATAGCATAATGAGATGCAAATTCACAAGGTTAACAACTTGGAATTTAAATGCGAAATTAAACCAAAGTGGATACTTGGATATTGCCTGGATTAAAACCGTGCTCTTGAGATCACTTTAAGGCTACTAACCCATGGGTACCATTCCCCTAGTGCACACTATAATGTAAGAGGATAATCCCCCGTACTAGAACCAAGTCCTAGCCTAGTCAAGTTCTTGATAATATCCCAAGTTTCCAAAATCAACAAGTAGAGCAACAAGTCATGATATGTGATAAAACACAATGAATTCCATGAATTACATGATTAAATCATTAGGTTAACATGATAGAAATTATATAAACCAACTAGGTAATTTCTCTAGATTTCAAAACTTGTCCAAATGAATCCAATTAAATATATGTTAAGGAGTAATTTATGGCCATGCCATATATCAAGTCAAAATTGAAATACAAGCATGGTACAATTAATTAGAATTTAAATACACTTAAATCAATTAATCCTCTAGATTTACAAGCAAATTTAAATCATGCCAAATCAATATACAACAAAGATTAAGTCATAGCCATGCCATTTATCAAGTCTAAAGTGAATTATATACAAGTTACAATTAATCATTTATTTCTTATTTCAATACAAGACATGCATACAACTTAGATATCACTATAAGAACAATTAAATAACTTGGAAAAATAAATTATAACACCCTTACCTCAAAAGAGGATTGTTCCTCTTGAAACCAAGGAAAGCAAAGGAATTTCAAGTTTTCCTTCTAGGGTTATGTAGAGGAGAGTGAGAGGAAGCTTTTGTATTCTAAGCTTCAAGGTCTACGGTGAGTGGAAGGGCACCAAAAATGAAGTCAAAGCTACTAGTCAAGCTTTTCTCCAATGGTGGCTTGGTTAGGGTTTTTGAGAGGAAAGTGATGAATGAATTAAAATGAAATTGAAACCCTAAGTTAAAATGGTGGGCTTCTCCACTCACTAGGTGCTCTTGCACTACCTCTCACACACATACGAATGCAAGACTAAAGGTGAGTCCTACACTTGTCATGAATCTAAGTAAGCTTCCAAGATTAAATATCAACCCTACTGAGGACACCAAAATGACCTAGGTTTGGTGTGATCCACATTGCATAGGACGGGTCGGGTGAGGACAAATGGGATGGAGCAAGTTCGCGCCGAATGGGCCCAGGTCCATAATGTCATTTCAGAAGCCCATGTTAAAATGAGGGAGTCAAGTCCAGCCAAAAGAGAACAAGATAGGTCCAGCTCAGTGGTGGTTATAACCGTCTATAAATAAAGGGGATTGAGAGGGAAAAGGGGTGAAAAATCATTGGGAGTGTAAAGTTTCTCTCTTTACAATTAAGGAGAAATTCTTTGTACTTTCAATTAGCGCCGTCTGTGGGAAGAACAGGAAGGATTGATTGATATCATTCCAGATCAGATCGATTCAACGCATTCTGCGAGGAAGACGATTAATCTGCAAAAGCTGAATCAACATTGGTAATAATACGATCTGTCTTGACGAGTCCAAGTTCCGATTAATTTCAGAAAATTGGCGTCCGATCCAAGCAGATCATATCCGTGCTTGATCCGGCGAACCGCGCGGTTGCGATCTGTTGTGATTACTGAATTCGGCTGGTAGTGGACTGAATTCGGCAACTGTAAGTTCAGATCTGGTGTGCGCGCGTTAGCGGAACTCCGATTTGGTCAAGAAGCCTGCAGTTGATGACTTTGCTTCGATCTAGAATGATGATCGGAGAGGCAAACTCGAATTCTTTGGAGAACGGCCAGCAGTCAAAGCTCGATGAGCTAATGAACATGATCGATGCTTTGAGGAAAGAAAATGCAAAGCTACGAGCTGGAATGGAGCATCGTGAGGCTCCTGCAATTTCGAGGCCGCCTCCTGAAGGAGAGGGAGCTTTACCGTCCGAAGCTGATCGTCAAGGTGATCCAGAAGATGTCAATCGTGGTGGTTCACATCGTGATGAAGGTATAATCGGTAATCTGTCCCCGAATGTCGGCCGAGAAGAGGATCGGGAAGGATCTGTTCGTCTGGAACCGCATCACAAATGGATTATGAGGGAGGAAGCATCGGCATATAAACATAGGATTACGTCACCATGGCGGAGTGAATTTGCGGAGGATAGGTCGTTCGATCCGCCATACCGACCTTTATTAGCAACAGTTGATTACCGTAGCTCAGAAAGGAGATCTGCCGATCGAGGATTTTCGTCACGGTTTTTAAGAGAAAATGAAGCACTGCGTTCCTCAGCAAGGACGGTCGCATCACCGTTCACTGATGAAATTATGAACGCGCCGAATCCGAAAAAGTTTTCCATGCCGATCTTCATTCTGTTTGACGGAACAACCGATCCGGTCGATCACATATACCATATTCAGTTGAAAATGGCTTTGAATACTAATAATAATCCTTTGATGTGCAAGTGTTTCCATACGAGCTTGGCTGGACCAGCTCTCAATTGGTTCAAGAATCTGGCTCAAGGCTCAATCGCCAGTTTCCAGGACTTATGCGATAAGTTCATAAGCCAATATTATGGGAATAAGCGTCCAGCTAAGGATGTATCGAGCCTTTTCACAATGAAGCAGCATGAGGATAAGTGGCTCCAAGCTTTTCTCACCCGGTTCAACCTCGTTAAAAGCATGGTAATGGAGTGTCACCCGTCAACAGTAGTCCAAGCATTTAAACTCGCAATGAACCGGGGGACGCCGTTCCACACCAACTTGGTGGTTAATACGCCAAAGACAATGGATGAGCTGAACGAGAAAACTGACGGTTTTGTTCGCCTTGAGGAGGAAGAAGCAGCTAATTCAAGGAAGACGTCAATTATTTCGATGGAGGAGAAGTCTAAAGCCAAGATCCAACAAAAACAAGCTCAACCGCAACGTCACCCCTCATGGAAGGCAGAGAAGAGGCCTAGGGAGGAGGAATCAGTCACTCCATTTAGAGTCACCTTAGCAAGGCTATACCAGGAGAACAAAGATAAGTTTCGTCCTCCTCTGCCAATCAGGCAACCTCTTGAACAGAGGGATCAGGCTAAACAGTGTGCTTTCCATAGTGATTTTGGGCATCAGACTAACGAATGCAGGAACCTAAGGAGGCAGGTAGAGATGCTAATCGCAAAGGGGGAATTTGCAAGCTATGTTCAAGGTCCGGCGCAAGAGCATAACCGCCCGATTGAACAAATCAAGCAGAACCAGAGGCTGAACCAACATAACTCTTAGCCCGTTCGGATTATAAACGCAATTCATGGCCGGCCTGAACAAACGATGGAGTCAGAAGAGTTGCTCAGAACGAGGATACGCCAGGCCCAGCTGAAAAGAAGAATTGGTAGTGTGCATGCTTTGCACCAGCAGAACGCGTCCACATCGATAAAGTTTGACAAAACAGACCTGCTACGCGTTCAGATTCCTCATGAAGATCCACTAGTCGTCAGTCTGACGATTACAGAATGCCTGGTTCGGAGAGTCCTGATTGATCCAGGAAGTAGTGCGAATGTCATGCCCAAGGTGACGTTCGACCGACTAGAAATCGAACCCAAAAAACTCAAACCCACAGGAAATCCGTTGCTCGGATTTGATGGGAAGCGAGTGGAAGATGTGTTCGATGTGTTGCGCCAGTATGGAATGAAGCTTAATCCGGCTAAATGCTCATTCGGTGTAAGCTCCGGTCAATTCCTGGGACATGTGGTCAATCATAGGGGAATTGAGGTCAGCCCAGCGCAGGCAGAAGCCTTGATCAGAAATGCAGAGCCAAAGACAATTAAAGAGGTGCAGGCACTCACAGGCCGGATAGCCGCACTGAGCCGATTTATTTCCAAGCTTTCGGATCGCTGTAAACCTTTCTTTGATACAATTCGAGGGCACGGAAGATAAACCTGGAGGGATGAGCAACGGTAGGCGCTAACCAGCCTAAAAGAGTACATACGTAATCCTCCGATTCTGTCTGCTCCAGAACCGAATGATAAACTCTTTCTATATCTCAGGGTGTCCAGTATAGCAACCAGTGCCGTTCTGATCCGTTGCAAAGAGGGCAAGCAGTTCCTGGTGTTTTATGTTAGCAAGATAATGTCTGAACCAGAGAGAAAGTACTCTAGGGCCGACCGAATGATCTTGTCGTTGGTCAACGAAAAAGGAAGCTTAGACATTATTTTGAATCTCATCCAATCGTTGTTTTAACCACTTTCCCTTTGAGAATGATCCTGCACAAACCGGACCTGTCGGGGAGAATGACCAAGTGGGCCATTGAATTGAGTTCATTTGATATCGCGTACGAGCCCAGGACGGCAATCAAGGGTCAAGCGGTGGCGGATTTCTTACTTAACTGTGATGCTGAAGATGCGGTGAAAGATTATAATTGTTCCTGGTGGAAGCTCTTCATGGACGGCTCCTCGAATCGAATGGGAGCCAGGATTAGAATTCAATTACAAACATCGGAAGGAACTACGCTGAGCCAAGCGATAAGAATAGAGTTCAACGAGACCAACAATGAGGCAGAATATGAGGCGTTGATAGCTGGGCTGAAGTTAGCTAAAGAACTGAAGATCAAGAATCTGATTGCTTATAGTGATTCACAACTAGTCATTCGACAAGTCAATGGGGACTATGGGGCCAAGGATGAGACCATGGAAGCATACCGAACTGCGGTTCTGCGTGAGGCGAAAGCCTTTGATCAGATTAGGTTTATCTAATTGCCGAGAGAGTATAACGAAGATGCCAACCGCTTGGCTTGTAGTGCATCCAGTTTTGGAGATAGTTTAGCTAGGGTCATCCCAGTCGACATACTGATCCAACCTTCCATTTTTAAAGAGCTACCTAATCTGAGTACTCAACATGTTAATGTTATACCATATGAGCCAAGCTGGATTGATCCAATCATGGCTTACATACGTAATGGTACACTCCCCGAGCGTAAAGATGAGGCAAGAAAAATTAGGTCCAGCGCAGCAAAGTATGCCATTGTGCATGATCAGTTGTATAGACGTTCATTCTCGGGTCCATATTTGAAGTGTGCTACCCCTGCAGAAGCTAGATAGATTATGCGAACCATTCACGAGGGAGTATGCGGAAATCATTCTGGAGGAAGATCTTTAGCACACAAAGCAATGACACAAGGGTACTTCTGGCCAAACATGGCACGAGATGCAGAAGAATTCTCTAGAAGATGCGATAAATGCCAGAGGTTCGGATCATTGATACATCAACCACCTGAAGACCTGCACGTAATGGCCACCCCATGGCCTTTCGCACAGTGGGGGATGGACATGGTTGGCCCTTTACCGACTGCAAGATCGCAGAATAAGTACGTTCTGCTAGCTACTGATTACTTCACCAAATGGGTAAAAGCAGAGCCGTACCCTAATGTCACCCAAACTCAAGTAAGACGCTTCATCTGGAATAATATTATCTGTCGTTTTGGCGTACCAAGGTCAATCGTGATGGACAATGGAACCAACCTCGATAGCAAGCAAGTGAGAGAGCTGCTGGAGGAATACGGAATCAATCAGAAGTTAGCAGCAGTCAGTCATCCCCAGGCTAATGGTCAAGCCGAGATCACAAATAGGACAATATTTGCTTGTATTAAGAAAAAGCTGGAGAATGAAAAAGGCAAATGGTTAGATGAGCTACCGAACATCTTGTGGGCTTACAAAACAACCCTAAGTTGACCAACTGGAGAGAGCCCGTTCGCTATGGCCTGTGGCACCGAGGCGGTGATACTAGTCGAGCATTTGGTTCCAACTATAAGGAGCTTGGCGTAGGATCAAGAGTAGAATGATAGAATGCTGAGGTTCAATCTTGATTTGTTGGAAGAAAAAAGAGATGCGGCTGCAGTGAGGCTTGCCTCTTATCAACAGACGCTTGTGAATAGCCATAACAAGAAGGTGAGGCACAGGGGTTTCGCTCTTGGCGATCTGGTTCTGAAAAGGAAGGTGGAAATAGTCAAAAAGATGTTCTCCCCATGGGAAGGTCCATACAGAATAGCAGAGGTCATAGGGAAGGGGGCATACGTCCTAGAAACTATGACAGGAAGGGTGGTCAATAAGCCATGGAATGCTATGTCTCTGAAAAGGTACTACCAGTAAAAGTAGAGTTTAATTTCAAGCAATATGTACACCCTAAATTGCATGCTTGCAAGTGTACGAAATTTCCATGCTTTATAAAAAGTCTCTTCTTTGTTAAAAATTTACACTCTTCCCGTTCAGCAAGTTAGTGGCAGCTGGCACTTCAAGCCGAACGCCAAACACTTGCTCAAAAAATAAAAAAAAGCCAACTGGCAAGAGGCGTTCAAGCCGAGCGCCAGGCATTCAGCAAGTTAGTGGCAGCTGGCACTTCAAGCCGAACGCCAAACACTTGCTCAAAAAAAAAAAAAAAAAAAAAAAAAAAAAAAGAAGAGCCAAGTGGCAAGAGGCGTTTAAGCCGAATGCCAGGCATTCAGCAAGTTAGTGGCAGCTGGCACTTCAAGCCGAACGCCAAACACTTACTCAAAAAATAAAAAAAGCCAAGTGGCAAGAGGCGTTCAAGCCGAGTGCCAGGCATTCAGCAAGTTAGTGGCAGCTGGCACTTCAAGCCGAACGCCAAACACTTGCTCAAAAAATAAAAAAAAACTAAGTGGCAAGAGGCATTCAAGCTGAGCACCAGGCATTCAGCAAGTTAGTGGCAGCTGGCACTTCAAGCCGAACGCCAAACACTTGCTCAAAAAATAAAGAAAAAAGCCAAGTGGCAAGAGGCGTTCAAGTCGAGCGCCAGGCATTCAGCAAGTTAGTGGCAGCTGGCACTTCAAGCCGAACGCCAAACACTTGCTCAAAAATTAAAAACCAAGTGGCAAGAGGCGTTCAAGTCGAGTGCCAGACATTCAACAGTTAGTGGTAGCTGGCACTTCAAGCCGAACGCCAAACACTTTTGAAAATACACTGTAAAGCTGAAAATAGAAAACTCAAAGGAGGAAAGTGATGCTAAGCAAAAGCATTATCATTCATAACCAAAAAGGCCTCAAGGTACGTAGTACCATACATGCAGATTTTAAAAAAAAAAAAAAAACTGCTATTAGGTGTCAGTTCTGATCTTCTCCAGGCTGTAACTTGTCATTCTCGCCACCATCTTCCTCTGGACCATCGAGAGCTTCTCCATTCTCATCTGCCCTATCATCCTTAGAAGGGGAGTCGAGATGAATCACCCCCTCAGCAGGCATAGGTCTGTCGGCAGCAACAGAGGAAGAGGGCATGATGGTAGAAAGGGGATGAAAGGGTGGGACAATTCCTGAAGATGCGACCTCTATGAATTCAATAAAAATGTTCTCAGCTGGGTTGCATGGTGGATTTTGATAATTGTTTGGGGGGTGGATGTCCAAAGAAGCATCTAGTGCACAAGAACTTAATTCACCTTCAGGGGGAGAACGATTAACAAAACCATCTCTGTACCTTTCAGCATACCGGATGGCACTGGTCCTGGTAAAGTGAGCAAGGAGAGCTCTCATACCCCCTTCGACTCTGCCGATCATGTTCATCAGGGAAGACCGTTCGTTTAGAAGTTTTTCTTGGGAATTCGCATGCGACAACCGTTTGGCAATGAAAGAGCGTTGAAGGTCTCCCTTTTCGGCTTTGAGAGAGTCCCTTTCTGTCAGAGCCACACTCTTCTCAGTTTTTAAGATGTCAACCTCATCATGAAGAGAATCCCGTTCAGTCTTCAGGAAATCCCGTTCAACTCTGAGGGAATCCCTCTCGTTTTCCAGACTGTCTCTCTCTGCCTTTAGGTTAGCAACTCCCTTCTCTGAGTCCCTAAGCTTAGACTCCAGCTTAGCAACTCTAGCCTCAAGAAGAGTCTCTACTTCAACAGACCTTTTAAGGCCCACAGAGAGAGACTTAAGTTTTTTGTTCAGAGTTTCAATTGTTTTTTGAAAGGTAAACATCCCGAATAGAGTCTGCATGAAGAACAAGAAATTCAAGTCAGAATAATTACTAAGGAATCATAACAGAAAAGGAACACATTTTTAGTAGAAGAAGAGTCACCTCCATAGCAGTGGTCGGGAACCGTTGGAACATCAGTGGTCGGGAACCGTTGGAACATCTCACCAAAGGATAGCTTATTCTGGATTTCAAGGTCTTTTGGGGTCCAGAAACCCTTGTAGAAAGTAAATGAGGTAAGGGGGTCCTTATATATTGAGTCAGTGGGGCCAATGGTTGATCCATCTTCATGGCTGAGCAAAGGTGGCCATGGAAGAACGGATGGAATTGGACCATAGGTTCTGGTCGACTCGCCTTCAGGAATGAAGAACCGTGTAGGGGACGATGGTTCAGTAACCCTGAAAGAAGCCGTCCTGATCCTTCGAGTCGGTGGGATGTCACTCTGATCATGACCGCCCTCAGGCATTGGCCTTTTTCCTAAACTCTTTTCCGACAGAACAACATTAGCTGGCCCCCCATTGTCCTCGGAATTTCTAGCATCCTGAGTGCTCTCTGAGGAAGTGTCGGATGAGATGTTTGATGGCATGATAACAGGGGCAGCAGGACGGACTTCAGCAGTATGGCCCACAATAGGGTTCTCAGCATGGGTGAGCTCAGAGGGCACATCAGCAGAACGGTTTGAGACTTGAATCACAGCTGGGACAACCGCGACTTGCTCTGGGGCAGAGACAGCAAGGAGATGATGTGCAAGCAGGTGTGGATGATAAAATGGTGGCAGGAGCGTTAGGAGGGGTGGGAGTAGGATGCCTCCTCCTACTGAATGATGGGATCTGAATGTTCTCCATTGTAGACCCTAAAAGAGAGGTGTCAGAGAGATTATCAGATGTAAGTAAATCAGTAGCTGAAGGGACATCGTTCAGCACACTTTCTTGCAAGGTATCTAGCCTAGCCCTGCAGACGCTATAAACTAGTTCGTCATGGGGAATTTGAAGGCATCTACAAAGAAAAGTGCAAAAACGGGGAAGACAACTTTCACAGTGGCATTTGGTAGGATGTGTTTTCAGCTTTTTGTAGCCAGAGACAGAACATGCTCTAAAGGAAGAAGGGATAGGGAAGGAATGGCCGAGCGGAGTCTGCCAATTCCCACCAACCACAATTAAATTCCGCCTCTAACCTTTTTCAAATGAGCTTTTATCAGTGCAGATCGACCGTTTGTCAATAGGAAAGAAGTGATAGTACAAGTCGTTTTGTGAAATCTTGTTAATCCGGTAGCAGAGGAGAAGGTCAATAATGTCAAGATTGAGACCCCTATCACGATTCAAGAGCAGGAGGACTGAGATTACCCAAAGAAAGTTTGGGTTAACTTGTAGGGGGCAGAGCCCCAATTTGTTGAAAGCATAACAAAAGAACGGGTGTATGGGGAACCTAATGACGTTCAAGTGAACGGCGAAGAATAAAACTTCCCCAGGAAGAAGACCCTCGCCAGATCTCTCGTCTAAGTTTGTTGGGTAAACTCGGAGAGAAACGTCGCGAGGAATATAATTCTTGGATCGAATGGCGTTCAGGTTAGGGGAAGTCATAAAAAAGGGGAAGAGTCCTAGGCAGTAAAGTCGTCTCTTAAGGAGAGGCTTTTTTTAAAAAAAAAAAAACTAACCTTGAAAGTTTGTGATAAACTCAGCGATGGCACAGTAGCTAAAAATCGAAAAGGAAGGACTTGCCAGAGAAATTAAAAAGGATCGCCGGAATGTGCAGGAAAGCAACAGAGAGTAGAAGCGAGAGGTAAGAGGAAGGGTGAAGGTTGAGAGACCAGAATTTATAAAGAGGAGAAGTAAAAGCAACATGAAACTCCAAAGGTCAAGGCAAAAAGTGGCACTGCAGATCTCGAAACTTGGGTTCTTGTGCCAGCCGTTCGATTCCTCGAGTCATTGCTCCAAGCCGTCAGACAAAGATCGTGTCCTTTCAATAATCTCACCCTCATTAATGAGGAAAGAGATTAATGGGGGCAGATGAAGACACCAAAATGACCCGGGTTTGGTGTGATCCACATTGCATAGGACGGGTCGGGTGAGGACAAATAGGATGGAGCAAGTTCGCGCCGGATGGGCCCAGGTCCATAAAGTCATTTCAGAAGCCCATGTTAAAATAAGGGAGTCGAGTCCAGCCAAAAGAGAACAAGATAGGTCCAGCTCAGTGGTGGTTATAACCGTCTATAAATAAAGGGGATTGAGAGGGAAAAGGGGTGAAAAATCATTGGGAGTGTAAAGTTTCTCTCTCTACAATTAAGGAGAAATTCTTTGTACTTTCACCTACACTTGTCAACCATCCATGCCAACAAGTGGTCCAATCCTAGGCCAACAAATGGGTGAATCTCCACCCTCCAAGTGTCATCATCCAAGGCATCAAAGTGTTTCCACACAAATGTCAACAAGTGGACCAATGAGAGTGTGACACTTGTCACACTTTTCGGAAATTGCATAAAGGTCCTTTTTTAAAATATCTTCCAAATTAAATTGCTAAATGGTCCCTAAGACGAAAAATAATTACTTTAGTTAATTACCCAAAAACCCTTCAAGTTATGGATAATTACAAAAAGTCTTGTTTTTATGCCCTTTACAAGAAAAGTAAGCATTTAACATGGTTTTCTACAAAAGTGAAAATGTAGATATCATAGAAATGAAATATAATGGATGTATGCAAAGCCAGAATCAAATCCGAGCACAAAAAGTGAGGTTATGCAAGGAAAAATGAAAAATGACTAGAGGACAAAAATAGGGAAAAGACGAAAAAAGAAATTTACCGAAAAAAGAAAAGAAGGAAAAAGTCCGGGTCATGACAACCTACCCTCCTTAAAAGGGATTTCGTCCCCGAAATCAAATCGTACTTGAAAGCGAGAACAAATGGGGATACCGAGAGCGAACCTCCTGTTCGAGCTCCCAGGTAGTCTCCTCAACGCCGTGATGTCTCCACAAGACCTTAACCAATGGAATGGTCTTGGTCCGCAAGACCTGCTCCCATGAATCAAGAATCTGGACTGAACCTTCCTCGTAGGTCACGTCCTCATCAACAACCACATCTGTCCACTGTAAAATATGTGATGGATCTGGCTCGTACTTCCTCAGCATAGAGACGTGAAAGACGTCGTGAACCCTATCCAGGTCTGGCGGCAATGCCAAACGATAAGCAACTTCACCGACATGTTCTAAAATCTCAAATGGCCTAATGAACTTAGGAGACAACTTGCCAGTCTGTCGAAATCTCAAAAGTCCCTTCCGTGGAGAAATCTTGAGAAAGACATGGTCTCCTACATCCAAAGACAAGGATCGTCTCCTCCTGTCAGCGTAACTCTGTTGTCTGCTCTGTGCGGTAACCAATCGCTGCCAAATCAACTTGATCTTCTCTGTAGTCTCAATGACAATGTCGAGACCCAAGGCAACGGTATCACCAACCTCAGTCTAATAAACTGGAGATCTGCAAGGCTTGCCATACAACGCCTTAAAAGGTGCCATGCCAATACTGGTTTGGTAACTGTTGTAGTAGGCAAACTCAACCAAAGGTAAGTAGTCCTCCCAACTACCACGAAAATCCAAGATACAAGCCCGTAACATATCCTCTAATATCTGAATGGTGCGTTCTGACTGACCATCAGTCTGAGGATAGAATGTCGTGCTAAAATGAAGGCCCGTATTAAGAGCCTCCTGAAAACTCTGCCAAAAATGAGATGTGAACCGCGGATCCCTATTCGAAACAATGGATACAGGAACCCCGTGAAGCTTGACAATCTGTCTCACATGCAGTCCACTCAGTCTCTCTACACTGTCTGTCACTGCCATGGGTAAGAAGTGAGCCGTCTTAGTCAACCTGTTAACTATGACCCAAACGGCATCATTCCCTGTCTGAGACCTCAAAAGTCCCGTTACGAAATCCATAGTGATATGCTCCCATTCCCACTCAGCTACTGGTAATGGTTGCAACAATCTTGCTGGTCGCTGATGCTTTGTCTTCACTTGCTGACAAGTAAGGCATCCAAAGACAAACTGTGAAACATCCCTTTTCATGCCCTGCCACCAAAATTGTCGTCGCAGATTGTGATACATCTTCATACCACCAAGATGAACTACGAGTCGAGAGTGGTGAAAATTTCGAAGAACATCTTCACGACAAGACAAGGGAACAAACATCATCCCCTTGTACCTGAGACCACCGTTTGAATGTAAGGTCTAACCCTCTACATTCTCGCCGCCTGAAATCCGAACATGGATGGACTTCATCTCCCCATCCTCCAACTGTGCCTCAATAACTCTGCCAACAAGAGCCGGTTGAGCCACCAGGCTAAACAAAATAGCTGATGAAGCATCCTCGTAAGACTGTAGACCAAGGTCTGCAAGCTCTTCTAACATCTTCCATCTGTGAATGAAAATGCTGGCAAGAGTCCCTCGTGACTTCCTACTCAATGCATCGGACACTACATTGGCCTTACCCGGATGGTACTGTAACTCAAAGTCATAATCCTCCATGAACTCAACCCATCTATGCTATCTCAAGTTCAAATCCTTCTGAGAGAAGAGATACTTAAGACTCTTGTGGTTGGAGAAAACTTCAAACTTTTCCCCATACAAATAGTGTCTCCACCCTTTTAGGGCAAAGATAACTGCTGCCAACTCCAAATCATGTGTCAGATAGTTCAACTTGTGAGTCTTCAACTGTCGAGACCCGTAAGCAACCACCCACTCTGTCTGTATCAAGACACAACCCAAACCTTCCCGCGAAGCATCACAGAAGATTACATACCCCAAACCACATTCAGGAATGATCAAAACTGGAGCCAATGTCAACCTGACCTTCAACTCCTAAAAAGCAAACTCACAGGCCTCGTTCCATACGAACTTGACCCCCTTGCGGGTAAGTCGAGTCATATGTGCCGCAAAACGAGAGAAATCCCGAACGAATCTCCAGTAGTAGCCGGCTAGGCCAAGGAAACTCCGAATCTCAAACACTGTCTTTGGACATTCCTAATCCATCACCAATTCAATCTTTGATGGATCCACTACAATCCCGCCCCTTGACACAATATGTCTAAGGAACTTCACTTCTGGTAACCAAAATTCGCATTTCTCGAACTTGGCATATAACTGATTATCCCTAAGGATCTGCAACATTGTCCTCAAATTATACTCATGTTCCTCTATCGAAGCTGAGTATACAAGAATGTCGTCAACAAAAACCACTACGAACTGATCAAGATGGTCATTGAATACACGGTTCATCAAGTCCATAAAAACTGCTAGAGCATTGGTCAAACCAAATGGCATCACCAGAAACTTATAATGGCCATATCGTGTGCAGAAAGCGGTCTTGGATATATCCTCATCCTTAACCCTCAACTGATAGTAACCCGACCTCAAATCAATCTTCGAAAAACAAGTAGCTCCTTTCAACTGATCAAACAAGTCATCAATCCTAGGCAAAGTATACCTGTTCTTGATCGTAGCGTGATTCAGCTTACGATCATCGATGCAAAGTCTCAAAGACCTATCATTTTTCTTCGCAAAAATAACCGGTGCTCCCCATGGTGAAGCACTAGGACGAACAAAGCCTTTAGCTTTCAAATCATCCAACTGACTTTTCAGTTCATCAAGCTCTGTTGGTGCCATACGGTACGGTGCCATGGAGATGGGTGCTATACCGAGAATGACATCAATGGCAAAATAACTTCCCTTAAAGAAGGTAACTCTATTAGTTCCTCTGGAAAGACATCAACAAACTCCTCAACAACTGCCGGAAGAACACAGCCCAAACTGCTATCCTTGTCAACTAGCAAACTAGCCAAGTAAGATCTGTGGTTACTCTAGTCACCAATGCTGAAAACCATCGCCGGGTGGGAATCACTCCGATCTCCCACAAAATGGAAACAATCTCCCTTGGGAGTGCAAATGGACACCCTCCCGCAGAAGCAATCAATTGTAGCCCAAAAGAATGACAACCAATCCATCCCAAGAATGACGTCAAAGCCCGTCATGTTGAGAACAATAAAATTGAACTCTAAGGTCCGCCCAGCTATCTCAATAGCACAACCCCGACAAACACGATCCAAAGACACTGGACCCCAACTGGCGTGTCAACATAGGGAAGACTATCCCTAAGTGTGATCTCCAGACCCAATGAATATGCAAATGATGCAGAAATAAAAGAATGTGATGCACTTGTGTCAACAAGAACCCGTGCCCAAGAACTAAAAACTAGAAAGATACCTCGAACTGAAGAGGTGCCTGTGGGAGCATCCACCTGTGGAAGAGCGTAGGCTCATCCCTGAGTCCCTGAGCCCTACTTTGAACTACCATGATAGCCTGACTGATGTGTAGAAGTAGTAGGTGTAGAACCCCTGGCTGGATAAGTGTTAACTGGCGCCACTGGCTGTGGTACCTGAGGAACTCTAAAACCAGACTGCACAACTGCCGACTGTGCCGATGTGGCCTGTGAACCTGTGCCACTCTGTGCCCTGCTCCGTGGATGAGGGCAATCCTTCCTCATGTGACCAGGTTGCTTGCAATAGTTGCAAGTCCCCTGAAACCCCTTCGTCGAAGCTGTAGGTTTACTAGCCTGTGATTGACTGTTCTGTGGCTGAAGCTGTGGGCAGCGAGGCTTGATATGCCCCGGCTGCTGACAATGGTGACAAATCACTCCCCGGGCTGATCTCGAAGATACAGGAACTGTGGGTGCAGACTGAGCCTGCTGTGATTGTCCCTGGGTGCGTGAACTGTCCCCAGCCTTAGCCTTTTTCAATGATTCCCAGAAGAAGACGGCGCGTCGCTGTGAGGCTGCTTGTATGAACCCTTGATCCGTAACTGATCCCATTCCTCTGCCTCAGCTAGCATAACCCTCTGGACCACTTCTCTGTAAGTCCTTAAATCAAGAATTGAAACCCGTGGCCTAATGTTAAGATGTTGTCCATCCTAAAATTTCATTGCCTTGGCCTCATCTGTCGCTACCATGTCCTCAGCATAGCGAGATAGAGAAGTAAATCGTGTCTCATACTCAATGACACTCATAGTGCCCTGATAAAGACCTATGAACTATATCCTCATCTCTCGCCTCATAGCCCTACGAAAGAAGCGCTCAAAGAACAATGTCCTGAACTCCTCCTAAGTCATCACCTCCACATTGTGGATATTAGACCTCCACCAGATATCGGCATCTCCCATGAACATAGAAGTTGTCAAGGAGATCCTCAATCGATCTGTAGGCACTGCCATACTATCATGCTTGCTTACCATGAGATCTAGCCATGCCTCTGAAGCAAGTGGATCCATACTCCCTGTAAATTGGTCGATCTTAACCCTCTGTAGCTTCATGAAGTAGTCAAATGCCTCATTACTAACTGGTGCCGGTGCTGGTACTGGTATCGGAATTTGCATCCCTGCAATTTACTGATGAAACATCTGCTGGATGGACTTTGACATTCCCAGAGCCACTCCCTGTGCAATCTGCTCCTCGTAAGTTGGAGCTCGTGGTGGATTAGGACCCGTGCCACGAACTGGAATTCTAGGCCTTCCTAGACCCCTCGTAAACTTAGTGTCATCCATCTGTTCCTCAATGCCCTAACGTGAAGACTTTCTATGCGTGATAACCATGATGCTAAATGTACGCAAGGAAAGAGGCCAACAATAACACAAGTTATCATGACCGAATTCAACTCACACTTATGAAAGCATGAAACAAAAATCATGTCAATGTATGTAACATACAGTCATGCTAAAGCAGATAAGCCTATACAACATGCTAAACAGATACTGAAAACTTCTAGGTACTTAAGAACATAGGCACATAGACATGTTATCAAACCAAGCACATAAACATGTTATAATACTAAAACATGTTATCATAAGCATATGAATAAATCAAGGTACACCAACAAAAGCATGATATGCACCCAAAACCCGTCGTCCTAAGGTTTTTGAACCTAGGAGCTCTGATACCACTTGTGACGGCTCAAGTTTTGTAAACTCGGTGCGTCAGTGATGACCAAAAGATGACTTGATAACGGATCCGAAATGCGGAAGTGAAAGGTGAAACAACGGTCTCTAGAGATACAATACGTCTCTAAGACACCAATGTGACCCTCAATGAGGTCACGGAACCCAAAGGAAAGCAAATGCGGAAGTGACGTTTCAATTACGAACAAAAAGGAACCTAAGGGCAAAATGGTCATTTTATAAAAAAGTGGATTCAAGTGCTATTGAGCACACCGCTGGGAAGACAATGAAAAACTAATCATGATGGACGCAAGAATTGTATTATTCGGAGTTCGGACGAAGGAGAAAGGTCAAAAACAAAAATGATATCGTGGCGGCCCGACGAGGACAGCCCACTACTGCTGCAACTGAGAGTAAAAACGGGCATCTAAACGGACTTTTTTGGAAAAACTCAAAGAAGAAACCCCCCCTAAAATCAAGTTTCCTACCCCCGATCATGAACAAAAACAAAAAAATGCATTATAAAATACCTAGAATGCCCCCAAGAAAATCAGGTCATGGGGGTAAAAATTACTCCAATCTACTGCTCAAAGAAAGGAAATAGGGCTTCGGGAGGTTTTTAAATTGCCTAAATTGAAATTACAATCTTAAAATACACCCATAAGACCCCTGGAAGTTTTGGATCGATCGAGATGATTTTAAAAAAAAAAAGGCGAAGAATAGTACAAAGTACATTTGTACTAAAAATCTACAAAACCTGGCAGCAAGGATTTTTTGGACAAATATGGATTTTTGAGGGCAAAGATGACGTTTTCTGAAAAAACACAAAGAAGAAACACCCCTGAAATAGAGTTTTCTACTCAGATCGCTGGCCAAAAAAAAATAGCATTTTGAAAAACTCGAAATAACCCTAGAATAGAGTAAGGTAAAAATTCAAAAAAATGCAACCTTAAGTTTTTGTTTCATCAAGAAGGGTATTGTTTGCCAAAGTGAGGATGCTAGTGTATGTAATATGTTAAAATAAATGTGCTACAATGGCCTAAGGCCTCATGGCATGTCATATGCAAGACATGACCCTTCAATGCATTAAATCACATATCTTCCATAGGCAACAATGAAACTAAATTTAGCATACATATCACAAAAGTGTCTTTGGCCCTTGGCCTCATTACAAACACATTCTAAGAGTAACAAAAGGTGCACTTAAGTGCACATTACATAGCTTAGACAATAAATACATGTTTTGACATAATAAGCAAAATGGAATAAGATATGCTAACAAGTGCATATTCTAACATAGCAAAAATACTCCAAGTAGTCTAGCAAGTCTAAGATTGTTGTGCATCCCATAATATGGCCTCTTTACCTGAAAAACACCCGGTAACTTCGGGGTGAGTAAACAAGTTTACTCGTAGGGAATGAGCATGCATAAGTTCAACTTATTACAAGGTTTGCAATTTTATATAATTCAATCCATGCTATTAAAGTGACATTAAAACTTTCAACATAGCATAATGAGATGCAAATTCACAAGGTTAACAACTTGGAATTTAAATGCAAAATCAAACCAAAGTGGATACTTGGATATTGCCCGGATTAAAACCGTACTCTTGAGATCACTTTAGGGCTACTAACCCATGGGTACCATTCCCCTAGTGCGCACTATAATGTAGGAGGACAATCCCCCGTACTAGAACTAAGTCCTAGCCTAGTCAAGTTCTTAATAATATCCCAAATTTCCAAAATCAACAAGTAGAGCAACAAGTCATGATATGTGATAAAACACAATGAATTCCATAAATTACATGATTAAATCATTAGGTTAACATGATAGAAATTATATAGACCAACTAGGTAATTTCTCTAGATTTCAACACTTATCCAAATGAATCCAATTAAATATATGATTAAATATATGTTAACGAGTAATTCATGGCCATGCCATATATCAAGTCAAAATTGAAATACAAGCATGGTACAATTGATTAGAATTTAAATCCACTTAAATCAATTAATCCTCTAGATTTACAAGCTCATTTAAATCATGCCAAATCAATACACAACAAAGATCAAGTCATGGCCATGCCATTTATCAAGTCTGAAGTGAATTATATACAAGTTACAATTAATCATTTATTTCTTATTTTAATACAAGACATGCATACAACTTAGATATCACTATAAGAACAATTAAATAACTTGGAAAAATAAATTATAACACCCCCTACCTCAGAAGAGGATTGTTCCTCTTGAAACCAAGGAAAGCAAAGGAATTTCAAGTTTTCCTTCTAGGGTTATGCAGAGGAGAGTGAGAGGAAGCTTTTGTATTCCAAGCTTCAAGGTCTAAAGTGAGTGGAAGGGCACCAAAAATGAAGTCAAAGCTACTAGTCAGGCTTTTCTCCAATGGTGGCTTGGTTGGGGTTCTTGAGAGGAAAGTGATGAATGAATTCAAATGAAAATGAAACCCTAAGTTAAAATGGTGGGCTTCTCCACTCATTATGTGCTCTTGCACTACTTCTCACACACACACTAATGCAAGACTAAAGGTGAGTCCTATACTTGTCATGAATGTAAGTAAGCTTCCAAGATTAAATATCAACCCTACACTTGTCAACCATCCATGCCAACAAGTAGTCCAATTCTAGACTAACAAATAGGTGAATCTCCACCCTCCAAGTGTCATCATCCAAGGCATTAAAGTGTTTCCACACAAATGTCAACAAGTGAACCAATGAGAGTGTGACACTTGTCACACTTTCCAAAAATTGCGTAAAGGTCCTTTTTGAAAATATCTTCCAAATTAAATTACTAAATGGTCCCTAAGACAAAAAATAATTACTTTACTTAATTACCCAAAAACCCCTCAAGTTATGGATAATTACAAAAAGTCTTATTTTTATGCCCTTTACAAGAAAAGTAAGCATTTAACATGGTTTTCTACAAAAGTAAAAATATAGATATCATAGAAATGAAATATAATTGATGTATGCAAAGCCGGAATCAAATCCGAGCACAAAAAGTGAGGTTATGCAAGGAAAAATAAAAAACGACTAAAGAACGAAATAGGGAAAAGACGAAAAAAGAAATTTACCGAAAAAAGAAAAGAAGGAAAAAGTCCGGGTCATTACACTATAAATCTAAAGATTGTCAAGATAGAGTGCTTAATGGAATGCTCTTATGATTTATTTGATGGTTCATACTTATTTCTTGATGGATTGTGCCTCTTCCTTAGTTTAATTAGTTTAATTTCATGTCATTAGCCTAATTGTAGTGTAGTTGTAGTGTGGATGTTAAATGGGAGGACAATCCATACTTGTTATTTGATTTTCCATACTTTTGAATGTAAGTAGTATATGTCTCTAACCTTGTGATGTGTTTGGATTATGAGGTTAAAGAAAGGATTAATGACTTAGTTTGATATATTGTGCTTTTCATTTTATTGCTTAGACAATATATGCTTAATTGGTCATCCATGCTTATTGGAACAACCACACACACACTATTGTTGCAACACATGTTTTCCCCTCATTAATCATTTATTAAAGGTGTAGAAAAGATATGCTTAGTGGTGACCTCTAAAACCCTAAGATCTCTCTCTCTCTTTTATTCTCTCTATTACATTTAATTGTTTACTTTAGTTTAAATTGCATCTTAGTATAATTCAATCACCAACCAATCTTTTGATCACTCGACCTACTAACCCTAATCTTGTTTCCACAACCTTGTACGACCCACCAATCCCTTGCGACGATCCCTACTTGCCCTATCTATATTTTGTAGTTATAGGTAGTAGTGGCAATTATAAATGTAAAACTTGGCCACTCTTATCTTAGCACACTTTTCAAGTTTTGGGTGCACCGCGACAAGGCACCACCAAGTTTTTGGCGCCGTTGCCGGGGATTGATTGAAGACAACGTCGTATTTGTGGAATCAATTGGATTGGCTAGATTTACACTTAGGGCTTGGATGAGCCCTAAGTCTTGTGTAATCTAAACCCTTGTATTTCTATTTTTTGGGATTTTCTAACCTTATGAATTTAATGAATCTCGGTATATTTCCATGATTCAGATGGATTAATTCTTTCTATTGATTCTCTATTTAATTATATGTTGTCTTATATGTGATTATTTGGGAATTGATCTCTACACTAGTTTCGCTATGTTGGTTGCATGTCTATGTGTAATTAATTAAGGATCTAGTGATGGCTAAGCATGGGTTTTCATTGAATAGGTTTGTCAATTAATTTGATGGATTATTCTTATGCTTGATGTGTAGTTCTACAATTTAATTCATGTTTGTAGGTAGGTAGACAATCTATACTTGATTTGATATTCTATGGCTTATTATTATAAATTCCATGATTCTTTAGATTGATGTGTGCTCTCATTAGACCCATTTGTTAACTAATTGGTGGATTATGCCTTTGTCTTGGTGGGTTGTTCTACACTTAGTTTACTTGTTGGTTAGGTAGACAATTCACTCTTGCATTAGATAGTTCACACTTTAACATGCAAATTGTGTTTATGTATTCCCCATTAATGGAAAACAAGTGGTTAATTACATGAGCTTAGTGGTGATTCCAACACCTTAAGTCCTCTCTTCATATCTCTTAAATCCCTATCTCTCACTAGTTTACTTTACTTGTATTTTAATTTCATTACATCTTAGTTTAATTGACCAATCTCTCTCTTTGTAATCAATTGATACATTAGAGTTGAAATTAAATTCCAACACGTATAATCTCTGTGGACAGTCCCTACTCGCTATACTTCATTAGTTGTAGTAGTGGTTTTTATAAATATAAATTTGACTAGAAAATCTTCCGAAACCACAATCTTATTTTGACCTTGCGAAGCAACTCTCGCATTAAAAAGTCTCATTTTCTAACGCATTAGAAAGGGGCTCGTCAAATTTTGGTGTCGTTGCCCGGGATATCAGTTAGATTGATCTGAGTTTTCAGTTCGATCGATCAAACTGGTTCAAGAATGTTTTTAAAAATCAAATCTAGGGTCATTCGATCGATTTCAAAGATCAATCTCAAACCCTTGGAGCCCTTCGCCGCTTCAACCCAACTCTTCTCCATCTTCGGCGAGTGCTCCGGCAAGCATCCGTAGCATCGAATCTCTCTCCCTCATATCGGACCTCAGATTTCATCTCTTTCCTTTCGCATCTCATCTTCTCTCTCGGTTTTAGGTGAGATCCAAGATCTCTTCCTTTGATTCAAGCTTATTTTCGTGCATCCATGCTTTAATGTTAGATCTAGGATGTTGCCATGCTTGATTGTAGCCATTGATGAGATTTGAAGCTTTGTATATATGTGTATATATATGTATATATATCAGTTTTATATTTTTGTTTTTAATTTTTAATTTTGGGGGTCACGAGCCTAATTAAGTGACTAAAATTGTTGATTTGTTGTGTTGAGGGCCCCATAAAACTTGTTTGGGTGCCCCCGTTCCATCCACGTCATAGATCTGTGACGGTTTGCATCAGTTGCAAAGTTCGATCGATCGAACGTTTTCTCAGATCGATTTGATGAGATCGATCTCACTTAATCCAACTTAATTCCAGATCGATCGAACTTACATCGATCTCACATTTTTGTGATCGATCGAACTTCACAGATTTGCATGACACACATCATCATCATCTCTTGTGTTCCATGTTATCTCTTACATGCCCAATGCTTATGTTTTCCACATTAGATGCATTTCGTACTTATACTATCTAGCATGCTTCACATCATATCACTTATTCCTTATCATAGATTCATGTTCCTTATATGTTTTGTCTATCTTATGTGACATACATGATTCTATAAACTGTGCTTTAATTCTTTATACTGGCATTAACTTCCTTTTTTAGTATTCTTTTATTTTGCAGGCCATGACTCGATTCAAGACTGTTGCCAAGCGGCAACATGGCTAGCAGAGGAGAGTTAGGCAGGGACAGAAGATCTAAGAGAGCACTCTCACATTCAAGAGGAGCTAGTAGAGCCTACTCCACCTCAGTCTCCATCTTCTGGCAGCAAATTGCACTCCTTTGCTCGTGCATCATCTTCTCCTCAGGCTGAGGCTGAGTACATACCATCTCCACCACCAGCACCACCTCAGCCAGCCTAGCACTTAGACCGGCCATTGCCGAGATACTCACGCCTTTCAGTGGCGCATGAGTTAGTTTTTGATATAGACTTCTTCTCCCGGTATAGTCTGACCCGGCCTACATGCGATGACATTGACCGTAAGGGCATTTCAGCCACTCTAGCCCCTATTACATACCCAGTTTACCCGAGGCTTGTTCTGATGTTCTTCCAGAACCTTCGACCCACCCCGAGTAATCTGGCGGAGCTGCGCACTACCGTGGATGGCCATCCTATCAGTATTACTGTGGACACTTTATCCAGATCTTGCCGATATCCACATCTCTGCCATCCAGATCTCCAGGATACCTATCATACTCTATGGAGGCTATCATATGCATTTATAGACAAGGCACTTATAGGCCATTACAGTGAGGGCGACACATTTGCTACTCGCACCTATCTCCCCGATGACTTGTGGTTCTTTGATTTGGTGTTGTATCGAAATTTATTCATGGTCAGCCACAAGATACAGAGGCGTGGCGATTTTCTGACAGCTCTTTATGCATTCTACACAGGGTGCTGGCTTTCCATTCCAGCACTGATATGGAGCATCATGATGAAGCTCTATACAGACCATATCAGCAAGGCCAAGCTCAAATGGGCTAAGTTTCTTCCATTTGGCCATCTCGTTACACAGATTTTGCGAGACCAGCGCTACCCCTTCCAGCCACGGGAGCGTCCTGAGACTGGGTCCTGTTCATTCATGAAGCAGGATTATAATAAGACCTACAATGCTCTTATCAAGAGTCTACAGGAGGATACTGCAGAAGCAGCTGAGGAGCTTGAGGAGGTGGAGATAGCAGCAAAGGCAGACGCACCAGCAGCAGCGAAATGATCCAGCAGTCGATCCAACTGCCATATATCTAGATATTGATTTAGAGCGAGAGCCGCCAGTAGAGGATCTTCCACATCACTCTCCAGTAGGGTCACCCATTCATGATGAGGAGCAGGCCCAGGATCATCATTCTCCCTATCCAGTGGTACCTGAGGCTCCAGCACAGACACCCAGCTTTGGAGAGCGTCTTCAAGCTTTAGAGGATGGCATGGTTTCCATCCGAGCTGACATTGCTTCACTCCGTACAGATGTCATAGCCGCATTGCAAGACCTATCCAGAGACATCCGCGGAGCACGCCAACTGCCATATATCTAGATATTGATTTAGAGCGAGAGCCGCCAGTAGAGGATCTTCCACATCACTCTCCGGCAGGGTCGCCCATTCATGATAAGGAGCAGGCTCAGGATCATCATTCTCCCGATCCAGTGGTACCTGAGGCTCCAGCACAGACACCCAACTTTGGAGAGCGTCTTCAGGCTTTAGAGGATGGTATGGTTTCCATCCGAGCTGACATTGCTTCACTCCGTACAGATATCTTAGCCGCATTGCGAGACCTATCCAAAGACATCCGCGAAGCACACCCTGCCCGTCCTTTCTCCTCCACTTGATCATTCCATTATTCTTATTCCTCTTATATAACTGTGATATTTGTATACTTTTGATACTGTTATATTATTTTTACAGCTAGTCTGTTGGCCTTGATACTGGATGTACATTTCTGTTATTCATTTTCTTTATGCCTGATTCTGTTTTGTTTTGGATGTCATGTTGTATATTGATATATCTGTTTGACTCCATCTATCAGGTGCATCCCAGTGACTTCAGTGAAAGAGTGCTGCCCGAATTTATTAGGACCACCCTTATACCTCTCTCTCTATTTTCAGTTACTATCCCATTTACACTTGCATGTCGATTGTGCATCATTATTATCCCTTTTGTTATCGGATGAGTTTTATCCAAGTGCCATATTTTCAAGACCACAGTTAATCCCAAGTTTGGGGGGGTTAGGCCACCTACTTTGGATACTTCTATCCCGCCCATTCTTTGCCTTAGTTGCACTGGTATACTCTTTCTCTTTGTTCTCTTGCACATTGAGGACACTGTGCCATTTAAGTTTAGGGGTGTGATGAGCACTGAAAAGTATGCATTTAAACCCCTTAAACGAGGGTATTTTAGTCTATTCATCTATCTTTATTTACCCATTTTAGTACTTATTTGTGTTTTTGTCTATTTCAGGTCAATAATGTTAAAACGGGCTAAAAATGGCTTCTTGCAACCTTTTTGGAGTCAAAGTAAGCCATGGTGAGAATTTAAAGCAAAATGAGGCTTACGCTGAAAATCTGCCAAGTTGGATAGATCCAACTTATTTCTGATCGATCGAACTTTTTCTGAGATCGATCAAAATTTGATCGATCGAACTTTTCTGAGATCGATCGAACTATTTGCGAAAGTTATTAAAAAGCAGATCTGAATCTCATTTCGAACTAACTCGGGCTGTGCTTTAAGGAGACGATTCTAGAGCCGAGTTCTCACCTTTTTGGGCTCTCAAAGCCTTGTATATATGAGGGATTCAACCATTTTTGTTTAGAGATTCATATTTTAGATTGTAATTTCTATAGTTTCATTAGTTTCTCTCTTTAGAAAGTTAGAGATTAGGATTAGAAGAGAAAAGGGAAGTGGAGGCTCATCTCAAGGACACATTTCTAGATCCGCATACTCTCTCTCTCTAGAGCTTCAAAGAAGAAGAAGAAGAAGATGGAGCCATGTTAGGAGCTTACCCTTGAGGGTTTCATGACCACATCTACCTCCTCCATGATTGGCTAAATCTACACTTAGGGCTTGGATGAGCCCTAAGTATTGTATAATCTAAACCTTTGTATTTCTATTTTTGGGGATTTATATATATTGTTGTGATTAGTGTTCTAGCCTTGTGAATTTAATGAATCTTAGTATATTTCTATGATTTCTATTATTTAATTCTTCATATTAATTCTCTAGTTTATTTACATGTCTATGTGTGATTAAATTAGGAATTATTTCTTACATGATTCATATGGATTAATTCTTTCTATTGATTCTCTATTTGATTACATGTTGTCTTATGTATGATTATTTGGGAATTGATCTCTACACTAGTTTCTCAATGTTAGTTGCAGGTTTATGTGTAATTAATTAAGAATATAGTGATGGCTAGACATGGGTTTTCATTAGATGGGTTTGTCAATTAATTTGATGGATTATTCTGAGGCTTGATGGGTTGTTCTACTATTTAATTCATTCTTGTAGGCAGGTAGGCAATCTTTACTTGCTTTGATATTCCATGGCTTATTATTGCAAATTCTATGATTCTCTAGATTGATGTGTGCTACAATTGTGACTAGTTTGATGGGTCATGCTTAGAATTGATGGGTTGTGCTACACTTAGTTTAAGTAGATAATTCATTCTTTAATTTGATGGTCCATGCTTAATATTGCAATTGTTAGTCGCATTTTGTTCACAACAATGTATTCCCCATTAATGGAAAGTAAGTAGTTAATTACATGAGCTTAGTGGTGATTCCAACACCCTAAGTCCTCTCTTCATATCTCTTAAATCCCTATCCTCACTAGTTTACTTTAATTGCATTTTAATTTAATTGTTTTCTAAGGTAACCAATCAACCTCTTTCTTTACAATCTTTTGATACGCTAAAGTCGAAGTTAAATTCCAACACGTATAATCTCTGTGGACGATCCCTACTCGCTATACTTCATTAGTTGTAGTAGTGGTTTTTATAAATGTAAATTTGACTAGAAGGGCTTCAGAAACCACAATCTTATTTTGACCTTACGAAGTGACCTCTCGCATTAAAAAGTCTCATTTTCTGTAATACCCCTAATTTCAAAAGGATAGTCCTGGTATTTATTTTATTATTTAAATTTAAAATTTTAATTATTTAAGTGTATTTGTGTTTGTTTCATTGAATTAAATTAGTTGTTTTATTTAATGGTTTTAATTATTGCTTTAATTGTATGATTATGTTAATTGTTATTTAATTGTTTTTGTTTTAATTAATTGTGTTAAGTATTGATTTAATGTTTTGAATTTATTTAATTAAATGTAATTTATTTTTGGTTGTTAACGTAACTGTTAGGGTTGGTTGTATTTATATTATATACATAAGTAGCCGATATAAGTTTTAACCTAGTTTTATCTATTGGCCCGTGTAAATTCAATTAGGGTTGAAAGAGAGCCTAGGATTAGTATGGCTTATAAATACTCATCTACGGTGTCTGCCTAGGGTTTTAGAAGTATATTACGCCATAGTAAGACACAGAAGGTTTGGAGACGCCTGGGGGAACAACCAAGTGAAGAAACAGAGGTTTCGCCGGAGATTATAGACGGACGTCAGTGTAAGGCAAGTTCTGTCCTTACTCTCTCCCTTAGGCTTCATGTTCTTTGCATTCCTAAACAGCAGTTCTAGGATTAATTAAATCAATTATAAATTGTCTCTGTTCATGCTTAAACTAAAACAGGTTAATATGTGTTGCATGCCTGAAAAGTCTGTTGAAACATGTTATTTGCTTGTTTTTTTTTCTCTGTTTAAATCTATGCATGGACTGTATTAAAACTTAAACATGGACTGGGAGGCTACTGGGATGGAGTTACAACTTCTGGAAACCATAGTGTAGGGCAGAAAAGTTGCAGAAGGCGTCTGAAGAAGAGGGAAGATGAAGAGACCCGGCAGAGAGGGAGAGAGCCGGCTCTCACTTGGAGGGAGCCGGCTCCCTTTTGATATGGAGATGGCTCCAAAAAGTGGACTCGGCTCCAAGGTCTAAAGGAGGCATCTCCACTTTTTGGAGACGTCTCCTTGCTGAGAAATGTTATGTTTTTTTTCATTTCTAAACAGTTTTTCATGTAGTGGATGGTTTTAGAATTTTTCAGATGAGTTTAGGACTGAATGTGGAAGGTTTAGAAGAGGCTCAGGTCTGGGTTAAGGTTCTAGAAGGAGTGTTAATTAATCTATTCACTTAGCATAGCTTGGACAGTAGAGGACTTGAACAAAAAATTATACTGCGTTTAGAGTTGAATACTTGCAGTGTTTAGTTCTCTGCATTTGTAATGTTCTAAGATGAACAATAGAATTAAAACATGCTTTACCCTATACCAAGGTCATGTATCTGAATTATACATGAGTAGGATGTGTTTGTGTTGAATGAAATTAAACTTTAAATTTAACATTAACTGGATTTTGTGTTACAATCTAAACAAGCATGTCTATGTACATACTAAAAAATCTGTTTTGATGCTGGCACTATTTATTGTTAGTATTAACTGTTGGAGGTATGGACTTAGTTGATGTTTACTCTAAATGTCTGTAATATCAACTGTTAAGTATTGAATGCTATTTTGAATTAATCTTATCACTATATTAGTTTTTATGGAATAACCTAAACTGTGTAGGTTTATGTACATACTGTGACTATGTGAATCGATGCTTACATTAAAATTGTTAGTATCAATGATGGATAAAGCTGAACTTCATTATATATATAAGGTTAACTGTGTTCCTAGATGCTTACACTATGATTTTAGTATCTGTGGTGGAGATATGGATTCAGTTGAGGTCTACTTTAATTGTTAGTATTATCAACTGCTGGATGATTGGATGGTATACACCGGTATGGGATGGTGGTATACTAAGGATGGTTTGGTTCCAAAATACCAAAACCTACCTATTATGGATTAAGAATTGGATTAACTAAAAGTTAAGTCCTATTGATTGCAGTGTAATGGCAATGACTAGTGGAGCGGCACTACTAGGATTCAGGATGGATTTTAAATATATTATTATGGTACCTCGATATGAGCTTGAGTCTCAAGATCGATGGTTAGGGAGCGTATATGTATTGGGATGCATAGCTGGATATAATGGTTAGAGGTGTACCCTGTTTAGGCTTAGGTACACATGCCCACTTCGTATGCGTTTTAGCATGTTACCTCTATTCAGGTTGAGACCGCCCTGTAGTCTAGTGAGAGTCCTTTAGTGTGACTATATATATATTTATGGACTATTAGCTATTGTTGAATTATTTAGAGTGTACATACGTATCGGGCCTCTGTTTGGATTGTAGCAGTATAGAACTTGCGCGTGGGCCTGACCCACTTCTATTTTTCGAGTACACGACAGTTCCAGACCTAGACGTGTTTGTGCTGAGCAGAGGTTTCTATTCACTCTTCCGACAATGTAGGATTCTCTCCATAGTTTATTTCTGGATGTTTATTTCAGTTGTTTTATTTCAGTATGGATGTTTATTAGGGAGATGGATTCCCGAGTTGTAAACTGATGGAGTTTTGGGGTGATTTAATGGATTTCAATAATTATATTTTGAAGATTTTATTTTAGTTTCCTTCAGCTTAAACTTCATTTCTTAATTCGATTTATATTTTGTGTTCATTATAACATATTAATTGTTTGATATCTCTCGAGTTTGGGCCTGGGCCTGATGAACCCGTGTCTCGGATCCAAGGGGTATCACAGTTGGTATCAGAGCACTCCAGGTTCAAGTGTCTCTAGGATGTTTCGTATTAAGTTTTCCGCGTAGCGTTTTCTCTTGATTAGAGCTTAAGTTAGGATTCATTGTATTCCTTACGGTTCATATAGAAATGGTACTGATGTCTGTCCTTTCGTGTTAACAGATGGTTAACGCTAGAAATGGACAGAATATACAAGGAACTAGGAAGGAAAGGAGAGCGGCACGTAGGCAACAATATCTCCTACGGCGTCAGCAGAGGGAGGAAGAGCAGCAAATGCCTAGGTTTTAGGATAACATGGATCAGTTTCAGGAGGAATAGGAGAATGCTCAGCAGACTCTGGACTAGGTCAGAGAACTAGAGATTCCTCCTCACCTCAATGACCTCGTTGCTCGGGCTATAGAAGCTAGGGTAACAGCTGCACTTCGGAATCAACTACCGGTTCAACAGACACTTGTACCAGCACCAGTGATTCAGAAGGATTCTTGGGAAAAGGCTAGGAGCTCTTTCACAAAGGGGAGTCTACCTGAGTTCACAGGCTCCACCGATGCGAGAGCAGCTCACCAGTGGAAACAGGACATCGAGCGACATCTTCGGTTGGTTCAGTGCACGGAGGTTCAAAAGTAGATGCTTGCTACATTCAAGCTAGTTAGGGATGCACTACAGTGGTGGGAGTCAGTTACCACCGTAGAGGAGAGGATGGCATTGACTTACGATCAGTTTAGTGCACACTTTGATGAAAAGTACTTTCCTTATGCAGTCACGGCAGCCATGAAGACTGAGTTTCTCAATCTGTAACAGGGAAACATGACAGTGGCAGAGTATGAGTAGCAGTTCACACGTTCATCTCTCTTTGCACCGAATGAGGTGGATACAGAGGAGAAGAAGCGCAACAGTTTCGTCAAGGGACTGATGTGGTCTATCAAGGGAGCTACTATAGGTAGTCTAGCCTATACTACTTATGCTCAGGTGGTAGACGCCGCGCTACAGTAGTATCAGTTGACTGTGGATATCAGATAGGCAAAGGGTGAGAAGCGGGATGACAGAGACTCTACTAATCTGTCAGCTGAGAAAGGGAATAGGAACGGACACTGACAGAATGACAAGGGCAGATTCCAGGAACAGCAGCCTTGAAAGAAGCACAAGGGTGGTTCGAATGCTCCCAGGGATGTGGCACCTATTCAGCGACAGCAGAATGGGGGACCACAGGCAGGACCGGGTCAGCTACAGGCTAACTGACAGAGGAAGCCATTTGGTACTTTCCAGGGTAGTTGTTACACTTGTGGAAAGTATGGTCACACTTCCAGGCAGTGTCCTATAGCCAAACAGGGACAGGGACGAGGACAGCATGTGCAGTAGGGGTAAAGGGCGCCAGTGCCTTTACCTGCTCCATAAGTTCCACAGATTCAGGGACAGGCACATCTGGCTTTACCGGCACCACCGCAGCCTCAGGGACAGGCACCGCAGCAGTTACATTATGGCAGGGTGTACAGGCACCTCAGCCTGTTGAGGGTAAGTTTCCTATACATGGTTTTCATGGACGTGTTTTATTTGATACGGGTGCTACACACTCATTTGTAGCTAGCACTTTTGTTGTTTTATCTGGGATAAGGACGAGGGTATGCACTAGACCTCAGGGTATTTCTACACCATTGGGTGATACAGCTATTATACATGAGAGTGATGGGCCTCTGACACTAGATATTGGCAGACTCAGATTTCTAGACAACCTATTGGTCCTGGACATGCACAATTATGATTTGATACTTGGGATGGATTGGTTGTCTCACTACCATGCCTAAGTTAATTACTTTGATAGGGCTATTGTGTGTACCATACCTGGTCAGGACATGTATGTCGTCGCTATGCCACGTTCTAGCGGGGTCGGTAGCACCTATTTGTTCCATGTGGAGGAGGAAACGGAGGAGGGGACTACTGTATCGTTGGATAACATACCGATTGTACAGGATTTCCCGTATGTATTTCAGGAGATTCCAGGGTCGCCACCTAGTCGCGAGATCGATTTTGTGATAGACTTAGCTCTAGGCACTGCGCCTATTGCTAGGGCACCCTATAGGCTGGCACCAGTGGAGATGATAGAGCTGAGGGATCAGATTCAGTAATTACTCAGCCAGGGTTTTATTCTTAGGAGTACATCACCTTGGGAAGCACCGGTTCTGTTTGTGAAGAAGAAGGATGGTTCGCTTCGCCTGTATATAGATTATAGGGAGTTGAACAAGGTTATTATTCATAACAAGTACCCTCTACTAAGGATCGATGATTTGTTTGATCAGTTACGGGGAGCCACATACTTCTCCAAGATTGATCTGCGCTCTAGGTATCATCAACTGAGGGTTAGGGAGCAGGATGTTCCTAAGATAGCGTTTCTCACGAGATATGGTTCTTATGAGTTTCGTGTCATGCCGTTTGGGATGACTAATGCACATGCGGTGTTCACGGATTTAATAAACAGAGTCTTTCAGGCTTATTTGGATCAGTTTGTCATTATCTTTATTGATGATATCTTAATCTATTCTAAGTCTGAGGACGACCATGCTAGACATCTTCGCATAGTCTTGCAGACGCTTCGTGAGCACCAGTTATATGCCAAGTTTGAGAAGTGTGAATTTTGGCAGCGGGAAGTGAAGTTTTTAGGTCACGTGGTGTCAGAAAGGGGGATAGTGGTTGATCTAGCCAAGGTTTCAACTGTGGTATAGTGGGAACAGCCTACTTCACCTACCGAGATTCGGAGTTTTCTCGGTTTGGCAGAATATTATCGTCGGTTCATTCAGGGGTTCTCCAAGATAACAGGACCACTCACTCATCTGACCTAGAAGAGTGTACAGTTCGTGCGGGATGAGCACTGTCAGCGAGCTTTTCATGAGCTCAAAAGGAAGTTGACTTCTGCACCATTCTGGCTACTCCACAGAGCGGGATAGAGTATCTTGTCTATACGGATGCTTCGTTACAGGGTCTTGGATGTGTTTTGATGCAGAAGGAGCGACCGATTTCTTATGGATCTCAGAAGCTTAAGCCTCATGAGCTTAATTATCCAACGCATGATTTGGAGTTGGCAGCTGTGGTCTTTGCTTTACGTATTTGGAGGCATTATCTGTTGGGTGAGTCCTTCAGGTTATTTAGTGATCACAAGAGTCTGCAATACTTGTTCTCTCAGCGGGAGCTAAATATGAGATAGCGCAGATGGTTGGAGTTTGTGAAAGACTATCATTTTTCTATACAGTACCATCTAGGGAAAGCAAATGTGGTGGCAGATGCACTCAGTTGCCGACCTGTTGGTAGTCTTTCTACTTTGTTCACTACGGAGTGGAATACTTTGAAGAATATAGATGAGTTGTCGGACGCTTTTCTAGCTTGCATGGTAGTTACACCTTCTATCATTCACAAGGTTTTGAAGGCACAACTTACGGATCAGCAGTGCATTGACAAGGTTGCAAAGATAGCTTCCGGAGAGGTTCCATTCTACTATATTGGGGCTGATGGAGGTTTGAGGTATAAGGGACGGTTAGTGGTACCTTCTGCTGATGATTTGAGGAAGAATATGATCACTGAGACTCATCACTCTGAGTTCTCTATTTATCCAGGAGGCGACAAGATGTATCAGGATATGAAGTGGCAATTTTGGTGGACAGGTATGAAGAGGGACATTGCTCTATTTGTCTCGCGATGTAGTACTTGTTAGATGGTCAAGATTGATCATCAGAGGCCGCCAGGAGCTCTACAGCCACTTCCAATATCAGAATGGAAATGGGAGAGCATTTCTATGGATTTTGTGGAGGGATTGCCAAACTCTTTCAAGGGTCACAGCTCTATTTGGGTTATCGTGGATAGACTGATGAAATCAGCTCACTTTTTGCCTATTCGTATTGACTACACTTCGAAGCAGTTGGCGAGACTATACATTATCGAGATTGTGAAGTTACACGGCATTCCATTGTCTATTATATCGGACAGGGATTCGAGCTTTGTGTCAGGGTTCTGGAAGAGTTTTCAGCAGGCTTTGGGTACAGAATTACACCTTAGTACTGCTTATCATCCTCAGACTGATGGACAAACTGAGAGGGTGAATCAGATTATGGAGGATATGCTCCGGTCGTGTGTTCTTGATTTCAAGGGCCACTGGGAGGATTACTTACCGTTTGTGGAGTTTGCTTATAATAATAGCTTCCGGAAGACTATTGGGATGGCACCATTTGAGGCGTTATACGGCCGACCGTGTCGTTGCCTGTTTGTTGGTTGGAGGTTGGAGAGAGCAGATTCTTGGGTCCTGAGTTCATCAAGGATACTTCTAAGAAGATTGCTCTTATTTGAGATCACATGCGTACTACTCAAAGTAGGCAGAAGAGCTATGTTGATCATCACACTCGTGCTTTGGAGTTTCAGATTGGGGATCAGGTTCTACTCAAAGTGTCGCATTGGGAAGAAAGAGAAGTTATCACCGTGGTTTGTCGGTCCATTCATGATTACGGATCGAGTTAGAGCTGTCGCTTATCGGTTGGGACTTCTGGATAATTTGGATCGCGTACATAATGTGTTCCATGTTTCCATGTTGCGGAAATTTCTGCGAGATGAGGATCGATATCAGCATATCGATGTTGGGGAGATTGAGTTACAGCCAGATGCAACTTATTTGGAGCCACCGTGTCGTATTGTCGACCGTCGGGATCAAATCCTTCGTAACAAGGTTATCCCTTTAGTTCGTGTCAGTGGAGTCATCATAATGAGGCTGAGTCTACTTGGGAATGGGAGAACGTTATTCACTCGCAGTTTCCTAAAATTTTGGAAGAAGGTAAGAGCGAATTCCGAGGACGGAATTCCTTTTGTTAGGGGGGAAGAATATAATACCCCTAATTTCAAAAGGATAGTCCTGGTATTTATTTTATTGTTTAAATTTAAATTTTTAATTGTTTAAGTGTATTTATGTTTGTTTCATTGATTTAAATTAGTTGTTTTATTTAATGGTTTTAATTATTGCTTTAATTGTATGATTATGTTAATTGTTATTTAATTGTTTTTGTTTTAATTAATTGTGTTAAGTACTGGTTTAATGTTTTGAATTTATTTAATTAAATGTAATTTATTTTTGGTTGTTAACGTAACTGTTAGGGTTGGTTGTATTTATAGTATATACATAAGTAGCCGACATAAGTTTTAACCTAGTTTTATCTATGGGCCATGTAAATTCAATTAGGGTTGAGAGAGAGCCTAGGATTAGTATGGCTTATAAATACTCATCTACGGTGTCCGCCTAGGGTTTTAGAAGTATATTACGCCATAGTAAGACACAGAAGGTTTGGAGACTTTTGGGGGAACAACCAAGTAAAGAAATAGAGGTTTCGCCAAAGATTATAGACGGACGTCGGTGTAAGGCAAGTTCTGTCCTTACACTCTCCCTTAGGCTTCGTGTTCTTTGCATTCCTAAATAGTTCTAGGATTAATTAAATCAATTATAAATTGTCTCTGTTCGTGCTTAAACTAAAACAGGTCAGTATGTGTTACATGCCTGAAAAGTCTGTTGAAACATGTTATTTGCTTGTTTTTTTTTCTCTATTTAAATCTATCCATGGACTGTATTAAAACTTAAGCCTTGGTAAGAATTTGGAGCAAAAAGAGGCTGATGCTAAAAATCTGCCAAGTTGGATAGATCCAACTTATTTCTGATCGATCGAACTTTTTTTGATTGATCGAAGTTATTTTGAGATCGATCAAACTCTAATTGATCAAACTTTTCTGAGATCGATTGAACTGTTTGCGAAAGTTTTTAAAAAGCAGATCTGAATCTCATTCCGAACCAACTCAGGCTGTGCTTCAAGGAAACGATTCTAGAGCCGAGTTCTCACCTTTTTGGGCTCTCAAAGCCTTGTATATATGAGGGATTCAACCATTTTTGTTTAGAGATTCATATTTCAGATTGTAATTTCTATAGTTTCGTTAGTTTCTCTCTTTAGAAAGTTAGAGATTAAGGTTAGAAGAGAAGAGTGAAGTGGAGGCTCATCTCAAGAACACATTTCTAGATCCATATACTCTTTCTTTCTAGAGCTTCAAAGAAGAAGAAGAAGAAGATGGAGCCATGTTTGGAGCTTACCCTTGAGGAGTTCATGACCACATCTACCTACTCCATGATTGGCTAGATCTACACTTAGGACTTAGATGAGCCCTAAGTCTTGTGTAATCTAAACCCTTGTATTTCTATTTTTGGGGATTTATATATATTGTTGTGATTAGTTTTCTAGCCTTGTGAATTTAATGAATCTTGGTATATTACTATGATTTCTATGGTTTAATTCTTCCTATTAATTCTCTAGTTTATTTACATGTCTATATGTGATTAAATTAAGAATTATTTCTTACATGATTCATATGGATTAATTCTTTCTATTGATTCTCTATTTGATTACATGTTGTATTATGTGTGATTATTTTGGAATTGATCTCTACACTAGTTTCTCTATGTTGGTTGCATGTCTATGTGTAATTAATTAAGAATTTAGTGATGGCTAGACATGTGTTTTCATTAGATGGGTTTGTCAATTAATTTGATGGATTATTCTTATGCTTGATGGGTTGTTCTACAATTTAATTCATGCTTGTAGGTAGACAATCTTTACTTGCTTTGATATTCCATGGCTTATTATTACAAATTCCATGATTCTCTAGATTGATGTGTGCTACAATTGTGACTAATTTGATGGGTCATGCTTAGAATTGATGGGTTGTGCTACACTTAGTTTAAGTAGACAATTCATTCTTTAATTTGATAGTCCATGCTTAATATTGCAATTGATAGTCGCATTTTATTCACAACAATGTATTCCCCATTAATGGAAAGCAAGTGGTTAATTACATGAGCTTAGTGGTGATTCCAACACCATAAGTCCTCTCTTCATATCTCTTAAATCCCTATCTCTCACTAGTTTACTTTAATTGCATTTTAATTTAATTGTTTTCTAGAGTAACCAATCAACCTCTTTCTTTCTAATCTTTTGATACGCTAAAGTCGAAGTTAAATCCAACACGTATAATCTCTATGGACGATCCCTACTCGCTATACTTCATTAGTTGTAGTGGTGGTTTTTATAAATGTAAATTTGACTAGAAAGGCTTCAGAAACCACAATCTTATTTTAGCCATGTGAAGCGACCTCTCGCATTAAAAAGTCTCGTTTTCTAAACCCATTGGAAAGGGGCTCGTTAAATTTTGGTGCCATTACCGAGGATTAACGGTTTTGTTAGAATTATACTCGACAATAGTGTTCATTCGATTGCTTCTATTTTTATTTTATCTTTCATTGTATATTCTTTTCTTACTCTTGATATTATTTGTCAATTAGGTACTTGACCACAAGGAAGGCAAACATTGGATCTTAAAGCAATCATTGGAGCTTAAAACTAGCATTGGAGTTTGAAGTTGCTTAAGGACCATTGTGAGCAATTCTTAGAACTCTTATATTTTAATTGTGCACTTCTTTGCATGTTTTTGATAGCCCTTGTTGAGGCTAATTTCATTGCTTTAATTTTTATCCAAGCATTGGCCCATGTGGAGGCTATTATTTGTTGCATTTGGATTTTGAATGTGGATGGAGCCATTGTTTGATCCAAGTTTGGGGAAAAATTACTTCCCTTCACCTTATGTCCCTCCACCATATTTTGATCCTTATAAGGTTGAGTCCAATTCATTTCAACATGCATCATCATATTATGGACTTGATTATTCTCATTATCCTCCTTGTGACTATTACCCTCCCTCATCATTTTATAAAGAACCAAATCCACCACGTTCTAGGTGCTCAGCCGGATTTGAAGAAATAGTATTGGCTTTACTTGATGTACATATTTCACAAACTCCACTTATTAATTCTCATTCTCAAACTTTAGCAAATTTAGAAGCTCAAGTTGAGCAAATTGCAGGTACTCTTTCTCATCAAGAGGAAGAGGAAGAGGCAAATGAAAAAATGGCAAGAACTTTAATGTATATAGATGAGGATGATGAGACTGAAGAGGAGGATGAGACAAGTGAGCTAATGCCTAGCACTATATCTTGTATAGAGGAGGAAGTGGCAAGTGAGTTAGTGGCTAATCCAATAGAGCATAACATGATTAATGAGGACTTTCCTTGATTTAATTACGATTTTATCTCGGACATTGCTACTCTAGAGAGTGAGGAGATGTTGACCACACTTGAGGTAGGAGAGAAGGAGGAGGAACTTGTTGAAGAGGGTCTTCCTTCTATTATCTCCAAGGACCCTCTTGAGACATGCCTTTTTGAAATGTATAAAAATTGTGGTTTTGACCTAGAAAGCTCCAAAAATGAAATAAGCTCTCTAATAGACTCCTTAGCTAACTTGGAAGGTGGGGAGATGGTTATTTTTGAGGAAGAGAAGAGGGATGAAGAGAAGATATTTCTTGATATTCCAAATAAGTCTTTGAAAGACAATGCCTCACCAATTACCAAAGTGAATGATCATTTGAATGTGTTTCAAGAACACAACAAAGAGGCAAGCCCAACCACGATTGATTTTGTTTTCAAGACTGTGGATGAAAGGAACAATATCAGCTCTTTCATTTCATTTCAAGTCATTCTTTTGGAGGATGATTTCATTGTTATAAGTGAGATATCGAATGAGAAAATGGAAAAGAGGATCAATAAGGATGTTTCATATCCGGTTTTTTATTCTTTTGATTAGTGAGTTGACCCAACGTCTTGCTAGAGATGTTAAACATTAATATTCGTAGAGTTTTCAACTCTATTCCACTCTCATTTCTTTTTATTATTTATTTTTATTTTTCATTTTCGTGTACATTCTTCTATCCATTTTTCAATCTTTATTTTTCAAAAACTTGGTGGTGCCTTGTCGCGGTGCACCCAAAGCTTGAAAAGTATGCTAAGATGAGAGTGGTCAAGTTTTACATTTATAATTGCTACTACTACCTCTAACGACAAAATATAGATAAGGCAAGTAGGGATTGTCCCAAGGGATTGGTGGGTCGTACAAGGTTGTGGAAACAAGATTAGGGTTAGTAGGTCGAGTGATGGAAAGATTGGTTGGTGATTGAATTATACTAAAATGCAATTAAAACTAAAGTAAACAATTAAATACAATAGAGATAATAAAAGAGATAGAGAGATCTTAGGGTTTTAGAGGTCACCACTAAGCATAGCTTTTCTACACCTTTAATGAATGATTAATGAGGGGAAAACATGTGTTACAATAATAGTGTGTGTGTGGTTATTCCAATAAGCATGGATGACCAATTAAGCATATATTGTCTAAGCAATAAAATGAAAAGCATAATATATCAAACTAAGTCATTAATCATTTCTTTAAGCTCACAATCTAAACACATCACAAGGTTAGAGACATATGCAACTTGCATTCAAAAGTATGGAACATCAAACAACAAGCATGGATTGTCCTCCCATTTAACATCTACACTACAACTACACAACAATTAGGCTAAGGACATGAAATTAAACTAATTAAACTAAGGAAGAGGCACAATCCATCAAGAAATGAGTATGAACCATCAAATAAACCACAAGAGTATTCCATTAAGCACTATGTCTTGACAATCTCTAGATCTATAGCATCAATACACATAAACATACATCAATAACACAAGAAATAGAGACAAACACATGAACATCTATTCCAGCATACATAGACATATGGATAGAATGAAATGATCAATTGGAAGCATTAAACCACATAAATCATTGAATAAACAAGATCTATGTATATAAAGATGTGAAAACATGTATTACAACACAAATCCCCTCAAAAATACATAAATCAAGATATAAGAAACATGCTTAGGGCTAACTCTAGCCCCAAGAGGATGTCTAGCCACTCATGGATGGCGTCCTCCAACCCTCAAGGGCTAACTCCATGGAAGAAATTACTCCTCTTCTTGGTAGATGGAAGAACTCCAAGCTTGTGTCTCTAGCCTCCACTCTTCTTTTCTTCCTCACTAAGAATGGTATAGAAATTGTGTCTCCAAAATCCTTCTATCTCCTTTTAAAAAGGTGCCTCTTATTCCTTATATAGGTAGGTTAAAATGCTACCCTAATGGTCTGGGCTCGCACTCCAACATTCCTCCAATGATTGGCTATGAGACAACTTTCAATGAGCTAGATTTTTGTCTTTTTGCGCACTTGAGGAAGTTTGATCGATCAAACCTTGTCTCAGATTGATCGAACACGGCTGAGATTTATCGAACTAAGGCTGGATCGATCCACTATGGCGGTGCCTTTTTGGATAAGGACAAATCTGAGATATTTTGGAGATATTTTTGGAAAAAAGACAAAAGTGGTAGGTAGGGTGGTACAACTAGATAAGATGGAATCTTTTCGATCGATCGAAAGAAAGTTGGATCGATCGAACTTTGTAAGATCTTTAGATAAGGACAAAATAGCTTGGATGCATCTTGAAGTGCTAAAATCAATTAATGTTGGATCGATCAAAAATATTTCCTGATCGATCGAACTTGCTGAATTTCCACCATTTGCTTCCTTGTGCTCCCACTTGCTCCTTTCTTTGATTCATCTCAAGATTGCTTCAATTATGCTCTTATTTAGCTGAGTTAGCTTATTTTGGGGATAAGCGCCTGAAAATGGAAATAACACGAAATCAATCTAAAGCGGGGAAATAAGATAGATAAAGGTTCTAGAATACCTAAGCTTAAAGGGTTTAAATGCGCACTTTTCAATGCTCGTCACACCCCCAAACTTAAATATTACTAGTCCCTAACAATGAACTAGAAAGTAAAGGAATGAAATGAACAACTATACAAGTATGTACTAGGAAGTAAAAAAAGGATAATGCCACTTTCGCAGGGAACACGATTGCATTTAGCATATGCAACAAGCCTTTTAAACTCTTAGGTTACCCCTAGTGGATGAGTGAAGTCTCGTGAGGGTTTCCAGAAATGATACCCACAAACATTAAGCTTATTCTTTCAAAAGAGGCACCAATATTGCAAACAAACATTGGGAGAAAACTACCTCAAGTATGCAATTTTTCAAACATTTCCAAGCAATCTTCCAAAATTTCAACATCAAGCAAACAAATATGGTCCTCTACACATTAAGAAAATAATCATGCAAATCAAAACAACTCTAAAATCCTTTTTGAGTAGACCGGCATCAAATATGTTGCTATCTAAGCTAACTAAAGAAATAATCACATCCTTACCCTCAAACTAGCACACAAATCTAGTACCGATCATCAAAACAAAGAGTGAACCTTTTATTAAAGCTTTATTGATCTAAGTGCGCTTTTTTCTTTTTTTTTTTTTCTTTTTTTTTTTTCATAGGATCAAAGATGGAAGCATAGTGCAATGTGTTGATCTATTAAGCTTTCTAGTGATCCATGAGGTCAAGCGTTAGGTCAATGACTCACAAACCAGACGGCTTTAGGGCACTAGGTGTTCAAACACCCCTAAGGACTTACAAGCTCAAATCAACCATATCTTTTGATAATGAAGTGTCTTTCCATAAGGAAAAAGATGATCAGTTAGATCAAAATCTAAAGCATTTGACCATGTATAGAATTCATTTTAGATCCTTACCAGATGAGGTAAATTGTAATATGTTATTTATTTTTCCCTCAATATTTGAAGCAAAGACAGAACCACCAACGACAGAGACGCTACATCAGCTAAGCATCAGACCGATGCCAAATTGTAAGAAGTTAAGAATGATTCAAAAGGTGAATCGGCTGGGAAAGGATTAGTTCCTCTAGACCAAATGACTAAGGTCGATAAAATCATTGTTGAGAAACCGACTTTAGCCATAACACAACAGTTGAGGCCATTACATGTTAAGGTGTGGGTCGAAGGGCAGCTAATCAATAGGGTATTGGTTGATAATGGGTCAGTTGTAAATGTTATTCATGCAACTACTTTGAAGAAATTAGGCAAAAGCATGGATGACATAGTTCCAACTGACGTGGCTATCAATGGTTTTAATGGGGGATCTAGTAACACAAAAGGTATTTTACCTTTGGAAATTACCATTGGTGGGAAAACCTCATTCACCGCCTTCTTAATCATTGAATCAACCGTAGCCTATAATCACCTGTTATGCAAGATTGGATTCACCCCAATATGTGTATCCTATCAACACTACATCAAATGTTGATTTTCTAGGATTAAAATGAGGTAAAAATTGTAGAGGCCGATAATAAACCCTTTGTAGCCAGGGTGTATTCTGCCGAAGCTGCACTTTATAATGAATCATATGTACCTTTTAAATTTATAGGAGTTAATAGAATGGGACGTCCAATAGCTGTGACAATGAAGAGGAATTTGGTTAGTACTGATATCAAAGAGCTATTGACAGAGGTAGTTCAGCCCAAAGTTGATATTTTCAGGTCGAGCATTAAAGAAATTGATGACATTTCTAATGGACCATAACAGTAAAGATGAAAAGAAGCGCTAGAATTTCAGGGCCGCTTACATAAGACTGAAAGCATATTTGGCTTAAAAGAGAATAGCCAAAGAAGAATAACTATATTCAGAATTATCGGTCAATACGATCAATATAATTGAAGAGGGCTTTGAAAAATTAGATGTAATCCAACTAGAGGATATGGAGTTAGCTCCTTTTAGGATGGATGATAATAAGGCAGAGGTATAAGATCCTTTATTTGAAATCAATGTAGGTATCGAAAAGGATCCTCGGCCATTATTCGTTAGTGCTTTACTTGAGCCTAATTTCCAATCCGATTTGATTAAGTTACTAAAGGAATACAAAGACTATTTTGTTTGGAGCTATAAAGAAATGTCTGGCTCAGGATTTATGTGGACTTCCGCAGCCTAAATACTGTAACTCCAAAAGACGAATATCTAATACCAGTGGCCGATCAAATTATTGATGCAGCGGCTAAACATGAGATCATATCTTTTATTGATGGTCATTCAGGTTATAATCAAATTTACATAGCCGAAGAAGATATTCCTAAAACGGCCTTCAGATGTCCTGGGTCAATCAGTACTTTTGAATGGGTTATGATATCATTCGGTCTAAAAAATGCTAGGTCAACTTACCAAAGGGCAATGAATTCAATTTTCCATAACATGATTAGTCGATTCATGGAGGTCTATATAAACGATGTGGTTGTGAAATCATCAGCCAAAAAATAGCACTTGGAACACTTAAAGAGGGCATTTGAAAGAATGAGAATCCACAAGTTAAAGATGAATCCTATGAAGTGTGCTTTCGGGGTTGCAATCGGGAATTTCCTGGGACTTTTGGTTCATCAATGAGGCATAGAGGTTGATCAAAACAAGGCCATGGCTATCATGAAAACCATGACTTTAACCTGTAAGAAGCAGGTGCAAAGGTTTCTAGGCTAGGTAGGTTTTCTCAGGAGATTCATTGCTAATCATGCTGGCCGAATGCATGGCTTTTCTCCTTTGTTAAAATTGAAATTGCATGAAGAAATCCATTGGGATGAATCCCATCAGAAGGCTTTTGATATATAAAAGAATATTTGGCGAATCCACCTATGCTAATGCCTCCAAAAAGAAAGTAGTCGTTAAAACTTTATTTATCGGCCGCAGAAGAATCAATCGAAAGCATGTTGGCTCAAAACAACGAACTTGGGAAAAAACAAGCTATTTACTATTTAAGCAGAATACTAACTGATGTTGAATGCAGATATACATCAATTGAGAAACTTTGTTTATCTTTGTACTTTTTAGCCAAGAAATTGAGAGTTTATATGCTGCCCAATTACATTATTTCTCAAACTAATATGATTAAATATATGTTATCAAGGTCGTTAATCACTGGCCGAATTGGTAAATGGGCACTAGCCTTGATGGAATTTAACTTTATCTATATTCCACAAAAATTAGTTAAAGGAAGAGCTCTGGCCGATTTTTTGGCCGATCATCCTTCGACCGATATTGATCCTTAGGTCTATAATGAGTTAGAATCATCAGCCAAATTCATGACTCCTTAGATACTAATGTTTAATGGGTCAAGCATGGCTGACGGAGCAGGAGCAGGTATAGTTATCATCTCACCAATTGGAAGGAAGGTTTCATTCTCATGTTTCCTAGACTTCAAGTGTTCAAATAATTAGGTCGAATATGAAGCTCTCATAATCGGTTTAGAGATTTTATTAGAAATAGAAGTCAAAGACGTGAACATTTTGGGAGATTTGAATTTGGCACTTAACCAAATCACTGAAGATTTCAAGTGCCTAAGTTGGCAACTAAGGCCAGTCCATTCTTTGGCCACTTCATTGATTAATCAATTTGATAATGTTCAACTTAAGTTCTAGCCGAGAAGAAAAAATAAAGAGGCCAATAACATGGCCCAAGTAGCCTTTAGAATCAAAGTACCAACTGGAAGGGAAGATCAATTGATAAAAATAACGCAAAGGACTTTGTTATCAGTAGAAATGACAAATATTACTTTGGTTGACTCATTAGTAATTGATATAAATGATCTGGCCGATGATGATTGGAGAACACCATTTACAATGTTTCGATGAGATCTAAGTATCATGGCTGATAGAAATATCAAAAGAAAAGCAATAAACTTTTTACTCCTTGATGGGGATCTTTATAGGAAAGGTCTTGAAGATGGACTTTTACTTCAATGCATAAGTAAGGAAGAGTCACTCAAAATTATGACAGAAGTACATGAAGGTAGCTGCGGAGCTCATCAAGTAGGGATTAAAATGAGATGGTTAATTAAAAAGTATTGATACTATTGGCTAATAATGAGGAAGGATTGCATAAATTATGCAAGAGGCTGCCAAGCCTGTCAAAAACACGGGCCAATTCAGAATGTTCCAGCAAAAGAACTATAACCAATATCAAACTATGGCCATTTAGAGGATAGGACCTTGACCTTATTGGTAAAATTAATGCACTATAAAGTAAAGGTCATCACTGGGTAATTGTTGCCACTGATTATTTTACTAAATTGGTTGAGGCCAGAGCTTATAAATCAATTGATAAACAAACAGTGATTGATTTCTTAGAAAAGCATATTATCCACAAGTTTAGAATTCTAAAAACACTTGTTTCAGACAATGGGACGGTTTTTAGAGCAAGTGGTGTGTTTCAGTTCGGCTACAATATGAACATCCACATGTCAGCCTCTACAGCATATTATGCACAAGAAATTGGTCAGGTTGAGTCATCCAACAAAATTTTGCTTGAGATCATTGAGAAAATCCTTGCTAAGTACTTTTTTGTATTTGCCTAAGTAAAAAAACAAAAGAAGCCATATATTTATTCAAGTGTGTAGAAGATTACAACATTTGATCACATACACTTAGATGGCTTTGGGTAACTGTAATGACCCAGTCATTTTCCTACCTTTCCTTTTTCTTAAATTTTACGGATGAATTTTTTTCGTTGAATTTTCCTTTCCGAGTTCGGTTTCTCATCACTTGGTGTCATCTCGAGTGCTCGGGAATGGTTTCCGACACTCTTTCCTTTGAATTGATAACTTTCTTAAAGGACCACGTCATTTTCACATTTTCTTTTTTTCGACACTATTCACTTTTCGTCATTTTTTCCCGTTTGCCACTTTTTTGGCACAACCTCACTTTTCATGTTCGGAGTTGGTTTTTGATTTCACATACCTTTATTCTAAGTGGTTTCCACGAAATACGTATCTTTACTTTTGTAAAAAAGTACTCTGGTTGTTCCCCGTGTCCATAGGGGTATGGATGCATAGTTTCTTCAAAAACATTTCTTTTCTTGGGGTGTTTTTCATAAATATCTTTTGAAGATATTTATTTTAGAGGTTTTTGAGAAAATATCTTTTGGAAGATATTTTCATTCTGGGCCAAATTTACAGTTATCCCTTTTGGAGGGGCTATTGTGCAATTAATGAAAGTTATTACAAAATACCTTGTTTTGAGCCTGGATCCTCATACGGGATTCATTTTCACTTTTCATTGAGTCGCGTACTCTTAGAATTGTCTACTGGTCATTTTTCCCAGTTTTAGGGTTTTTGACCCTAGTTGCCGCCGAACTTGTTTGGGGCATATCTTTTTGCACGGGACTCAATTTTTGACGTCGTTTCTCCTGTTGTTCATTTTTTATTATTTTGGTTCTTTTTCATTCACAGTGTTTTGTTATTTGAGTGCGTTTGCACAAATTCCACTTTTTCGGACCTGGCGAAACCCGTTCGGGACACTTTTAGGGTTTTTCTATAAATAGGGGGTTCTAAAATGAAAAATCAGATTTTTTTCATCTCCTTCCCTTCTCTTGGTCGGTAACCATGGAAACCCAAGGGGCTGCCACCTTTTCTCCCCTCCTTTGGACTCCTTCCCTTTAGTAAAATATGGTGATGTCTTAGTGTTTATGGTAGGCCTTGACGAGGTGGTCCTTTCTCCCTTATTAGAAACCATTTTTGACCATTTTCTAAGTTCGGGTTTGAAGCCAAGTTTAGATTTTCGTGTGAACTCCTTGGTGTTTAATGATCACCTTGTTGTCCCCAACAAAACCCCGAAGTTTCGTCAGATTCGGAGCAGTTTCATTTCGATAGGCATTTGAGATTTCATCTCAAAGTGAGGTAGGGGATGTTAATAGGTTTATATTTTTGTTGTCTTGCGTGCTATTGATGCTTATACAACTTGTATGCATGCTTTTGTTCATAATATAGAATTTAATTTAATTATTTTCTTTGTATAAGATGTAATTCACATAGTTATATATGTGATGAAATTTAATTGTGGTATGCTATTAAAATAGGCCTTGGTATGTTATTTAATCTATGTTAATTTGAGGCCATTTGGAATTATTTTAAAATCTAGAGAAAATTAATTAATTAGTTTAATTAATTTTATTTTTAAGTGTTTTAGTCACTTAATTGGATTTTTAACTTGATATTGTTGATGACCATGCTATATTCCTTAACATATATTAAATTGAGGCTATTTGAAATTGTTTTGAAATCTAGAGATTTTAATTAAATGAATTAATTAAAATTTATTTAATGATTCCTATGATATAATCAATTATTTGAATAGATATAATTTGTGTAGAGAAGTTATTTAATTTAGTAGATTACTAAATTCTTGTGATTTCATAGTATTATGAACATGGAATGCTTATTGTGCATTATTGGAAGTTGAATTGCTAACTTGTTACTATATAGTAGTAATATGAGATTCCTGTGAATTATTGATATTATTAGCCTTGTATACTTCTTGCTACAATGTCGTAGAATTAGTGTTTAAAGTTTACCATGGAGGCATGATTTAAATTGTTAAGTAGATGATATTGTTTTGTACATTGTATCATAGTAAAGACTTGACATAATATATGCCATTTTATAATTGAAATCCTAAAACATGGATTGTGTGGTTTCAACCTACTAGTGCATGAAAGGTGGTTTCGTGCATTATTTAATTGCGTATAAGTTGTGAACTTATTTATTGATTTTGGAGTCACTTGGGACATTGTTACAAAGACATGGCTAAAGTTTGGCTCTAGTGCGGGAGGTATGAGGTCTCCCCAAATTATAGTGCGCACTAGGTTGGTATTTCCAGTGAGTTAGTGCCCCCCGGAATAACCATTTAGGTCTTGGTTTTTCTCTGAGATTTGATGTCCAAGTCTTCCACTATTTGATTTCGCGTTCAATTTCAAGTTAACAACCAATGTCAATTATGACTTGTGATTTTGGTTATTGGCAATTTAATATTGTTAAGTACATTTATGCATTATGATTTTTAATGAATCATCACAATTTTAATATTGTTAAGTACATTTATGCATTATGATTTTTAATGAATCATCGCAGTTTTAATGTTATTAAGTACATTTATGCATTGTGATTTTTAATGAATCATTGCAATTTTGATGTTGTTAAGTACATTTATGCTATAATGTTCAAATGTAGCTTAGGAATGATCCTATAGATTCATTTAGAACATAGACGTTATATGGCATGATCTACTTTAGTTCTTTTCGTATTTTAGGTTTTAAATTGATAACCTTGATAATCTATATCTTGTTATGTTGTACCGTATAATCCTATACTGTTTAATTGCATAAAAACGTGGTTCATACTAGAAATGTTTTAAGGTATCTTAGGATGCTCCTTGGGTCTCATTTCTGATATAGACGTTAGGTGGAATAAACAACAAGTATTAATTTATACAAACTTGTAAAAAGTTAAATCTATGCATTCTCATTCCCTACGAGTAACTTGTTTACTCACCCCAAAGTTATCAGGGTCATTTAAATATATTCTTGTTCACATGCAAGTGTTAGCATGTTTGAGTTTTACTTTTAAAGTTGTAATGCATAGTTAGGTTAAAAATGTCATTTTTACCTTGAGGCTTCTAATGTGTGCCTAAGCACACATTTTGACACTCCTTTTATGTATATGATATGTGGCCAATGGTCAAACTTCTTTTGAAATCACATATATGTCATGAATGTTGAATTTTGCCTTTAATGAGAATATTATGAAAACCATGCGTTCTAACATGTCATTTATGAACCGGAGTGTGCATTGGGTATGAAATTCATTATTTAGCATTCATTTAATATGTATGAGGTGTGACCAAAGGCCAAACACCATTTTGTTTTAGGTTTTACATTTGAGTTTCATATATTGCATTATTGGGCTAAAATACGAAAATCCGAGCCTTTAAGGGTTCATTTTCAAATTGGGGGGTGCAAAGCGTGCACGAGCACCTCCACTAGGACTCATTTAATATGCATAAAGTGTGGCCAAGGGCCAAATGATCTTTTGATTGCATTTTAGTCCTGTTATTGAATTTTTGCCTTTGATGGGCATTTTTCCCACATTAGGGTTTGGATAGGTCATATTTTGCATCGGCGGTATTTTTAAACCATGAATCATTGTAGCACATCCTAATAGGTAAGTTACGTCTGCATGCATGATCTTTTTCGGAAAAAGCCCTTTCCTTGGTGAAATTAGCCTCTTATGGACTCATTTTACATTTTTCTTGCATATTCTAGTTTAAGAGCATTTTGGGGTTTTCCTTCGGGAAATAAATTCCGGCCTTGACTTTGTCACATAGAAAATGTGATTTTAAAGGGAGTTTCTTCACGGCATTTTTCCAGAAAATGTCATCTCAGTCTTGAAAATCCTTATTCCATTTCGGTTTTATGTTTTCTTCATTTTTTTTTTTCAAAGTATCAGATGTAGCTTGCTCTCGGCCCAAAAGAGCCGACTCGGTCCACAAGGGAGTCAACTTGGTTCATTCAGGCATCATTTTCTTCTTTCTGCATGATCTTGGTCCAAGGGAGCCGACTCAGTTCACAAAGGAGCCGACTGGGTTCATTCACGCCTCATTTTTTTCATTTGTGGTGCTCTCGACCTAAGGGAGCCGACTCAGTTGCCAACTGAGTCAACTCCATTTGGTTGCCATGATGACCTATCTTCAAATGGTCATAACTTACTCATTTTAGTCCAAATTAGGTCATTCTTGAGTCTAAATTGAAGAGCTTGAAGTCAGATTTCCAATGGTACCAACCAAACACTAAAACTCCAACCGTAGTGAGAGTTATGACAGTTTTAGTGAGATAGGGTCCTGGTGTCACTTAGTCGTAGGACGCCGCTTTATTCTATTTTCATTTCTTTGTCATCCGGACTCTGAATCAAGCGATTCTTGAGTCTAACTTTATTGATTTTTCATTTTCTATCCAATGGTGTGTACAGTGGAACCTATTTCATTTTGGAATGACCATCTTTCCCTTGGTCCATTCCTTGAAGGGTTTTGAAACCCTAACTTCAGTCTTACTTCTGCTGAGTCACAGGACTCCTCAGAAGGCCATTCTTGTGTCTTAGGGATGACGTACATCTCCATAGACTTGTTTTTGTTTTGTTTCCGCATTTTGGATCCATTTCGGGTTATCACAGGACGCATTGGGTTTGTAAAATCCAGGGCCGTCATAATAACCATGGAAGTTTTATGAGAAGCAATGGCTTAAATCTTTGCAAATTTTGATTTAAAATCGGCCCAAATCACCAAGGACGGATTAAAGGCAACCATGGTCTGTCTCTTTGATTCCTCCAACCTAGGTAAGTCTTCACGAAGGGTTGCATGCTCAGAAGCAAGGTATTGAGCTTCAAACTGCAATGTGGCAACTTCAGCAGACAAGATGGCCTTTCGAGCTTACAATTGATCGATCTACTTTTAGAGAACTCTTTCTCTTTCTTTAAGGCTGACAAATTCTTTATTCAGACGCGCAAATAAGGTAGTATGAGTGAATAGTTGATTACTAAGAATATCTCTTCTATTTTTGTTTTCTTCAATTTGGGTAATCAACTTGTTGGATTGGAAAATATCATCAGCTAGAGCTGGCAGTTGACCTTTGAAAGTAGCATTGGTTGCTTGAGGGTCAACTAGGAAATCTTGATACTAGCTAAATGTGGTAAGAATAGATGTGAGCTTGGTTTCAAACTCTGGAAGATCAGCAGTTTCTCTTTGCAATAATTGTATTAAAGTTTTCTTTGTTTCTTCCATGGACTGCACTGGTAAGTGATAAGCGCCGAATATTGCATATTCAAGCGCCCTTATTTGCATTAGTTAAGTCCATTATTTGATTATTTTATATAGATTATCTTCATTTGCATGTTTTTATATATTTTCAGGTTTGTTTCCTAAAAAGGAATAAAAATGATGTTTTGATGAGTTCTTGAAGATCAAAGTGTGCAATGCTGAAATTTACAGCCTAGCAGCAGTGAAGTTTGACTTTGTTCTTCATTTTCGACCTACTAAACTTGAGAACTAGACTTCCATTAAACATGGAGTACTTAGATCTTTGAGTTAGCTTTCCAAATCATTAAATGGTTCATCATTTGGAGTTTAGAGCAGAGAGTTATGGCGTTTTTACCAAAGGTACGCAGAACAACCTGGCAGCGGTGAAGTTCAACTTTACTATTCATTTTTGACCTACCAAACTTGAGAATTGGACTTCAATTAAAACATTGCATACTTATATCTTTGAGTTATCTTTCCAAATCATTAAACGGTTCATCATTTGGAGTTCGTAGTAGAAAGTTATGGCCTTTTTACCAAAGGTGCGCAGAGCTGGCAAGCACCCGCGGGCACCAGCCAAGGACCCGCGGGCACCCGCCAAAGTGACCAGAATCTTCATGCATCCGCGGGTGCATGCCCTGTGCCTGTGGGCGCCCGCCATTCTGCGGACAAGTAGGCATGGGCTCCCTCTTTTCCCACCAAATGTTATCCCCTTAATTAGGGGCTTGCTCTAATATTGTCTTGGGGGCTTTAGGACCACAAATTTGGAGTAGATAGAAGGCTAAGTTTGATATAATAGAGGGTGGTTACATTGTAAAAGAGATATCTCACATTTTTGGGCTAATTCTAGAGAGAGAAAGTAGTGTTCTTGAGGGTTTGGAGTTCTAGCTTCCTCTAAGCACAAAAATGGTGGGTGGAATCTCTTCCTCTTCTTCATTCCTTACATCCATGGGTAACTAACTCCCTATCTAGGGAGGTGATGAAGCCCCATTGTGTAAGCATTGCTTTGTTTTGATTTATATTTGGGGTATAATGTATATATGTAACTTTTCCATGAACTAGAGCACTTCATATGATGTAATGAATTTCATTATCTATAAATGATCATTTTAAGTTAAATATCTTGTCTTAGATTGTTTTTCTCTCATGATTATATTGCTACATTTTCATAGTGACAATGGAGATGAGTTCATGGAAGTGATTTTATTGGCATGATATTTAGAAATTTTGATAATCTATTGCTTAGGGCTTTCCTTTGATAGATTCTTCTTGATTTTTATTTCATGTGTTTTAATTATGAGATTAAGGGCTTGATAATCTATGGCTTGGTGATCATGTCTAAGGTTGCATCCTAGTTTAGGTAACCAAAACATGTAATGCCTTGATAGGTTATTCTTGTATCTTGATTTTATATATTTCTTGAAGATAATGTATCAATGTTATGTTATTGCATTCCATGGTTATATATATATGTGTGTGTTTCCCCAAGTAAATCATGTCCTAGCATACTTATTGATGGGTAGTGAATTCACTTCCCTAGTCCTTTCTTAATTGTTTTTATCTCTTTAATTCCTAGTACAAAATTGTCTTATGCATTGTTCAATTCTTAATTTTAGTGACAAACCAACAAAACTCTATATACCCTTTCATCATTCTAAAAGTGATTCTAGATATCTTAGTTTCCATAAACTAGTAGTCCTAGTGGTTCGACTTACCCGACCAATAGCCCTATTTTCCAATGATTTGTGTTATTGCAAAGGTTGATGTATAATTGTCATACCAATTAGTAAGCTGGCTGAAGTGACTGGTTATTCCTGATGATGCACTTTCTCTCTCCTCAGTCACTGAAGCCACTATATTTTTAAAGAAATTGCTAAAGGCAAAGAGAGAAGAAATTGGAGTTTTTGGCAGGGGAAAGGAAAGAATAGGCTGAATTCTTTCACGAGCAACCTGCCAATAAAGGAAGGTTGGACTTTAACCTCTAAGGATATGACTAAAGGTATATATTTAGAGATCAATACCTTGGAAGATTTGGCTATAGTAACAACAACGGGTGGCTGATGGCTTAACAATGATGGAGGAAGCTCGAATTGGAGGGCTAGATTGTCCCCTTGAGATCTAAAGGCACCCCAACAGGTCCATGAAAGTCTCTTATAGGACTGAAATCTCTAATTGGGCTGTGAACCAAGTCAAGGAAAGGAGATTGTTGCAAGGAAGAAATAATGATGTGATATAAGAGAATTAAGGCTGAAGGGTTTTTAAGGATAGAATTATCATTACCTCCTTCATATCTGAATAATACTCAGAAGGATTATCAGCCAAGTCAATCAAGGGATCTTCGGCCACTTCTTTTGTTGGCTGAGGACTCTTTGGATCTTTCACAACCTCATGTTTCTTACTCTTGTCATACTTGGTTCTTTTTAAAGTACCATGGGCAGTGGATTCATTTCTTTTCCCCTGAAAAAAGAATTTTATGAGATAAGATAACAAGCTAAAAGAATTCTTTAGCCAATAATAGTTCTGGCTGAGGATTAGATATCATTGTCGACCAAGCATTCTGGTAAACTGGCCGATTTGATTCTAAAATTCTTTTACTTTGTTGAGAAGTGAATCTCTCTTGAATAAGGGTTAAGAGTCATGACATTTACCTTGTCTTTAACTTGTGGAGCATCATGAACTTCAGGGACTTTGGCTAATTCAGTTTTTATATTCTGAAAAGGCTGACTGGAAAATATTTCATCATCTTGGAGCTCAATATGTTCCGGGTCAAGAGAGGCTAACATTGTTTCGCTATCTGTATCTACGAAGAAAAAAAAAAAAAAGGCATGAGAAATCAATCTAATATTTAAGAAGTGCACATATGTAGGAACAAAGAAAGGTTATACCTTTGAGTAAACTGGAAGTAGCCTTAGCCTTAGCTTTTCTCTCTTTATTAACCCTGGTTGGAGCTTCTTGTAATATTTCCCATTTTTTTAGGGAATTTTTTTATTTTTTAGATTAGTATTTATTGTCTAGTTTTGCGTGCTGGGCACCGTGGGGTGTGCCAGGTGAGTTCTGAGGGTTGGTTAGGGCTTTTCTTTGAGTCCGAGACTCTTAGAAATGCATCGTTCACCATTGCGGCATTTTTCTATTTTTCGAGCAAGGAGATCCCGGGCAGGACCCACAACCGTTTTGTCGTGCATGGGGATTATTTTTCGAGGTAGTTGCATATCATACATATATATTTGATGTATATTTGTGTGGATATATGTTTGGATATGTGGTTGTAATGTGCTTGGTGTGTATATATGTATATATATATAAGGCAAAGAGATTTTTTTTCTTTACCATGGGACCCACTAATGACCTTGGTCATTATAATGACCAAATGGTCATTACTTGGCCATTTCTTCCTTTCTCTTTCCATTCCCTTTCTTCTCTCTCTTTGTGTTTTTCTTTTTCTTTTTCTTTTCTAATTTCAAGCTTAGATAGATCTACATCTTTCCATTGTGATTTTGACTTTACCACTGAAGGCAAAGTTAACGAGCACGACGAGAGCTTTGATTTGATTGGGGCAAAGTTGCATTTGGGCCACCTTTGGATTTTCAATTTTTGGGGTTTTTCTTCTATTTTGAGGTAGGGGTCTCTAATACTCATTTTTTTTTGAGCTTTGTGAATTATCTCCTTAAAATTGATGTATAAACATGCTTTGGTTGTGTTAGATTTTTGAAATATGAGCCTTATGTTGTATATATGGTTACCATATGTTGTTTGTGAGGTGAATACCTATGTGTTAGTTGTTATAATGTGAAGAAGCGTGCTTAAGTGAATTTATTTCTTGCCTTGTATGTTTAAAGTGCCAGATTATTAGTACGTCAAAGCATGATGTATTTCTTTAAAAGTTTTTTACAAAGCATGCTATATTATTGAATTTGAATGAAATGTATAAAAGTTTAATGTTGGCATGGTATTGAAAGCACAAAGCATTCATGCATGGCATTGGGCAAGAAAAGGAAAATTTGATTTGAAAAGAAAGAAAACTTGTTTTAGGAAAAAGATTTGAATTGTTTGCGAAAACCCGGATGCCCAGGAGCTACCTAGTGGTCCGTGGCGTTAATATGACCTAGAGGGAACTAGGGAGAGACCCTAGAGTGGTTGTGTTACTTAGGCCCCAAATGATGCCCCGAAGTTGCCTTGTGGTCAGAGATAGTTAGCCAATCCTTATCTCGTAGCGTCATAGAGTTGCTATGGGCCGGGTTGCATTAATGGTTGGAATGAAAAAATGAAAAAGTTTTGGAAACGGGGAACGACATTAGCATATCATTGTATTTCATTAGCATAGTACGGCGTATTTATGGTTTAGTTGATTTTGTGGTTGTTATGCTGTCTCACAAAATTGCATGATCCCGTTTTCCCTTATTATATGCTTTGTTTGGATTTACGGGGTCATTAAGAGGTGTGTCTTAGGCACCTCCTACTGAGCCGATGTGCTCACCCCTAACATTACTATTTTCAGATCTTAGGAAGGATGTGGTGGACGATGCTCCTATACAGGCTTAGATAGGATTAGAAGATTATTTTGTTAATTTTTGTAATTAAGTCTCATTTTGTATAGCCTTAGCTTGGCATATATAAATCTTGTAATGTGTGGCCTTGTAATTGTAATTATAACCATTTTGTAGTATTTTGTTGTAACTTAGACTATTTTGGAATGGACATTAGATCGTGTAATGAATTATGTTATCACTTTTGGATGAATGGAACGATTATGATTTATTTTGTGTAAATGTTGATAATGATAGTTATGAGACATTGTATCTTAATTGTTATGAGTTGGGAAAGGTTGTACATTAGGTTTTGGCTCATAAATGAACCCGGTTGGATATAGGATTCTCAGTACCTTAAAGCCCTTACATGACCTCAGGTTCGGGTAAAGACCCAGATATCGATTCGGACCCCAGGTTCGGGTCGTTACACTTCTTGTGGCTGAGAAAGGGGAAGTTTCTTGGCTGTTTGATTTTTCCCCTTTGGTTGATTTTTTGAGGCACTTTCCCTGGGGTAACAGTCCTACTGATTTTAAAAGATCCTTCAAAGGCAACTGAAACAAACTTGAAGGATTCTAAAATTTTTGTCACAAGGGGCTGGCTATCAACCGTCTTGGTAAAAGCGATATAAGGGGACCACCATTGGTCAAAAACTTATATCAGAGGCTGGATTCTTTATGAAAAGTTAGAATTTAAATCCAACAAGCAAATTAGAAAACCTAGAGAAGACATCATCCACATAGGAGTCGCCCATGAATTTAACACTCCTATGAAAATTTTTGTTGAAAGTGTGGTAAGGAGGTATGGGAATCATTTGAACCAAACCAAATTGTCTGGCAAGCTGACTGGGATTGTAAAATTAAACATCAACTTTGGTGTTTACAGTTCCTAAAGGACCTGTATTGAAATGAAGATCTCTCGCAAGAAGATAACTGGCCTACATAGCCGAAAGCTCATTAAAGGTTTTTTTGGTAGATACTCCAGAATAGGGAATTAGACAACGAGGGGCTTAAGAACAATGGGAAAATGGAAGGAATTGGTTAATGGTCCTATGTTCACAGCTAGCATAAAAGAAATTGAAACAATCCCCAAATGAGTGTAATCTAGGTACGGCTGATGTGGTTTCTATACCTGAATAAAGAGATGATTCAAAAACTGACTGCCAAGATTTGATTGAATTTCCACTTTCATTCTCCTGCCGGACTCCCAGAGAAGAGTGGGTCATTAGCCAAAGGCCTTACCAAAGGACCAAGTTCAGGGAAATACACCTACAGCCAGATTTGAAACAACCAAAAGGGTCCACCATAACGTGTAAAATTAGAGTTAAACAAATCATAGACACCCCTATATAAATGTGAAAGAACTAAGGGGGCCAAAGCAATGTGTTTTCCCTGAGAAAGAGTAACGGCCACATCAATCAAATCTTTAGTAACTTGAAAGGTCAGAACACACAACAAGAATTTATTCAATCATGCCAACAAGAAGGCAACATGATCAGAATCATCAACTAGAAGGGAAGGATCCATAGTGGAAGTTCGAAACGTACCATAAGAAGACTCAGACTCCTTGGTTCTAGTGGTTTTAGAAGGGAAAACAAAGGGGAAATCTTCCTCCACCAATAAACAACTTACATCAATCCCAAAAGGTTTGAAACTAGTTAAATAGCAGACATCTTAAATTGTAGACGCCATTATGCCACACTTCAGATGTAAAGAGTTTGTTGTGGTTGACCAATTGAATACTACAACCAAGATCAGAGATCAGTCTTGAGCAATATTAGTTTTGCTCAATTGAATGGCATCATAGATACCACAGCTTTTCTAGGTATCTCCCTTCACAGCCGCAACACGATCGACCCAATTAATCCAAGCATCATTGGGGATATGCCAGGTTCTGAAGTGAAAAGAGGGTAAACTACCATTCTTGTTAGGTGGGAAATTATGCAAAAACGGAAGTACATCTACTGAAAGATAAAAATGGGAAAGGAATAATGGAGCTTCATCAAGGAAAGAAGACCCTAAACCCTTGAAATCAGAGGGGAGGTCGATAAGAGTATTGAGGCAAAATTTGTTAATTGAAACAGTCTTAAGGGATTTCTCGATGATACTACCGTGAGACAAAGGATCAAAGGACTAAGGAATCAAAGTAAAATCAGTGGATTTTGTTTTCTTGGGAGCCATGGAATCGTAAGAGGAAAAGGGGATTTTCTTTTATCAAGTTTAAGAGGACAAAAGAAGCTAAAATTTCAAAAGAGGTATGCGACTATATATATTAGCTAGCTTCAAGGCCAAAACATATTTAAGGTAACCCAAGCTACCGTTTTAAATGGGCAATGATTATCTTTAAGGCAGTTGGTTAGGTAAGTGAATGGATTAATGCGTTAAATATGAAATTCAAGTTTTGGCCGTTTAAAATTCTAAGCCTCTTATCATTTTAAATAGGAAATACAACCTTAAAATTTAGGGGACATTTGTTGGCACCAAAACTTGGCAGCCATCTCAACGATGACGTGGACCAATGAAAAGGTGACAAGTATTTTCAACATGGCATCATAGGAATCGGCTATTTAGAAATATCAAAAGTAAAAAGGAGATGACACATGGAAATATATTCAGTTCTCTAGTTTATATGGTAGTTGCTGAAATATAGCAACTAACATTTGACTATTTCAAATTAGGTTGCTAGCGTAAAAGTAAAAGACTAGAGTTTGGATGAATTAAATAATTAAATTCCTATAAAATAGGAAGTTTAGTTGCATAAAAGAAGGAAAGCTCTAAGGACACATATGGAAGGTTGGCAGCCGTATGAGTAATAATGTGGACAAATTTAATGGTCACAAATGGTCTTGACATGGTGTCAAAGGTTGGGCAACTCGGGGTATAACACAGCTATGAGGCTTATAGAAAGTAGTTGCTGAAATTTAGCAACTAAAGTTAACTAAATCAAATAAGCTTGCCAACACATGGAGAAGGATCAGGAGATGGTTTTACAACTAAAGTCTTAAATAAAAGGAGAGATAATTAGAAGCTACACGAAGTATATGGGTTTACTAGCAGTTTAACCTAATTCCAATAAGTCAAGAGAAGATCAAGGAAGGAGATATTCTTGCAAGGAAAGTAGACAACTCAGTTTGAAGAACTTCTATAAATAGAAGAGTTGTAATTCTTTCTAAACCGTCCATCACCACCCAAAAAATATGAATATCAAATTCAATTGACTCTATGTCACTTATCAATCTTCAATTCTTTTGTCCAATGGCAATTTCCATTCAAGGAATCTAAGTTCCAGCAACTTACTTTTTTCTTGCAATGTTTAATGATGCTATGTCTATTAAAAATACTTGTTTTATTCAACTGAAATTCAATAACAATCTTTAATTAGATTCCAGTAATCTAAATTCAGCCAGCTTACTTCCTTACACTCTTTACTTTCCACCCAATTTCATTTCAGCCGCTTCTTTTAAATTTCATTTCAATTCAGCCGCGTCATTTAAATTCATTTATTTATTGCATTTCTTTTCTTTTAAACACTATAAAAAGTCCTTGCATCCAAGGCAGAAAAAGAATCTAGCTGAGAGTTCTTCCTATTATCTCTTTTGCACAATTGCCTGAAGTTAGCCACCAAAAAGAGATAGTTAATGTTCAAATCATTTTTCAGTATATACATACTCTGGCACGCCCGCAAACTCCATCGGCCGTGTGAGCCAAAAAAACATGCGAACAATAATACACCTATAATTCAAATATTTTGATAAAATAAATTTAGATGAAAGCTTTGTTTGTTTAGGGGTAAAATATTTTTTTTTATTATTTTTTTGGTGTTTGATTGTCGTAAAATATTTACGAAGAGAAAAAAAATAACAAATATAATTTACCCGTCTGTACACACAAATTTTGTAATTCTGCAAATAGAAACAAAATATAGAGCAAATAGTAATTTATTAATTTGGAAAACTTGAGTACAATCCTCTATAATAATATTCTTTACAAAAACGACAGTCTTCTGATTCGATCTCCTTTTTGGTTGATTGGATTCAAGGGCTGCACGAGCTTGATCTTGAATCACCATGGATTTTTGGATGAAGAACGGCACGATTTGATATGCTTGGTGTTCTTCGTCTTCAGAGAGGATTTGTTGAATTTGGTAAAGAACGGCACGACTTTGGATGTGCTTGATGTTCTTCGCTTTTAGGTTTTGATTCTGAATTTGTGTCTCTGATTTCTGGGTCTCTAGATTTCTGGGCTTCTGAATTCTGAATCTGTTTCTGAATTTCTGGATTTCTGAATTCTGAATTTGTGTCCTTTGTTGAATTTGAGGAAGAATGGCACGTCTTTGGGTGTGCTTGTTGTTCTTCGTCTTTAGAAATGAGAGAATTTGTTGAATTTGGTGAAGAACGGCACGAATTTGGATGTGTTTGGTGTTCTTCGCCTTCAGGTTTGCCCTCGGGATTTCTGGCCCTCTGGATTTATGATTCTCTCAATTTCTGGATTTCTGAGTCTTGGATTTCTGGACTCTGAATTTCTGTCCCCCTTCCTTCTTCCTCCAAGCCTCTATTTATAGGCTTCTTGGATCTATAGGATGATGACATGTGTCATCTCCCGATAAGGATAAAATAATAATTGGGCGGGGCCGGTTATATTAAAATTAATTATTCCAAATATATTTTATTATGAATAATTATCTTTTCATTTAATCATCTGGGCTGGGCTAAGTAAATAATTTAAGTGGATCAAGTCTGGACCAATTAAATAACTTAATTAAATATTAGGTCCAAATTTGATAGGTCCATTTGTTAAAACCAAAGCCCACTAAATTTTAGTGTCTACAAATTGCCCCCAATTCGAGTCCCAAGTTTGATAGGACTTGTCTCCTTTCTCAAGTGGGACTTGAAGTATCCAACTTTTCTTTTTTTTTTTTTTCTTTTTTTTTTCTTTTTTTTTCGCTTTCCTATCTAACTTTAGATTGTAAAATAGGATTGTAAAGTTTCCTTTTTTTTTTGCTTTTCTATCCAACTTTGGATTGAAATTTTACTTCCCTATTTGAATTGAATTATACAAATCCTAGTACAAACGGGAGATATTTGGTTGCCTATATATACCACCAATATTATAGGGTTTGACATCAATTTTAAGAGCCTCTGAAGACTTATTAGATTGCAACTTCTGAAAACTGTGTTAGATTGCAGCCTCTGCTTGAACACACACAAATAATGATAAGCGCCGAATATTGCATATTCAAGCGCCCTTAGCTGCATTAGTTAAATCCATTATTTGATTATTCTTTATAAATTATCTTTATTTATACGTTTTTATATATTTTCAGGTTCATTGGCCAAAAAGGAGCAAAAATGGTGTTTTATTCAATCTTTGAATAGCAATGTGCTCAAGGCTAAGTTCTGGAAGCAGTGGAATCTGACTTTGCTTTCCATTTTTGACCGGTCAAACTTGAGAACTGGACTTCCATTTAAACATGACATATTTAGAGCTTCGAATTAACTTTCCAAATCTTTAAACGGTTTATCATTTGGAGTTCGGAGCAGAAAGTTATGGCTATTCTACCAAAGTAGTGCAAAACAGGTCAAGAGGAAGGAGTTTACTGGTCTAACTTCGAGCGCTCGAAGTGCTAGTTCGAGCGCTCGAAGTGCTTAGTTCGAGCGCTCGAACTATAGGTAGATTACTCTCCGGGAACCATCACTTCAGCCCACTTGCACCTTGTTTCCCTCATCTCTGATTTCCATCTTTATGGGTTGGTTGGAGATGTCTTTTGGTGGTTTTTTGTGCCTTGTTTGGTGGAGAGGAATGTCTACAAAGGAGGGGAACCACATAAGGAAGATCATATCTTATCTTTGCAAGATTTGTGGAGAGAGAAAGAGGAGGAAAAAGATAGAGTTCTTGAAGCCAAGGAAAGGGAGCTCGAAAATGGAGGTTACAATCAAGCTTCTTCCTTCTTCTAAAGCTTCCATGGGTAACTAAACCTCCATCTAGGTAGGTGATGAGGCCCCTCCCTTGTAAGCATGTTTTAATTTAGGCTATATTTTGGGGATTACAATGTATATTCTTTGGTTTTTTCATAGTCTAGAGCATTTTGCCTTTTGTAATGGATCTTCATGTATTTAAATGATTAATGTTGAGTCAATTATCTATCTTTGATGGTTTATTCTTTTAATCATGTTGCTTGCACTCTCATGGTGACAATGGTAGTGAGATCATGGAATTGTTTTAATGGCATGGAGTTGGAGGACTTTGATAAATCATTGCTTAGGTGAAACCTTTGATGATTTATGCTTATTTCTTACCTTCATGTGCTTCATCATTTTATCTAGGGCTTGATAGTCTTTCATTCAAGTAAATGTGGTTAAGCTACACCTTAGTTAGGTAGTCTAAACATGTTAACCTTTGACGGATTATGCTTGCTTCAGATTTAATGAACTTCTTGAGGATATTATAGCAACCAAGTGTGCTATGTATCATGACCATATATATATATTGTTTTCCCCCAATTTAGCTCTAATCTAGCATGTGTATAGGGATGGAGGCGGATTCACTTCCCTAGTCCTCTTTACTTGTATTTCATCTCCCTTCAACTCTTGCAAACTTTTACTTTATGCACTTTAATTTCATAGCATAAGTGACAACCAACAAATCTTCTATGAACACCTCTATCATTCTAAAAAGACTCTAGACACTTAGGTTGCCATAAATTAGCGCAGTCCCAATGGTTCGACTTACCCGACCAATAGCCCTATTTTACAATGATTCGTGCTATTGCGAAGGTTGATTTATAATTGTAATCGACTCAACCGATCAAATAATTGGTATGTATCTTCTTTTTCTTTTCTTTTCTTTTTTTTTTATTCCTTCTTCGTGTTTTTTTTTCTTTCTTCTTCTTCTTCTTTGTGTGTTTTTTTTTTTTTTTTTCCTTTCTTCTTCTTCTTCTTCTTCTTTTTTTTTTTTTTTTTTCACGCTTGTTGGAAGTTTTTTTTTTTTTTGGTCCCTCTGCAACCCATTATTCTTCCGAAACGCAACTAGTCCGTAAGGACCCTTTGTTCCTTTAGAACGCATCTAGTCCATAAGGACCCTTTGTTCCTTTGGAACGCAACTAGTCCGTAAGGACCCTAAGAACCCTTTGGAACGCATCTAGTTTGTAAGGACCCTTTGTTCCTTTGGAACGCAACTAGTCCGTAAGGACCCTTTGTTCATTTGGAACGCATCTAGTCTGTAAGGACCCTTTGTTCATTTGGAACGTTTGTTCATTTGGAACGCATCTAGTCTATAAGGACCCTTTGTTCATTTGGAACAGAACTAGTCCGTAAGGACCCTTTATTCCTTTGGAACGCATCTAGTCCGTAAGGACCCTTTGTTCATTTGGACGCAACTAGTCCTTAAGGACCCATTGTTCCTTTGGAACAAAAAAAAAATCTTCCATGCATGCCAATCTGCACTTTAGAATTTTTTTTTTTTTTATATTTATTTTTTCAAGTGCTATATTTTTTTTTCAATTGCCTTTTTTTTTTTTTTTTTTTTTTTTTTTTTTTTTTTTTTTTACTACAGGGGGTGCTAGTCAACCATGGTGTTTTTCAAGAGTTTCAAACCCCATACTATTACTCTTTTGGAGCGAAAACAGACTCTGAGAGGTCATGCCACCAGCACAGACAGTGTCGTCAACAGCCATGAATCAATCCAGAGAGCAACGACAGATGCAGACTTCATTAGCCACAGATCAGATATAAACCATTCAAAGATCAGCAGCCATTGGTAGAGCGAGACCAGACTTCGAGAGGTCATGCGACCAGCACAGACAATGTCGTCAACAGCCATGAATCAATCCAGAGAGCAATGACAGATGCAGACTTCATTAGCTACTGATTAGACATCAACCATTCAGAGAGTAAGAACAAACTCCAAGAGGTTATACCACCAACATTGTTAGCCATCGCCAAAATGTCTTCATCAACCATGGATCAAACAGCAATGAATTTTCCTTGACGCAGTGCCTCATTGGAAAACCAGATTTCTCTTTCAACAACCCCCAGTGGTGAGCAGAATTATTTTATTTTATTTTTTCAGCAACACCTCGGCGGCGAGCATAATTTTTTCTTTCAACGACACCTCGATGGTGAATAAAAATTTTGTTGCAGCAACACCATGGCGATGAATCAGATTCTTTAGTGACGCCTTTGTGGCAAGTCAAAATTGTCTTTCAACAACACTTCAATGGCGAGCAGAATTTTTTTTTTTATCGACACCTCAACAGAAAGCCAAATTTCACTTTTAGCAATACCTCGGCGGCAAGCAGAATTTTTTTTTTTTTTTTTTTTTTTTTTTTTTTCCTTTCACGACACCTTAACGGATAGCCAAATTCTCTTTCAGAAATACCTCAGCGGCGAGGAGAATTTTTTCCTTCAACGACACCTCAACGAAAAGCAAAATTTCTCTTTCAGCAATACCTCAGTGGTGAGCAGAATTGTTTTTTTCAACAACACCTCAGTGGATAGCCAAATTTCTCTTTCAGAAATACCTTGGCGGTGAGCAGAATTTTTCTAGGTAGCTACAGTCTGGCGATGAACCAATTTATTTCTTCGCAGCTATACTTTGCAGATGGATAAAATTTTCCTTTGCAACTACAATTCGGCGACGAATCAAAATTATTGTTTGCAGCTATACTTTGGCGGCGGACCTAGTTTCTTTCTTGCAGCTATAATTTGGCGATAGACCAAAATTTCTTTTATAGCTACAATTCGGTGATGTGCGAAGTTGCCAGGGTGCGACGAGCACTTTTGATATCGCATGATGAGTGACAACATCTTGATAGCGAGCCAAGTTGAAAATTTGTGACGAGCGCTTTTGGTATCATGTGACGAGCACACTTTGCCATTTTGCAACTCTAAGGAGGTTTTTTTTTTTTTTTTTGGTCGAACTGAACTTAAATAAAATCCTAAGCTGCCTACGTACCCTCAAAAGAGAAAGGGATCAAGTCATCACGTAGTTCAATAAAAACAGTTTTTTTTTTCGAAAACAATTTATACTCGTGTCAAGGAGTGTCATTTTTTTTTTTTAATTTATTTCGGGTAGACAGTTTAAGCTCGTATCAAGGAGTGTCAGCTTTTTTTTTCTTTAGGTAGACAGTTTAAACTCATGTCAAGGAGTGTCATTTTTTTTTTTTTTTTTTAAGTTGATAATTTATACTCGTGTCAAGGAGTATCATCGAGATTTTGTTTTTAGGCAAATAGTTTATACTCGTGTCAAGGAGTGTCATTTTTTTTCTTTTCAAGTAGACAGTTTAAACTCGTATTAAGGAGTTCTTGATTTTTTTTTTTTCAAGTAGATAGTTTAAACTCGTGTTAAGGAGTTCTTGATTTTTTTTCAAGTAGACAGTTTATACTCGTGCCAAGGAGTGTCAATTTTTTTTTTTTTTTTTTTTTTTTTGTTTGGGAGACAGTTTAAACTCATATCAAGGAGTTCTTGACTTTTTTTTCTCAAGTAAACAGTTTAAACTCGTGTCAAGGAGTGTTATTTTTTGTTTTTTTTTTTTTTTTTTTTTTGGGAGACAATTTAAACTCGTATCAAGGAGTTCTTGAATTTTTTTTTCAAGTAGACCGTTTAAACTCGTGTCAAGGAGTTCTTGATTTGTTTGTTTTTTAGGTTGACAGTTTATACTCGTGTTAGGGAGTATCATTTTTTTCTTTTTTGGTAGACAGTTTAAACTCGTATCAAGGAGTTCTTGACTTTGTTTTCAAGTAGACAGTTTAAACTCGTGTCAAGGAGTTCTTGATTTTTTTTTCAAGTAGACAGTTTAAATTCGTGTTAAGGAGTGTCATTTTTTTTCAAGTTGACAGTTTGTACTCGTGCCAGGGAGTATCATCGACAGTTTAGGCTCGTATCTGGGAGCATCTTCGACTTTAATTATTTTCTTTAACTTTGCAAGAATCAGACGATAGTCTAAGCTTATACTGGAGGGCACAGACTATCTCATTGTCACTTTGAGAATTTTCTTCTTGGTTTCCTTGACTTAATGCCACCTATGATTTTGCACTTTCGGTTGAAGTCATTGTTATAGCATGGAGCACTTCTTGGTGCAAGTCTTTTGAGTTGATGCTTATAATGAAAGATGATGCTACTTCTTCGTCTAAGTTAAGAAGTATATTATCTTTTTCTTCTGACTCACTTTCCTCATCTTCTTAAAGGTTGTCAGGTATATCTGGAACTTTCCTAGCACCATGATTTTCCATGCTAAGCTCCATGTCGTGGGCTCGAGTAACAAGCTCTTCAAATGTGCGAGGCTTAATCCCTTGTAGGATGTAAAGAAGCTCCCAGCGCATGCCTTGCATACATGCTTCAACTGCAGAAATTTTAGATAAACGATCCTTACAGTCAAGACTTAGAGCTCGTTAACGGTTGATGTAGTTAACCACGGGTTCACCCTTCATCTGTTTTGTGTTTGTAAGCTCTAGCATACTTACAGTACGACGAGTGCTGTAGAAACGGTTGAGAAATTCTCGTTCCATCTGTTCCCAACTATCAATACCTCTAGCTCTGAGGTCTGTGTATCAATCAAATGCATACCCTTTGAGGGAATGAACGAATTGCTTGACAAGGAGATCTCCGTCTGTACCAGCACTACTGCAAGTCTCTACAAAGTGTGCGATATGTTGCTTGGGATTGCCTTTTCCGTCAAACTGTTGAAGCTTTGGAGGTTGATACCTAACCGGCATTTTTAAGATGTCAATTCTTTCTGTGTAAGGCTTTGAGAACATGCGAGCACTTTGAGAGACACCACTGTATCGTTCTCTTCTACAACTCCCTATCATGTCTTGAAGTTGTTGGACAGAAAGTGAGGCAACGGAGGCAGCATCAATTGTTGAATTGGCGGACACGTCATTTTGATCATCAATTGGAGTATTTTCTGGCATGGAATTAGAATAAGGAATTCGGCCTTTGCTTGACTCAGCATTGTCACCACGCAATTTTAACTTTTCTGTTAGCGAGGCAATTTTCAGATCTTACTCCTTGAGAAAGTGTTGTAATCTTTCAATTGCACGGGCTATAGTCGTCAATTGCTCTTCGTACGAGGTAGTACTCATCACCATGATTGGCATAGTGATGGAGTCAGAAAAAATCTTTGGCCTTGGGTGGACTAGCCTTGAACTTGAACTTGTGACTGGAGCAACCTTTGAGGTTGTAGGAACCTTCCTCCTTACCCCCAGTAAGGTGAAGGCGGTATGAGCTTGAATTGTTAGGTGGAAAGATTTGGCGGATTTGACGAAATTTACTTTTACCGCGTCGTGTTGCCTTTTGGTAGGAACGGATGCTTTGTCTATGTTTCGCATCATTGGGCTTGCAGAGATGTTGGTACCACTTGACGAAGTTGTAACCTTCTTGCCGCCTTTTGTGGTGGTAATGATGTTTTCCGTCACGACTGCGATGCCCTTGGGAGTATTCTTGTTCTTCGTCTGAATCTTGTTGGAAGGCATAGAATTTGACGATGAATTCATTGAGAATTTGATGTAGGAGAAAGAGATGAGAGGTAGAGGATGTCCCACCGGGCGTGCTAGAAATTTGTACACACAAATTTTGTAAGCCTGCAAATAGAAACAAAATATGGAGCAAATAGTAATTTATTAATTTGGAAATTTTGAGTACAATCCTCTATAATAATATTCTTTACAAAGAAGACAGTCCTCTGATTCGATCTCCTTTTTGGTTGATTGGATTCAAGGGCTGCACGAGCTTGATCTTGAATCACCATGGATTTTTGGATGAAGAACGGCACGATTTGATGTGCTTGGTGTTCTTCGTCTTCAGAGAGGATTTGTTGAATTTGGTGAAGAACGGCACTACTTTAGATGTGCTTGATGTTCTTCGCTTTTGGGTTTTGATTCTGAATTTGTGCCTTTAACTTCTGGGTCTCTGGATTTTTGAGTCTCTGGATTTCTGGACTTCTGAATTCTAAATCTGTTTCTGAATTTCTGGATTTCTGAGTTCTGAATTTGTGTCCTTTGTTGAATTTGAGGAAGAATAACACGTCTTTGGGTGTGCTTGTTATTCTTCGTCTTTAGAAAGGAGAGAATTTGTTGAATTTGGTGAAAAACGACACGACTTTGGATGTGCTTGGTGTTCTTCGCTTTCAGGTTTGCCCTCGGGATTTCTGGCCCTCTGGATTTTTGATTCTCTCAATTTCTGGACCTTCTGGATTTCTGAGTCTTAGATTTCTGGACTCTGAATTTCTGTCCCCCTTCCTTCTTCCTCCAGGCCTCTATTTATAGGCTTTTTGGATCCATAGGATGATAACATGTGTCATCTCCTGATAAGGATAATAATAACCGGGCTGACCTGTTATATTAAAATTAATTATTCCAAGTATATTTTATTAGGAATAATTATCTTTTGATTTAATCATCTGGGCTGGGCTAAGTAAATAATTTACGTGGACCAAGTCTGGATCAATTAAATAACATAATTAAACATTAGGCCTAAATTTAATGGGTCCATTTGTTAAAACCAAAGCCCACTAAATAGAGTGTCTATATCGTCAATTTTCAGTAAGTTATTTTACACATCCTGCTGAATGGACTTGACTCCAAACTCGACCTAAACTTCTGCTAAATACGGAATAAATAAAAAAATATATATATTTTCCTTAAAATCTTTTCCTAAGAAAATATTTGTATGTCAAACGCTGCGGAAGAGCCAATAGATTAAAATAATAATAATAATATTAAAGGCACATTCTCCTGATTTATCAATTTGACTGAGAACAAGTTGGACATAAAAAAAAAATAAAAAAAAAAACACCCTCCTAAAATTCCTCGCGCTAAAGAGATATATATATAAGCACATCAAACACGCACGACATTGAAGGTGAACTTTGATTCAAAAGGAATACTAGTTGAAATGGAAAAACAAAATAACACATCAAAAAGTCAAAAATTCTAATGCCGTGCATGATACTAGTTGAAAGTCAAAATAACACATCAAAAAGTCAAAAGGAATACTAGTTGAAATGGATCCAGTTGGTCCAGTTTCTTTTTTCTTTGGCCGCTTTGTCATATAGTCGTTTCCAAATCATAATTTATGTTTGGGTTTGCTTCATTGCTTCAGTAGTAGGTGACAATCTGGTTAAATCAATTTAACTGGATCGATGTCTTTTAAGAACTCCGAGAGAATTCTATAGAAAAATTCAGGCCTAATGGTGCTGTTGGAAGCTTTGTTTTGTAGAGTATCAAATAAATTTTATGAGGTAGATGAACAGTGACTATGATGGGTTTTCAATTTAAATCAATTTTAATAATTGTTTTGGAAGTAAGATTGAGGGTGAGAGTTTGAAAAAAATTTCGAAAAGAGTTTGAAAAATAATCGGTAAAATTTTCAATTTTTGATGTGACAAAAAGATTGTTATGGGAATCTGAACTGGACCTCAAGTTAACTTGACTACCACAAGTTGTATAGAAAATTCCACAGCCTTGCCGCTAAAATTCCACAAGTGACTTGACTCCCACAATTTGGATAGAAAATGTGTGGCTAATAGTCCCAAAGCCAGTCATTGCTGCTAAAATTCCACAAGTTGACTTGACTCCCAGACACGCGTCTTTGTTTCTTTGATAGACTCTGTTTTATTTTGACTAAGCCCGGAACAAGGAATCATGATATATAGCATTCATTTTCTAACTTACACATTCACATCCTCTGATTTTGCAACCTCGAAAGTAAAATAATCAGTGTTTTGATTTCTTCACCATACAAGAGAACCAAAGATCCCCAATTCACTCCAACCTACACATGGCTCCAATATTCTCTCTGTTTCTTGTTTTGATGACTGAATTTTCATTAGCAACAGCTCAACAAAGAAACTCCAACATAAGCCTAGGCTCTTCTCTCTCTCCAGCCTCTAGCAACTCATTTTGGTCCTCCGGTTCTGGCCAATTTGCATTTGGGTTCTACCCAAATGGTGATGGCTTCTCCATAGGCATCTGGTACGCAACAATTGCCCAGAAAACAGTCATTTGGACAGCGAACCGAGATGATCCACCATTTCGCAGAGATAGTAAATTGGTTTTGAGTAATGATGGAAGGCTGATATTGCAACAGGGGGAGGACCCTGAGAAAATAATTGCCGTTGGGTCCGAGATTGGTTCATCAGCTTCCATGCTGGACACCGGCAACTTTGTTCTCTATAATTCACGTTCAGAGATCATATGGCAGAGTTTCGACGCTCCAACAGACACCCTTTTACCCCGTCAGCAGCTTCGCCAACGGCAAGAACCGAATGAGTTGTTCTCTAGCATCTCTAAGTACAATCACTCCACTGGCAAGTTTCGGATGTTAATGCAGTTGGATGGATACCTCGCGCAATATCCAACAGGCAGCCCGAATACAATAGAATATGGTTACTGGGATTCGGGAATATACGGAGCCGGAAACAATGTGACATTGAATCTTGATGACAATGGCCGATTATACTTGCTTAACACCAGTGGCAATATAAAGAATCTATATAATGGAGGAGTTGTCACTGATAAACTGATGTACCGCATGACACTCGATGCAGATGGAATATTCAGGGTTTACTCATATGGTTTGAATCGGAGTGATGATGATTGGAAAGTTAAGTGGTCATCTTCCGACAACAAGTGTCTTCCTAAAGGCGTGTGTGGGGAGAATCAATATTGTACCTTGATGAATCAAGAAGCTGTTTGTACATGTCCTCCTGGTTATGTTTTGATCGACGAGAGCCGGAATGACTCTGGCTGCAACAGAAATTATGCTAGGGATGGGAATGTTTCACTTAATTTTTATGAGTTAGACAATGTAGTTTGGTTCAATGGTTCGTATTCCATACTCAACAGCCCGAGCAGATTTGCTTGCGAAGATCAGTGTTTGAAAGATTACTACTGTGAAGTTGTGCTCTATAAAGATAACAAGTGCATGAAACAAAACCTTCCACTAAAATTCGGAAAATTTCAGCAGAATGATCAAGTAATTACACTAGTCAAAGTAAGACGCAGCAAAAAATAAAAGAAGTCGAAAGTTCTTATTGCTAGTGTTGCGGTACTAATTGTTGCTTTTACTGTGCTAGCGATATTGAATAATGAAACCAGCTTATTTCATGCTATATTGAATAATGAAACCATGCTATATTGTTGCGGTACTAATTTTTTATGCCTAGGATCCATGCTATATTGAATAATGAAACCAGCTTATTGCAAGTTCCTTTTTTCCCAGTATGATGTATTCCTTTTGTTGAGGGCTTTTCTGCAGATGAAATGAAATGGCACAAATAAATTCTCTATCTAAACTTCAACGTAGTTTGGGTATCAAATCTATTAGTTTGAATAAATATTCCCATGGATATGCAATTGCTTCAAGTTTCCTGATGGGCAAAACAGAGTCATTCGTGACACGGCAGAATTTCTTCAATTAACGGAGTGGAAACAAAAGATTGGCTGACGGTTAGAAATTAAATTTTATTATATTTTTAAAATGTCTTTGAAGGTCATGGATGTTTTTTTATTTGGTGTTTAATTTTATATTTATGTGAGTTTTTATTGGAGTTAGTGGGGGGCATGAGAGTTACAACTAGTAATGGTCATATTAGTGGGTTAGTGGAAGTTTTGCCTACTAAATGTTATATTAGTGGGGTGTTAATTTTCATTTACATTTATGTTTTAAAGCTTATATAAACCCATGTATTTTACCCATTTTCAAATCAAGTGAAATAAAAAGTGTTTTCCTCCATTTTTAATCTCTTCCAAATAGTATAGTATTGTGTGTGTAACTAGGTCACTATTTCCAACAAAGTGGTATCAGAACTAGTTTGTGAGAGAGGAGAAATGGCAAACAATTTGGTTCCATTTCAAATGTCTCGATTCACCAAAGATAAACCAAAGATAATTATGAAAATTGGTGTATCCATATGAAGGCAATTTTGGGAGCACAAGATGTGTGGGAAGTTGTTTCCAAAGGTTATGATGAGCTAGAAGATGAGGCAACTTTGTCTCAAGTCGAAAAAGATATTTTACAAGCCATGAGAAAGAAGGACCAAAAGGCGGTGATAACCATCCATCAATGTTTGGATGATGGAATGGTATAAAGAGTTGCTAGTGCAAAAAATGCAAAGCAACTATGGGAGATTCTTCAAAATTTCTTCTAAGGAATTGATAAAGTGAAGAAAGTTCGCCTCCAAACGTTACAGGGTGAATTTGAAGCATTGCATATGAAAGAATCTGAATCAATTTCAGATTATTTTTTGAGGGTTCTGGCTATTATAAATCAACTAAGGAGATATGGCGAAACCACCATGACTGATACAAGGGTCGTTGGAAAGATCCTTCAGTCGTTGGATTCCAAATTCAATTACATTGTTATAGCCATTGAAGAGTCAAAGGATTTGAATTCCATGACTGTTGATCAACTCATGGGTTCGTTGCAAGCTCATAAAGAAAAGGTAGTGAAGAAACAAGAAGCTTTGGAGCAAGTACTACAAACAGAGTTTTCGTTAAACGAAAGAGACGAAAAACATGGAGGAAATCAAAGGGGCCAAGGACTTGGAAATGTACGTGGCCGAGGAAGAGGAAGAGGCCGTGGAAGAGGAGAAAGAAGCGGTCAACACGCAACCAACAATGAAGAAAAAGTTTATGACTCACAACAAATAAGAGGTCGTGGTAGAGGAAATTACTCAAGGTCATATGGAATGAGGTATGATAAGTCTCAAATTCAATGTTACAATTGTCAAAAGTATGGTCATTATGCTTCAGAATATAGAAATGTTACTAATGATGTTGAAGAAAAGGCTAATTTTGTTGATGAAGAAGTAGAGCCAACTTTGTTGTTGGCATACAAAGGTGAAAGGAGTGATTAAGAAAATGTGTGGTATCTTGACACTGATGCTAGCAACAATATGTGTGGTAGCAAAGAAAAGTTCATTGATATTGATGAATCAATAAATGGCAAGGTGACATTTGGAGACTTATCACAAATTCTGGTAAGAGGGAAAGGTAAAATATTGATTCGTTTGAGGAATGAGCATCATCAATTTATCTCTAATGTTTATTATGTGCCCAATATAAAGAATAATATTTTGAGTTTGGGACAACTCTTAGAAAAAGGCTACAATATTTCTATGAAGGATTGTAGTCTTTCGATAAGAGACTCATTGGGTAATTTGATTGTCAATGTTCCAATGACAAAGAACCGGATGTTTTTGCTAAATATTCAAGCCGACGAGACTAAATGTTTGAAGGCTTGTTTTAATGATTTAACTTGGCTTTGGCACTTGAGACTTGGGCACTTGAATTTTGGAGGATTAGAGTTGTTGGCCAAAAAGAAGATAGTGAAGGGATTGCCTTTCATCAGCAATCCAAATCAATTATGTGAAGGATGTCTTATTGGAAAGCAATTGAGGAAAAGTTTTCCTAAAAAAGCTACCACAAAAGCTACGGCGCCACTATACTTATCCATTCGGATGTTTGTGGTCCAATTTCTCCATCATCATTTGGTAAGAATAATTATTTTTTATTATTCATTGATGATTTTAGCCAAAAAACATAGGTGTATTTTCTTAAACAAAAATCGGAGGTGCATGGAATTTTTAAAAATTTTAAAACACTTGTAGAAAAACAAAGTGGCTATGATGTAAAGGCTCTTCGATCCGATAGAGGTGGTGAATTCACATCAAATAATTTCAAAAAATGAAATTCATCATCCTTTAACGGTTCCAAGATCGCCCCAACAAAATGAAGTTGCAGAAAGGAAGAACAGAACCAATATGGCTCAAAGCATGTTGAAAAGCAAAGAAATGCCTAAAGAATTTTGGGTTGAAGCGGTTGATTGTGCAGTGTACTTGTCTAACTGGTGTCTTACTAGAAGTGTACAAAACAAAACACTACAAGAAACATGGAACGGAAGAAAGCCATATGTCTCTCATTTGCGAGTTTTTGGGAGCATTGCCCATGTGCACGTGCCAGATGAAAGGAGGACCAAATTAGACAACAAAAGAGAAAAAATGGTGTTCATTAGCTATGATGCAAATTCCAAAGACTACAAGTTGTACAATCCAAATAATGGGAAGATTGTCATTAGTAGAGATGTTGAATTTGAAGAGAAAACTACATGGGATTGGAACATTCCAAATGAAGATTATAATATTTTTTCAATTTCTAATGAGGAACAAGAAAATGAAGGCATGGAGCGGCCCATTTCTCCACCAACATCACCTCCACCACTATCAATTCAAGATCAATCAACTCCATCATTATCAAGTTCAAGCGACACACCGCTACTTCGCATAAGGAGTCTTCGTGACATATATGACAAAACAGATGAGGTAACGGAAAGGTTAGGTGATCTAACACTTTTTTGTCTCTTTGCGGATTGTGAACCCGTAGGATTTGAAGAGGCTGCATAAGACAAAAAAAAATGGAGAAATGCTATGGATGAATAAATTAAATCCATAGAAAAGAATGACACATGGGAGCTTACTACACTTCCAAAAGTACAAAAGGCAATTGGTGTCAAATGGGTGTATAAAGCAAAGAAGAATGCAAATAGTGAAGTTGAAAAATCTAAAGCAAGATTGGTAGCCAAGGGGTACAACCAAAAATCTGGAATTAACTATGATGAGGTATTTGCACTCGTAGCTCGTTTGGAAACAATTAAATTGTTAATTTCTTTGGCAGCTCAAAATAATTAGAGAATCCACCAAATGGATGAGCAATCGGCTTTCTTGAATGGGTTTCTTGAAGAAGAGGTGTATGTTCAACAACCCATGGGCTATGTTGTAAGGGGGCAAGAAAATGAAGTCTTGAAATTGAAGAAAGCTTTGTATGGCTTGAAGCAAGCACCAAGGACGTGGAATAAGTGGATTGATAAATGTTTTCAAGACAATAATTTTTCAAAGTGCCTATATGAACATGCTCTTTACTCCAAAGTAAGTGAGAATGGAGATATATTTTTTGTTTACTTGTATGTGGATGATTTAATCTTCACAAGAAGCAATCCAAAAATGTTTGAAGATTTCAAAACGGTTATGGCTCAAGAGTTCAAGATAATGGACATTGGTATCAAGGCTTATTATCTTGGCATTGAGGTTAAGCAAATGAAAGATGGAATTTTCATTCACCAAGAAGGCTATGCTAAGGAAATTCTCAAGAAATTCAAGATGGAAGATTGTAAATTGGTGAACACGCCCATGGAAATTGGAATTAAATTGTCAAGAGATGAAGATGGAGAGACGGTGGATCCAACATTTTTCAAAAGTCTTGTTGGAAGCTTGAGATACTTAATATGCACAAGGCTGGACATATTATTTGCAGTTGGGCTTGTTAGTCGGTTTATGGAAAGACCAACCATAACTCATTTCAAGGCGGCTAAGACGATTCTTCGTTACATCAAAGGTACCCTTGATTTTGGGTTATTTTATTCATTTTCTAATAATTTCAAGCTTGTGGGTTATTCTAATAGTGATTGGGCCGGAGATTTGGATGATAGAAAAAGTACTTCTAGCTATTGTTTTTTCATAGGAAATGTTACTTTTACATGGTGTTCAAAGAAGCAACCCATTGTCACCCTCTCAACTTGTGAAACAGAATATGTTGCAGCCACTTCATATGTTTGTTAAGCAATTTGGTTGAGGAATTTGTTAAAGGAATTACACTTGCTACAAGAAGAGTCAACGGAGATATTTGTGGACAACAAATCAGCAATTGCTTGGCTAAGAATCCGGTGTTTCATGAACGAAGCAAGCATATTGATACAAGATTTCATTTCATTAGAGAATGCATAACCAAGAAAGTGGTGGAGCTTAAGTTCATCAAGTCACAAGATCAAGTTGTGGATATTTTCACCAAGCCCCTCAAGTTTGCAGATTTTCACAAGTTAAGGAGTTTGCTTGGAGTTAAAAAAAAATCAAGTTTAAGGGGGGGGGGGGGTGTTTGAAATTAAACTTTATTATATTTTTAAAATGTCTTTGAAGGTTATGGGTGCTTTTTTATTTGGTGTGTAATTTTATATTTATGTGAGTTTTTATTGGAGTTAGTGGGGGGCATGAGAGTTACAACTAGTAATGGTCATGTTAGTGGGTTAGTGGGAGTTTTGCCTACTAAATGTTATGTTAGTGGGGTGTTAATTTTCATTTACATTTATGTTTTGAAGCTTATATAAACCCATGTATTTTACCCATTTTCAAATCAAGTGAAATAAAAAGTGTTTTCCTCTATTTTTATTCTCTTCCAAATAGTATACTGTTGTGTGTGTAACTAGGCCACTATTTCCAACACTGATGTTGTGAACTCATTGAATTTGTCACTAATCACTCCCAAATACTTTATCCATGCTTTGTTGATTTGTTTAGTTTATAACATATTAAGAAAAAGATATTCACACCAGTATCAACACAAAATCCGCATGTAGTTCATAATCTTGAAGGTTGACATTGAATTTTAATTGAATCGTTCATGCCAAATATCTGATTATCACACCTGGTGTGGTGTCCTTCTGCATTCTTGACACACTGCATCAGATACTCTTATTGGTGAGAGATTGATTGTTATTTGCTGACAAGACATAGGGGTGGCAAACGGACGGGTTGGGTTTGGGCAAGGTTAAATATGGACGGATTCAAAATGGGTTGTAACCCATATTCAACTCGTTTGTAACGGGCAAATATGCGTTAGGTCAATCTTAGACCAAAATTTTCATCCAAATCTAGGGTTTTTGAGTATGGGAATTTTATTTTGGGTCTATTACATATCATGCATTATTATTTGATGTACATCTATGTGAGTACATGTTTGTTTTGTGGTTGTAATTGGTAAATTTGTGTATATATAATATATTGTGGCGACCCTGGATTTTTAAACCAAGTGTGTCTTGTAGTGAACCAAAAGATGACCCGATAGTGGATCCGAAATGTGGAAGTGAAAGAAGTAAAATGGCCTCAAGAGATGTACGTCATCCCTAAGGCACCAAAGTGGCTCCCCATGAAGCCACGGAACTCAGTTGAGCCAACAAATGAAGCAAGAATGGCAACCCGAAAAGAAATGAACCAATGGCAAAATGGTCATTCCAAACTGAAATGGGTGCCATCGTGCATACCATTGGCTAGACAACAAAAAATGAACGAAGTTAGACTTAAGAATCGCCTAATTCGGACTCTGGACGGAAAAGATATGAATTTAAAACAAAGTGGCTTTCCCCGTTTAAGACATACCACGACACTATCTTACTAGAACTGGAATAACTCTCACTACAGGTGGAGTTTTGATGAATGGTTGGTACCATTGGAAAGCTAACTTTGAGCTCATGAACTTATACTCAAGAATGAACTGATTTGGATAAGAAATAAAAGAGGTATGGTCTTCCAAAGTTGGAACAACAAGGCTGTCCAAGAGAAGCTGAGAAGGGGTGGTTCCAGGGAGAATCAGCGGACAAAAAATGTAACCATCAGCCGGCCAAAACTCAACCGTCGGCTGGCCGAACCCCCATGGTCAGCCGACCGAAATGCCTAAAATCCCAAAAAGGCTACTGGAATGGTCTCGAGGGATTCGTCAGCCGACCGATGAAGCTCCATCAACCGACTGACACACCCGCTGCTGCGATGAAAAGCTGCTGCAATGTGTGGAAATGGTGCTTGGTCCATCTCCAAGGTTCTACATGCTTTCTACATGATCCAAACACGTTTCAAAACATTTCCTAGCCTCATTCAAGCATCTAAAACATGCCAAACCAAAGAGGAACTCAATTGACACCCCAATGCAAGGTTTTTGTATAAAAACTTATAAAATCGCCCAAAAATAGTTCCAAAGTTGAAACTCAAGAGTTTTGTGAAATGAGGACATGCACGCAAACGTAAAAAGACATTTAGAACGCGTTCCAATGGTCTGCGGCCTCAAAATAACCCCAATCCAAAATATGACCTCTCAACGGCTAAAAATACCTTAAAATGCCATAAATGGAACTATAATGCAAAACCTAGAATGAAATGGTGTTTGGCCCTTGGCCACACCTCATACATGATCAGAGAAACCCTGTGAAAGAAACAGAATGGAATTCCCACACCCAATGCAAAAGTTATGAAGCAATGACTTCGCATTTTCTAACATTTTTATAATAAACCTTGAAAATGAAAGTGTATAGAATACAAGATACATGCCATTGCCCTTCGGTCTCATCTTATACATGTCAAGTACATTGCAAAAGGTGTACTTATGTACACATTATATATTTAGAACAAAATTACAAGTTTTGTCATACGAAGCTGCAAATAAGATTTTATGCCAACATTTTCATGAAAATGATACTTCAAGTCTACGAAGCTTCCATGGTATAGTGTGCATCCCAAATCAAGATCCTTGTACCTGAAAAATGTCCTCACCACGTGGGTAAGTAACATAAAGCTACTCGTAGGAGATGAGCATGCATCGACCTAACATTTTACAAATATATCACCTTAAGGTAAAACATGTTTAAGGGGCTCATGCCACCTAACGTCTATGTCAGAGTGAGACTCATGGAACATCCTAAGCTACTCATGCAATTTAAAGTGAATAACGACATACAAGTATACATGCTCAAGTACACTAAGCAATGTTAAGACATGTTATAAAACATACAAGTATACATTTCCAAGTGTACTAAACCATATTAAACAAATTATGGAATGTCTAAGCATGCATATACAAATATACAATTAACATGGAAAACTCATGAATCAAATATACAGGCACAAGTATGCTAAGCTAAATGAATTATGCATAAGACGAGCATACACGACACGAGCATACATAATGAAGTCCGATTACACAAATCAAACGTACAATGCGTGAGTATATTAATTAGGGTTTAGATACACAACCAAGGATACAAGTTCAAGTATGCTAAATGAGATCTAAATGCATAACACAAGTATACAATTTCAAGTATACTACATAAGATCTAAATACACAAAGCCAGTATACAGTCTCAAGTATAATAAATAGGATTCAAATACCCAAAGTAAGCATTAATTCTCAAGCTACAAGTAATCCATAATTAACAACTTGAAATTAAATGCGAAATCAAATAGTGGAAAGACTAGGATCCCTGGCTGCAGACTAATCGAGTTATTCCGGGTTACTAGCCCCCAAGGTACTACCTAATGCACACGTGTATAAGTTATTCCAGGTAATTACGACTCACAAGGTACTACCTACTACGCACTTCATATGACTTAGGAAGCTCACGAATCCGTACTAGGGCCAAACCCTAGCCATCACATGAACATGATCCTTACAAGCCTCCAAAAATAATAAGTTCAAAACTTATGCAAAATCAATAAGTTAAACCAAACTTATACATCTCAAATAATGTCTAGAAATGAATTTACATGCACATGCAAGGTTGAATCCAAACAAACCATGTCCTAGAGTTCAAGTCTACAATGACATTCACAATGTCGAATCTTCAGTGTGCGGTTCGTTACACCCTATGACAATTTCATTTCAATATTAAAATGCAATCTCATCCAAACGATCCTTAATTCAAATATGTTAAACAACATGGTATGGTCATAACACAAACCAACTCAAAAACTAATTTGGATCATTGAGACAACAAGATAGAGTTTAATTGAAACATGTTAATTAAATCTCTAGATTTTCTAAAACAACCCCAAATGGCCCCAAATGGATGTATACAAGTGAACAAGCCCAAGTCACTACCATTATCAAGTTAAAACTCAATCAAACTAGTGGAACCATTAATTAGATTTTAATTAGTTCATTTAATTCAAAAGCTCTAGATTTATAAACTTATCTAAATGCTCTCAATTTAACATAGGTTAGAGAACATGCCAAGGCCTATTTTAATCTCACATTACAAGTTGATTTCATACTTGTTTCAACTATGTGAATTAAACTTTCATAAAAGATAAATATTAAATAAGTTTTGCAATTATTCAAATGCTCCAAATTTAATATATATTACTCAATATATCAAGAAGAAAATTTTATTTTTTCTCTTTAAGTCCCCTATTTATAGAAAATCTCAAAAAGTGCCCCGAAAAAGTCCTGTCGGGTCCCGAAAAAAGATTCTAAATGATAAAATATGAACAACGGAAGAAATGATGTCAAAAACCGAGTCCCGAGTAAAGAGATATGCCCCAAACAAGTTCGGCGGCAACTGGGTCCAAAAACCTTAAAACTGGAGAAAAATGACCAGAAGGAAATTCTAAGAGTACACGACTCGATGAAATATGAAAATCAATCCCGTACGAGGATTTAGGATCAGAACAAGGTATTTTGCAATAACTTTCGTTAATTGCACAATGGCCCCTCCAAAAAATGAAAACTGCACTAATGACCCAGAATGAAAATATCTTCCAAAAATATTTTCTTAAAAACCCCTAAAATAAAATATCTTCAAAAGATATTTACAAAAAACACCCCAAGAAAATAAAAAGATTCTGAAAAACTTTGCATCCATGCCCCTTTGGATACCGGGAGCAACCAGAGTACTTTTATGCAAAAGTAAGGATACATATTTCGTGGAAACCACTTAGAATGAAGATACGTGAAGTCAAAAACCAACTCCGAACACAACGAGTGAGGTTATGCCAACAAAGTGACAAACGAGGAAAAGACAAAATAGGGAAAAAGACAAAATAGGAAAAATGACGAAAAGTGAATAGTGTCGAAAAACGAAAAATGTGGAAATGACTCGGTCCTCAAAGGAAGTTGTCAATCCAAAGGAAAGAGTCTCAGAAACCATTTTCGAGTACTCAAGACGACACTAAACGATAAGAAACTGAACTCAGAAAAGGAATTTCAACGAAAAAAATTCATCTGTAAAATTCTAAAGAAGAAGGAAATGACCGGGTCATTACATATATATATATATATATATATATATATATATTATAATACTATAAGATATTTTAGTTGTCATAGGACCCACACCATTATAAGTCATTACAAATGACTTATTCATTACACACTCTTAGTTATTATCTCTCTCTCTCATGCCAGTATCTCTCCTTCTTTCTCTAGTGTTTTTTTATTTTATTTTTTATTTTTTACCACACTTTTAGCCTAGATCTACCTTAAGCATTTGGGAATTTGATCAAGCCGCAAAAGGGAAAGTTGACGAGCAGGTTGAGGGCTTCGTATTGATAGCAGGAAAGAACCATTTGGAGCATTTTCTAATTTTCCAATTTGGGTGCAATTTGGGATCTTCTTCTATATTTGAGGTAGTGTTCTAATTCACATGTTCTTTGGCTTTGGTGAAATTTTCCCTTTTAATTTGATTATTTTGCCTATGGCTTTGAAGGTTTGTATATCATTGTGCTCTATGTGACTGTGGTTAAAAATACATGTTACTCGGAATAATATGATGAAGCATGCTAAACTAAAATCAATGTTTGCGTTGTATGTGTACGAATAATGCTGAAATTTCTTTCTTTCTTTTTTTGTCAAGTCATGAGATATAACTATTATGTTGGATGTATTGGAATTGTTATGAAAAAGTACGATGCGTTTTATTTCTGGAATTTCTATAGAGGCACGTTATAATGTTGTGATTGATTTCAAATTATGAAAATTAGTATAATGTCATGATTGTATATGGCATAAGACATTCATGCATTTCATTGGGAATGAAAAGGAAAAAAATTTGTTTTAAAAGCAAATAAAATTAATTTTGGGGAAATGTTTTGAAAACGGTTGGAACAGTGAAACGGAGATGTTTTGAAAAATGGGGTGCTACATTTGGCATATCATTGCATTACATTGGCATGCATTGTATTCATGTGGTTGAATGGTATAAATTGAAATTGTAGTAGTTGTTGTTGTTGCTATATTTTTCTCCCTATGGCATGATCCCGTTTACTTTTATACTATGCTTTACGTGGATTCACGGGGTCATTAAGAGGTGTGTCTTAATACCTCCTACTGAGCTGTTCACTACAAGAAATATCATTTTCACCGGCGGTTTTTATCTGTCCGCCGCTGTTAATATATTTTTTTTGGTGTTTAGAAAAAACTGCCGCTATTGAATTTTTTACCGGCGGTATTTCATAAACTGTCGAAAAATATTAATTATTTCCAATAGTGCTTTTAAAAGGGCCGAAAATAATTAATTATATTCGGCAGTGTGTTTAAAAGCGCTAAAAATAATTTATTATATCCACGCGGTTATACAAAATGTGCCGATAATAATTTAATTATAATTTATTTATTTATTATTTTTTCCTAAAAGCAGGCTTTTGGGTAGCTTATTGCCTATACTCACACATAAACGCTCTAATTTCTCTGCCTCCATTCTACTCTCTCACTGACCCACGACTTCACGACTTGGTGGTGCCTTTGGTGAGGATCACGGCGGCGGTGGTCGATGGTGGCATTTTGGATATCTGGATAGTGGTGGTTGTTGAGTGGGGCTACTATTTTGCGATATAATTATAATAACATATATATATATATATATATATATATACATATATATATTTATAAAAAAAATAATAATAAAAAAAATAGATGAAGTTGGAATTAGGGAAGGCACCAACTCGTGCCCAACTATTTTACACAACACATAAGTGCAAAAAGGATGGCAAAGCTAGTGATGAACATGCTGCCAAAATGATTGTAAGTATATTTTTTGGACCATTAATATATTCTTTCTTACTTAGTTTGATTAAGTGTATAATCTGAATACTAAAATTTATTATATTTGATGTTTTCTATCTTTTTGTGTTTCCTTATCCATTCTATGTACACAACTAGAAGAGTTTGCTGCAACTCAACCTTCTAACCTAGATGAATCTTCACCCCACTATTTTTATGACCAAGTTAGGGGGGAAGAAAGAAGGGGCCTGGCCAGGGCAATGTGTCGTCGCACCACCACCGTCAAGCTTGATGAGTGTGTGCACTATAAGGCGAGGGCTAAGAGTTTTACATTTATAGAAGCCACTACTACCTTTCATTAAAAATATAGCTAGGGCGAGTAGGGATCGTCCCAAGGGATTTATGAAGATCGAGCAATGTGGTGGAATAGTTATTAGGGCTAGTAGGTCGAGTGATCAAACAAATAGTTAGTTGGTTAATTAAACTGCAACTAAATTAAACTAAGTAATTGAATGTGACAAAGAATAAGTAAGAGAGAGAGATCTTGGGGTTTAGGGATCACCACCAAGCAATGCATTTCTATATCATTGACAAGTAATTAATGAGGGCAAATGGTGTGTTGCAATATTGGTGTGTGTGTGTGTTTGGTTGATTCAACAAGCAAGGATGACTAGTGAAGCATGTATTGTCTAAACATCATGTGAAAGGCACAATATATCTAAGCAATGAAGCATATATTGTCTAAACAACATGTGAAAGGCACAATAGATCAAAACAAGTCATTAATCCTTTCATTAAGCTCACAATCTAAATACAACACAAGGATAGAGACATATGCTACTTGCATGCAAAAGCTTGGATCATCAAACAACAAGCATAGATTGTCCTCCCATTTAACACTACACTACAACTACACTACATCTACACTACTAGCATGAAAATAAACTAGGAGAGAGGCACAATCCATCAAGGAATAAGTATGAACCATCAAGAGAATCACAAGAGCATTCCTTTAAGCACTATGTTTTGACAATCTCTAAATCTATAGCATCAATACACATAGACATGCATCAATAACACAAAATCTAGAGACAATCACATGAACATCTATTCTAGTATACATAGACATATGGATAGAATGAAATGATCAATTGGAATCATTAAACCACATAAATCATGGAATAAACAAGATTTAAATATATCAAAGTGTCAAAACATTAATTACAACACTAATCCCTCAATAATACACAAGATTAAGATATAGAAAGCATGCTTGGGGTTAACTCTAGCCCCAAGAGGATGTCTAGCCACTCATGGTGATGTTGCTCCAACCCTCAAAGGCTAATTCCATGGAAGAGGCTTGCTCATTGGTTGATGAAGAGTCTCCAATAGTGTCTCTAGCTTCCTTCTCCTCTAAACTTCCTCTCCAAGAGATTAAACCCTAGAATAGTCTATATGCTCAAAAATTGAATCATATTCCTTTTATAGGTAGGTCAAGTGGTATACAAATTAGCTGGGGTTGTACAAAGAATATTCTCTAATGATTAGGTAGAGGACAGATTGCATAAGCTGGAATTTTAACTTTTTCGCACTGGAAGAAGTTCGATCGATCGAACCTTGGACTTGGATCGATCGAACGGGCTGAGATCTATCGAACTTAGGCTGGATCGATCCAACTGGTTGAGCTTTCTTTTGGGAAAAGGCAAATCCAAGATATTTTGGAGAGATATTTATGGGAAAAGGACAAAAGTGGTTAGTGGGTGGTACAGTTGTGGATAGGATCAATCATTTGAATAAGGATAAAAGTGTTCAATCAATCGAAGGGTGGTGTTGGATCGATCAAACTTTTGGACTTTATGCTTTTGGGCCAAGGTTTGGATCTATCTTGAAGTGCTGAGATCGATTATTATTCGATCGATCGAACCTTAAACTTTGATCAATCGAACTTTGCTGCTTCCCACATTTGGCTTCATTTGCTTCCCTCTTTCTCCACTTTGCTCTTTTCTTTGTTTAATCCCAGAATTGCTTCAATTAAGCTCTTATTTAGCTGATTAGCTTATTTTTGGGATAAGTGACTGAAAATGGAAATAATATGAAATCAATCTAAAACGGTAAAGTAAGATAGATAAAGGTACTAGAATGCCTAAGATTAAGGGGTTTAAATACGCACTTTTCAGTGCTCATCACACCCCCAAACTAAAATATTGCTAGTCCCTAGCAATGAACTAGAAAGTAAAGGAATGAAATGAACAACTATACAACTATGAACTAGAAAACAATAAATGGATAACGCCACTTTCGTAGGGAACATGATTGCACTTAGCACATGCAACAAGCCTTTTAAACCCCTAGGTTAGCCCTAGTGGACGAGTGAAGTCTCGTGAGGGTTTCCAGAAATGATACCCACAAACATTAAGCTCATTCTCACAAAAAAGACACCAATATTGCAAACAAGTATTGGGAGAAAACTACCTCAAGTATGCAATTTTTCAAACATTTCTAAGCAATCTCCCAAAATCTCAACATCAAGCAAGCAAATATGGTTCTCCACACATCAAGAAAATGATCATGCAAATCAAAACAACTCTAGAATCCTTTTGAGTGGACTGGCATCAAATGTGTTGCTATCTAAGTCAACTAAAGAATTAATCACATCCTTACCCTCAAACTTGCATACAAATCTAATACCGATCATCAAGACAAAAAGTGGACATTTTATTAAAGCTTTATTGTTTTAGGTGCGCTTATTCTTTTCACTCGATTATTTTATTTTTTATTTATTTTTTTATTTTTTTAATTTTTTTGGATCAAAGATGGAAGTATGGTGCAATGTGTTGATCTATTAAGCTTTCTAGCGATTCACGAGGTCAAGCATTAGATCAATGACTCCCAAACCAGGCGGCTTTAGGGCACTAGGTGTTCAGACACCCCTAAGGACTTACAAGCTCAAATCAACTAGGCTACAAATCAAGACAACCTCTATCTAATCATTTCCCACTTCTCACCTTTTTGGGAGAAGTCCTCACTTTTTTATTGCTTTTGCAACTTTTCATTTTTTTTTTTTTTTTTTTTTGGTATTCAATTATTAACCTAGAGTTTGGGCCCTCCACCTTTCGGTGCGAGAAGTTCAGTGCTTGATGAGGCTAGAATCCCAGCTACTTAGTGAAAGGGGTTGTTATCCACCTTTATCAAGAATGAAAGCTTTCAATGCACTACTAGCCCAATTGGGATATAACCAATTCAATAATCAATAAAGCATGTACCCCACAAATGAATGCTAATGTGCGCCTGTGCTAGTGTAGAAGACTAGAGTGAATCTCAAAACAATTACAAAATTAGGATGATGTGGACCACAAATGCGAGCAAGATATCAATCTTTCGAAAAATTTACTCCTAAATGGCATCCACAAGGCATACAAGGAGTATTGGACTCTCAAGTCAAACAATTTTTAAATTTTAAGCAATATAGTCCTCAAAAGATCAAAATCATAGTTAGATATGGACTAATCATAGAAATATCCCTCAAATACACAAGTCATGCTCAAAATTTTGAATTTAAAACTAACATTGTAAAGCACCATTCCCCCCAAACTTAAATGGCACAATTTCCTCAGTGTGCAAGAAAACAAGGGAAAGAGTATACCAGTGCAACTAAGCAAGAATGATCGGGACTGAAGTATCCGAAGTGGATGGCACGGCCCCCCAAACTTGGGATGAATTGTGGTCCTGAAAATTGGCACTTAGATAAACTCATCAGATAACAAAATGGGATAATCAATGCACAGTGGACATGTAAGTGTAAATGGGATAAACAGATAAAGAAATAAGAGAGGTATAAGGGTGGTCCTAAAAATTGGGTAGCACTTTCTCACTGAAATCACTGTGATGCACCTGATGGAGTCAAACATACAGATATGAGAATATAATATATGACATCCATAACAAAAACAGATATATAAAATAGATAAAGTACAGGTACAACAAAAATATCAAAGCCAACAGACCAACTGTAAAAATAATAATGTACAGTGGCAAAAGTAAAGTGTCAAAAGGAGAGAGGAATCATGAGATAGAAAGGACTAGGAGCTCAGGAGGATTAGGTAGGACGGGCAGGTCTGGCGCCGCAGATGTCTCTGGATAGATCTCGGAACATGGTCGCGACATCCGGGCGGAAGGTAGCAATATCAGCTCTGTGGGCTGTGAGATCAGCTCGGATGGTGACAACAGCATCCCCAAGTGTCTACAAACGTACTCCAAAGCCGAGGGTCATATCTGGAGCCTCAGGCATAGATGAATCAGAAGAAAGCTCCTAAATTTGCTCCTGCTCATGAATGGGCGACCTGGCTGGAGAGTCCTACTCTATGTCATCTGCAGGGCACTCTTAAGTCTATGTCTAAATGCTCGACAGCTGGATCGACTGGTGCGTCGTCCGCTGCGGGATGTGCTACTGCTGCCTCTACTGGTGCCGGTGCCTCTGCCTGGGCTTGTATCTGTGTCACCTCTAGCTCAAACTCCACTGCAGCCACTACCACGTGGTCCTGCAGCTTGGTAATAATAGAGCAGTAGCTCTTGTTGCAGTTCTTCCCGAGGAAGTGATAGGAACCTCTCTCAGGGTGCTTTCGATGATGGATGGGGTAGCGCTGATCTATGAGAATCTGGGTGATGAGGTGGCCGAAGGGAAGAGACTTAGCCCGTCTGGGCATCTCCTTGCTGATGTACTCATCATATAGCTTCCTCATCACGCTCCAGATGAGCGCGGGAATGGACACCCAGTGCCCGGTGTAGAAGGAGTAAAGGGTTTTCAGATAATCGCCCTTTCTCTGAATCTTGTGCCTGGCCATGTATATGTTTCGATGGAGAACGAAATCGGTAAACCAAAGGTCGTCGGGAAGGAATATCCGAGTGGCGAAGGTCTCGCCATTGGCATGCTGACCTGTGAGAAAAACTGCCATGTCGGCATAGGAAGACCTGAAAAGCCTCGGATATGTGTCCTGAAGCTTTAGAGGACATCTGTATGGACAGCGGCAAGAGTGGGCTAAAGAGTCCACTATAATGGTGATCGAATGGCCATCGACAGAAGTGACCATCTCGGCTATGGTACGCGCGGATGGTCGGAGGTTCTAGTAGAACAACCGTACCAGCCGCGGGTAGACCGACTCTGTGACGGGGGCAAGAATAGCGGCCAGGCCCCTCTGAATGATATCATGGTAGGCGGATCGGGTCAACACCGATCTAAAGAAGAAGGCCGTGTCGAATTCTGACTCATGGTCGAGCGTCATGTGCGCATATCGAGGCGTGGGCCTATCACGCTCCAGATGAGCTGGCTGAGCGGGTATATGTGAATGCTCAGCTCCAGTCTGCGGTGGAGATGGTGATGGAGTGAAAGCAGGATGAGCCGCAGAGGTGGATGGTATATAGTCATCCTCGGCCTCATGGGATGGTGACTGAGGTGGGGTAGCCTGTGCTGGCTCCCGTTGTGCATAAGAGGGCTCTGCTGGCTCCTCTGTCCGTGGCCTAATATGTCGGGTGGGCCCGTATTGCCTGTTGGCAACGGTCTTCCTCTTAAGCATGGCCTGCAACAAAAAAAGAAAAACTTACAATGGGAGTTAGTGCTAGAATAAGAAATTTTTAAGCACGAAATAGAAACATGTATGTCAAGTAAACTAGACAAAACAAATATGGCATGAATCTATGCAAGTGGTAGACTGTGAAACACGCTAAACAATGTAAGTATAAAATGCATCCAATATGGAATATCACAGGCATTGGGCATAGATATGATAGCATGAACATAAGATATGATGAATGAATTGTGTGTGTGAGATCTGTGAAGTTTGATCGATTATAAAAAGAAGTGAGATCGATTACAAAAGTTGGAAAATAAAATAAAATATTTTTGGATTTTTTTTTTAAATGAATTTTAATTAAATTTAATTGAATAAACACTAATAATTAGAAATTAATTAAAATAGAATATTTTTGAATGTTTGAAAACTTTTTGAAAAATAAAATAAAATAAAATGAAAATAAAATAAAAGTGAAAATATTTTTGGATTTTTGAAAATTTGAAAAGTCAAAATAAAGTCAAAACAGTGAAATGAAGAACTTAGATCGATCGAAACAAGAGTTCGATCGATCAAACAGAGAGCAAAAATATGCAGGTTTATGGCTCAGAAAATTGGCTAAGTATTGGAACATGAGATCGATCGAACTTGGGAGTTGGATCGATCGAAGAACTTTCAGATCGATCTTGGAATGTTTCGATCGATCAGACAGAGAGCTGAAATATGCAGATTGATGCAGGCTCAAAATTTTTCTAAGTGTTGAATCATGAGATCGATCGAACTTGGAAGCTGGGTCGATCGAAGGTCTCTTGATCGATCTAAGAGTTAGTTCAAACGATGGGACAGAGAGGTGATTTGGATGCAGGTTTCTGCAAGTCAAAAAATTTTCTAAGTGTTGGATGCAGAATGGAGTTCGATCGATCGAACTCAAGTTTGAGATTGATAAAATTATGCAGAATGCTCATTAATGACATGAAAGCTTATGCAATCCTCACCAAAGTTCCTTGAAATGCATATGAACCAAAAACAAGTATCTAAACTTCGCAAGAAATGAAATGAAAGATAGAAATGGGGGAGGAATAGGGTTTTAACACCCTACGAATGCTTTTGCTAGTCTTTAACGTCTCTAGCAAAACATTGGGCTCTTTTAGCCCGGATCAAAGATCTTATAATGCATCCCCTCCTTGTTAGGGTGATAGATGCTTTGAACTCCACCCAACAAATAGTTCATTGAAGAACTTGTTGGATTAAGCTCAAAAGAAACCCTTGGTCCCTTGTCTATGCAATCACAACCTTTGGGCTTCCATGCCCTTTCAAAGCAAGAATTTGAAACAAAATTTTGAGAATGCAAGGTTGAAGATGATCCTTTGGAAGTTTTGGTTTTACACAAAAGCTCATTTCCTTGGCATTGAAGATCATGACATTTATCTACAACATTAACCTCTCCTTCATATTTGTCAAATGAATTGGGTGTGGGATTAAAGATATTCAACTTCACCTTCATGTGGCCAAATGAGATCTTCATTATCCCCGTCCTACAATTGATGTTGGCATTAGCGGTTACCAAGAAAGGACGGCCAAGGACAACGGGAATTTGGCTCTAGGGTTGGGAACCGGTTCCGTGTCTATGACAATGAAATCAACCGAGAAGAAAAATTTATCAATTTTTATCAAAACATCCTCAATTATACCCCTAGGCTTTTTAATGGATCGGTCGGCAAGTTGCAAAACTACCGACGTCGGTTTCAATTCACCTAGGCCCAATTTGACATAAACCGAGTATGGAAGAAGGTTAACACTTGCTCCTAAGTCAAGAAGCACCCGATTAATGCTTTGATCACCAATAATGCATGTTGTAGTGGGTGAACCGGTGTCCTTAAACTTTGGAAGAGTGTTATGTTGCAAAATTGAGCTTACTTACTCGGTCAAAACCACTTTTCTTGGTGCTTGGCTCTTGTTCTTCCGCTTTTGGGTGCACAAGTCTTTCAAGAATTTGGCATAAGCCGGAATTTGCTTGATTGCATCCAATAGTGGAAGATTAACTTTCACTTGCCTAAACATTTCCATAATTTCATTGGTTTTTGCCTTTTGCTTATCTTTTGAAATGGATCCTTTTAAGGCATCCGGAAATGGAACTTTTGGTTCAAACACTTTTTCAAAATTTTCTTTTGAACCCTCTTCAACACAAGAAGTTTTCAAATCATTTTTCAACAAAACCTTTTCAACATCATTTTTCAAGACTTCTTTTCAAACACATCTTTCAAGACTTTCTCATTTACAAGGTCATGTATATGCAATGAAGGAGGAGTGCGATGTGAAACGGGACGAGTGACAACTTGAGGTTACACTGGTTCATTCTCTTCATTGGACATTCCAACTTGATTGTCCATAATCTTATCACTCCACAAGTAGTCATCACATTAACATGTTCAATGGTGTGGCCTTCCGATGAGGAATGGGTTTCCACAACACATTGTTGCTTAGGTGGGGCATTAATAGGCATCTTTCCCTTCTCTCTTGCATTGAGAGTGCTTGCTATTTGCCCTACTTGGGTTTCTAGCTTCGCAATAGATTGATAGTGAGAATGAAGCAATTGAGTGTTAGCCTCTAAAGTGCCCAAAGCATTCAAAACTTTCTCTTCAAAGGTGAGACTTCTAGTATTACCTTGGGAATAAGATTGGTTGGGAAAATGAGAATTAGCAAATTGATTCCCTTATGATTGATATGGTCTATAACCTTGGGATCCTTGATTTTGAAGTGGAGGTGGAATGTACTTCCCTTAAAAACCGCCTTGGGAAGGGTTTGAGCCCTCTCCTTAGTTTTTTTAAGAGAAATTCGGATGATTCTTCCAACTTGGATTATAATGAGTACCATAAGGATTGTTCCCTTGGTTCACAAAAGCTGCATTGACTTGTTCATTAGGTTCATTTTGCACGTGTCCGTGGGGATAATGAGAAGTAGAATGAAGAACACTAGAACAAGTCATACATGTTTCATTTGATGCACGATGAGAATGGTTAGGGAAGGAAGATACTTGGTTCGCCGAGTTTTGGTTAATCAAAAATTGATTAAACCTTTGAGATAAAGACTTCATTTCGGTGGCTATTTCATTTGAATGGTCGACTTGATGTAAGCCAACACTCTTCCTACCTTGTGAATTTCTACCATTCTTGGATGATAGTGTTCTATGCAAAGAATTTTCACTCATGCTCTCATAGAGACACCACACGTCATCCTCATGCCTATCAATGTATGAGCCACCCATGGAAGTATCAACCATACCCTTATAGGTGTCCAATAAGCTCTCAAAGAAGTATTGAACTAATTGCCATTTGGGCATGTCATGATGTGGACACTTCCTAAGCAATTCATTAAAGCGTTCTCATGCCTCATGAAACGTTTCTCCATCCCCATATGAAAATTCTCGAATTGAGATTCTCATGGCATTGGTCTTAGAAACCGGATAGTACTTCTTCAAGAACTCTTGTTGCATTTCTGCCCAAGAAGTGATTGAAAAAGGCCTAAGATTGTTAAACCAATACTTTGCCTTGTCTTTTAAGGTGAATAGAAAAAGTTTGAGTCTTAAAACCTCTTCCGGCATGTCCATATATTTTACGATGGAACATACTTCAAGAAACTCATCCAAATGCTTGTAAGGTTCTTCACTTGGAAGTCTATGATAGTTAGGAAGCATTTGAATGGTTTGTGGCTTAATTTCATAATGATGTGCTCTAAATAGAGGCAATTGGATGCATGTAGGTGCATTATACTCATTAGGCACATAATGGTCTCTTAAAACAAGAGGTGGATTAGGTACTTGAGGTGCAACATGAACACCTTGGTTTTGAATTCCTTGATTGTTGATAGAAGGTTATGTAACATACATTGGCCTTGGCATTCTATATGGAACTTGGCCTTGTTGTTGTGGTGGTTGGTGAATGAATGGCCTAGGCATGCCTAATGGTACTTGTATGTTCTCATTTTGCACATTGGGATGAAGGATACCTTGTTGGTCTATGTGACTAAGGTCCTCAACTTGATTATCATTATGGTCATCCATTGATAGATTGGCTCTATTTGAACTTCCTCTTCCCCTAGGATTTCTAATGATAGATTCAAGATGCAAATCAAGAGGGACAAGAGTTGGTCTCAATGAATGACGTCCATGCATGCATAATGCAAAATACAACAAATATAAAGAATGATAAACACTATGCCTTCACAACAATGCAATTAGACTTCTTCCACAAACACTTAATTCATACTCCCATGCTTTAACAACAATGATGCAAGACAATTAAAAATAAGCCTCCATGCGGGCCGACGATTTAACTAAGGGATTGAGTAAAGAAAGTCTCACAAAGGTCCTTTAGCACTTCAACTCCAAATTAAAGCTTAGCTTAGCAATATTTTTTAGAATTTTTAGCTTTTTACTTTCTTTGCTTGCTTGAATGCTTGATGGCTCCTTTGCTTGCTTCCTCTCCAACAATTCACCTAGTCAAGTAAGAACAATATAATAAGTAACCAAAAAGAAAAATAGAAGTAAAGTAAAGATATGATCAAAAGAGTACTAATCCTAATCAATTCCATAAATCCGACGTTGCCAAATCTAATCAATCAAATCCCCGGCAACGGCGCCAAAAACTGGCCGGGGTGATGTGTCGCCGCACCACCATCGTCGAGCTTGATGAGTGTGTGCACTATAAGGCGAGGGCCAAGAGTTTTACATTTATAGAAGCCACTACTACCTTTTACTAAAAATATAGCTAGGGCGAGTAGGGATCGTCCCAAGGGATTTGTGAAGATCGAGCAATGTCGTGGAATCGTTATTAGGGCTAGTAGGTCGAGTGATCAAACAAATGGTTGGTTGGTTAATTAAACTAGAGAGCAACTAAATTAAACTAAGTAATTGAATGTGACAAAGAGTAAGTAAGAGAGAGAGATCTTGGGGTTTAGAGATCACCACTAAGCAATGCATTTCTATATCATTGACAAGTGATTAATGAGGGCAAATGGTGTGTTGCAATATTGGTGTGCGTGTGTGTTTGGTTGATTCAACAAGCAAGGATGACTAATTTAGTATGTATTGTCTAAACATCATGTGAAAGGCACAATATATCTAAGCAATGAAGCATATATTGTCTAAACAACATGTGAAAGGCACAATAGATCAAAACAAGTCATTAATCCTTTCATTAAGCTCACAATCTAAATACAACACAAGGATAGAGACATATGCTACTTGCATGCAAAAGCTTGGATCATCAAACAACAAGCATAGATTGACCTCCCATTTAACACTACACTACAACTACACTACATCTACACTACTAGCATGAAAATAAACTAGGGGAGAGGCACAATCCATCAAGGAATAGGTATGAACCATCAAGAGAATTACAAGAGCATTCCTTTAAGCACTATGTTTTGACAATCTCCAAATCTATAGCATCAATACACATAGACATGCATCAATAACAAAAAATCTAGAGACAATCACATGAGCATCTATTCTAGCATACATAGACATATGGATTTAATGAAATGATCAATTGGAAGCATTAAACTACATAAGTCATGGAATAAACAAGATCTAAATATATCAAAGTGTCAAAACATTAATTACAACACTAATCCCTCAATAATACATAAGATTAAGATATAGAAAGCATGCTTGGGGCTAACTCTAGCCCCAAGAGGATGTCTGGCCACTCATGGTGATGTTGCTCCAACCCTCAAGGGCTGATTCCATGGAAGAGGCTTGCTCCTTGGTTGATGAAGAGTCTCCAATGGTGTCTCTAGCTTCCTCCTCCTCTAAACTTCATCTCTAAGAGATTAAACCCTAGAATAGTCTATATGCTCAAAAAATGCATCATATTCCTTTTCTAGGTAGGTTAAGTGGCACACAAAATGAGTTAGGGTCGTGCAAAGAATATTCTCTAATGATTGGATAGAGGACAGACTGCACAAGCTGGAATTTTAAGTTTTTCGCACTGGAGGAAGTTCGATCGATCGAACCTTGGACTTGGATCGATCGAACGGACTGAGATCTATCGAACTTAGGCTGGATCGATCCAACTGGTTGAGCTTTTTTTTGGGAAAAGGCAAATCCGAGATATTTTGGAGAGATATTTATTGGAAAAGGACAAAAGTGGTTAGTGGGTGGTACAGTTGTGGATAGGATCAATCATTTGAATAAGGACAAAAGTGTTCGATCGATCGAAGGGTGGTGTTGGATCGATCGAACTTTTGGACTTTATCCTTTTGGGCCAAGGTTTGAATCTATCTTGAAGTGCTGAGATCGATCATTGTTCGATCGATCGAACCTTGAACTTGGATCGATCGAACTTTGCTGCTTCCCATCTTTGGCTTCATTTGCTTCCCTCTTTCTCCACTTTTCTCTTTTCTTTGTTTAATCCCAGAATTGCTTCAATTAAGCTCTTATTTGGCTGAGTTAGCTTATTTTCGAGATAAGTGCCTGAAAATGGAAATAATACGAAATCAATCTAAAATGGTGAAGTAAGATAGATAAAGGTACTAGAAAGCCTAAGCTTAAGGGGTTTAAATACGCACTTTTCAGCGCTCATCAGGGCCGTGTTCGGAGTAAAGCGGAGCTAATAAGGAGGACATCACAATTTGAGGAGGAGACACGTGTTGCTCATGCAGAAATGAAGGAGACTGTGGAAAAGAAGCGTGCTAACCACGATGAAAAATATGAAGCTTTGAATGCAAAAATGGCTATAATTTTGCATCATATCGAACATTAAAATTCTAATGTACAAGTAAATTTTTTGTTATTGTACCTTTGAAAGCATTTAACTATATTAATATTATAAGTCCTAGTTTATTTATAATAATTATATTCTATTATGAATGTGCATATTAAAATTTTATTCTATTGTGAAGGTACCTGGTTCCTCAAGTACATTTGGTGATTAAATTTATTTTTGGTAATGAAACTTCATCCATGGTAAGCACAATAGATTTTAATTATCACATTATTTTAACCATACATGTTAAATGTCTCAATTAATTTTCCTCTGCTTAATGGTTTTTATTTAAAATGTATGTAGGGCAATTTGAAGCAAGACAACAGCCCGAGCAGATTTGCTTGCGAAGATCAGTGTTTGAAAGATTACTACTGTGAAGTTGTGCTCTATAAAGATAACAAGTGCATGAAACAAAACCTTCCACTAAAATTTGGAAGATTTCAGCAGAATGATCAAGTAATTACGCTAGTCAAAGTAAGACACAGCAAAAAATAAAAGAAATCGAAAGTTCTTATTGCTGGTGTTGCGGTACTAATTGTTGTTTTTACTGTGCTGGCGATATCTGGGGTTCTTATTTACAAAAAACGTGTCGTCAAAAAAGCGATGGTAGTGCACGTCCATCAGGTTCAATTAGTTAAGGTCTAAAATCACTTTGATTTATGGTTCTGTAAGCTGAACAAAAGATTCAAACTCCTTTTCACTATCCGCTTCTTTTTTATGTCTAGGATCCATGCTATATTGAATAATGAAACCAGCTTATTCCAAGTTCCTTTTTCCCCAGTATGATGTATTCCTTTTGTTGAGGGCTTTTCTGGATGAAATGAAATGTCACAAATAAATTCTCTATCTAAACTTCAACATAGTTTGGGTATCAAATCTATTAGTTTGAATAAATATTTTCATGGTTATGCAATTGCTTCAAGTTTCCTGATGGGCAAAACAGAGTCATTTCGTGACACGGCAGAATTTCTTCAATTAATGGAGTGGAAACAAAAGATTGGCTGACGTTGTGAACTCATTGAATTTATCATTAATCACTCCCAAATTGTTTATCCATGCTTTGTTGATTTGTTCAGTTTATAACATATTAAGAAAAAGATATTCACACTAGTATCAACATAAAATCCCCATGTAGTTCATAATCTTGAAGGTTGACATTGAATTTTAATTGAATCGTTCATGCCAAATATATCACACCTGGTGTGGTGCCCTTCTGCATTCTTGACACACTGCATCAGATACTCTTATTGGTGAGAGATTGATTGTTATTTGCTGAGTAGACATAGGGGTGGCAAACGGATGGGTTGGGTCAAATTTGGACGGATTTAAAATGAGTTGTAACCCATATTCAACTCGTTTGTAACGGGTCAAATACGAGTTGGGTCAATCTTGGACCAAATTTTTCATCCGAAACTTGGGTTGTCGAGTACGAGAATTTTAGTTTGGGTCCATTACATATCATGCATTATTATTTGATGTACATCTATGTGAGTACATGTTTGTTTTGTGGTTATAATTGGTTAATATATATATATGTATATATGACCCACACCATTATAATGACTTATTCATTACAGACTTAGTTATCATCTCTCTCTCACGTTAGCATCTCTCTTTCTTTCTCTAATTCTTTTTCTTTTTCTTTTTCTTTTTTTTCATTTTTTTTCATTTTACCACACTTTCAGCTCAGATATAGCTTAAGCATTTGGGAATTTGATCATGCCGTGAAAGGGAAAGTTGACTAGCACGTCGAGGACTTCGTATTGATAGGAGGAAAGAACCATTTGGAGCATTTACTGATTTTCAAATTTGGGTGCAATTTGGGGTCTTCCTCTATATTTGAGGTAGTATTCTAATTCACATGTTCTTTGGCTTTGGTGAATTTTTCCCTTTTAATTTGATTATAAGAATGCTTAATTTGATTATTTTGCCTATGGCTTTGAGGATTTGTGTATCATTGTGCTCTATGTGACTATGTGGTTAAAAATGCATGTTACTTGGAATAATATAATGAAGCATGCTAAACTAAAACCAATGTTTGCGTTGTATGTGACGAATACTACTGAAATTTATTTCTTTTTTTTGTCAAGTCAGGAGATATACCTATTATGTTGGATGTATTGGAATTGTTATGTAAAATTTGTATAATGTGATGATTGTAAATGGCATGAGACATTCTTGCATTTCATTGGGAAGGAAAAGGGAAAAAATTTGTTTTAAAAGCAAATGAAATTGATTTTGGGGAAATGTTTTGAAAACGGTTGGAACAGTGAAACGAAGATGTTGTGAAAAATGGGGTGCTACATTTGGCATGTCATTGCATTACATTGGCATGCATTGTATTCATGTGGTTGAATGGTATGAATTGAAATTGTAGTAGTAGTTGTTGTTGCTATATTTTTCTCCCTATGGCATGATCCCGTTTACTTTTACACTAAGCTTTGTGTGGATTCACGGGGTCATTAAGAGGTGTGTCTTAACACCTCCTACTAAGCTGTTCACTACAAGAAATATCATTTTCACCGGTGGTTTTTATCCGTCCGCCGCTGTTAATATATTTTTTTCGGCGTTTAGAAAAAATTGCCACTATTGAATTTTTTACCGACGGTATTTCATAAACTGCTGAAAAATATTAATTATTTCCAGCAGTGTTTTTAAAAGGGCCAGAAATAATTAATTATATTCGGCCGTGTGTTTAAAAGCACCGAAAATAATTTATTATATCCAGCGGTTATACAAAATGTGCCGGTAATAATTTAATTATAATTAATTTATTTTTTTATTATTATTTCCTAAAAGCAGGTTTTTTGGTAGCTTATTGCCTATACTTACACATAAATGCTCTAATTTCATTGTCTCCATTCTACTCTCTCACTGACCCACAACTTCACGACTTGGTGGTGCCCTTGGTGTGGCGCAGGGATGATCACGGCGGCAGTGGTCGATTGGTGGCATATTGGAGATCTGGACAGTGGTGGTTGTTGAGTGGGGCTACTATTTTGCGATATAATAATAATAACAGATACATATATATATATATATATAAACAGATGAAGTTGGAATTAGAAAAGGCGCTAACTCGTGCTCAACTATTTTGCGCAACACATAAGTGCAAGAAGGATGGCAAAGCTAGGGATGAACATGCTGCCAAAATGATTGTAAGTATTTTTTTTGGACCATTAATATATTCATTCTTACTTAGTTTGATTAAGTGTATAATCTGAATACTAAAATTTATTATATTTGATTTTTTCTATCTTTTTGTGTTTCCTTATCCATTCTATGTACACAACTAGAAGAGCTTGTTGCAACTCAACCTTTTAACCCAGATGAATCTTCACCCCACAATTTTTATGACCAAGTTAGGGAGAAGAAAGAAGGGGCCGTGTTTGGAGTAAAGCGGAGCTGATAGGGAGGACCTCACAATTTGAGGAGGAGACACGTGTTGCTCGTGCAGAAATGAAGGAGATGGTGGAAAAGAAGCGTGATGACTACGATGAAAAATATGAAGCTTTGAAAAAAAAAATGGCTATGATTTTGCATCATATAGAATATTAAAATTCTAATGTACAGGTAAATGTTTTGTTATTGTACCTTTGTAAGCATTTAACTATATTAATATTATAAGTCCTAGTTTATTTATAATAATTATATTCTATTATGAATGTGTATATTAAAATTTTATTCTATTGTGAAGGTACCAAGTTCCTAGAGTACATTTGGTGATTAAATTTATTTTTGGTAATGAAACTTCATCTATAGTAAGCACAATAGATTTTAATTATCTCATTATTTTAACCATACATGTTAATTGTCTCAATTAATTTTCCTTTGCTTAATGGTTTTTATTCAAAATGTATGTAGGGCAATTTGAAGCAAGACAAGAGATGAAGTTGAAGCATTAATTCTCAAGACACTCACATAGCCTTACTTCATTTCTTAATGAAATTTTGATGTTTTTCTTTGAATAATTTCCTTTTGAAGCTTTATTAGATTTGGTGTTTCCTTTTGAAGCATTATTAGCACTTGACATTTTGAAACAAAACTTTTATGTTATGAGATGTTATTGAATTTTTATACAACTTTGTTCTATGTTACATCTCAAATTTAAGCTGTTGGATGTGTTGTGAGTAAATTATCTTTGATTTCATTGAACAGGGAACAAAATAAAATATTTGCTAACATGTAAACTAAACCAGGAAATAATATTTTTTAAAAAAACTTAATAAATTACCGGCGGTTTAAACCACTGCTAAAAGTAAACAAATTCTACATTACCGGCAGTTTAAAATGCCGTTAAAGATAAAAAAAATTTCAAAATTACCGGCGGTTTAAACCGTCGCTAAAGATAAAAAATTCTACATTACCGGCGGTTTGAAGTGCTCGAGTATATCATTATTCACTGGCAGTTTTATATGTCTGTCAGTAATTAAGTCAAACCCGGTGGTTACTTAAAAAGTGCCGGTGAAACCTAGCGGCGATGGCTATATCGGCGATTAGAGCTAAACGCCGGAAAAGAATTACTGGCGTTTTAGGGGCCCTATAGCGGCGGTTTTGACCACCGCTGAAACCAATGTTTGTTGTAGTGGTTGTGCTCACCCCATTACTTTAATATTTTTTAGGACATGGAAAGGAGGTGGCAGATGATGATCCACCATAGGCGTAGAGGGGACTAGAAGCTTATTTTGTCATTTTTGGCATTTACATTCCATCTTTTTGTAAAGGCATCATTTTGAAAATGTATTAGAATTACAAAGCATAGCCTTGTATGGTTATCATGATCTCTTGACAGTATTTTGATGTAAATTGATCTATTTGTAATGGCCATGGATGCATGTATTAATTTTGTTATATATTTGGACATTAATGGGATGATGATGAACTATTTTGAGGATAATGTTGATGTTATTGGTTTCGGATTAATGTTTATTATTTGCATTGTGCATTGGGAATTGGGTAAATTAGTTTTAAGGCCCTAAGTGAGGTTATTGCATTTTATATAAATTACAGCAGGTTAGTAGTAGGAGTCTTTTTTGCAGAGGTCATGCCGGTCGACCGAATTTTAATACCAGTTGACCGGTATCTCTTTGGGTCATTACAAATTTCGTATTAGAGCTTTAGGTTCAAAAGTCTAACGATGACGGGTAGGGTTAACTCAGGTTAAGTTAGAGTTGGGATTGACTGTATTGCATGTTTATGTGGTTATTGTTTATCTAGTTAAAAAGCATGACTTGTTATTATTACGTATTTACATGCAAATTGATTATGAGACTTATAAAATGGTAATTAATTTTAAGCATGCTAAATGTAATGTGTTTATTGTTATTGAGTTGTTGTTTGATGAATGTGAAAACATGCCTATTTGCTAGATGTTTACGTGAATTCTTTTGTATGATTAATGAAATGGTTAAATTTGTTTAAAACGTGCTTAATTCCTATTCATATATATGTTTAAATGCTAGTATGTGTATTTCATGGCTATGATTATTAAGTGCTTATGTGTCTACTGTTTAATGAGTCATTGCTTATTCGATGTGAGAGCATGTTTAACTGTTAAATGTTATAAGTAAGTGTAATTAGTTGTATGATTAACAGAATGATTGATTTCCTAAAGTATGCTCAATTGACTATGTGTTTAATTGTTAAGTGTTTACTATATATGAAAGCATATTTTATATGATGTGATGAAGTTCATTTGAGCAAAATAGATATGAGCCTGTTTTGGGACGTAGTTGCACGCTTAGGTTTATATTGTGGTCGTTCATCTACAAGGGAGTTGATGTATAATGATTAGTTTATTTCATTGTTGACGGGTTTGAGTGTTTATAGCAATGCTGTGTGTTGGGTTACGAAGGGTTTTGACCTACGTGTGTGAGGAGCTTGATTGTTCCTATGTCTTTAAATGTTTTAGTTCTTATCGAGCAGATAGTGTGAGCACCATAGCTCATGGATCAAGCTATTTCATGTATCATTGTTTTGATTATATAGTTGCTCTTGTAGCGCCGAGCTGAGGATTACGTAGAGAGATGGATCTAAATGAAGTCAAAGAACGAGTAGGTGAAGGGCCATCCCAACCAGATAGGGTTTCGCTAGGACAAGACCGAGATAGAGATGTGGATCATAATCCACAAGTACTGATGGATAATGTCCTATTATTAGGGACTATAGCCTCAGTTTTTCAGAATTTAATGAGTACCACAGCTCCTCAAGTGGTACCACAACCGACTATTCAGCCACAGGAGACAGAGATGGAGTGGAATCTTTGGTACCTTATACAGTTTGACAAACTCATGAAAGTAGCATTTGAAGGAGGTCCTGACCCTTTAGTTGCAGATGACTGGTTTGAGCAAGTTGAAAAGTACTTCAGGATGATAGCCATACCCGATGATCTGTTGAGGGTCATCTTAGCCACATATAAGTTTATTGGCAACGTGAAAGTTTGGTTGAAGACCATGACTAGCGTACATGATATCAATAGTATGAGTTGGGATACTTTCAAGAGTCTTTTCTTTGATAAGTATTTCCCGCGAGCTAAGAGACGGGAATTGAGAATATAGTTTGCGGTTTTGAGCAAGGTGACATGTCAGTGACGGAGTATGAGAATAAGTTCACTTCTCTTTCACATTTCACTACAGATGTGTTAGGGAACGAGGGGGAGAAGACATGGCAGTTTGTGTATGGCCTAAATCATTCTATTAGGCCAGGGGTGACACTTTTGGGGTTAAAGAGTTATTTGGAGCGGTTACGAAAACACTGATGGCAGAGGCAAAAGCCAAAGACTAGCAAGAAATGAGTGGTTTTGTGTGTTATCATTGTAGGTAACTAGGACACCACAAAGCGGAGTGTCCACTTGATAGACCTAGTTCCAGAGTTTGTTTTCGATGTGGTCAGCCAGGCCACGTGAAGAGGGATTATCCACAGAGGAGATGAGACATTACTATGATTGATTCTTGATGTAATGGGGGATACCTATGAGATTGGGCAAATGCCTGTTCACTATTGTGCTGGTTGTAACGGGGGCTACCTGTAAGTTTTGTAACGAGGGATACCTGTGAGTCGTGTCGTGTTGTAATGGGGAATACCTGTTAGTCATGTCGTGTTGTAACTGGGGACACCTGTGAGTCATTGTGTGTTGTAACGGAGGACACCTTTGAGTAAGTTATGTCGTATTGTTGCTCGTGAGTCATGTCGTATTGTTACCAATGAGTCATATGTGTGTTGTGTTATAACAGGGGATACCTGTGAGTCTCGTGTTGTAACGGGGGATACCCGTGAGTTTTGTAACGGGGGATACCTGTGAGTTTTGTAACGGCAGATGCCTGTGTACTATTGTGCTGGTTGTAATGGGGGATACCTGTGAGATTGGCCGAATGCCTGTATACTATTGTTCTAGTTTTATATAGTATCTATTTTATCTATGCCAGGATGGTGGACATTTCCCTTAGTGTGGTTCTGGATTGGGGTGATGTTGATGATGGTTGGTGTGTGAGCCCTTAGGGCAATATTTAATTTGAGCTGTTTTGTATGGGTTTCATGTTGTAATGTTGTACCGGCTATGATCATTAAGTATTAAAGCAATGACGTATTTGTATGACTATATGTATTCCAGACAATTTTATTGGATAATGATGTGTATTTTATTAGTAGTTGGGCTCTTATGTGTTGGTTTTGTTAATAGATTGATGACAGAATGTTTTTTAGTCATGGTACTTTAAAGGTTATTGATGTGGTTGTTTAGCATTACATAGTTGTTTGTATAAATGGAAAGCCTAGATTTCCGCTTGTAAGGTTCTTCTTAGGACAAGATGGAACGTGATGTCCTAGGATTCATTGTCTAGCCCTTAACATTTCAGGAAGGGGCAATGTCATATATTACGTATAGACGTTAGATGTATGAGTTACAAATCGAGTTGTTTTGCCTCCGTATAGTTCCTTTTTCTTAGCATTTCGTATGCAAGATATCGATAGGTGCGTGTTCAATTCTGCTGCGGGAGAGGGACATGCTTTAATTTTTTCTTGATTCGGTCCTAACAAGGAATTTATTTCTTGTGATTTTTTTATCTCCATATAGGAGTTGTGCGTGTCGGCGGATGGGTGGACTTTTATAGTGCTCCCTCTTTTGTTAGGGACTACGAGTGAGGGTTTAATTTGGATCATTCGACTTGCCTCCACTGTAGGAGGTGAAGTCCTTGGTTTTGTGGGATTCATTTCGAGAGGTTATGATCGATACGACGTAAGACACCACTTGTTGACCGTTACGTATGTTTTCTTAGACTCTTGGTGTTAGCAATGGTATCTAGTAGTTGTGGTGTGACTCGTGTATTGAGGATGGTTAAACTGTGTGTCATGAACCGTGTGTTTAGAGTAGATGTAGAGATTGGTATGTATGTATGTTTGAGGATTAGACCTAATGACAAGAACGGCATTGTTGTTGAGGTCCGATCAATTATGGGGATGGCCTAGCCAACCATTTCTCAGAGTTAGTCTTTCCTTAACATAATGTCGGGTCAAAGGTCAACGATTATTAATTTTAGTGTGATTGGTGATAATCAGAGTACGGTGTTATGCGTTGAGTATGTAAAGTTGTATGATCTCATTTTCGAGTAAGTCTCACCTGGGATTGATGGTATTCTTTGTATGTGTTCAGGTGACTTGTCGTAGGTGGTGGTGTACTTAGTACAGGACTACGTGTCCCAGGAGTTTCAGTTGTTGGATCAGTTGATCCTTGAGCTATGCTGAGGGGTTATTTTCCTCGGTGCCTGATGGTATATTTAACAGGTTAGATGACCTTCTTGGTTATCGTTGTGGGTATTCACCTATGTTATAGCTATTAAAGGCAACAGTTATTAGAGATGATTTTAAGAGTATCCTTAGGATTACGAGTTAAGCTCGTATGTTGGTTCGTTAAGCGGTTTGATAACTGTTGTCCTTGTGAGCCTTGGGGTGTTTAGCACAGATTATGTGAAACGCTGCTATTGGACTTACCTCGTATGGGATACAACAGTTTTCGGTGGGTGTCTCATGAGAAACACATTGATGCGATTTTATGTTTTGAGTCGATTTTGACCTGGGCTAAGTGTTTTTCCCTTGATCTCACATGTAGGAGTAGATGGTTTAGTATTCTGGTGGCTTGGATTAAAGGATTATTCTCGTGATACGTGTATTTGTGTGAGTTAACTGAAGTCGTCGTTTACGGATTTAGTATCGATTAGTGATATGTCCTGGTTAGAAGGATGACGAATCTAATAGTTCTCAGTGGTTATGACTCAGTGAAGTCACGGAGTTTGGTTGGGGGCTTATGCCTCTTATGCGTAGTATGTGGTAGTAGAGAGTTTTGTTTGGCATTTGGTGTGCCTTTACATCTAGTTAGTTGTTGTGGGGGAAAGGTTGCACATGACTGTGGTCACTATTCGGTCGATGTTGCATTAGGTCATAAACACAGAGTTGCGAGTGATATGGGACGTGGGATTTTTCATGTTGAGATTTTTGGTGTAGCGTGTTATGTGGGGTACTCGGAGACGTACTCCGTTTTTTTATCCTTTCGTCCTTCGCTTGTGAGGTCGGTGGATTTCAGGGACGAAATCTTTTGAAGTTGGGGAGAATGTAAAGTTTCCAATTTTTTTTTTTTTTTTTTACCATTTTCCATTTTTTTCATTTTTTAGGATTTTTATTTTTATTTTCAGGAGTATTTTCGTAGTCTAGTTTTACGTGCCGGATATCGTGGGGTGTGCCGAATGGGTCCAATAATTGGTTAGGGCATTTCCTTGAGTTCAGGACTCTTGAAAATGCATTGGTTGTCATTTTGGCATTTTTTCGTTTTTCTGGTCGGGAGGTCCCAGGTGGGACCCGTTACCGGGGTTATTAAGTAGGAGAATTTTAGTTTGGGTCCATTACGTATCATGCATTATTATTTGAGGTACATCTATGTTAGTACATGTTTGTTTTGTGGTTGTAATTCGTTAATGCGTGTGTGTATATATATATAAAATAATAATAATAATAATATTATAAGATTTATTAGTGGCCATGGGACCCACACCATTATAAGTCATTATAAATGACTTATTGATTACAGACTCTCAGTTATCATCTCTCTCTCTCTCTCTCTCACGCCAGTATCTCTCCTTCTCTCCCAAGTTCATATTTTCTTTTCCATTTTACCACACTTTTAGCTTAGATCTAGCTTAAGCCTTTGGGAATTTGATCTTACCGTAAAAGGGAAAGTTGACGAGCGCGTTGTGGCTTCGTTTTGATAGGAGGAAAACATCATTTGGAGCATTTTCTGATTTTTGAATTTGGATGCAATTTGGGGTCTTCTTCTATATTTAAGGTAGTGATGATCTAATTCACATGTTCTTTGGCTCTGCTGAATTTTTCCCTTTTAATTTGATTATAAGAATGCTTAATTTGATTATTTTGCCTATGGCTTTGAGGGTTTGTGTATCATTGTGCTCTATGTGACTATGTGGTTAAAAATACATGTTACTTGGAATGATATGATGAAGCATGTTAAACTGAAATCAATGTTTGCATTGTATGTGTATGAATAATGCTTCTTTTTTTTTTTTTTTTTTTCTGTCTAGTCATGAGATATACCTACTATGTTGGATATATTGGAATTGTTAGGAGAATGTATGATGCGTTTTATTTCTAGAATTTCTATAGAGGCATGTTATAATGTTATAATTGATTTTAAATTATGAAAATTTGTGTAATGTCATGATTGTATATGGCATGAGACATTCATACATTTCATTGGGAAAGAAAAGGGAAAAAGTTTGTTTTAAAAGCAAATGGAATTGATTTTGGGAAAATGTTTTGAAAACAGTTGGAACGGTGAAACAGAGATGTTTTGGAAAATAGGCTGCGACATTTGATACGTCATTGCATTACATTGGCATGAATTGTATTCATGTGGTTGGATGTTCTAAATTGAAATTGTAGTTGATGTTGTTATTGCTATATTTTTCTCTTTATGACATGATTCCGTTTGCTTTTACACTATATTTTGTGTAGATTAATGGGGTCATTAAGAGATGTGTCTTAGGCACTTCCTACTGAGCCATTGTGCTCACCTTATTACTTTAATATTTTTTAGGACATATAAAGGAGGTAGCGGAGGATGATCCACCACAGGCGTAAAGGGGACTAGAAGTTTATTTTGTCATTTTTGGCATTTAGATTCCATCTTTTTGTAAAGGCATCATTTTGAAAAAGTTTTAGAATTGCAAAGCATAGCCTTATATTGTAATCATGATCTCTTGATAGTATTTTGTTTTAAATTGATCTATTTGTAATGGCCATGGATGCATGTTTTAATTTTGTTATATATTTGGACATAAACGGGATGATGGTGAACTATTTTGAGGATAATGTTGATGTTTTTGGTTTTAGATTAATGTTTATTATTTGCATTGTGCATTGGGACAGGGTAGATTAGTTTTAAGGCCCTAAGTGAAGCCATTGCATTTCATATGCATTACAGCAAGTTAGTAGTAGGACTCTTTTCTGCAGAGGTCATGCTGGTCGATCAAATTTTACTACCAGTTGACCGGTATCTCTTTGGGTTGTTACAAGCAGGGTCAATTATGAATGGATTTAAAATGGGTTGTAACCTATATTTAACCCATTTGTAACGAGTTAAATATGGATTGGGTCAAAATGAGTTGGGTAAATCTTGTAAGACTAGATTGATAAGCGCTGAAAAGTGCGCATTTAAACTCTTTAATCTTGAATGTTCTAGGACCTTATTCTATCTTATTTTTCTATTTTAGTCTAATTTCATGTTATTCTCCTTTTCAGGCACTTATCCCCAAAATAAGTCAAATTAGCTAAATTAGAGCATTAAAAGAAGCAATCTAAAGTCTAGTCAAAGAAAGGAGCAAAGTGGAAGCAAAGTGGTGAAAATTTCATCTTCGATCGATCGGACCAATCTATTATCGATGACACTGTGATCATTCCAACCCCACCATGATGGATCGAACCTTTTGTCCTAATCCTCAGGAAATTTTCCTATTCGATCAATCTAACCTTTCATTTGATCGATCCAACCTTTTGATCTTATCCTCACCAACCACTTTTGTCCTTTTTCCAAAATATTTTAGCCTTTGTCCTTATCCAAATAATTGCGCCGCCATACTTCGATCGATCAGAACAACAGTGTGATCGATCAAACTGCCTCAAATTACATGCAAAACAGATTTTAAGCCGAATTGAAGATGTGCTCGTGGTGCAATCATTTGGAGGTCTTAGTACAAGAGGTTTGACCATTGGGTGTGAAATTTGAACTACCTATATAAGAAATTTGGCTATTTTTTAGTAAGAGGTTAGTTAGTTAGAGAGAGAATTGGCTAGAGATTTGAAAAAGAAACATACATTTTGGGAAAGTTCTTCCACTCATCTAGGGTTTTTACCAAGAACACCAAGGGAGGAGGATGAATTCAACCATGAAGATAGCCCTTGAGGGTTGGATGACAACATCAATGAGTGGCTAAACCATTCTCTTGGGGCTAGAGATAGCCTTAAGCATGCCTCCTAGACTTTGATGTTTTGTAATTAATGGGGATTTGTGTTGTAATTCTTGTTTTGACCTCATATTTATATAAATCTTGTTTCTACATGATTTGTGTAGTTTAATACTTCCAATTGATCATTTAATTCTATCTATATGTTTATGTATGCTAGAATAAATGTTCAAGTGTTTTTCTCTAAATTTTGTGACATTGATGCATGTCTATGTGTATTGATATTATGAATCTAGTGATGGTCAATGTATGGTGCTTAATTGATTACTTTTGTGTTTTATTTGATGGTTCATACTTATTTCTTGATGGATTGTGCCACCTCCTTTGTTTAATTATTATGTCATTAGCATAGTTGTAGTGTAATTGCTTTAATTTCCTAAATAGGTGGACAATCCATTCTTGTTGTTTGATGTTATATCCTTATAAGTGCAAGTAGTATATTTATCTAATTTCTTGAGTGTGCGTTAATTGTGGGCTTATGGAAGGATTAATGGCTTAATTTGATATCTTGTGCTATTTACTAGATTGATTAGACAATATATGCTTACTTGGTCCTCTATGTTTAATATTTCAATTAATGGTACAAACTTTCTTTTACAATATATAATCCCCCTAATCTATCAAATATTGAATGTCTAGGAAGGCAATGCTTACTGGTGAACTCTATGTCCCACGAATCCTCTCTCATTCTCTACACCTCATTTGTTTAGTTGTTTTACATTGCATTATTTTAGCTTAAATTATAGTATAACTCAGCCAACAAACCCCTCTTTTGATCATTCGACCTACTAATCCAACATTGATTCTGAAATACCCTGCTTTTCCCTTGGGATGATTCATACTCACTCTTGTTACGTTAGTAGTTAGTAGTGGTAGTGACATTCTACAAATTTAAACTTGGCCACATTTTATCACACTTTGAGTTTTGGTTGAGTGATATACACCAAGTTTTGGCACCGTTGCCAGGGATTAACAACGCTGTATTTTGGAATTAATTAGGAATTAGTATTCCTTTGATCTTGTTTTTACTTTATTAACTAAGTACTTGGAGCTAAGTAAAGTGAAGCAAAGGGACTTCAAAGCAAAGAAGCAAGCTAAGCTAAGCAAAGCATTAAAAGCTAAAATCAAATTTTTTTTTTTAAAAAAAAAAAGGAAAAAAAAAAAAATTTTGCAAAGCAAAGTAAGGCAAAAAGTTAAAAATACTTTGAAGTTGCTTAAGGACCCTTTGTGAGTTATTTTAAACTCTCTTTGCTTAGTTAAATCGTCAGCCCATGTGGTGGCAATTGTTATTTTCATTAGTTAAATCGTCGGGCCGCGTGGAGGCAGTCTATTTCTTGCATTTGTTGAAACCAAGAGAGTATGGGATCAATGTATGTGGAGGTTTGTTATTAATTAACTTGTTACGGAGGAGGAGTGTTTGCTAATTGCTATTTGTTGAGCTGTTGCTTCTTTTGATTGTGCATGCATGGTTGTAGGTTTTTGAATCCTACTCTTGTCCCATTAAATTTTAATTTAAAATCGGTTATTCGTAATCCAAGGGGAAGGAGTAATTCAAGTGACTCAATTTCATCAATGGATCACCATAATGAGGACCATGTTGAAGACCTTGGTTACATCGACCAACAAGGCATTCTTCATCCTAATGTGCATCAACAAAATGATAGCATACAAGTACCATTAAGCATGCCTAGACCTTTCATTCCACAACAACAATAATGCCAAGTTCCAATGGGAATGCCAGGGCCATTCTTTGCACCACCCTTACCTCCCGTTGTTCAAGTAAATCATAGTGCTCATGTAAAGCCACCAATTGTGAATCCTCCCCTTGCTTTAAGAGACCATTATGTGCCTAATGAGTATAATGCACCAATATACATTCAACTCCCTCCATTTAGAGCATACCATTATGAGATTAAACCACAAACAATCCAAATACTTCCCAATTACCATGGGCTACCAATTGAAGAACCTTATAAACATTTGGATGAAATTCTTGAAGTGTGTTCCACCGTGAAATACACGGACATGCCGGAAGAAGTTTTGAGGTTAAAACTCTTCCTTTTCACCCTAAAGGATAAAGCAAAATATTGGTCAATAATTTGTCCATAACTACTTGAGCAGAGATGCAACAAGAGTTCCTGAAGAAGTACTATCCGGTGTCTAAGACTAATGCAATAAGAACTTTAATTTGTGAATTCTCACAAGGGGATCGGGAAATGTTTCATGAGGTGTGGGAGCGAAAGAACGATTTGCTTAGGAAATGTCCTCACCATGACATCGTTAAATAACAATTAGTTCAATACTTCTTTGAAAGTTTTTTGGATAACCATAAGGGTATGGTTGATGCTTCTATGGGCAGTTCTTATCGTGATAAGCATGAAGATGATGTGTGGCGCCGATATGAGAGCATGAGTGAAAACTCAATGCACCGATCTTTATCATCTAAAAATGGTAGAAATGTAGGTGGAAGGAAGAATGTAGGCTTATACCAAGTTGATAATTCTAATGATATAGTTGCCGAAGTGAAATCTTTATCCCAAAGGTTTGATTAATTTTTGATCAACCAAAATTCGGCCCATCAAGTGTCTTCCTCCCCTAATCATGCTCATTATCCTTCCATTAAATCATGCATGACTTGTTCTAATGTTTTGCATTCTACTTCCAATTATCCTCGTGGATATGCGCAAAGTGAACACCATGAGCAAGTAAATACCGCTTTTGTTAACCAAGGGAATAATTCCTATGACACTCACTATAATGCCGGGTGGGGGAACCATCCAAATTTCTATTGGAAAAGCTAAGGGGAAGGCTCAAACCCTCTCCAAAGTGGTTTCCAAAACAAATATGTTCCACTCCCTAGCAAAGCCAAAGTTCCCAAGGTTATCGTTCATCGTACCAAGCACCATATGGAAACCAATTTTCAAACTCTCATTTTCCAAACCAATCATCATATTTTCAAGGTAATTCAAGAAGTCCCGCATTTGAAGAGAAAGTTTTATCCGCTTTGGGTACTTTGGAGGCAAATATTCAATTGTTTCACTCTCACTCCCAATCGATTGCAAAGCTAGAAACCTAAGTCAGGCAAATAGCTAGCACATTGAATGTAAGGGGAAAAAGGAAATGCCTTTGAATCCCTCACCAAAGCAACAATTCGTTGTGGAGACCAATTTTCTCTTCAGAAGGTCATACACTTGAACATACAATTAAGAAATGGAAGAGTTATTGACAACCAAGTTGGTAAATCCAATGAAGAGAGTGAACCGGTGTAACTAGTGTTGATACCCATCCCGTTCCACATCCCATTCCTCCTTCATTGAATGTGAAAAATCCCATTGTTGAAAATGCTTCAAAGAATGTTGTTGAAAAAGCTTTTGAGCCTAAGGCCCCATTTCCGGATGCTTTAAAAGCATCCACCTCTCTTGAAAAGCAACAAAGCAAGGTAAATGAAATTATTGATGTGTTTAGGTAAGTTAAAATTAATCTCCCTCTCTTGGATGCAATTCGACAAATTCTGGCTTATGCCATATTTTTAAAAGATCTTTGCACCCTTAAGAGGAAAAATAAAAGCCAAGCACCGAGAAAAGTTGTTCTAACCGAGCAAGTGAGCTCTATCTTACAACACTACACCCTCCCAAAATTCAAAGACCCCGGTTCACCAACCACTTTATGCACTATTGGTGATCATGTTATCAATCGGGCTCTTTTGGATTTAGGAGCTAGTGTAAATCTTCTCCCCTATTCGGTTTATGTTCAATTGGGCTTAGGTGATTTGAAACCAACGTTGGTAGTTTTACAACTAGCCAACCGATCAATTAAGAAGCTACGGGGTATCATTGAGGATGTTTTGATTAAAATTGACAAGTTCTTCTTCCTGGTCGATTTCGTTGTCATTGACACGGAGTCAGTCCCAATCCTAAGAGCCAAATTCCCGTTATCCTTGGTCATCCTTTCTTGGCTACCACTAATGCCAATATCAATTGTAAGACGAGGATAATGAAGATCTCATTTGGTCCCATGAAAGTGAAATTGAAAATTTTTAATCAACCCCCAACTCTATGGACAAACATGAAGATATATGTGTTGTTGAAAAATGTTTTGCAAATGAATTTAAAAAGAATGAGTCCTTGCTTGGTGTTGAAACATCAAATGGTTTGCCTTCCAAAAAGACTTCAAAATGGGCATGGAAGCTTAAAAGTTTTGTTAACCAAAGGCCGTCAATTTTACTTGAACCAAATCCAACGAGTTCCTTAGGGAATAGTTTGTTGGGTGGGGTTCAAAGTTCCATTCACCCCATCAAAAGGGGGATGCCTACCAAGATCTTTAATCTGGGCTAAAAGAGCCCAACGTCTTGCTAGAGACGTTAAACACTAGTGCTTCATAAGGTTTTCCAACCCTATTCCTCCCTCATTTGTTTTTATTTTCTATTCTTACGTCATCTAGATACAATCTATGATCATCCATTTCTGTTTTGAGGTTTTAATAGGTAATGTGTGCACTTTCATCTCCAAATTAGGCATTTAGTGCCTGTTCGATCGATCACAAGAGTACCCTTGATCGATCGAACATTTCTGCAGTCAATTCTCTACAGATTTTCAGGTCTCTGTCCCATCGTTTGAAGTGCTCTGTAGATTTTCAGTTCTCTGTCCATTGTTTGAACTTTCTGTTCAATCGTTCCAAGTGCACTTCGATCAATCCGGTTGTCCCTACGATCGATCTCACTTCCATACTTCAAAATTTTTTGAAGTTCTGAAAATTTCAGGTCTCTGTCCCATCGTTCGAGGTTTTCTGTAGATTGTTAGGTCTCTGTCCAACATTCGAACCTTTGGAACAATCAAGGTTTAATCGATCACACTCCAATCGTTCAGAGTCCCACCTTTTGACTTTCAGTTGATTTTGACCTTTTAAAAAATAATAATAAAAAAATAAAAAATAATAATTTTTCAAAAATTCAAAAAGATTTAAAATTTTTAAAAATTCAAAAATTTTCAAAAATTGTTTGTCGTTTTGCATGTTCGATCAATCTGAGCACTTTCATGATCGATCTAGGTTCGATTGATCCAATGGACCATGTGATCGATCACACATGTCGGGAATAGTTTTTAAAAATAGACCCAAGGGTCATTTGGATCATTCACTTCATCAATGCAAAGCCCTTCTCTTTCTCCTGAGGCTCTCCTTCATCTTTCCCATCTACAGCGAGACTTCGGCGAGTCCCAAGCTCCAAATCCTCCATTTTAGATCTTGTCTCTTCTCTCTATTCACTTCTCTTCTCGTATCTCGGTAAGTTCAAGTTTTCTTTTTCATTTTTGTTTTGATTCATATTTTATCTTGTTGCCATGCTTAGATTCAAAGCTTTCAACGTTAATTTTGTTTCCATTTTTGAATTATGAGCATGTGTATATATATGTATATATTTGTATATATAGTTTTTTTTTTCAAATTTGGTTCGGGGGTCACGTGTCATTTTAAGTGACCATTTGTACATTATTGAGGTGTATAGGGGGTCACGAGCCTTGAAGTGACCATTGGGATTCGCCCCGTGTCTTCTGCATCACGAACGGGTGACTTTTCATCTTTCAGCAGGTTCGATTGATCACACCAGTGCTCTGATCGATCAGAGCACGATCAATCACATTTTTTTTATGATCATTCGAACTTCACTGTTGTGCATATTGATACTCCTGTACCCTCTCCCGTGTTCCATGCTATCACATCTATGCCCAATGCTTGTGTTTTCTACGTTGGTTGTATTATTTACTTGTCATGACTAGTATGGTTCACAATACTTGATGAATCAGAGTATAACCTTTATTCGTGCAATGTATATATTTGGCTTGCATTACCACTTACATCGATAGATTCATGTGCCTCTATACTGTGATATATGCATCGTTTCAACATCGTGTTATCTATTTTAATCTGACAAGTATGTTTCTATCTTCCGTGCTTTCATTTCTACATCTCATATATCATTTCCTATTACTGACTACAATTGCAAGTGTTCCTTCATTTTGTAGGTCATAACTAGGTTCAACACCATGGCTGACTGGACTTATAATCACTGGGTGAGGCCCTGGACTGAGGAGCTGTAATGACCTGGTCATTTCCTTCCTTTCCTTTTTTCTCAAATTTTACGGATAATTTTTTTTTTTTTTTGCTGAAATTTCCTTTCACATAACCTCACTCTTCATGCTTGGAGTTAGTTTTTAACTTCTCATACTTCCATCTTTATTGGTTTCCTTAAAAGGCGTAGCTTTACTTTTGGAGAAAAGTTCGCCAGTTGTTTCTTTTTCTTGTAAGGGCGTGAATGAAGAGATTCTCCAGAAATATTTTTGTTTCTTGGGATGCTTTTCATAAATATCGTTTGAAGATATTTTAATTTAGGGGTTTCTAAGAAAATATCTTTCATTTGTTGCTAAGTGTCTCCTTGGGGCTTGAATCCTCGTACGGGATTCATTTTCGCATTTCGTCTAGTCGTGTACTCGTAGAATTGTCTTACAGTCAAACCCTACAGTTTTTGGGTTTTCAGCCCCAGTTAGTGCCAAACTTGTTTGGAGCATATCTCTCTGCTCAGGACTCAGTTTTTTACGCCGCTTCTTCAGTTGATCATTTTTTCTTAGTTTGGTTCTTTTTTGTTCACGGAGTTTTGCCGTTTGAGCGCATCTACTCAAATTCCACTTTTTCGGACCCGGCGGGACCTGCTCGGGGCACTTTTAGGGTTTTTCTATAACTAGGAGGTGAGTGAGATATTTTCTTCATCTTTTCCCTCACTTGGCTAGTAGCCATGGAGGCCCAAAGGGTTGCCACTTTCTCTCTCCCCTTTTGAACCTCCTCCCTTTAGTAAAAAGTGGTGATGCCTTAGGCTTTATTGTTCGCCTTAACGAGGCCTTCGATTCCAACCGATTGGAATTCCGTTTTGGCCATTTTTTTAGTTCAGGTTTGAAGCCAAGTTAGGATTTAGGTAGGACTCCCTCAGGGTTTAATGATCACCTTGTTGTCCTCGACAAAACCCCGAAGTTTCATAGGATTCGGAACGGTTTCATTTCGGTGGGGATTTAAGATTTTCATCTCAAATTGAGATAGGGGATGTCATAGGTTTATATTTGAGTTGTATTGATTGTTTTGATAGCTTATATAACTTGTATGCATGCTTTAGTTCAAGTTCTAGAATTTAATTTAATTATTTTCTATATTTAAGATTTAATACACATGAAGGCATATAACTTAGAATTAAATTGTAGTATGCTAGTAAATTAGGTCTTGGTATGTTTATCAACTTATATTAAATTGGGAGCATTTGAATAAGAATTGTAAATTTTATTTAATATTTATCTTTCGTGAAAGATTAATTCACATAGTTGTAACAAGCATGAAATCAACTTGTAATGTGATATTAGAGTAGGCCTTGATGAGTTCGTTAACCTATGTTAATTTAAGGACATTTGGAGTTGTTTGAAAATCTAGAGAATTTTAAGTATTTTAATCACTTAAAATGATATTTGATGTAATATATGTGAGGACCGTGCTATGTCCTTTAACATATATTAAATTGAGTCTAATCATAATCGATTCGAAATCTAGAGACTTTCCATGTTAGATTGAAAATCTCTTGAAATGTAGTATGTTTAATTACCTTGTGAGTATGCTACTAACTTCTTGTAAAATTAATACTTGTGCTCTCTAAAGATGGTAATTTGACTTAGCATGATATATGATATCATTGTCTTGAATAGCTTGTTTAAATATATCTTGTGTAGGTTTAGAATATCACTATTGTTTACCATGGGTGCTATATTGGGTAACTTGACTTAGTTGTTGAAAGATATTCTTGTGTTATGTATAAATTGCATATTGAGGACATGACATGTCATATGCTATTTAAACTTGAATTCTTGGACATGGTTTGTGTGGATTCAACCTTATTTGTGCATGAAGTGTGGTAACTTGCATTTGATTTTGTATATGTTTTGAACTGATTGATTTTGGAACGCTTGTGAGGACATAATTTATATGATGGCTAGGGTTTTCCTCTAGCATGTGTATAAAAGTCCTCTAAGTCATAAGTGCGCACTAGGGTGGTTCCTTGTGGGTCGTAATTATCCAAAAATACTCGCTTGGTCTAGCGACTGGATGTCCTAGTCTTTCCACTATTTGATTTTGCATTTAATTTCAAGTTGTTAATCATGGGTTACTTGTAACTTGAGAATTAATGCTTACTTGGATATTTGAATCCTATTTAGTATACTTGAACTTATTTACTTGCTCCGTTAGTTTAAATTTCATTTAGTATACTTGTACTATGTATACTTGTCATATACGCAATCCTATTAGTTTAGTATACTTGTGTTTGTGTACTTGATTTACGAGTTTTCCATATTAAATGTATATTTGTGTAGATATGCTTAGACGTTGCCGAACTTGTTTTAATATGGTTTAGTATACTTGAAAATATATGCTTGTATGTCGTATAACATGCTTTAACATTGTTTAGTATACTTGAGCATGTATACTTGTATACCGTAGGTCATTTCAATTGCTAGTGTAACTTGAGATGATCCCTCAGTCCCACTTTTGACATAGACATTAGGTGGCATGACCTTTTTTAATTACTTCACGTTAATGTGAAAACCTTGTAAAAATTTAGGTCGATGCATGCTCATTTCCCACGAGTAACTTGTTTACTCACCCCAAAGTTATCGGGTTATTTTTCAGGTACGGATACCTTGGTTTGGGATGCACAATATCCCTAAGTCATTTTGACAAATTGAAGTTCTTTTAAATGTATTCTTGTTCACATACAAGTATTAGCATGCTTGAGTTTCACTTTTAAAGTTGTAATACATAGTTAGGTCAAAAATTGTCATTTTTGCCTTGGACTTGTAATGTGTGCCTAAGCACACTTTTTGACACTTATTTCATATATAAGGTATGTAGCCAAGGGCCAAACTTTATTTGAAATCTATGAATATCCATAAATGTTGAATTTTGCCTTAATGAGTATAATATGAATAACTAGGGTTTACTAAGTCATTTTTGCACCGGAGTGTGCATTATGTATGAAATTTATCATTTCACATTCATTTACCATGTATGAGGTATGGCCAAGGGCCAAACACCATTTTGTTTTAAGTTTTGCATTATAGTTTCATATATTGCATTTTTAGGCTAAAATAGGAAAATCCGAGCCATTAAGGGTTCATTTCCAAATCCAAGCCATTAGGACTCATTTAATATGCATGACGTATGGCCAAGGGCCAAATGGTCTTTTGAAAGCATTTAGGTCCATTTGTTACAAGTTTTCTCTTTAAATGACATTTTATGCAAAAATTGAGCTTTGATAGGTCATATTTTGCATTGAGGGTGTTTTGAAGCCATGAGGCATTGGAATGCGTCTTAAATGTCTTTTTACATTTGCGTGCATGTCCACATCTCACAAAACTCTTAAATTTTAACTTTGGAACTTTCATGGGGGCGATTTATGAGTTTTTATGTAAAATGCATGCATTGGAGTAAGTTTCAAGCTTCCCTTTGATTTAGCATGTCGTTTATGCTTGAATGGGGCTAGGAAATGTTTTTAAACTTGTTTTAGATCATATGGGATGCATGTATAGCTTTAAGGTTGGACTGAGCACCTTCCCCACATATTGCAACAGCAGCTTTTGCTGCTGTCTGGCACGTCGGTCGGCTGATAAGAGCCATCAGCCGGCTGACACATGCTCGAGACCAATTCCAGTAGGTTTATTGGTGAAAAATGTCATTTTGACCTACTGATGATTGGGGTTCAGTTAGCTGATGATTGGGATTAGAAAAATATCATTTCGGCCAGCTGGTCCTCGTCGTCGGTCGGCTGATCCTCCTTGAAGCTTGAATTCCTTTCAGGTTGTTGGATAGATTTGTCATGCCAACTTCAGAGGGTCGTATCTCCTTCATTTATGATCCAAATTCTTGAGCCTAAATTCAAGAGATTGAAGTTAGCTTTCCAATGGTACCAACCACACATAAAAGCTCTAAGCCTAGTGAGAGTTATGACAGTTTTAGTGAAATAAGGTCATGGTATCTCTTAATCGGAGGATTCCACTTTGTTCTATCTTCATATATTTTTTATTCGGACTCTGAATCAAGTGATTCTTAAGTCAAATTTAATTAATTTTTCGTTGTCTTTCAAATGGTGTGCATGGTAGCACTAATTTATAAGTAAAATGACCATTGACCATTTTACCCTTGGTCCATTTCTTATAGGGTTTTAAAACCTTCGTTTCTTCTTTGCTTTCATTGAGTCTCAGGACTCCTTAGGAAGCTAGTTTTATGTCTTAGGGGTGATGTAACTCTCTAGAGGCCATGTATTGGTGTGTGTTGTGGCAATGCACCAAATTGTGTATAGTGTGCCCAAGTTTGAATTTATAAAGTGCCACTACTACCTCTAACAACTAATATAGCGAGGGTAAGTAGGGATCGTCCCAAGGGATCAGATGCGTATTTGATATGGAAATAAGGTCATATTAGTAGGTCGAGTGATCAAAAGGTGGTTTGATTGGTTAATTAAAGTATAATGTAAACAAATTCAATACAAAGCAATTAAAGTAAATAAAGGGTAGAAAACAAGAGAGAGGGATCTTGGGATTTAGAGGTTACCACTAAACCTCACCTTTCTAGATACTCAATGTGTAATGAATGAGGGGAAATATGTGTTGCAATACTAAAAGGTGTAATTGATTGAATTAACAAGCATGAATGACTAATTAAGTATACATTGTCTAGACAATCTAATGAATAACACAATATATTAAACTAAGCCATTATTCCTTCCTTTAAGCTTACAATCAAAACACATTAACAAGCTAGAGAATTATACTACTTTCATTTATAAGCATGGAACATCAAACAACAAGCATGGATTGTTCTCCCATCTAAGAAAGTAAGGCAACTACGCTACAACTAATCTAAGGACATGAAAATTAAACTAATTAAATTAAGGTAGAGGCATAATCTATTAAAAAATGAGTATGACCATCAAACAAACCACAAGAGTATTCCATTAAAGCACCATGCCTTGACAATCTCTAGATTCACAGTATCAATACACATAGACATGCATTAATAGCATAAAACCTAGAGATAAACACATGAACATCTATTCTAGCATACATAGACATATGAGTAGAATGAAATGATCAATTGGAAGTATTAAACAACATAAATCATTGTAGAAACAAGATTTATAAATAAATCAAATGTTAAGAAAAGATTATAACACAAATCCCCTCAAAATACAAAACATTAAGATCTAAAAGGCATGCTTAGGGCTAACTGTAGCCCCAAGAAGATGTTTAGCCACTCATTGATGTAGTCTTCCAACCCTCAAGGGCTATCTCCATGGTAGGAATGATCTTCTTCTTGATGGAAACCCTAGATGAATGGAAGAACTCCCAAATGGTGTGTATCTATCTAATATCTAGACTCCTCCAACCTCTCTTTCTCTATCTTCTTGTTGATTTCTTATTGTATAAATGGCTCAAAGTCCTTATATAGGTAGCTCAAGTGTCACACCCAATGGTTAGGCCTCGTGCACCACGAGCTATCTTTTAATAAGTTGGACTTTATTTTTTTTTCGAACTTGAGGTGGTTTGATCGATCGAATTCTGAGGAGATCGATCAAACCATGGCAGCGCCTTTCTAGAATAAGACAAATCTGAGATATTTTTGGGATATTTTGGAAAAAAGATAAAAGTGGTAGGTGGGGATAAAATCAAAGAAGTTCGATCGATCAAAGAATTATTGGATCGATTGAAGAAGGTATTTTGGCGAGGAAAATGACAAAAGGCTCGATCTATCTTGAAATGGTTGGAACGATCAGTGTGAATTCGATCTAAGCTTGGTCTGATCGACCGAAACTTGTTGTTTTCCACCACTTTGCTTTCACTTTGCTCATTTCTTTCTTTTAGTTTAAGATTGCTTCTTTTATATTCTAATTTGGCTGAATTAACTTATTTTGGGGATAAGTGCCTGAAAATGACAAAAACATGAAATAGGTCTAAAACGGGAAAATAAGATAGATAAAGGTCCTAGAATACTCGAGCATAAGGGGTTTAAATACGCACTTTTCAATGCTCATTATACCGCCAAACTTAAATATTGCTTGTCCCTAGCAATGAACTACAAAGTAAAGGAATTAAATGAACAATTATACAACTACGAACTAGAAAGCAATAAATGGATAATGCCACTTTTGTATGAAACATGATTGCATTTAGTGCATGCAACAAGGCTTTTAAACCCCTAGGTTACCCCTAGTGGATGAGGGTTTCCAGAAATGATACCCACAAATATTAATCTCATTCTCACAAAAGAGTCACCAATATTCCAAACAAGCATTGGGAGAAAACTACCTCAAGGATGCAATTTTTCAACCCTTTCCAAGCAATCTCCCAAAATTTTAACATCAAGCAAACAAGTATGGTCCTCCACACATTAAGAAAATGATCATGTAAATCAAAACAACTCTAAAATCCTTTTTGAGTGGACCAGCATCAAATATGTTACTATCTAAGTCAACTAAAGAAATGATCACATCCTTACCATCAAACTAGCACACAAATCTAGTACCGATCATCATGACAAAGAGTGGACCTTCTATTAAAGCTTTATTGATCTAGGTGCGCTTATTCTTTTCACTCGATTTATTTTTTTTTATCTTTTACTATCCTAGAGGATCAAAGATGGAAACATAGTGCAATGTGTTGATCTATTAAGCTTTCTAGCGATCCATGAGGTCGAGCGTTAGGTTAATGACTCCCAAATCGGATGGCTTTAGGGTATTAGGTGTTCAAATACTCCTAAGGACTTACAAGCTCAAATTAACTAGAATATAAATCAAAACAACCTTCATCTAATCATTTCCCACTTCTCACCTTTTGGGAGAAGTCCTCACTTTTTTTATTTGCTTTTGCAACTTCTTTTTCTTTTCTTTTTTTTTTTTTTTTTAGTAAGTTCAATGACTAACCTAGAGTTTGGGCCCTCTACCTTTCGGCGCAAGAAATTCAATGTTTGATGAAGCTAGAATCCCGGCTATTTAATAAAAAGGGTTTGTTATCCACCTTTATCAAGAATTAAAGCATTCAATGCACTACTAGCTCAATTGGGATATAATCAATTCAATAATCAACAAAGCATGTACCCCACAAATGAATGCTAGTTTGCACCTGTGGTAGTGTAGAATCCTAAAATGAATCTCAAAACAATCACAAAATCAGGATGATGTGGACCACAAGTGCAAGCAAGATATCAATCTTTCAAAAAATTTACTCCTAAATGGCATCCACAAGGCATAAAAGGAGTATTGGACTCTCAAATCAAGCAATTTTTAAATTTTAAGCAATATAGTTCTCAAAAGATCAAAATCATAGCTAGTCATGGACCAATTATAGAAAATCCCTCAAATACATAAGTTATGCTCAAAATTTTGAATTGAAAACAAACGTTGCAAAGAACACACATTACCCCTAAACTTAAATGGCACAGTGTCCTCAATGTGTAAAGAGAACAAAAGGAAAGAGTATACCAGTGCAGCTAAGACAAAGATTGGCTGGGACATAAATATCCAAAGTGGGTGGTATAACCCCCACAAACTTGGGATTAACTGTGGTCCTGAAAAGATGGCACTTGGATAAAAGCTCATCAGATAACAAAAGGGGATAATATCAGTGCACAGTGGACATGCAAGTGTAAATGGGATAATAAATGAACTAAGGAGAGAGGAATAAAGATGGTCCTGAAAAATTTGGGCAGCACTCTCTCACTGAAGTTACTAGGATGTACCTGATAATGGAGTCAATCACAGATAAATATATCAATAAAATAACCTGACATCTAAAAATATCATGCATAGGATAAAGAAAATAAAAGCAGTGTAACATACAGCACAATATCGGGCCAATAGACTGGCCATAAAAATATAATAACAGTGTGAAAAGAACAGTCAAGTATCACAGATATATAAAATGATGAGAGATATAGAGATCACGCAGAGGAAGTCGGCTGAGCGGGGCGTGATCCCCAGATGTCTTGGGAAATGCCCTGCAGCGCAGTCAATATGTCTGTGTGGAGAGTAGTCACTTCTGCTTGGAGAGAGACAACCGCATCCTCCAGTGTCTGGATACGCTCTCCTAGGCTGGGTGTTTAAGCTAGAGCATCAGGGATGACTGGATCAAAAAACTAAGGTATATCCTGACTCTGCTCCTGTGAAGGTAATGGTGACCCTGCCAGAGAGTGATGTAGTGACTCTGCTGGAGGCTCCCACTCTAGGTCTATATTCATATGCTCATTCGCAGCCGCCGGTGGGTCTACTGGATCATTTTCTGCTGCTGTTGCTGCTACTGTTGCTGCCTCTGCCATTTCTGCTAACTCTGCATCCTCTTCTTCCTCAGCTGCCAAGATAGCCTCTTTCTCAAGACTCTTTATGAGAGCATTGTAACTCTTGTTCCAATTTTTCTTGCCATAGTGGCAAGCCCCTGACTCAGGATGCTCCTCTGAATGGATAGGATAATGTTGGTCTCTGAGGATCTAAGTAATCAAATGTGCAAAAGGGAGGAATGTGGCTCGCCTGGGCTTGGCCTTACTGATATAGCTCATGTACAGTCTCATCATAACACTCCAGTAGAGTGCAGGAATAGAAAACCAATGGCCTATATAGAAGGCATAGAGGGCAGCAAAGAAATCTGAGCGGCGCTGAATCTTATGGCCAGCCATAAATACATTTCGATAAAACATCGAATCAAAGAACCATAAATCATCCGATAAGTAAGTTCGGGTGGCAAATGTCTCGCCATCACTATAAGGACCAGTCAGAGCTGCGGCCATGTCTGCGTCAGATGGCCTCCTGAGAATAGGATAATTAAGGTCGGGAAGGCAAACATGTGGGCACCGAGAAGATATGACTAGTGCCTCGATTGTAATGTGGATGAGATGGCCATCAATAGTGGTCCACAACTCAGCTAGGTTATTCAGGGCCAACCGGAGGTTCTGGTAGAACAACTGGACGAGTCGCGGGTAAACCGGATTAGCCACTAGGGCCAGAACAGCTGAAATTCTACGGCAAGAAATATCATCATAAGTTTCCCTGGTCAGAATCGACCAGGAGAAGAAAATAGTATAAAAGATGGACTCATGCGCCACTATAAGGCACAAGTATCTGCACTGAACTCAGTCATGGACCATGCTAGGCTGTGCCAGTAGTGGTGAAGGAGATGGTATATGCTTAGCCTCATCTGTCGATGAAGAAGATGAGGATGCGGATGTAGAAGAGAAGGAGCACTCAGACTGGGCTAGAGCTGGCTCCTCACACTCTTCTACACGTGGTCTCACTCTGCGCTGATACTGCCGGCGTGCAACTGTCTTTACTCCAGCCATGGCCTACAAAAAGAAAAGAAACACTTGCAACTAGAGTCAGTAACAAGAAATAACATATGAAATATAGAATTAAAGCATAACAGATAGAAACAAGTTTGTCAAGTTAGGATAAACAACTCAGAATAAATTACAAGAATCTATGCAAATTATAATGTAGCCAAGGATAGACATCGAATGTTCAAATAAGTGAAACATGCTTAACATTATAAGTATGGATGCATCCAATGTGGAAAACACAGGCATTGGGCATAAATAAACTAGCATGAGCACTATGGAGGGTGCAGGGGTATGAATATGCAAAACATTGATATTTGATCGATCATGCAAAAGATGGGATCGATCCAAGTTGGATCGATTAGGACATAGTTGAGATTGATCTTTCTCTGATCAATCCGAGAAAGAGTATGATCGATCGAACTCTGTAGAAAACATGAACAGTCACAGATCTGTGACGTGGACTACACAGGGGCACCCGAATGTGCTTAAGGGCCTCTCTACACCTCAACAAGTCAATATTGGTCACTTAAATTGGCACGTGACCCCCGAAATTGAAACTGGAACAAAATATATACAAAAATATATACACATATATATACATACTTCGAAGCTTCAAAAATGGCAACAATTAACATGGAAGTTTTAGATCTAAACATGGAAAACATGAAAAACTCAAAATTAAAGCTCAAAATTAAGGCATACTTAGGGCTAACTGTAGCCCAAAGAAGATGTTTAGCCACTCATTGATGTAGTCATCCAACCCTCAAGGGCCATCTCCATGGTAGGAATGATCTTCTTCTTGATGGAAACCTCCAACCTCTCTCTCTATCTTCTTGTTGATTTCCTATTGTATAAATAACTCAAAATCCTTATATAGGTAGCTCAAGTGTCATATCCAATGGTTAGGCCTTATGCAATAGGGCCCTCTCAATGATTGCACCAAGAGCCATCTTTTAATGAGCTGGACTTTGTTTTTTTTTCGAACTTGAAGGGGTTCGATCGATCGAATTCTGAAGAGATCGATCGAATTATGGCTACATTTTTTTGGAATAAGACAAATCTGAGATATTTTTGGGATATTTTGGGAAAAAGACAAAAGTGGTATGTGGGGACAAGATTAAAGAAGTTCGATCAATCAGAGAATTGTTGGATCGATCGAAGAAGGTATTTTTGTGAGGAAAATGACAAAAGGCTCGATCCATCTTGAAATGGTTGGGACGATCACTGTGAGATCAATTTGAGCTTGGTCTGATCGATCGAAACTTATTGTTTTCTATCACTTTGCTTCCACTTTGCTCATTTCTTCCATTTAGCTTGAGATTGCTTCTTTTATGCTCTAATTTAGTGAAATTAACTTATTTTAGGGATAAGTGCCTGAAAAGGATAATAACATGAAATTAGTCTAAAACGGAAAAATAAGTTAGATAAAGGTCCTAGAATACTTGAGCTTAAGGGGTTTAAATACATACTTTTTAGCGCTCATCATATTTCTATTTAGCTTCTGCATTTTGGCTCCGTTTTGGACTATCACAGGTCACACTGGGTTTATAAAAATCCAAGGTCGTCACAGGTGGTATCAGAGCTCTTAGGTTCAAAAACCTTAGGATGATAGGTTTTTTGTGCATAACATGCTTGTGTTGCCATGCTTTATGATTTTAGTTGCTTCTTGATAGCATATTTTGGTTTGATAACATGTTTACGTGCTTATATGGACGTATGTTAGAAGTTTATTTTAACTACTTTAGCATATTGTATGTGTTTGTCTGCCTAAGTACATTGTATATGCCTATTTGCATTAGCGTATTATGTGTGCTTGTTTGCCTTAGCATACCGTATATGCTTGTCGGCTTTAGTACATTGTATATGCTTAGCTGTCATAGCTTATTATTTTACGCTTGTCTACTTAGCATGTTAGATATGCTTGTATATTTTAGCATGTTGTATGTACTTGTTCATTTTAGCATGATTGTATAATGCATACACTAACTTAACTTATGGGATTTTTACTACTTGTGTGAGTAGGTAGTCCATTGTTATGTTGCTTGGTAACTGTTTACTTTCATGTCTTGTTTAGGCATTGCGGGTTGTCCCAGTTTAGTTGGTTAAGATTGATACTAGGGCATCATCTCTTGGAGTTTCGTGGTGACCTTGATGTGATGACGTCATTGAGGTCTTGCTTCTAGCGTTATGGGACGATGAGTCGAATTGACTTGAGTCCTTCCTTGGGGATTGGGAGGTTCATTTTCTTGAGCCTCAACGACGGGGTTCTCGTGTCTTTTCTTCTTAAAGTGATGGTTAGGGATTTGATAGGTGTGTTGACCTAGGATTCTTCGGGTCTTGCCTTGGACAGCTCTTACGAGCTTAAGTTGGGGTATGAGTGTCTTCGTGTAATTAATTACATTGGTGCAATTAATTACTCTCCCTCATCATTGGAGTCTTGGGGCTGCGTTTAGGGTTCCGATAGGATCCTATAGAGTTCTTATCGAACCCATCAACATCTTTAGTTGAGTTCTCTTGTTGGTGTCTCGTAATGGTTAATATTGGGACTATCCATTACATCATTGTTTGTTTTGTGTGGCGTTAGGATTCCACCTTATGTTTGGGCACTCTTGGGAAAAACTTGTAGACTCTTTGTTTCAGGGACCTTGGTGTTCAGTCTAAGAGATAATCCATTTCCTTTCGGTGAGGGATTGGACTCATCCTGGTTTTTTGGATTCACTTTTGGTGAGTTTGTCCTTTTGAAAGGTATTTCATCCCTTCTTGCATATGATTTTGTGGGATTGTTAATTGCTTAGTTCTCCTTACATGTTTATATGCCTTGTTGTTTTGAGCATGCCTTAGAAACATATTAGGTGATGTAACTATTTGGTAGTTATGTGATGATATCGATGATGTGTTTTTCATTTATTATATTTGTTTGTCATGCCGGCGTAATAGGTGATGTGTAGCGTGTCTCGGATGCTTGACCCCTATATGATAGATAGTATATTTGATTGCCTTTGTACGTTGTGTGTTTAGTTATATGGTCCGATTTGGTTTCTGTGAAATTTTTCGTAGAATTTCATTTACGTTTAGTGTACTTGTACCTAGCATGCTTGCGCATTGTTTATTCCAGTTCGTCTTGGTTTAGTATACTTGAGCCCGTATACTTGTCTACCATGGATTTAGTACTCCTTAGTATACTTGTGACGGTATACTTGTACATATACATATATTGTGTTTCCATTTCGATTTTGCTTAGTATACTTGTGTATACTTGTATATATGTATGTTTCATGACTAATTGCTTTATTAGTTCATTCCTTTTTATCAGTCCGTACTGTGCTTGGGGTTGTATGACCTTGGTTATGGGGATTATGTGTGTGAGCTTGATCTGATGTCTTGATTCCTAGGTGTAGCCTTGTAGTAGATCAGCTTTAGGATGACGTGGAGGTTCTTGGGTGGATTGTCTTGTTGGGAGTTGTTGTGATTGGGACGATGATGATGTTGTTTGATTTTGTAAGTCCAATCCATTGGCTTGAGGGCACAGACTCGTCCGCCCTTAGATTCGTGACTGATGTGGTTGACAATGGTGTTTTGAGACTTGGGGTTGTTAGTTTTTCCAGTATTAAGGATTTAAAGCCTTAAGCATAGCGATGCCTATGACAATGTTCTTAAAGTTTTGGATTGGCCAGAATGGTCCGGCCGGACATTTTGGACCATATCGCAACTCTCACAGAATGCCTGGTTTCCGTGGTGCTTTTGGTGACGATCATTTGGCATTAATGTCATTTGTATAGATAAGTTTCACAGGTAATCTTGTGAGGGGAATATGACGAATTAGGGCTTTATACTGTTATGCTACTGTACAGGTTGTGAGTGGGTGAGTGCTAGTTACCATCAATGCTACCTTGCATTACCTAGCTAGTAATGTGAGTATGGGTGGGCACTTGACGTTGTGGGTGCTACCACACCTTAGGTACGTTGTGGGCAGGTCCTAGTCACTATTCGTGCTGCCATGTTACTTCTAGTTGCATTCCTTATCTCAACGTGTAGTTACCTTGGTCTCCTTTGGAGTGGTTGACATTGGGTCAGTATGTCAATTCGTTTGAGAGGTGTCTCATGGCTCGTGGTTTCATGTCCTTTTGTTGATCTTGAGACCTTTGGAGTTATCCTTGGGTACTTTATGATCTGTTCGTTGGTGTGACCTTGTGTACGGTCCTTGTTTGGGTTCTTCTGGGAATGTTCCTAATTTCGGGGACGAAATCTCTTTAAAGAGGGTAGGTTATAATGACCCAATCATTTCCTTCCTTTCCTTTTTCCTCAGATTCTACGGATAAATTTTTTTTTTTTTCACTGAAATTTCCTTTCGCGTAACCTCACTCTTCGTGCTCGGAGTTAGTTTTTGACTTCTTGTACTTCCATCTTTGTTGGTTTCCTTTAAAAGCGTAGCTTTACTTTTAGAGAAAAGCTCGCCGGTTGTTTCTTTTTCCCGCAGGGGCGTGAATAAAGAGATTCTCCAAAAATATTTTTGTTTCTTAGGATGTTTTTCGTAAATATCTTTTGAAGATATTTTAATTTAAGGGTTTCTAATAAAATATCTTTCATTTGGGGTCACTTGCGTAGTTATCCTTTTGTGTAGGGGCCTTTATGCAATTAATGAAAGTTAATTGCTAAGTGTCTCCTTGAGGCTTGAATCCTCGTACGGGATTCATTTTTGCATTTCGTCGAGTCATATACTCTTAGAATTGTCTAATTGTCGAACCCTACAGTTTTTGGGTTTTCGGCCCTAGTTCACGCTAAACTTGTTTGGGGCATATCTCTCTGCTCGGGACTCAGTTTTTGATACTGTTTCTTCCATTGATCATTTTTTCTCAGTTTAGTTCTTTTTTATTCATGGATTTTTGCCGTTTGAGCGCGTCTACTCAAATTTCACTTTTTCGGACCCAGTGGGACCCGTTCAGGGCACTTTTAGGGTTTTTCTATAAATAGGAGGTGAGTGAGATATTTTCTTCATCTTCTCCCTCTCTTGGCCAGCAGCCATGGAAGCCCAAAGGGCTGCCACTATCTCTCTCCTCTTTTGAACCTCCTCCCTTTAGTAAAAAGTAGTGATGCCTTTGGCTTTATTGTTCGCCTTGACAAGTCCTTCGATTCCAACCGATTGGAATTCTGTTTTGGCTATTTTTTGAGTTCGGGTTTGAAGCCAAGTTAGGATTTTGGTAGGGCTCCCTTGGGGTTTAATGATCACCTTGTTGTCCCCGACAAAACCCCGAATTTCGTCAGATTCGGAACGGTTTCATTTTGATAGGGATTTGAGATTTTCATCTCAAATTGAGATGGGAATGTCATAGGTTTATATTTGAGTTGTATTGATTGTTTTGATAGCTAATACAACTTGTATGCAAGCTTTAACTCAAGTTCTAGAATTTAATTTATATTTAAGATTTAATTCTCATGAAGGTATATAACTTAGAACTAAATTATGGCATGCTAGTAAATTAGGCCTTTGTATGTTTTTCAACTTATATTAAATTGGGAGCATTTGAATAAGAATTACTTATTTTTATTTAATATTTATCTTTTATGAAAGATTAATTCACATAGTTGTAACAAGCATGAAATCAACTTGTAATGTGATATTAGAGTAGGCCTTAATGAGTTCTTTAACCTATGTTAATTTGAGGACATTTGGAGTTGTTTCAAAATCTAGAGAAAATTAATTAATTAGCTTAATTAATTTTATTTTAAGTGTTTTAATCACTTAAATTGATATTTGATGTAATATATGTGAAAACCGTGCTATGTCCTTTAACATATATTAATTGAGTCTAATTGGAATCGATTTGAAATCTAGAAACTTTCCATGTTAGATTGAAAATCTCTTAAAATGTAGTATGTTTAATTATCTTGTAAGCATGCTACTAACTTGTTGTAGAATTAGTACTTGTGGTCTCTAAAGATGGTAATTTGACTTAGCATGATATGTGATATCGTTGTCTTGAATAGCTTATTTAAATATATCTTGTGTAGGTTTAGAATATCACTAATGTTTACCATGGGAGATAGCTACTAAAGTGTGATATATTTAGTGCTTGTGGCTGATATTGGGTAACTTGACTTAGTTGTTGACAGATATTCTTGTGTTATGTATAAATTCCATATTGAGGACATGACATGTCATATGCTATTTAGACTTGAATTTCAGGACATGGTTTGTGTGGATTCAACCTTATTTGTGCATGGAGTGTGGTAACTTGCATTTGATTTTGTATAAGTTTTGAACTTATTGATTTTGGAAAGCTTGTGAGGACATAATTTATGTGATAGCTAGGGTTTGGCTCTAGTACGTGGACAAGAGTCTTTTAAGTCATAAGTGTGTACTAAGTGGTACCTCGTGGGTCGTAATTCCCCAAAAATACTTGCTTGGTCTAGCGACCGCATATCCTAGTCTTTCCACTGTTTGATTTAGCATTTAATTTCAAATTGTTAATCATGGATTACTTGTAGCTTGAGAATTAATGCTTACTTGGATATTTGAATCCTATTTAGTATACTTGAACTTGTGTACTTGCTCCATGAGTTTAAATTTCATTTAGTATACTTGTGCTATGTATACTTGTCATATGCGCAATCCTATTAGTTTAGTTCACTTGTTTTTGTGTACTTGATTTACAAGTTTTTCATATTAAATGTATACTTGTGTAGATATGCTTAGACATTGCCTAACTTGTTTTAATATGATTTAGTATACTTGAAAATATATGTTTTTATGTCGTATAACATATTTTGACATTGTTTAGTATACTTGAGCATGTATACTTGTATACCATAGTTCATTTCAATTACTAGTGTAACTTGAGATGATTCCTTAGTCCCACTTTTGGCATAGACGTTAGGTGACATGACCTTTTTGAATTGTTTCATGTTAATGTGAAAACCTTGTAAAAAGTTAGGTCGATGTATGCTCATTCCCCACTACTAACTTGTTTACTCACCCCAAAGTTATCGGGTTATTTTTCAAGTGCGGATACCTTGGTTTAGGATGCACAATATCCCTAGGTCGTTTCGACGAATTGAAATTCTTTTAAATGTATTCTTGTTCACATGCAAGTGTTAGCATGTTTAAGTTTCACTTTAAAAGTTGTAAAATATAGTTAGGTCAAAAAATGTCATTTTTGCCTTGGACTTGTAATGTGTGCCTAAGCACACTTTTTGACACTTATTTCATGTATAAGGTATGTGGCCAAGGGCCAAACTTTATTTGAAATCCATGAATATCCATAAATGTTGAATTTTGCCTTAATGAGTATAATATGAAAAACTAGGGTTTATTAAGTCATTTTTGCACCGGAGTGTGCATTATGTATGAAATTTATCATTTCACATTCATTTACCATGTATGAGGTGTGGCCAAGGGCCAAACACCATTTTGTTTTAAGTTTTGCATTATAGTTTCATATATTGCATTTTTGGGCTAAAATAGGAAAATCCGAGCCTTTAAGAGTTTATTTTCAAATCGGGTGGTGTAAAGTGTGCACGAGGTACGGCCAAGGGCCAAATGGTCTTTTGAAATCATTTAGGTCCATTTGTTGCAAGTTTTCTCTTTAAATGACATTTTATGCAAAAATTGAGCTTTGATAGGTCATATTTTGCATTGGGGGTATTTTGAAGCCGTGAGTCATTGGGACGCGTCTTAAATGTCTTTTTACATTTGTGTGCATATCCACATCTCACAAAACTCTTAAATTTTAACTTTGAAACTTTCATGGGGGCTATTTATGAGTTTTTATGTAAAATTCATGCATTGAAGTAAGTTTTAAGCTTCCCTTTGATTTAGCATGTTGTTTATGCCTGAATGAGGCTTGGAAATATTTTTAAACTTGTTTCGGATCATATGGGATGTATGTAAAGGTTTAAGGTTAGACTGAACACCTTCCCCACACATTGCAGCAGTAGCTTTTGATGCTGTCTGCTACGTCAGTCAGCTGATAAGAGCCATCAGCTGGCTGACACATGCTCGAGACCAATTCCAGTAGGTTTATTGGTGAAAAATGTCGTTTCAATCGGCTGATGATTGGGGTTTGGTCAACTAATGATTGGGATCAGAAAAATGTCATTTCGGCAGGCTGGTCCTCGTCGTCGGTTGGTTGATCATCCCTAAAGCTTGAATTCCTTTCAGTTTCTTGGACAACTTTGTCATGCCAACTTCAGAGGGTCATATCTAGTTCATTTCTGATCCAAATTAGGTCATTCTTGAGCCTAAATTCAAGAGATTGAAGTTATCTTTCCAATTGTACCAACCACACATTAAAACTCTAAGCTTAGTAAGAGTTATAATAGTTTTAGTGAGATAGGGTCGTGGTATCTCTTAATCGAAGGATGCCACTTTATTCTATCTTCATATCTTTTTCGTCCGGACTCCAAATCAAGCTATTATTGAGTCTTAGTTTATTAATTTTTCGTTGTCTTTCAAATGGTGTGTGTGGTAGCACCCATTTCTGGGTAAATTGACCATTTTATCCTTGGTCCATTTCTTGTAGGATTTTAATACCTTCGTTTCCTTCTTACTTCCGTTAAGTCTAGGGACTTCTTAAGAAGCCACTTTTGTGTATTAGGGGTGATGTAAATCTCTAGAGGCCATGTTTCTATTTAGCTTCTGCATTTTGGATCTATTTTGGGTCATTACAGGACACACTAGGTTTGTAAAAATCCAGGGTCATCACAGGAGCCAGCTTCTGTCCAGTCGGAGCATTCTTCTTCTTCTTCATCTTCGGAGAGTGAGCCCAAGCCACCTCCATCACCTTCTCCCATGCCAACATCGGCACAGCCAGCTATTATCCAAGAAAGGGTTGATCGGAAGTTTGCCCATATTTCAGTAACGCATGAGTCTATTATAGACGAGTACGTGTTTTCACGGGCAGCCACTACCAAGTGGTCGTATGACGAGATCTATAGTTGCTGCCTTTCTCCCATTTTGGCCCCAGTGACCAACCCAGTCTACCCGAGACTAGTTTGGCTTTTCGACCAGAAACTCAAGCAGAGTCTGAGTAACCTGGTAGAGTTACAGACTACTATTGATGGGTACCTTATCTGTATCACTGTCGAGACACTATTGATAGCATCTCAGTGTCCACATGTATGTCCTCCAGGGATTGATTAGCCGACTTTACAGAGGCCATCAGATGCAGACATAGCCACAGCTCTCCATGGCACCACCACTTCCACTGACACTTATACCACTCGGACCTACCTACCCGACTGCATGTGGTTCTTTGATTCGATCTTGTACCGAAATGTATATATGGCAGCGACGGGCCGACTTTCTAGCAGCTTTATATACCATTGATACTGGGCATTGGTTTTCAATTCCTACCCTCCTCTGGAGTGTTATAATGAAGCTGTATGACGAGTTCATCAGCAAGAGCAACCCACAGAGGCCCAAATTCCTCCCTTATACTCATTTGATTACACAGCTCTTCCGGGATTAACACTACCCATTTGATCCGCAGGAGATCACCGAGCCTAGTGCTTGCCATTACAGATGGAAGGACTGGAAGAGGAGCTATAATGCTCTTATTAAGAGTCTGGAGATAGAGGCAGCCCAGGCAGCGTAAGATGCAGAGGCAAAGGAGGCCGTAGCAGCAACAACGGAAGTTGGTATTGACTTAGAGTAGGAGCCTCCAGTGGGATCACCATACCCTTTACAGGAGCAAAGCCACCACTCCCAGAGCCAGGACGAGCATCAGTCTTCTGATGACTCGAGATTGCACTATTAGGATGACCCATTCATTCCTGACACTCAGGCTTAATTAGACATACCAGATGAGTGTTTTTAGGCATTGCAGGATGTAATCCTTTCGCTCAAGGCAGATATGGCCACCCTCCACACGGATGTCATGACAGCGCTGTGAGACATTTCTCGACAGATCTTAGGTTCACACTTCGCCAAAACGTCGTCTTCCGCCTAACCCCTCTATCTCTTTCATATCTATATCTGATCTTAAACTATTACTTTTGATACTATTATTCCATTTTTGCAGTCAGTCTGTTGGCCTATTATCTGTGATGTACATTATACTTTGATTACTTTTGGATATTTTGGATGTCATGTTCATATTTTGATATATCTGTTTATGTTGACTCCATTATCAGGTGCATTACAGTGATTTCAGTGAGAGAGTGTAGCCCATATTTTTCAGGAACATTCTTATCCCTCTCTCTTTCATTTACTATCCCATTTACACTAGCATGCCTACTGTGCACCATTATTTATCCCATTTTGTTATTTGATGAGAGTTTATCCCAGTGCCATCTTTTCAGGACCACAATTAATCCCAAGTTTGGGGGGGTTATACCACCCACTTTGGATACTAGTATCCCGCCCATTCATCGATATAGCTACATTGGTATACTCTTTCCATCTTTCTTTTGTTCTTATTCCATATGGAGCACATTGTGCAGTTTAAGTTTGGGGGTAATGTGTGTTCTTTGTATTCAATTCAAGATTTTAAGCATAACTTGTGTATTTAAGAAATTTACTATGATTGGTCCATGTTAACTATGATTTTGATCTTTTGAGGCCTATATTGCTTAGAATTTAAAATTTGCTTGACTTGAGAGTTCAATACTCCTTATATGCCTTGTGGATGCCATTTAGGAGTAAATTTTTCGAAAGATTGATATTTTGCTTACACTTGTGGTCCACATCATTTTGATTTTGTGATTGTCTTGAGATTCACTCTAGGATTCTACACTAGCACAGGTGCACGTTAGCTTTCATTTGTGGGGTATATACTTTGTTGATTATTGATTTGGTCAATATCCTAATTGAGCGAATAGTGCATTGAAAACTTTCATTCTTGATAAAGGTGGATAACAAACCCTTTTCACTAAGTAGCTAGGATTCTAGCCTCATCAAGCACTGAATTTCTCGTGCCGAAAGGTGGAGGGCCAAAACTCTAGGTTAAAAATAAAAAAAAAAAAGTGAGGACTTCTCCCAAAATGTGAGAAGTGGGAAATGATTAGATGAAGGTTGTTTTGATTTGTAACCTAATTGATTTAAGCTTGTAAGTCCTTAGGGGTATTTTAACACCTAATGCCCTAAAGCCGTCCGGTTTGGGAGTCATTGACTTAACGCTCGACCTCATGAATCGCTAGATGTAATACCCCGATATTTTAAAGAATTTATTAATTGGAATTAATTACTTTTATTTTATTTTTAAATAATTTATTTGATTTAATTTGAATTAATTGCATTTATTTTAATTTTTAGTTAATTGAGTGCTTAGATTAATTGTTTTATTTTATTTATACTTCGTGAATTATTGATAAGATGATTATTGTGTGTGTGCTTAATTATTGATTGAATTGTTGGCGTGTTAATTTAATTGGTATAATGTGACTTGGTTGTAATTTATTGTTTTGTTTATGTGCTTAGTGTAATTAGTTTTTTATTTTTTTTATTTTTTTATTTAAGTGTTTATTTAATTATTTGGTTTATTTAAATTAATTGGATTTGAGCTTAAGGGAAGTTGGACCAAAAGATGTGGTCTTGGGCTTGTATAAAGCCTCAATAGGTTAATAAATAAAGCCCATGATTTTATGATTATTTAAGTAATCATTTTTGTATAATTATAAATTTATATTTAATTATATATAAATATAATTAATTAATAAGTGTTATGGAAGAATATATATATAGATATATATATTTATTGATATATATAGGTTTATATGATTTAATTAACCAATGGGTTAATTATGGAAGGTGTATATATATATATATATATACATATATATATATATATGTAATATAATATATGTTTATAGATATAAATTATTTAAAGATTATTATTTTTAATTCATAGTCCTAGTTGGAATAGGATTTGAATTTTAATGTGTATAAATATACACATAAGGCTTTAGGATTAAAATTTTAAAAGTTTACACGTTAGAAAAATAAGGGAGGCAGAAAGAGAGGAAGAAGAAGGGCTGACAAGGAGGAGACCGGATCTGAGAAGGAGGACGTTTAGATTGGAAGAGACAATTAAATCTTGAAGCGTCGGTTTCATTTCGAAACCTTCAAGCGAGTTCTTCTCTAACTTTCCTCTTAGAACTCATAAGGATTTCACCTTGAGTATCGAAAGCTTTAGGTTAAATTTATATGATTAAATCATGTTTAGATCGGATTATTTAAAAGTATGAATTATTATATATTTTTAGTTTTGGATTATTGGATTTTAATTGTATAGATAGATGTTATATATATATATATATATATATATATTAAAATCAATTTATAGGTTGATCTATGACCCAAGAAGGTTAATTAGGGTTTCTTGAATTTATGGTATTTTTCTGGAATTTTTTAGTATTTTTATATATTATTCTTGAATTTATTAGATTTATTTTTTCCTTTATTTGTTTGGAAAATAATATAATATATATCTAAATATATATATATATATAAAACAAACGTAGTATATTATTTACATATGTACACTATGCATCGGCGCATGATTTAGGGGCTTCTGATTTAGTGTTATACGGTATATCATAACTTGGTGTACCTATGAATCAGAGCCATTAAAGTTTGAATTAATAAAGGATGGATTCAGTGCATTGCGACATATGTTAGTAAGATGCACATGCGGATCTGGCCATTGATGCGACTAGATCTTTGGCGGTTGATCAGGTGAGGTGGAGTGCACAGAATCTTAGTGCACAATAGATCTAGAACGTTGACTTAGTCCAATCAACTTAGAAGTGATCTGGTGCAGCGCGTACCATCAGAGTTAATGCACCAGTGAATTAGAGTGCGCCACGTGTCAGAATCATAGTCTTTAAATCCAGTGCGGTTGCGCTCACAATAGCGACTGAGCTCAACCTATTATTTTGCCTGTTTTATTACTCGAAATTTAAACGGTCATAACTTAGTCATCTTGAATCCAAATTAGGTCATTCTTAAACTCAAATTTAAGGATTTTTCGTCCTCTTTCTAATGAAATCAATTTCATTATTAGATTCCTATCATACTAAGAGATATTTACATTTTAGTGAAATGGTGTTGGAAAATTATTTAAACTGATATGGAGTATTTATGGGAAACCATTTGTGACGATATTTAGTGACGTTTAATTTGCGTAAATGTCATTAATTAACAGTTTGGTGATGGAAGGTGTTATATATATACTTAATTATATATGTGTATATATGATTTAATTAATTTATGTGTAGGATGGAAGGAACTATATGTATATATATATATATATTTATTAATGTATATGTATATATGATTTTAAATAATCAAGGATTATTATTAAAGGTATTATACATATATATATTATATAATATATGGGTATATGTATATATCATTTAAGATAATTAATTTATTATTCTTATTTGATATATTATATTAGGCTGGTTATTAAATTAATCTTATGCATATAATATGCATGAAATGGTTATGTGTGAATTAATTTATTTTTAAATTTAAAGTTGATACATAGTTGAATTGTAGGCATGGATGAGTTGTCATAGGCATAAGTATTTTGCCTAAGTATTTGTATGAATAAAATACATACACAGAAAGCATGGTTGAATTGTTAATTTAAAAGTATAAATATATATACTTAAAGGAGGCGTGGTTGAGTTGCCAATGTATAAATAAATATATTTATAATAGTACGGTTGATTTGCCAAATTTGTAAATAAATATACTTGTGGAGGCATGGTTGAATTGTCAATGTATAAATAAATATATTTATAATGGCATGGTTTATTTGCCAAAGTATAGTTAAATTGCTATGTATTAGATGATTAAAATTTCATCTATGGTTATTGATAAGTGCTTAAATGTTGCACATTTCAGCACCTAAGTTAGAGTATTTCAGTCTTTGCATCTATCTTAATTTCATGTTTTAGTCCTAATTTATGTTTATATATATTTCAGGGCAATAAAGTTAAAATGAGCTAATAACAGTCCATTAAAGCCTTTTTGGAGTCAAGCAAAGATATTCAGAAAAAGTTAAGAAAATGACAAAAAGAGGTCGTAGCCCATTGCTCGTATAGTGTGTTTATTCTTCGAAAGCGGTCAATCTCGGGCCTTTGATGATGTTCCCAAAGATGAAGAAGCAAATCAATTAGCCCGAGACCAAAATGGAGCTAAATAAGGCCTAAAGGAAATTTCCAACCCTGGAGGGATCGATCCCCCAGGGTGGGGGATCGATCTCCCAGGACTTGGCAACATTACAGATTTTTTTTATTATTTGGGCTTATTTTGTGAACTATTGGGCTTTAATAGAGTTGTTACTTAAGGCCCAGTGAGCCATTAGATTAGGGTTAATATTTATTTTATTTAGGTGAATATTATTAGAATTATTATTATTATTATTATTTTTTCTATACCATGATATCAAGTTCTCTCTGGGAAAAAGGAAAAGGTAGGGGTTGAAGAACATTTTTACAAAGGCTTTATCTACAATTGAAGGAAGAAGAAAAAGGAGCCAAAAGATGGAGATAGAGCTTGTTGACACCATGATCATCTTCTCCATGAGCTAGTTCTTCACTTAGGGCTTGGATGAGTCCTAAGTTCATGTAACCTAAACCTTTGTTTTTCTTTTCTTGGGGAATTATTAAGTTGTAATTAAATATTTTAGCTTTGTGATTTATTTATATATACATGCTTAATTTGACAAATTAGGGCTTGTATTGATTAATTCTTCCATTGAAATCTCCAAGTTGATTGTATGTCTATATATGATTAATTAGGGATTTTATTCTTCATTAGATGTTTGAAAATTAATTCTTCCATTGATTCTATATGAAAATTGCATGTCTATGTGTGATTGATTTAGAATTATACTCTACACTAGATACTTCTTTTAGTTGTGTTTAGTGATGGCCATAGCATGAGACTTAGTTGATACAATTGTAAATTAATTTGATGGATAAAGGCTTAATCTTGATGGGTTGTTATACAAATTAGCTTATTGTCATTAGGTAAAAAATAGGCAATTTGTGCTTGATTATGTTAATCCATACTTCTAATTACAATTAGTATTATCCTCTTGATTGATGTGTGCTTTTATCGAATACATTTGTGAATGTGTATAGTGGGTTATGACGTAGTCTTGAATGGGTTCTACACTTTAGTTTAATTGTCATTAGGTAAACAATTCATTCTTGATGTTGATAATCTATGATTACAATTGTGATTTGTGATGATAATGTGACCACATCTATAATTACACTAATGAATTTCCCATTAATTGAAAGCATATGGTTAATTGCATGAGCTTAGTGGTGAATCCTAACCCTAAGACTCTCTTCATATCTCTTTAATTCTTAGTTTAATTTAATTTAATTTACTTGCATTGTCATTTCTATTTCCATGCTTTCAATTTAACTCTAGTTTAATCACTTCACCAAAAATCTTTTTCTCTCTCTCTCTTTCTTGTGCAATCTCATTAGCATTAAAATCAAGTTTAATCCCAACACGTGTTCAATCCCTTGGGTTCGATCCCTACTCGCTTCATACTACATAGTATAAGTGTTTAGTGGTTTTATAAATTTTAAAATATGATGCCTACTTGACATTATTTCTAAACCTAAAGTGCTGTGCATTATTTTGTGCACACGCTCGGGTCGCATCATAATTTTGGCGCCATTGCCGGGGATTGACGGTTTAGTTGGAATTGAATTAGGCATTAGGGTTAATTTGATTGTTTTCTTTAAATTACTATTTTCTTACAAATCCCTCTTGTTCAATTAGGTACTTGAAAAGAAGAGGAACAAGCATTGGATCTTGGCACCATTGTGACGTTGTTGTTACGGACTTTCGTGAGCTTCCTTGAATTTCTTTACTATAATTGTTCAATTCTCTACATGCTTGCAAGATAGCCCTTGTCGAGGCTATCATATTTTTTTAAAATTCTTGTCCAAGCATAAGCCCAAAAGGAGGCTATTACTTTCTTGATAGAAAGCATATGCCCGTGTGGAGGCAATTTAATTTTGTGTATTGATATAACATAGGAGTATGGGAACATCGTATGTGGAGGTGGTGAATTATTGTTGATTGTTGTTGTGGTTTGTTGTTTCTAGGAGAATTCTCCCTATTCTTGATTATCCCACACTTAATGGAAAACCAATTCTAAGATCTAGGGCATATGGATAATCTAGGTGAGTATCACCCTCTTAATGGGCATCCACCTCAAGGTGTGCATCCACCCTTGAGAATTCCCCATCTTAATGTGTTTCCACAACCCAATCAAATACAACAACCTCCAATAATACAAATTCATCCTCAAGATCATGTAGTGTATCCCCCAAATCCTAAATTATCTCTTCGGGATCACTACACTCCAAATGAATACAATACACCAACATGCATCTGGTTGCCAAACTTTCGGGCAACCCATTATGAAATCAAGCCCGCAACCATCCAAATGTGCCCCATTTTCTATGGGGTGAGCAATGAAGAATCACATAAACATTTGGATGAGTTTTTGGAAGTTTGTTTAACCGTGAAAATCACGGACCTTCCGGAAGAAGTCTTAAAAATGAAGCTTTTCCCTTTCACTCTTCGGGAAAAGGCTAAATATTGGTTCAACAACTTGAGGGCGAATTCAATCACATCTTGGGATCAACTACAATATGAATTCCTAAAAAAAATTTACCCCACAAGTAGAACCGATGCTATGAGAGCTTTTATCCGTGAATTCTCCCAAAATGAGGGAGAACCGTTACATGAAGAATGGGAGCGTTTGAACGATTTGCTACGGAAGTGTCCACATCACGACATTCCAAAGTGGCAATTAGTTCGTTGCTTCTATGAAAGCTTATCCGATACCCAAAAAGGTATTGTTGATGCTTTATGTGGAAGAGCCTATTTGGACAAAAATGAAGACGATGTGTGGCATCTTTTTGATCGCATGAGCGAAAATTCAATGCATCATTCTTCATTGTCCCGATTTGGCCAAAATTTGAATGAAGGAGGGAAGAAAACCTCCAGTCCTTCTCAAATGGAGAGTTCCATGGAAATTGCCGCCGAAGTCAAAAATCTTACTCAAAGGTTTGATAAATTTCTTTCGAGCCAAAACCCGGCAATTCAATCATCCAACTCTTTCCATTCTCAAAGCGTGATGTGCATAACTTGCTCTAGTTATACTCACAATACTTCCAATTGTCCTCTTAGACAAGTTTTTCCGAGTGAGTATCAAGAACAAGTCAATGCTATTTTCATTCATCCGGGAAGTAATCCAAATTCTAACTCCTACAATTCCGGATGGAGTGATCCTCACTTCTCTTGGAGAAATCAAGGAGGAGGTATCATTCCTCCTCTTCATAAAAATTCTCAAGAAAAGTATGTACCGCCCCACCTCCGAAATGCAAAGTCTCAAGCATACCATTCTCCATCTTATCCTCTTCCAAATGTGAATCAATTCTCCAATTCTCATTCTTCAAATCATCAATCTTTTTCTCATCCACCTCAAGAGCCTCCTAGAAATCCCACTTTTGAGGATAAGGTTTTAGAAGCTTTGGGTGATCTTCGAAAGGAAAATCAAGTGTTTCATTCGCATTCTCAATCAATTGCAAAACTTGAAGCCCAAATTGGGCAAATGGTTCAAACAATGAAAGGGAAAGGGCCTATTCAACCCAAACTTAACCAAAAGGCATACTCCATTTCCACCTTAAGGAGTGGGAGAAAAATTGATAACAAAGTTGAGAGACCTAGTGAAGTTAGTGTTCCGGTGCAACCAAGTGTTAGCCCATTTACCATTCCCAATTCCATTCCTACTTCATTAGGGATAAATGGTCACATTAAGGAGCAAATTCCATCATCATCATCTTCCTCCCATGTAGAGAAGCCTTATGAGCCATAAGCTCCATTTCCTCAAGCTTTAAACTTGACTCCATTTTCAAGGCAAGAAGGAAAAATCAATGATATGATGGAAGTTTTTAAACAAGTTAAAATCAACCTTCCTCTTCTCGATGCTATTCGACAAATTCCACCATATGTTAAGTTCTTAAAGGACTTATATACTCAAAAGAGGAAGAACAAGGGACCAAGCCCAAAGAAAGTGCTTCTTACGGAGCAAGTGAGCTCTATCATTAAGCTTAACACCCCACCTAAGTTCAAAGACCCCGGCGCGCCAACCATCTCTTGTACTATAGGGAACCATGAGGTCAAAAGGGCTCTTGTTGACTTAGGGGCTAGTGTTAATGTTATTCCTTACTCCGTGTATCTTCAATTACGTTTGGGAAACCTTAAGCCAACTTCGGTAGTTATTCAACTCGCCGATAGGTCTACAAAATAACTAAGGGGAATTGTTGAGGACATCCTCATCAAAGTCGACAAATTCTATTTCCCGGTTGATTTTGTTGTGCTTGACACTGAGCCGGTTTCCAATCCTACCAATTACATTCCAATAATTTTAGGAAGACCATTCCTTGCCACCGCTAATGTGACAATCAATTGTAGGTCCGGCATTATGGACATCTCTTTTGGCAATATGATGGTTAAGCTTAATATTTTCAACACAAGCCAACATCCCATCGATGAAGGCGAGTGTTTCATGGTGAATGTCTTGGATGAAATTGTTGAAGAAGTCTTTCCTTCCATTCCTTCCATTCCTTCTGAAGATCCTCTTGAGGCATGCCTCTCTCACTTTAATATGGACGCATTTGATATTAAAAGCTCCATATATGAAGTGAATTTTCTAATAGACTCAGTGGCCATCTTAGACTTCCCGCTATGGAAAAACTCAAAAGAACCTCTTCCTCCAGTCGCAAGTACTCTTTCTTATCAAGAAAAGGAAGAAGTGGCAAGTTCGCCAATAGCCAATCCAATTTATGAAGACATTCCTTGTAATATTGAGCATGAAGTCATTGAGGTAACCTTAGTGAATGAGGAGAAAATGATCAATGTGGAAGTTAACAAAAAGGATGAAGAGATTGAGTTTCCCAATAATCCAACTGAGTCTTTGAAAGACATTACCTTGCCAAGTGCAAGGCCGATCATGATGGACTTTATTTTCAAGACCATGGATGAAAGGGAACAAATTGCATCTTCCATCATTTCTTTCCAAATCATTCTTTTGGGAGATGTATTCATTGTTGTGAGAGAAGATCCATTGGGGAAAATAGATAAACGGATCAATGAGGATGTCTCATATCCGGTTTTCGATTCTTTCGACTAGTGAGTTGCAAAAACGTCTTGCTAGAGACGTTAAACACTAGTTTTTCGTAGAGTTTCCCGACTTTACTTCTCCCTCATTTCTCTTTATTTTATTTCTTGCGTCTTTGTCTAAATAAAATTTTTTTTTATTTTCTTTTTTTACTTTATTTTATTTATTGTACAATTCTACTTTTAGAAAATAACAAAATAAAAAATAAAAAATAAAATTTGTAGTGGATAGTACAGGTTGGTATTTTATTTTATTTTCATTATTATTATTATTATTATTATTATTATTATTATTATTATTTATTTGTTAATTATTATATATATACATTTCATTTTAGTTTTGCTTTATTCAAAAACATAAAAAATTAAAAATAAAAAATAAAAAAAAATAGAAAAAAATAGTACTAGTTAGTATAGATTTGTAAGTGATTGTATTTTAATTTTATTTGTTATTAATTTTATTTTTATTTTTATTTTATTTATATAATTTTCATTTTAGTGAATATATTCTTTTTAGTTGTTTATTTTATTTATTTTTATTTTTAGTGTATATATTAAAAAAAAAATTAAAAACACAAAAAAAAAAAAAGCCAAGGATCGATCTCTATAAGGGGATTGATCAATCCCATGCCTGGCAGAGAGCAACAAAAAATTGCCACATGTGGATCGATCCCACAACCATGGGGATCAATCCCCTTTCACTTTCTCACATTACACAGCAAAGGGAAATTTTTTACCTAAAATTGTCGATCCCCCGTCAAAGCGGATCGAGCGCCCTTTTTAACCCTCACTTCTCTCCATCGCCTATCTGGTTCATCACCATCACTAGCTTCGGCCGAATCAAACTCCACTTCCAATTTTCTTCGCTTCGTGATTTCCGGCGCCATAGTTCTGGGTCGCTTTTCTTCCGGCGAGTTTGAGGGTCGCTGAGTTTAGGTTGCCAAGTTTGAGGGTCGCCGATTTGGTAGGCTGGTTCGTCTTTCCAGCGTCGCGGCTGTTTGCTGCTTCTTCCAACAGCGATCACGGCTGCTTCTTCCAACGGTGATCAAGGCTGGTTCTTCTCCGAACACAATTTTCGACTATTTGGGTTCTTCGCTTCTTGATTTCTGGTGCCGGCTGGTTCATTTCCAACGCCGGCGATTTTGTGGGTCGCCGTCCAGTGATTCAGGCTGGCTTCTTTCTGTCGCGCTTAGCGATTCGCGGCTAGTTTTCTTTTCCGGCGAGAATGCGAATCGCCGTTTTTTTCGATCGCATCTGGTTTGTTTTCCGGCGTCGCGGCTTGGCTGCTGGGTCTCGCCGGCGATTCTTGGACTGGGTTTACCCAGCGCCGCCGGTTGTCTTCTCCGGCGAGTTTGTGATGTTTTAAAAAAATATAAAAAATAAAAAAAGAAAAAGAAGAAAAAGAAAAGAAAAAAATTAACTAAATAATAAAAAAATAATAATAATAACAAAATTAAATAATAAAATAATAATAATAATAATAATAATAATAAATATAAATAAATATATATATAATAAAAAAAAATTCAGAGTCGCATTCCATCTAGCAAGACGTTAAACTTAGTCCATTTTATTTTATTTTATTTATTTTGTTTTGTAGGTTATATATACATGTTCTTTTTCTTTATTTCTTAAAAATAGAAAACAATTCTTGATTTTATTTCCATTTATTATTATTTATTTACTATTATTATTATTATTATATATATATATATATATTATTTTAGTATATATATTTTTTTCTTTTTAGTTTAGAATATTTTTCTTTGGGTTAAAAAAAAACAAAAAACAACACTGGGAGATCAATCCCATTTTTGAAATTAAAAAAAAACCATATCACAAAAATTCAAAAATATGTGTTACTGGTATGCCCTTATGCTTGGATATAACTGTTTTTATCTTTTATAAAGGGCTTGATCTCATGTCTTTTTACATCTTATTCTATATTGTTTTGGAATGCATGCTTTACTTATCCCATTTGATATTTGAGGTGAGTTGCTAGTGTGGCTTTTCTGGTAGGTTTTTGCATCCAAGTTTGGGGGAGACCTCTTTCATCATGGATCATTGCCTGGCGTCATAAACTTTTGCATCACGGTATACTCTTTTCATTTCTTCCATTGTTCTCATTGCACATTGAGGACAATGTGCAGTTTAAGTTTGGGGGTAAGGTAGCCTTGTTACATTCTACTTTAAGTTGAACTTTAAATACATAATTGAGATTTGAGATGTGTTTGGCAATGATTTAGAACTTTTGAAACATAGTGCCATTGAAAAGCAAGTTGTTAGAGTCTAATACTTCTTGTATGCTCTAGGATGCCATTTAGGGGTAAATTTTAATTTTTGACATCATGTTTGCTTTTGTGGTACACATCATTTTGTTGGTTGAAAATGCTTTAAAAGTTGATTCTAGAATTCTACACTTGCACTTGCGCACACTAGCATTCAATTTGTGGGGTACATGCTTAGTTGATTATTGTCTTGGTTTATCCCAATTGAGCTAGTATGCTTTGAAAGTTTTCATTCTTGATAAAATGACTTTGTAAATAAAGGAAATAAAAGCACTCACCAAAAAAAAAAAAAAACTGCATTCTTTCAGCATGTCAACTGATTAAAAAGGAAGACAGGGAAATAATGTAAAATGTATGATTAGTTTGAGTTCGTAGCCTAGCCATTCTGAGTCATTACGCCCTTAGGAGTGTCTTCACACTTAACGCCCTAAGACCATCTGGTTTGGGAGTCGTTGGCTCAACGCTTGTTACATGGGGTGATTAGAGAGCTTAAGGAACTTGGACATTGTGATACCCCCGAATTTTCGAATGCGGGTTGGCCAGGCCCACGCCCGAATACCCGAGGATATCAAAACAAATTGATAATAAACGAACACAGAGTACAAAAGAATAAAGAAAAATAAATAAAATGCTGACAAGAAACTAAAATGATAATCTAATAATAAACCTCATAATATATTTCCATTAATTAATAAACTCTTCTGATACAACTGATCCTTCAAAATACAACTCGGGAATCCATACTGTGTGGACCCCTAGAAAATCCAAACTAAACAAATGACAGTAATTTAAAACAGGAAACTGAATCATAAAGGAACCCCTATGTAACATCGGAAGAATGAAGTAGACTGATCCCCGCTCAGCACGAACAACCTCTACTCGTGACGAACACCTGAAAAATAATGGTGGGTCAGGCCCACAAACAAGTTCTACTCTACTACAGTCCAAGCAGAGATCCGATACACGTATACATCCTAGTCAATCCAACAATAACTAGTAGTCCGTATATATATATATATACACACACTGAAGGAACCTCACTAGACTATAGGGTTGTCTCAACCTGAATAGTAGGCAACATGCAAAACGCACATATAGTGGGCATGAGTACCTAGACCTACCAGGGTACACAACTACACTATATCTAGCTACACATCCCTGGCGATATATGCGCCCTAACTATTGATCTTGAGACTCAAGCTCACATCATGGCACCATACTTATATATATAAAATCTAGTAATCATCCTATCCAGTATAAATTAATCCTCCATAAGTCATTCAACTTGTTCAGCTGACCTGACTTGAATATAAGTAGGACCTAACATTTTAGTTAATCCATTCCCCTATATAATAAATTAATCATCTATAAGTCATTTAACTTGTTCAGTTGACCTGACTTAAATATAAGTAGGACTTAACATTTTAGTTAATCCATTCCCTTATATAAAATAGGTAGGACTTAACTAATAAGTTAATCCATCCCTAGAATGCCACCGTCCCATACCGGTGCATTAAACCACACAATCCAACAATTGATGTAACAATTAAGGAAATACATCAAACATTCCATAAATAACTATGATAAATATGATATCAAGTTATCACATAATAGGAATGACTTATTATTTCTTTAAACTTCCTATATTATATGTCCTACACAAACTGAATCTTATACATGATGATATTTTATTATACCATTAAATAAGGATTCTCCATATCCAATTTATCCTACACATTTAATCTCAATTGCTAAAATATTTTAAAAGATTAAATCCATTTGTTTGTTTAAAACATTCAAATAGCAAGCATCATTATGATTGAGTCTATTTAAATTTATTAAAATCGAAACATAATACCTATTTAATGTTCAGGAATCTTAGGCATGTTTCTACGTTCCATCATTCCACAGATATGAAAAATACATAATTTAAACATGTAAAAATTCACATAAGAAATCAAATCAAAATCATGCATTTTATCAATTCATAATACAAGAACAGATATGAACCAATTTTATAAAAACCTATGTTTTAATCCAATTAAACATGCATAATTATTTAATTTTATGTGTTTAATAAATCCTGGAATTTCCTAGGCATGTACAGAAACACGAATCAAAGGGAAAAAGATAGAAAAAGAACTTGCCTTAAACTTTCGGATCGAAAGTTACACTTCTTCTTCCTTGATCTTCTCTTTACATGGTTTTTCTCCTCATTCCTTCCTATTTCTCTTTCTCTCTCTAACTCTCTCTCTCTAGAATATATTACGTGATATATTTTCACTCCTTTTTCAACCAATAGTTATGTATTTATAGGCTAAATAATAATCATATTCCTTTTCCCAATCCAAGTCAACTTAATAAAGAAAAATAAAAAAACACATATATATATATTAAAAAGGTAACTTAAAATATATTACGTATATAATCTATGTATATCCTTATTAATTAAATAAAATATATACATTAGATTATTTAGTAATACTAAAGTTACCATAATATTAAAAGGTAACTTAAAACATGTTACGTATATAATCTATCTATATCCTCATTAAATAAATAAAATATATACATCAGATTATTTATTTATACTAAAGTTACCATAATATTAAAAAGGTAACTTAAAACATGTTACGTATAAAATATATGTATATCTTTATTATATAAATATATAAAATATATACATCAGATTATTTATTAATACTAAAGTTACTATAATATTAATAAATTATTTTCCTTTTTATATATATGTATATACATATATATATATATATATATATATATATATACATATACAACTATCCATGGGTAATTATCCATACCCATCCAACCTCCTATCCAAGTAGTCCATAGGACCCAATTAGTTAGCCCATTACCATTAACCATAACCATAAAATAAAATAAAATAAAATATTTAATCATTTAATTTACAATTAATTACAATTAATCAAATACTTCATTTAAGCACACAATCTAATTAAATAAATAATACAAATAACACCTAGACAAAATACAAATAACACATAGATAAGTAGTCAATTAATTAATTAACACTTAATTCAATTAAATACATAAACAATTAGTCAAATAATCAATTAAACAATTAAAAAAAATACAATAAAAATAAATAAATAAATACCGAGACTATTCTTTTAAAATTAGGGGTATTACAGACATTGCACATGGTCATACATAAAAAATAAAAAAAATGAAATCAATAAATAAAAAATAAAAAAAAGAATGTTTGATTGAATAACAAGGTTCATTCAATGTCTTGATGTCTGGTACTATATCTGTATGCTAGTTTGAGGGTAAGGCTATGCCATTACTTTGATTTGCTAGGATAGCAACACATTTTGATGCCGGTTCACTCAAAAAGGATGATAGAATTGATTCAATTTGCATGATTAACTTGCTTAATGTGTGGAGGACCATTTTTGCTTACATGATGTTGAAATGTTCATAATAGCTTAGAAATGGCAGAAATTTGCATACTTGAGGTAGTCTACTTTCAACACTTGTTTAATATGTGTCGTTGCTTCTCAAGTAAGAAAGAGCTTTTGATGTTTGTGGGTACCATTTTTAGAAACCCTCATGAGACTTCACTCGTCCACTAGGGGTAACCTAGGGGTTTAAAGGCTTGTTGCATATGCTAAATGCAACCGTGATCCCTATGAAAGTGGTGTTATCTTTATTTGTTTTATTAGTTCATAGTTGTATATATGTTTGTTTCATTTCCATGCTTTAGTTCATTGCTAGGGACTAGTAATATCTAAGTTTAGGGGTGTGATAAGTGCTTAAATGTTGCACATTTCAGCACCTAAGTTAGAGTATTTCAGTCTTTGCATCTATCTTAATTTCATGTTTTAGTCCTAATTTTTGTTTATATGTATTTCAAGGCAATAAAATTAAAATGACCTAAGAACGGTCCATTAAAGCCTTTTTGGAGTCAAGCAAAGATATTCAGAAAAAGTTCAGAAAATGACAAAAAGAGGTCGTAGCCCATTGCTCGTATAGTGTGTTTATTCTTCGAAAGCGGTCAATCTCGTGCCTTTGATGATGTTCCCAAAGATGAAGAAGCAAATCAATTAGCTCGAGACCAAAATAGAGCTAAATAAGGCTTAAAGGAAATTTCCAACCCTGGAGGGATTGATCCCCCAGGACTTGGCAACATTACAGATTTTTTTTTATTGTTTGGGCTTATTTTGTGGACTATTGGGCTTTAATAGAGTTGTTACTTAAGGCCTAGTGAGCCATTAGATTAGGGTTAATATTTATTTTATTTAGGTGAATATTATTAGAATTATTAATTTTTTTTTTTCTGTACCGTGATATCACGTTCTCTCTAGGAAAAAGGAAAAGGTAGGGGTTGAAGAACATTTTTACAGAGGCTTTGTCTACAATTGAAGGAAGAAGAAGAAGGAGCCAAAAGATGGAGATGGAGCTTGTTGACACCATGATCATCTTCTCCATGAGCTAGTTCTTCACTTAGGGCTTGGATGAGCCCTAAGTTCATGTAACCTAAACCTTTGTTTTTCTTTTCTTGGGGAATTATTAAGCTGTAATTAAATATTTGGCCTTGTGATTTATTTATATATACATGCTTGATTTGACAAATTAGGGCTTGTATTGATTAATTCTTCCATTAAAATCTCCAAGTTGATTGTATGTCTATATATGATTAATTAGGGATTTTATTCTTCATTAGATGTTTGAAAATTAATTCTTCCATTGATTCTATATGAAAATTGCATGTCTATGTGTGATTGAATTAGAATTATACTCTACACTAGATATTTCTTTTAGTTGTGTTTAGTGATGGCCATAGCATGAGACTTAGTTGATACACTTGTAAATTAATTTGATGGATAAAGGCTTAATCTTGATGGGTTGTTCTACAAATTAGCTTATTGTCATTAGGTAATTGTAGTAAAGTAAGCAATTTGTGCTTGATTATGTTAATTCATACTTCTAATTACAATTAGTATTATCCTCTTGATTGATATGTGCTTTTATCGAATACATTTGTGAATGTGTATGGTGGGATATGACGTAGTCTTGAATGGGTTCTACACTTTAGTTTAATTGTCATTAGGTAAACAATTCATTCTTGATGTTGATAATCTATGCTTACAATTGTGATTTGTGATGATAATGTGACCACATCTATAATTACACTAATGAATTCCCCATTAATTGAAAGCATATGGTTAATTGTATGAGCTTAGTGGTGAATCCTAACCCTAAGACTCTCTTCATATCTCTTTAATTCTTAGTTTAATTTAATTTAATTTAATTTACTTGCATTGTCATTTCTATTTTCATGCTTTCGATTTAACTCTAGTTTAATCACTTCACCAAAAATCTTTTTCTCTCTCTCTCTTTCTCTCTCTCTCTCTCTTGTGCAATCTCATTAGCACTAAAATCAAGTTTAATCCCAACACGTTTTCAATCCCTTAGGTTCGATCCCTACTCGCTTCATACTACATAGTATAAGTGTTTAGTGGTTTAATAAATTTTAAAATATGATGCCCACTTGACATTATTTCTAAACCTAAAATGTTGTGCATTATTTTGTGCACACGCTCGGGTCGCATCAGTTATTGAATGTGTAAGTTGGATTAGGATTAAATATTCTTATATTAGAATAATTTAGTATTTAAAGGTTAGTATATTATTTTATATTAATAATATAATATTGGTGCAAACATGAATGATTTGTCAAAACTTGGATATTAGATATGTGATTTAAATAATTACAATTATTATTAGGGATTGGATTAAATATATTTTTCCTTCAATTATATTTTATTATGTAATGGTTTAATAATTATTTAGGATTGAATTAAGGTTAAAGGAATTTCTCTTTAAAAGAAATTGTGATTTGGTCTAGGAATGATTATTAATTTAATCATTGTTTAATGGTTTTAAATTTAATGAACCTATTAATGGATATGATTAGTGTATTATATATAATTATTTATACATATGTGTATCATTATTTAATAAAGATAAAAACTTTAATAAGATTGGTTTTGGTGAAAGATGATTTGCTTATTATTATTTTCGTGCATCCATGCTTTAATGTTAGATCTAGGATGTTGCCATGCTTGATTGTAGCCATTGATGAGATTTGAAGCTTTGTATATATGTGTATATATATGTATATATATCAGTTTTATATTTTTGTTTTTAATTTTTAATTTTGGGGGTCACGAGCCTAATTAAGTGACTAAAATTGTTGATTTGTTGTGTTGAGGGCCCCATAAAACTTGTTTGGGTGCCCCCGTTCCATCCACGTCATAGATCTGTGACGGTTTGCATCAGTTGCAAAGTTCGATCGATCGAACGTTTTCTCAGATCGATTTGATGAGATCGATCTCACTTAATCCAACTTAATTCCAGATCGATCGAACTTACATCGATCTCACATTTTTGTGATCGATCGAACTTCACAGATTTGCATGACACACATCATCATCATCTCTTGTGTTCCATGTTATCTCTTACATGCCCAATGCTTATGTTTTCCACATTAGATGCATTTCGTACTTATACTATCTAGCATGCTTCACATCATATCACTTATTCCTTATCATAGATTCATGTTCCTTATATGTTTTGTCTATCTTATGTGGCATACATGATTCTATAAACTGTGCTTTAATTCTTTATACTGGCATTAACTTCCTTTTTTAGTATTCTTTTATTTTGCAGGCCATGACTCGATTCAAGACTGTTGCCAAGCGGCAACATGGCTAGCAGAGGAGAGTTAGGCAGGGACAGAAGATCTAAGAGAGCACTCTCACATTCAAGAGGAGCTAGTAGAGCTTACTCCACCTCAGTCTCCATCTTCTGGCAGCAAATTGCACTCCTTTGCTCGTGCATCATCTTCTCCTCAGGCTGAGGCTGAGTACATACCATCTCCACCACCACCACCACCTCAGCCAGCCTAGCACTTAGACCGGCCATTGCCGAGATACTCACGCCTTTTAGTGGCGCATGAGTTAGTTTTTGATATAGACTTCTTCTCCCGGTATAGTCTGACCCGGCCTACATGCGATGACATTGACCGTAAGGGCATTTCAGCCACTCTAGCCCCTATTACATACCCAGTTTACCTGAGGCTTGTTCTGATGTTCTTCCAGAACCTTCGACCCACCCCGAGTAATCTGGCGGAGCTGCGCACTACCGTGGATGGCCATCCTATCAGTATTACTGTGGACACTTTATCCAGATCTTGCCGATATCCACATCTCTGCCATCCAGATCTCCAGGATACCTATCCTACTCTATGGAGGCTATCATATGCATTTATAGACAAGGCACTTATAGGCCATTACAGTGAGGGCGACACATTTGCTACTCGCACCTATCTCCCCGATGACTTGTGGTTCTTTGATTTGGTGTTGTATCGAAATTTATTCATGGTCAGCCACAAGATACAGAGGCGTGGCGATTTTCTGACAGCTCTTTATGCATTCTACACAGGGTGCTGGCTTTCCATTCCAGCACTGATATGGAGCATCATGATGAAGCTCTATACAGACCATATCAGCAAGGCCAAGCTCAAATGGGCTAAGTTTCTTCCATTTGGCCATCTCGTTACACAGATTTTGCGAGACCAGCGCTACCCCTTCCAGCCACGGGAGCGTCCTGAGACTGGGTCCTGTTCATTCATGAAGCAGGATTATAATAAGACCTACAATGCTCTTATCAAGAGTCTACAGGAGGATACTGCAGAAGCAGCTGAGGAGCTTGAGGAGGTGGAGATAGCAGCAAAGGCAGACGCACCAGCAGCAGCGAAATGATCCAGCAGTCGATCCAACTGCCATATATCTAGATATTGATTTAGAGCGAGAGCCGCCAGTAGAGGATCTTCCACATCACTCTCCAGTAGGGTCACCCATTCATGATGAGAAGCAGGCCCAGGATCATCATTCTCCCTATCCAGTGGTACCTGAGGCTCCAGCACAGACACCCAGCTTTGGAGAGCGTCTTCAAGCTTTAGAGGATGGCATGGTTTCCATCTGAGCTGACATTGCTTCACTCCGTACAGATGTCATAGCCGCATTGCAAGACCTATCCAGAGACATCCGCGGAGCACGCCAACTGCCATATATCTAGATATTGATTTAGAGCGAGAGCCGCCAGTAGAGGATCTTCCACATCACTCTCCGGCAGGGTCGCCCATTCATGATAAGGAGCAGGCTCAGGATCATCATTCTCCCGATCCAGTGGTACCTGAGGCTCCAGCACAGACACCCAACTTTGGAGAGCGTCTTCAGGCTTTAGAGGATGGTATGGTTTCCATCCGAGCTGACATTGCTTCACTCCGTACAGATATCTTAGCCGCATTGCGAGACCTATCCAAAGACATCCGCGAAGCACACCCTGCCCGTCCTTTCTCCTCTACTTGATCATTCCATTATTCTTATTCCTCTTATATAACTGTGATATTTGTATACTTTTGATACTGTTATATTATTTTTACAGCTAGTCTCGCCTTGATACTGGATGTACATTTCTGTTATTCATTTTCTTTATGCCTGATTCTGTTTTGTTTTGGATGTCATGTTGTATATTGATATATCTGTTTGACTCCATCTATCAGGTGCATCCCAGTGACTTCAGTGAAAGAGTGCTGCCCGAATTTATTAGGACCACCCTTATACCTCTCTCTCTATTTTCAGTTACTATCCCATTTACACTTGCATGTCGATTGTGCATTATTATTATCCCTTTTGTTATCGGATGAGTTTTATCCAAGTGCCATATTTTTAAGACCACAGTTAATCCCAAGTTTGGGGGGGTTAGGCCACCTACTTTGGATACTTCTATCCCGCCCATTCTTTGCCTTAGTTGCACTGGTATACTCTTTCTCTTTGTTCTCTTGCACATTGAGGACACTGTGCCATTTAAGTTTAGGGGTGTGATGAGCACTGAAAAGTGTGCATTTAAACCCCTTAAACGAGGGTATTTTAGTCTATTCATCTATCTTTATTTACCCATTTTAGTACTTATTTGTGTTTTTGTCTATTTCAGGTCAATAATGTTAAAACGGGCTAAAAATGGCTTCTTGCAACCTTTTTGGAGTCAAAGTAAGCCATGGTGAGAATTTAAAGCAAAATGAGGCTTACGCTGAAAATCTGCCAAGTTGGATAGATCCAACTTATTTCTGATCGATCGAACTTTTTCTGAGATCGATCAAAATTTGATCGATCGAACTTTTCTGAGATCGATCAAACTATTTGCGAAAGTTATTAAAAAGCAGATCTGAATCTCATTTCGAACTAACTCGGGCTGTGCTTTAAGGAGACGATTCTAGAGCCGAGTTCTCACCTTTTTGGGCTCTCAAAGCCTTGTATATATGAGGGATTCAACCATTTTTGTTTAGAGATTCATATTTTAGATTGTAATTTCTATAGTTTCATTAGTTTCTCTCTTTAGAAAGTTAGAGATTAGGATTAGAAGAGAAAAGGGAAGTGGAGGCTCATCTCAAGGACACATTTCTAGATCCGCATACTCTCTCTCTCTAGAGCTTCAAAGAAGAAGAAGAAGAAGATGGAGCCATGTTAGGATCTTACCCTTGAGGGTTTCATGACCACATCTACCTCCTCCATGATTGGCTAAATCTACACTTAGGGCTTGGATGAGCCCTAAGTATTGTATAATCTAAACCTTTGTATTTCTATTTTTGGGGATTTATATATATTGTTGTGATTAGTGTTCTAGCCTTGTGAATTTAATGAATCTTAGTATATTTCTATGATTTCTATTATTTAATTCTTCATATTAATTCTCTAGTTTATTTACATGTCTATGTGTGATTAAATTAGGAATTATTTCTTACATGATTCATATGGATTAATTCTTTCTATTGATTCTCTATTTGATTACATGTTGTCTTATGTATGATTATTTGGGAATTGATCTCTACACTAGTTTCTCAATGTTAGTTGCAGGTTTATGTGTAATTAATTAAGAATATAGTGATGGCTAGACATGGGTTTTCATTAGATGGGTTTGTCAATTAATTTGATGGATTATTCTGAGGCTTGATGGGTTGTTCTACTATTTAATTCATTCTTGTAGGCAGGTAGGCAATCTTTACTTGCTTTGATATTCCATGGCTTATTATTGCAAATTCTATGATTCTCTAGATTGATGTGTGCTACAATTGTGACTAGTTTGATGGGTCATGCTTAGAATTGATGGGTTGTGCTACACTTAGTTTAAGTAGATAATTCATTCTTTAATTTGATGGTCCATGCTTAATATTGCAATTGTTAGTCGCATTTTGTTCACAACAATGTATTCCCCATTAATGGAAAGTAAGTAGTTAATTACATGAGCTTAGTGGTGATTCCAACACCCTAAGTCCTCTCTTCATATCTCTTAAATCCCTATCCTCACTAGTTTACTTTAATTGCATTTGAATTTAATTGTTTTCTAAGGTAACCAATCAACCTCTTTCTTTACAATCTTTTGATACGCTAAAGTCGAAGTTAAATTCCAACACGTATAATCTCTGTGGACGATCCCTACTCGCTATACTTCATTAGTTGTAGTAGTGGTTTTTATAAATGTAAATTTGACTAGAAGGGCTTCAGAAACCACAATCTTATTTTGACCTTACGAAGTGACCTCTCGCATTAAAAAGTCTCATTTTCTGTAATACCCCTAATTTCAAAAGGATAGTCCTGGTATTTATTTTATTATTTAAATTTAAAATTTTAATTATTTAAGTGTATTTGTGTTTGTTTCATTGAATTAAATTAGTTGTTTTATTTAATGGTTTTAATTATTGCTTTAATTGTATGATTATGTTAATTGTTATTTAATTGTTTTTGTTTTAATTAATTGTGTTAAGTATTGATTTAATGTTTTGAATTTATTTAATTAAATGTAATTTATTTTTGGTTGTTAACGTAACTGTTAGGGTTGGTTGTATTTATATTATATACATAAGTAGCCGATATAAGTTTTAACCTAGTTTTATCTATTGGCCCGTGTAAATTCAATTAGGGTTGAAAGAGAGCCTAGGATTAGTATGGCTTATAAATACTCATCTACGGTGTCTGCCTAGGGTTTTAGAAGTATATTACGCCATAGTAAGACACAGAAGGTTTGGAGACGCCTGGGGGAACAACCAAGTGAAGAAACAGAGGTTTCGCCGGAGATTATAGACGGACGTCAGTGTAAGGCAAGTTCTGTCCTTACTCTCTCCCTTAGGCTTCATGTTCTTTGCATTCCTAAACAGCAGTTCTAGGATTAATTAAATCAATTATAAATTGTCTCTGTTCATGCTTAAACTAAAACAGGTTAATATGTGTTGCATGCCTGAAAAGTCTGTTGAAACATGTTATTTGCTTGTTTTTTTTTCTCTGTTTAAATCTATGCATGGACTGTATTAAAACTTAAACATGGACTGGGAGGCTACTGGGATGGAGTTACAACTTCTGGAAACCATAGTGTAGGGCAGAAAAGTTGCAGAAGGCGTCTGAAGAAGAGGGAAGATGAAGAGACCCGGCAGAGAGGGAGAGAGCCGGCTCTCACTTGGAGGGAGCCGGCTCCCTTTTGATATGGAGATGGCTCCAAAAAGTGGACTCGGCTCCAAGGTCTAAAGGAGGCATCTCCACTTTTTGGAGACGTCTCCTTGCTGAGAAATGTTATTTTTTTTTCATTTCTAAACAGTTTTTCATGTAGTGGATGGTTTTAGAATTTTTCAGATGAGTTTAGGACTGAATGTGGAAGGTTTAGAAGAGGCTCAGGTCTGGGTTAAGGTTCTAGAAGGAGTGTTAATTAATCTATTCACTTAGCATAGCTTGGACAGTAGAGGACTTGAACAAAAAATTATACTGCGTTTGGAGTTGAATACTTGCAGTGTTTAGTTCTCTGCATTTGTAATGTTCTAAGATGAACAATAGAATTAAAACATGCTTTACCCTATACCAAGGTCATGTATCTGAATTATACATGAGTAGGATGTGTTTGTGTTGAATGAAATTAAACTTTAAATTTAACATTAACTGGATTTTGTGTTACAATCTAAACAAGCATGTCTATGTACATACTAAAAAATCTGTTTTGATGCTGGCACTATTTATTGTTAGTATTAACTGTTGGAGGTATGGACTTAGTTGATGTTTACTCTAAATGTCTGTAATATCAACTGTTAAGTATTGAATGCTATTTTGAATTAATCTTATCACTATATTAGTTTTTATGGAATAACCTAAACTGTGTAGGTTTATGTACATACTGTGACTATGTGAATCGATGCTTACATTAAAATTGTTAGTATCAATGATGGATAAAGCTGAACTTCATTATATATATAAGGTTAACTGTGTTCCTAGATGCTTACACTATGATTTTAGTATCTGTGGTGGAGATATGGATTCAGTTGAGGTCTACTTTAATTGTTAGTATTATCAACTGCTGGATGATTGGATGGTATACACCGGTATGGGATGGTGGTATACTAGGGATGGTTTGTTTCCAAAATACCAAAACCTACCTATTATGGATTAAGAATTGGATTAACTAAAAGTTAAGTCCTATTGATTGCAGTGTAATGGCAATGACTAGTGGAGCGGCACTACTAGGATTCAGGATGGATTTTAAATATATTATTATGGTACCTCGATATGAGCTTGAGTCTCAAGATCGATGGTTAGGGAGCGTATATGTATTGGGATGCATAGCTGGATATAATGGTTAGAGGTGTACCCTGTTTAGGCTTAGGTACACATGCCCACTTCGTATGCGTTTTAGCATGTTACCTCTATTCAGGTTGAGACCGCCCTGTAGTCTAGTGAGAGTCCTTTAGTGTGACTATATATATATTTATGGACTATTAGCTATTGTTGAATTGTTTAGAGTGTACATACGTATCGGGCCTCTGTTTGGATTGTAGCAGTATAGAACTTGCGCGTGGGCCTGACCCACTTCTATTTTTCGAGTACACGACAGTTCCAGACCTAGACGTGTTTGTGCTGAGTAGAGGTTTCTATTCACTCTTCCGACAATGTAGGATTCTCTCCATAGTTTATTTCTGGATGTTTATTTCAGTTGTTTTATTTCAGTATGGATGTTTATTAGGGAGATGGATTCCCGAGTTGTAAACTGATGGAGTTTTGGGGTGATTTAATGGATTTCAATAATTATATTTTGAAGATTTTATTTTAGTTTCCTTCAGCTTAAACTTCATTTCTTAATTCGATTTATATTTTGTGTTCATTATAACATATTAATTGTTTGATATCTCTCGAGTTTGGGCCTGGGCCTGATGAACCCGTGTCTCGGATCCAAGGGGTATCACAGTTGGTATCAGAGCACTCCAGGTTCAAGTGTCTCTAGGATGTTTCGTATTAAGTTTTCCGCGTAGCGTTTTCTCTTGATTAGAGCTTAAGTTAGGATTCATTGTATTCCTTACGGTTCATATAGAAATGGTACTGATGTCTGTCCTTTCGTGTTAACAGATGGTTAACGCTAGAAATGGACAGAATATACAAGGAACTAGGAAGGAAAGGAGAGCGGCACGTAGGCAACAATATCTCCTACGGCGTCAGCAGAGGGAGGAAGAGCAGCAAATGCCTAGGTTTTAGGATAACATGGATCAGTTTCAGGAGGAATAGGAGAATGCTCAGCAGACTCTGGACTAGGTCAGAGAACTAGAGATTCCTCCTCACCTCAATGACCTCGTTGCTCGGGCTATAGAAGCTAGGGTAACAGCTGCACTTCGGAATCAACTACCGGTTCAACAGACACTTGTACCAGCACCAGTGATTCAGAAGGATTCTTGGGAAAAGGCTAGGAGCTCTTTCACAAAGGGGAGTCTACCTGAGTTCACAGGCTCCACCGATGCGAGAGCAGCTCACCAGTGGAAACAGGACATCGAGCGACATCTTCGGTTGGTTCAGTGCACGGAGGTTCAAAAGTAGATGCTTGCTACATTCAAGCTAGTTAGGGATGCACTACAGTGGTGGGAGTCAGTTACCACCGTAGAGGAGAGGATGGCATTGACTTACGATCAGTTTAGTGCACACTTTGATGAAAAGTACTTTCCTTATGCAGTCACGGCAGCCATGAAGACTGAGTTTCTCAATCTGTAACAGGGAAACATGACAGTGGTAGAGTATGAGTAGCAGTTCACACGTTCATCTCTCTTTGCACCGAAGGAGGTGGATACAGAGGAGAAGAAGCGCAACAGTTTCGTCAAGGGACTGATGTGGTCTATCAAGAGAGCTACTATAGGTAGTCTAGCCTATACTACTTATGCTCAGGTGGTAGACGCCGCGCTACAGTAGTATCAGTTGACTGTGGATATCAGATAGGCAAAGGGTGAGAAGCGGGATGACAGAGACTCTACTAATCTGTCAGCTGAGAAAGGGAATAGGAACGGACACTGACAGAACGACAAGGGCAGATTCCAGGAACAGCAGCCTTGAAAGAAGCACAAGGGTGGTTCGAATGCTCCCAGGGATGTGGCACCTATTCAGCGACAGCAGAATGGGGGACCACAGGCAGGACCGGGTCAGCTACAGGCTAACTGACAGAGGAGGCCATTTGGTACTTTCCAGGGTAGTTGTTACACTTGTGGAAAGTATGGTCACACTTCCAGGCAGTGTCCTATAGCCAAACAGGGACAGGGACAAGGACAGCATGTGCAGTAGGGGTAAAGGGCGCCAGTGCCTTTACCTGCTCCATAAGTTCCACAGATTCAGGGACAGGCACATCTGGCTTTACCGGCACCACCGCAGCCTCAGGGACAGGCACCGCAGCAGTTACATTATGGCAGGGTGTACAGGCACCTCAGCCTGTTGAGGGTAAGTTTCCTATACATGGTTTTCATGGACGTGTTTTATTTGATACGGGTGCTACACACTCATTTGTAGCTAGCACTTTTGTTGTTTTATCTGGGATAAGGACGAGGGTATGCACTAGACCTCAGGGTATTTCTACACCATTGGGTGATACAGCTATTATACATGAGAGTGATGGGCCTCTGACACTAGATATTGGCAGACTCAGATTTCTAGACAACCTATTGGTCCTGGACATGCACAATTATGATTTGATACTTGGGATGGATTGGTTGTCTCACTACCATGCCTAAGTTAATTACTTTGATAGGGCTATTGTGTGTACCATACCTGGTCAGGACATGTATGTCGTCGCTATGCCACGTTCTAGCGGGGTCGGTAGCACCTATTTGTTCCATGTGGAGGAGGAAACGGAGGAGGGGACTACTGTATCGTTGGATAACATACCGATTGTACAGGATTTCCCGTATGTATTTCAGGAGATTCCAGGGTCGCCACCTAGTCGCGAGATCGATTTTGTGATAGACTTAGCTCTAGGCACTGCGCCTATTGCTAGGGCGCCCTATAGGCTGGCACCAGTGGAGATGATAGAGCTGAGGGATCAGATTCAGTAATTACTCAGCCAGGGTTTTATTCTTAGGAGTACATCACCTTGGGAAGCACCGGTTCTGTTTGTGAAGAAGAAGGATGGTTCGCTTCGCCTGTATATAGATTATAGGGAGTTGAACAAGGTTATTATTCATAACAAGTACCCTCTACTAAGGATCGATGATTTGTTTGATCAGTTACGGGGAGCCACATACTTCTCCAAGATTGATCTGCGCTCTAGGTATCATCAACTGAGGGTTAGGGAGCAGGATGTTCCTAAGATAGCGTTTCTCACGAGATATGGTTCTTATGAGTTTCGTGTCATGCCGTTTGGGATGACTAATGCACATGCGGTGTTCACGGATTTAATAAACAGAGTCTTTCAGGCTTATTTGGATCAGTTTGTCATTATCTTTATTGATGATATCTTAATCTATTCTAAGTCTGAGGACGACCATGCTAGACATCTTCGCATAGTCTTGCAGACGCTTCGTGAGCACCAGTTATATGCCAAGTTTGAGAAGTGTGAATTTTGGCAACGGGAAGTGAAGTTTTTAGGTCACGTGGTGTCAGAAAGGGGGATAGTGGTTGATCTAGCCAAGGTTTCAACTATGGTATAGTGGGAACAGCCTACTTCACCTACCGAGATTCGGAGTTTTCTCGGTTTGGCAGAATATTATCGTCGGTTCATTCAGGGGTTCTCCAAGATAACAGGACCACTCACTCATCTGACCTAGAAGAGTGTACAGTTCGTGCGGGATGAGCACTGTCAGCGAGCTTTTGATGAGCTCAAAAGGAAGTTGACTTCTGCACCATTCTGGCTACTCCACAGAGCGGGATAGAGTATCTTGTCTATACGGATGCTTCGTTACAGGGTCTTGGATGTGTTTTGATGCAGAAGGAGCGACCGATTTCTTATGGATCTCAGAAGCTTAAGCCTCATGAGCTTAATTATCCAACGCATGATTTGGAGTTGGCAGCTGTGGTCTTTGCTTTACGTATTTGGAGGCATTATCTGTTGGGTGAGTCCTTCAGGTTATTTAGTGATCACAAGAGTCTGCAATACTTGTTCTCTCAGCGGGAGCTAAATATGAGATAGCGCAGATGGTTGGAGTTTGTGAAAGACTATCATTTTTCTATACAGTACCATCTAGGGAAAGCAAATGTGGTGGCGGATGCACTAAGTTGCCGACCTGTTGGTAGTCTTTCTACTTTGTTCACCATGGAGTGGAATACTTTGAAGAATATAGATGAGTTGTCGGACGCTTTTCTAGCTTGCATGGTAGTTACACCTTCTATCATTCACAAGGTTTTGAAGGCACAACTTATGGATCAGCAGTGCATTGACAAGGTTGCAAAGATAGCTTCCGGAGAGGTTCCATTCTACTATATTGGGGCTGATGGAGGTTTGAGGTATAAGGGACGGTTAGTGGTACCTTCTGCTGATGATTTGAGGAAGAATGTGATCACTGAGACTCATCACTCTGAGTTCTCTATTTATCCAGGAGGCGACAAGATGTATCAGGATATGAAGTGGCAATTTTGGTGGATAGGTATGAAGAGGGACATTGCTCTATTTGTCTCGCGATGTAGTACTTGTTAGATGGTCAAGATTGATCATCAGAGGCCGCCAGGAGCTCTACAGCCACTTCCAATATCAGAATGGAAATGGGAGAGCATTTCTATGGATTTTGTGGAGGGATTGCCAAACTCTTTCAAGGATCACAGCTCTATTTGGGTTATCGTGGATAGACTGATGAAATCAGCTCACTTTTTGCCTATTCGTATTGACTACACTTCGAAGCAGTTGGCGAGACTATACATTATCGAGATTGTGAAGTTACACGGCATTCCATTGTCTATTATATCGGACAGGGATTCGAGCTTTGTGTCAGGGTTCTGGAAGAGTTTTCAGCAGGCTTTGGGTACAGAATTACACCTTAGTACTGCTTATCATCCTCAGACTGATGGACAAACTGAGAGGGTGAATCAGATTATGGAGGATATGCTCCGGTCGTGTGTTCTTGATTTCAAGGGCCACTGGGAGGATTACTTACCGTTTGTGGAGTATGCTTATAATAATAGCTTCCGGAAGACTATTGGGATGGCACCATTTGAGGCGTTATACGGCCGACCGTGTCGTTGCCTGTTTGTTGGTTGGAGGTTGGAGAGAGCAGATTCTTGGGTCCTGAGTTCATCAAGGATACTTCTAAGAAGATTGCTCTTATTTGAGATCACATGCGTACTACTCAAAGTAGGCAGAAGAGCTATGTTGATCATCACACTCGTGCTTTGGAGTTTCAGATTGGGGATCAGGTTCTACTCAAAGTGTCGCCTTGGGAAGAAAGAGAAGTTATCACCGTGGTTTGTCGGTCCATTCATGATTACGGATCGAGTTAGAGCTGTCGCTTATCGGTTGGGACTTCCGGATAATTTGGATCGCGTACATAATGTGTTCCATGTTTCCATGTTGCGGAAATTTCTGCGAGATGAGGATCGATATCAGCATATCGATGTTGGGGAGATTGAGTTACAGCCAGATGCAACTTATTTGGAGCCACCGTGTCGTATTGTCGACCGTCGGGATCAAATCCTTCGTAACAAGGTTATCCCTTTAGTTCGTGTCAGTGGAGTCATCATAATGAGGCTGAGTCTACTTGGGAATGGGAGAACGTTATTCACTCGCAGTTTCCTAAAATTTTGGAAGAAGGTAAGAGCGAATTCCGAGGACGGAATTCCTTTTGTTAGGGGGGAAGAATATAATACCCCTAATTTCAAAAGGATAGTCCTGGTATTTATTTTATTGTTTAAATTTAAATTTTTAATTGTTTAAGTGTATTTATGTTTGTTTCATTGATTTAAATTAGTTGTTTTATTTAATGGTTTTAATTATTGCTTTAATTGTATGATTATGTTAATTGTTATTTAATTGTTTTTGTTTTAATTAATTGTGTTAAGTACTGGTTTAATGTTTTGAATTTATTTAATTAAATGTAATTTATTTTTGGTTGTTAACGTAACTGTTAGGGTTGGTTGTATTTATAGTATATACATAAGTAGCCGACATAAGTTTTAACCTAGTTTTATCTATGGGCCATGTAAATTCAATTAGGGTTGAGAGAGAGCCTAGGATTAGTATGGCTTATAAATACTCATCTACGGTGTCCGCCTAGGGTTTTAGAAGTATATTACGCCATAGTAAGACACAGAAGGTTTGGAGACTTTTGGGGGAACAACCAAGTAAAGAAATAGAGGTTTCGCCAGAGATTATAGACGGACGTCGGTGTAAGGCAAGTTCTGTCCTTACACTCTCCCTTAGGCTTCGTGTTCTTTGCATTCCTAAATAGTTCTAGGATTAATTAAATCAATTATAAATTGTCTCTGTTCGTGCTTAAACTAAAACAGGTCAGTATGTGTTACATGCCTGAAAAGTCTGTTGAAACATGTTATTTGCTTGTTTTTTTTTCTCTTTTTAAATCTATCCATGGACTGTATTAAAACTTAAGCCTTGGTAAGAATTTGGAGCAAAAAGAGGCTGATGCTAAAAATCTGCCAAGTTGGATAGATCCAACTTATTTCTGATCGATCGAACTTTTTTTGATTGATCGAAGTTATTTTGAGATCGATCAAACTCTAATTGATCAAACTTTTCTGAGATCGATTGAACTGTTTGCGAAAGTTTTTAAAAAGCAGATCTGAATCTCATTCCGAACCAACTCAGGCTGTGCTTCAAGGAAACGATTCTAGAGCCGAGTTCTCACCTTTTTGGGCTCTCAAAGCCTTGTATATATGAGGGATTCAACCATTTTTGTTTAGAGATTCATATTTCAGATTGTAATTTCTATAGTTTCGTTAGTTTCTCTCTTTAGAAAGTTAGAGATTAAGGTTAGAAGAGAAGAGTGAAGTGGAGGCTCATCTCAAGAACACATTTCTAGATCCATATACTCTTTCTTTCTAGAGCTTCAAAGAAGAAGAAGAAGAAGATGGAGCCATGTTTGGAGCTTACCCTTGAGGAGTTCATGACCACATCTACCTACTCCATGATTGGCTAGATCTACACTTAGGACTTAGATGAGCCCTAAGTCTTGTGTAATCTAAACCCTTGTATTTCTATTTTTGGGGATTTATATATATTGTTGTGATTAGTTTTCTAGCCTTGTGAATTTAATGAATCTTGGTATATTACTATGATTTCTATGGTTTAATTCTTCCTATTAATTCTCTAGTTTATTTACATGTCTATATGTGATTAAATTAAGAATTATTTCTTACATGATTCATATGGATTAATTCTTTCTATTGATTCTCTATTTGATTACATGTTGTATTATGTGTGATTATTTTGGAATTGATCTCTACACTAGTTTCTCTATGTTGGTTGCATGTCTATGTGTAATTAATTAAGAATTTAGTGATGGCTAGACATGTGTTTTCATTAGATGGGTTTGTCAATTAATTTGATGGATTATTCTTATGCTTGATGGGTTGTTCTACAATTTAATTCATGCTTGTAGGTAGACAATCTTTACTTGCTTTGATATTCCATGGCTTATTATTACAAATTCCATGATTCTCTAGATTGATGTGTGCTACAATTGTGACTAATTTGATGGGTCATGCTTAGAATTGATGGGTTGTGCTACACTTAGTTTAAGTAGACAATTCATTCTTTAATTTGATAGTCCATGCTTAATATTGCAATAGATAGTCGCATTTTATTCACAACAATGTATTCCCCATTAATGGAAAGCAAGTGGTTAATTACATGAGCTTAGTGGTGATTCCAACACCGTAAGTCCTCTCTTCATATCTCTTAAATCCCTATCTCTCACTAGTTTACTTTAATTGCATTTTAATTTAATTGTTTTCTAGAGTAACCAATCAACCTCTTTCTTTCTAATCTTTTGATACGCTAAAGTCGAAGTTAAATCCAACACGTATAATCTCTATGGACGATCCCTACTCGCTATACTTCATTAGTTGTAGTGGTGGTTTTTATAAATGTAAATTTGACTAGAAAGGCTTCAGAAACCACAATCTTATTTTAGCCATGTGAAGCGACCTCTCGCATTAAAAAGTCTCATTTTCTAAACCCATTGGAAAGGGGCTCGTTAAATTTTGGTGCCATTACCGAGGATTAACGGTTTTGTTAGAATTATACTCGACAATAGTGTTCATTCGATTGCTTCTATTTTTATTTTATCTTTCATTGTATATTCTTTTCTTACTCTTGATATTATTTGTCAATTAGGTACTTGACCACAAGGAAGGCAAACATTGGATCTTAAAGCAATCATTGGAGCTTAAAACTAGCATTGGAGTTTGAAGTTGCTTAAGGACCATTGTGAGCAATTCTTAGAACTCTTATATTTTAATTGTGCACTTCTTTGCATGCTTTTGATAGCCCTTGTTGAGGCTAATTTCATTGCTTTAATTTTTATCCAAGCATTGGCCCATGTGGAGGCTATTATTTGTTGCATTTGGATTTTGAATGTGGATGGAGCCATTGTTTGATCCAAGTTTGGGGAAAAATTACTTCCCTTCACCTTATGTCCCTCCACCATATTTTGATCCTTATAAGGTTGAGTCCAATTCATTTCAACATGCATCATCATATTATGGACTTGATTATTCTCATTATCCTCCTTGTGACTATTACCCTCCTTCATCATTTTATAAAGAACCAAATCCACCACGTTCTAGGTGCTCAGCCGGATTTGAAGAAATAGTATTGGCTTTACTTGATGTACATATTTCACAAACTCCACTTATTAATTCTCATTCTCAAACTTTAGCAAATTTAGAAGCTCAAGTTGAGCAAATTGCAGGTACTCTTTCTCATCAAGAGGAAGAGGAAGAGGCAAATGAAAAAATGGCAAGAACTTTAATGTATATAGATGAGGATGATGAGACTGAAGAGGAGGATGAGACAAGTGAGCTAATGCCTAGCACTATATCTTGTATAGAGGAGGAAGTGGCAAGTGAGTTAGTGGCTAATCCAATAGAGCATAACATGATTAATGAGGACTTTCCTTGATTTAATTACGATTTTATCTCGGACATTGCTACTCTAGAGAGTGAGGAGATGTTGACCACACTTGAGGTAGGAGAGAAGGAGGAGGAACTTGTTGAAGAGGGTCTTCCTTCTATTATCTCCAAGGACCCTCTTGAGACATGCCTTTTTGAAATGTATAAAAATTGTGGTTTTGACCTAGAAAGCTCCAAAAATGAAATAAGCTCTCTAATAGACTCCTTAGCTAACTTGGAAGGTGGGGAGATGGTTATTTTTGAGGATGAGAAGAGGGATGAAGAGAAGATATTTCTTGATATTCCAAATAAGTCTTTGAAAGACAATGCCTCACCAATTACCAAAGTGAATGATCATTTGAATGTGTTTCAAGAACACAACAAAGAGGCAAGCCCAACCACGATTGATTTTGTTTTCAAGACTGTGGATGAAAGGAACAATATCAGCTCTTTCATTTCATTTCAAGTCATTCTTTTGGAGGATGATTTCATTGTTATAAGTGAGATATCGAATGAGAAAATGGAAAAGAGGATCAATAAGGATGTTTCATATCCGGTTTTTTATTCTTTTGATTAGTGAGTTGACCCAACGTCTTGCTAGAGATGTTAAACACTAATATTCGTAGAGTTTTCAACTCTATTCCACTCTCATTTCTTTTTATTATTTATTTTTATTTTTCATTTTCGTGTACATTCTTCTATCCATTTTTCAATCTTTATTTTTCAAAAACTTGGTGGTGCCTTGTCGCGGTGCACCCAAAGCTTGAAAAGTATGCTAAGATGAGAGTGGTCAAGTTTTACATTTATAATTGCTACTACTACCTCTAACGACAAAATATAGATAAGGCAAGTAGGGATTGTCCCAAGGGATTGGTGGGTCGTACAAGGTTGTGGAAACAAGATTAGGGTTAGTAGGTCGAGTGATCGAAAGATTGGTTGGTGATTGAATTATACTAAAATGCAATTAAAACTAAAGTAAACAATTAAATACAATAGAGATAATAAAAGAGATAGAGAGATCTTAGGGTTTTAGAGGTCACCACTAAGCATAGCTTTTCTACACCTTTAATGAATGATTAATGAGGGGAAAACATGTGTTACAATAATAGTGTGTGTGTGGTTATTCCAATAAGCATGGATGACCAATTAAGCATATATTGTCTAAGCAATAAAATGAAAAGCATAATATATCAAACTAAGTCATTAATCATTTCTTTAAGCTCACAATCTAAACACATCACAAGGTTAGAGACATATGCAACTTGCATTCAAAAGTATGGAACATCAAACAACAAGCATGGATTGTCCTCCCATTTAACATCTACACTACAACTACACAACAATTAGGCTAAGGACATGAAATTAAACTAATTAAACTAAGGAAGAGGCACAATCCATCAAGAAATGAGTATGAACCATCAAATAAACCACAAGAGTATTCCATTAAGCACTATGTCTTGACAATCTCTAGATCTATAGCATCAATACACATAAACATACATCAATAACACAAGAAATAGAGACAAACACATGAACATCTATTCCAGCATACATAGACATATGGATAGAATGAAATGATCAATTGGAAGCATTAAACCACATAAATCATTGAATAAACAAGATCTATGTATATAAAGATGTGAAAACATGTATTACAACACAAATCCCCTCAAAAATACATAAATCAAGATATAAGAAACATGCTTAGGGCTAACTCTAGCCCCAAGAGGATGTCTAGCCACTCATGGATGGCGTCCTCCAACCCTCAAGGGCTAACTCCATGGAAGAAATTACTCCTCTTCTTGGTAGATGGAAGAACTCCAAGCTTGTGTCTTTAGCCTCCACTCTTCTTTTCTTCCTCACTAAGAATGGTATAGAAATTGTGTCTCCAAAATCCTTCTATCTCCTTTTAAAAAGGTGCCTCTTATTCCTTATATAGGTAGGTTAAAATGCTACCCTAATGGTCTGGGCTCGCACTCCAACATTCCTCCAATGATTGGCTATGAGACAACTTTCAATGAGCTAGATTTTTGTCTTTTTGCGCACTTGAGGAAGTTTGATCGATCAAACCTTGTCTCAGATTGATCGAACACGGCTGAGATTTATCGAACTAAGGCTGGATCGATCCACTATGGCGGTGCCTTTTTGGATAAGGACAAATCTGAGATATTTTGGAGATATTTTTGGAAAAAAGACAAAAGTGGTAGGTAGGGTGGTACAACTAGATAAGATGAAATCTTTTCGATCGATCGAAAGAAAGTTGGATCGATCAAACTTTGTAAGATCTTTAGATAAGGACAAAATAGCTTGGATGCATCTTGAAGTGCTAAAATCAATTAATGTTGGATCGATCAAAAATAGTTCCTGATCGATCGAACTTGCTGAATTTCCACCATTTGCTTCCTTGTGCTCCCACTTGCTCCTTTCTTTGATTCATCTCAAGATTGCTTCAATTATGCTCTTATTTAGCTGAGTTAGCTTATTTTGGGGATAAGCGCCTGAAAATGGAAATAACACGAAATCAATCTAAAGCGGGGAAATAAGATAGATAAAGGTTCTAGAATACCTAAGCTTAAAGGGTTTAAATGCGCACTTTTCAATGCTCGTCACACCCCCAAACTTAAATATTACTAGTCCCTAACAATGAACTAGAAAGTAAAGGAATGAAATGAACAACTATACAAGTATGTACTAGGAAGTAAAAAAAGGATAATGCCACTTTCGCAGGGAACACGATTGCATTTAGCATATGCAACAAGCCTTTTAAACTCTTAGGTTACCCCTAGTGGATGAGTGAAGTCTCGTGAGGGTTTCCAGAAATGATACCCACAAACATTAAGCTTATTCTTTCAAAAGAGGCACCAATATTGCAAACAAACATTGGGAGAAAACTACCTCAAGTATGCAATTTTTCAAACATTTCCAAGCAATCTTCCAAAATTTCAACATCAAGCAAACAAATATGGTCCTCTACACATTAAGAAAATAATCATGCAAATCAAAACAACTCTAAAATCCTTTTTGAGTAGACCGGCATCAAATATGTTGCTATCTAAGCTAACTAAAGAAATAATCACATCCTTACCCTCAAACTAGCACACAAATCTAGTACCGATCATCAAAACAAAGAGTGAACCTTTTATTAAAGCTTTATTGATCTAAGTGCGCTTTTTTCTTTTTCTTTTTTTCTTTTTTTTTTTTCATAGGATCAAAGATGGAAGCATAGTGCAATGTGTTGATCTATTAAGCTTTCTAGTGATCCATGAGGTCAAGCGTTAGGTCAATGACTCACAAACCAGACGGCTTTAGGGCACTAGGTGTTCAAACACCCCTAAGGACTTACAAGCTCAAATCAACCATATCTTTTGATAATGAAGTGTCTTTCCATAAGGAAAAAGATGATCAGTTAGATCAAAATCTAAAGCATTTGACCATGTATAGAATTCATTTTAGATCCTTACCAGATGAGGTAAATTGTAATATGTTATTTATTTTTCCCTCAATATTTGAAGCAAAGACAGAACCACCAACGACAGAGACGCTACATCAGCTAAGCATCAGACCGATGCCAAATTGTAAGAAGTTAAGAATGATTCAAAAGGTGAATCGGCTGGGAAAGGATTAGTTCCTCTAGACCAAATGACTAAGGTCGATAAAATCATTGTTGAGAAACCGACTTTAGCCATAACACAACAGTTGAGGCCATTACATGTTAAGGTGTGGGTCGAAGGGCAGCTAATCAATAGGGTATTGGTTGATAATGGGTCAGTTGTAAATGTTATTCATGCAACTACTTTGAAGAAATTAGGCAAAAGCATGGATGACATAGTTCCAACTGACGTGGCTATCAATGGTTTTAATGGGGGATCTAGTAACACAAAAGGTATTTTACCTTTGGAAATTACCATTGGTGGGAAAACCTCATTCACCGCCTTCTTAATCATTGAATCAACCGTAGCCTATAATCACCTGTTATGCAAGATTGGATTCACCCCAATATGTGTATCCTATCAACACTACATCAAATGTTGATTTTCTAGGATTAAAACGAGGTAAAAATTGTAGAGGCCGATAATAAACCCTTTGTAGCCAGGGTGTATTCTGCCGAAGCTGCACTTTATAATGAATCATATGTACCTTTTAAATTTATAGGAGTTAATAGAATGGGACGTCCAATAGCTGTGACAATGAAGAGGAATTTGGTTAGTACTGATATCAAAGAGCTATTGACAGAGGTAGTTCAGCCCAAAGTTGATATTTTCAGGTCGAGCATTAAAGAAATTGATGACATTTCTAATGGACCATAACAGTAAAGATGAAAAGAAGCGCTAGAATTTCAGGGCCGCTTACATAAGACTGAAAGCATATTTGGCTTAAAAGAGAATAGCCAAAGAAGAATAACTATATTCAGAATTATCGGTCAATACGATCAATATAATTGAAGAGGGCTTTGAAAAATTAGATGTAATCCAACTAGAGGATATGGAGTTAGCTCCTTTTAGGATGGATGATAATAAGGCAGAGGTATAAGATCCTTTATTTGAAATCAATGTAGGTATCGAAAAGGATCCTCGGCCATTATTCGTTAGTGCTTTACTTGAGCCTAATTTCCAATCCGATTTGATTAAGTTACTAAAGGAATACAAAGACTATTTTGTTTGGAGCTATAAAGAAATGTCTGGCTCAGGATTTATGTGGACTTCCGCAGCCTAAATACTGTAACTCCAAAAGACGAATATCTAATACCAGTGGCCGATCAAATTATTGATGCAGCGGCTAAACATGAGATCATATCTTTTATTGATGGTCATTCAGGTTATAATCAAATTTACATAGCCGAAGAAGATATTCCTAAAACGGCCTTCAGATGTCCTGGGTCAATCAGTACTTTTGAATGGGTTATGATATCATTCGGTCTAAAAAATGCTAGGTCAACTTACCAAAGGGCAATGAATTCAATTTTCCATAACATGATTAGTCGATTCATGGAGGTCTATATAAACGATGTGGTTGTGAAATCATCAGCCAAAAAATAGCACTTGGAACACTTAAAGAGGGCATTTGAAAGAATGAGAATCCACAAGTTAAAGATGAATCCTATGAAGTGTGCTTTCGGGGTTGCAATCGGGAATTTCCTGGGACTTTTGGTTCATCAATGAGGCATAGAGGTTGATCAAAACAAGGCCATGGCTATCATGAAAACCATGACTTTAACCTGTAAGAAGCAGGTGCAAAGGTTTCTAGGCTAGGTAGGTTTTCTCAGGAGATTCATTGCTAATCATGCTGGCCGAATGCATAGCTTTTCTCCTTTGTTAAAATTGAAATTGCATGAAGAAATCCATTGGGATGAATCCCATCAGAAGGCTTTTGATATATAAAAGAATATTTGGCGAATCCACCTATGCTAATGCCTCCAAAAAGAAAGTAGTCGTTAAAACTTTATTTATCGGCCGCAGAAGAATCAATCGAAAGCATGTTGGCTCAAAACAACGAACTTGGGAAAAAACAAGCTATTTACTATTTAAGCAGAGTACTAACTGATGTTGAATGCAGATATACATCAATTGAGAAACTTTGTTTATCTTTGTACTTTTTAGCCAAGAAATTGAGAGTTTATATGCTGCCCATTTACATTATTTCTCAAACTAATGTGATTAAATATATGTTATCAAGGTCGTTAATCACTGGCCGAATTGGTAAATGGGCACTAGCCTTGATGGAATTTAACTTTATCTATATTCCACAAAAATTAGTTAAAGGAAGAGCTCTGGCCGATTTTTTGGCCGATCATCCTTCGACCGATATTGATCCTTAGGTCTATAATGAGTTAGAATCATCAGCCAAATTCATGACTCCTTAGATACTAATGTTTAATGGGTCAAGCATGGCTGACGGAGCAGGAGCAGGTATAGTTATCATCTCACCAATTGGAAGGAAGGTTTCATTCTCATGTTTCCTAGACTTCAAGTGTTCAAATAATTAGGTCGAATATGAAGCTCTCATAATCGGTTTAGAGATTTTATTAGAAATAGAAGTCAAAGACGTGAACATTTTGGGAGATTTGAATTTGGCACTTAACCAAATCACTGAAGATTTCAAGTGCCTAAGTTGGCAACTAAGGCCAGTCCATTCTTTGGCCACTTCATTGATTAATCAATTTGATAATGTTCAACTTAAGTTCTAGCCGAGAGGAAAAAATAAAGAGGCCAATAACATGGCCCAAGTAGCCTTTAGAATCAAAGTACCAACTGGAAGGGAAGATCAATTGATAAAAATAACGCAAAGGACTTTGTTATCAGTAGAAATGACAAATATTACTTTGGTTGACTCATTAGTAATTGATATAAATGATCTGGCCGATGATGATTGGAGAACACCATTTACAATGTTTCGATGAGATCTAAGTATCATGGCTGATAGAAATATCAAAAGAAAAGCAATAAAATTTTTACTCCTTGATGGGGATCTTTATAGGAAAGGTCTTGAAGATGGACTTTTACTTCAATGCATAAGTAAGGAAGAGTCACTCAAAATTATGACAGAAGTACATGAAGGTAGCTGTGGAGCTCATCAAGTAGGGATTAAAATGAGATGGTTAATTAAAAGGTATTGATACTATTGGCTAATAATGAGGAAGGATTGCATAAATTATGCAAGAGGCTGCCAAGCCTGTCAAAAACACGGGCCAATTCAGAATGTTCCAGCAAAAGAACTATAACCAATATCAAACTATGGCCATTTAGAGGATAGGACCTTGACCTTATTGGTAAAATTAATGCACCATAAAGTAAAGGTCATCACTGGGTAATTGTTGCCACTGATTATTTTACTAAATTGGTTGAGGCCAGAGCTTATAAATCAATTGATAAACAAACAGTGATTGATTTCTTAGAAAAGCATATTATCCACAAGTTTAGAATTCTAAAAACACTTGTTTCAGACAATGGGACGGTTTTTAGAGCAAGTGGTGTGTTTCAGTTCGGCTACAATATGAACATCCACATGTCAGCCTCTACAGCATATTATGCACAAGAAATTGGTCAGGTTGAGTCATCCAACAAAATTTTGCTTGAGATCATTGAGAAAATCCTTGCTAAGTACTTTTTTGTATTTGCCTAAGTAAAAAAACAAAAGAAGCCATATATTTATTCAAGTGTGTAGAAGATTACAACATTTGATCACATACACTTAGATGGCTTTGGGTAACTGTAATGACCCAGTCATTTTCCTACCTTTCCTTTTTCTTAAATTTTACGGATGAATTTTTTTCGTTGAATTTTCCTTTCCGAGTTCGGTTTCTCATCACTTGGTGTCATCTCGAGTGCTCGGGAATGGTTTCCGACACTCTTTCCTTTGAATTGATAACTTTCTTAAAGGACCACGTCATTTTCACATTTTCTTTTTTTCGACACTATTCACTTTTCGTCATTTTTTCCCGTTTGCCACTTTTTTGGCACAACCTCACTTTTCATGTTCGGAGTTGGTTTTTGATTTCACATACCTTTATTCTAAGTGGTTTCCACGAAATACGTATCTTTACTTTTGTAAAAAAGTACTCTGGTTGTTCCCCGTGTCCATAGGGGCATGGATGCATAGTTTCTTCAAAAACATTTCTTTTCTTGGGGTGTTTTTCATAAATATCTTTTGAAGATATTTATTTTAGAGGTTTTTGAGAAAATATCTTTTGGAAGATATTTTCATTCTGGGCCAAATTTACAGTTATCCCTTTTGGAGGGGCTATTGTGCAATTAATGAAAGTTATTACAAAATACCTTGTTTTGAGCCTGGATCCTCATACGGGATTCATTTTCACTTTTCATTGAGTCGCGTACTCTTAGAATTGTCTACTGGTCATTTTTCCCAGTTTTAGGGTTTTTGACCCTAGTTGCTGCCGAACTTGTTTGGGGCATATCTTTTTGCACGGGACTCAATTTTTGACGTCGTTTCTCCTGTTGTTCATTTTTTATTATTTTGGTTCTTTTTCATTCACAGTGTTTTGTTATTTAAGTGCGTTTGCACAAATTCCACTTTTTCGGACCTGGCGAAACCCGTTCGGGACACTTTTAGGGTTTTTCTATAAATAGGGGGTTCTAAAATGAAAAATCAGATTTTTTTCATCTCCTTCCCTTCTCTTGGTCGGTAACCATGGAAACCCAAGGGGCTGCCACCTTTTCTCCCCTCCTTTGGACTCCTTCCCTTTAGTAAAATATGGTGATGTCTTAGTGTTTATGGTAGGCCTTGACGAGGTGGTCCTTTCTCCCTTATTAGAAACCATTTTTGACCATTTTCTAAGTTCGGGTTTGAAGCCAAGTTTAGATTTTCGTGTGACCTCCTTGGTGTTTAATGATCACCTTGTTGTCCCCAACAAAACCCCGAAGTTTCGTCAGATTCGGAGCGGTTTCATTTCGATAGGCATTTGAGATTTCATCTCAAAGTGAGGTAGGGGATGTTAATAGGTTTATATTTTTGTTGTCTTGCGTGCTATTGATGCTTATACAACTTGTATGCATGCTTTTGTTCATAATATAGAATTTAATTTAATTATTTTCTTTGTATAAGATGTAATTCACATAGTTATATATGTGATGAAATTTAATTGTGGTATGCTATTAAAATAGGCCTTGGTATGTTATTTAATCTATGTTAATTTGAGGCCATTTGGAATTATTTTAAAATCTAGAGAAAATTAATTAATTAGTTTAATTAATTTTATTTTTAAGTGTTTTAGTCACTTAATTGGATTTTTAACTTGATATTGTTGATGACCATGCTATATTCCTTAACATATATTAAATTGAGGCTATTTGAAATTGTTTTGAAATCTAGAGATTTTAATTAAATGAATTAATTAAAATTTATTTAATGATTCCTATGATATAATCAATTATTTGAATAGATATAACTTGTGTAGAGAAGTTATTTAATTTAGTAGATTACTAAATTCTTGTGATTTCATAGTATTATGAACATGGAATGCTTATTGTGCATTATTGGAAGTTGAATTGCTAACTTGTTACTATATAGTAGTAATATGAGATTCCTGTGAATTATTGATATTATTAGCCTTGTATACTTCTTGCTACAATGTCGTAGAATTAGTGTTTAAAGTTTACCATGGAGGCATGATTTAAATTGTTAAGTAGATGATATTGTTTTGTACATTGTATCATAGTAAAGACTTGACATAATATATGCCATTTTATAATTGAAATCCTAAAACATGGATTGTGTGGTTTCAACCTACTAGTGCATGAAAGGTGGTTTCGTGCATTATTTAATTGCGTATAAGTTGTGAACTTATTTATTGATTTTGGAGTCACTTGGGACATTGTTACAAAGACATGGCTAAAGTTTGGCTCTAGTGCGGGAGGTATGAGGTCTCCCCAAATTATAGTGCGCACTAGGTTGGTATTTCCAGTGAGTTAGTGCCCCCCGGAATAACCATTTAGGTCTTGGTTTTTCTCTGAGATTTGATGTCCAAGTCTTCCACTATTTGATTTCGCGTTCAATTTCAAGTTAACAACCAATGTCAATTATGACTTGTGATTTTGGTTATTGGCAATTTAATATTGTTAAGTACATTTATGCATTATGATTTTTAATGAATCATCACAATTTTAATATTGTTAAGTACATTTATGCATTATGATTTTTAATGAATCATCGCAGTTTTAATGTTATTAAGTACATTTATGCATTGTGATTTTTAATGAATCATTGCAATTTTGATGTTGTTAAGTACATTTATGCTATAATGTTCAAATGTAGCTTAGGAATGATCCTATAGATTCATTTAGAACATAGACGTTATATGGCATGATCTACTTTAGTTCTTTTCGTATTTTAGGTTTTAAATTGATAACCTTGATAATCTATATCTTGTTATGTTGTACCGTATAATCCTATACTGTTTAATTGCATAAAAACGTGGTTCATACTAGAAATGTTTTAAGGTATCTTAGGATGCTCCTTGGGTCTCATTTCTGATATAGACGTTAGGTGGAATAAACAACAAGTATTAATTTATACAAACTTGTAAAAAGTTAAATCTATGCATTCTCATTCCCTACGAGTAACTTGTTTACTCACCCCAAAGTTATCAGGGTCATTTAAATATATTCTTGTTCACATGCAAGTGTTAGCATGTTTGAGTTTTACTTTTAAAGTTGTAATGCATAGTTAGGTTAAAAATGTCATTTTTACCTTGAGGCTTCTAATGTGTGCCTAAGCACACATTTTGACACTCCTTTTATGTATATGATATGTGGCCAATGGTCAAACTTCTTTTGAAATCACATATATGTCATGAATGTTGAATTTTGCCTTTAATGAGAATATTATGAAAACCATGCGTTCTAACATGTCATTTATGAACCGGAGTGTGCATTGGGTATGAAATTCATTATTTAGCATTCATTTAATATGTATGAGGTGTGACCAAAGGCCAAACACCATTTTGTTTTAGGTTTTACATTTGAGTTTCATATATTGCATTATTGGGCTAAAATACGAAAATCCGAGCCTTTAAGGGTTCATTTTCAAATTGGGGGGTGCAAAGCGTGCACGAGCACCTCCACTAGGACTCATTTAATATGCATAAAGTGTGGCCAAGGGCCAAATGATCTTTTGATTGCATTTTAGTCCTGTTATTGAATTTTTGCCTTTGATGGGCATTTTTCCCACATTAGGGTTTGGATAGGTCATATTTTGCATCGGCGGTATTTTTAAACCATGAATCATTGTAGCACATCCTAATAGGTAAGTTACGTCTGCATGCATGATCTTTTTCGGAAAAAGCCCTTTCCTTGGTGAAATTAGCCTCTTATGGACTCATTTTACATTTTTCTTGCATATTCTAGTTTAAGAGCATTTTGGGGTTTTCCTTCGGGAAATAAATTCCGGCCTTGACTTTGTCACATAGAAAATGTGATTTTAAAGGGAGTTTCTTCACGGCATTTTTCCAGAAAATGTCATCTCAGTCTTGAAAATCCTTATTCCATTTCGGTTTTATGTTTTCTTCATTTTTTTTTTTCAAAGTATCAGATGTAGCTTGCTCTCGGCCCAAAAGAGCCGACTCGGTCCACAAGGGAGTCAACTTGGTTCATTCAGGCATCATTTTCTTCTTTCTGCATGATCTTGGTCCAAGGGAGCCGACTCAGTTCACAAAGGAGCCGACTGGGTTCATTCACGCCTCATTTTTTTCATTTGTGGTGCTCTCGACCTAAGGGAGCCGACTCAGTTGCCAACTGAGTCAACTCCATTTGGTTGCCATGATGACCTATCTTCAAATGGTCATAACTTACTCATTTTAGTCCAAATTAGGTCATTCTTGAGTCTAAATTGAAGAGCTTGAAGTCAGATTTCCAATGGTACCAACCAAACACTAAAACTCCAACCGTAGTGAGAGTTATGACAGTTTTAGTGAGATAGGGTCCTGGTGTCACTTAGTCGTAGGACGCCGCTTTATTCTATTTTCATTTCTTTGTCATCCGGACTCTGAATCAAGCGATTCTTGAGTCTAACTTTATTGATTTTTCATTTTCTATCCAATGGTGTGTACAGTGGAACCTATTTCATTTTGGAATGACCATCTTTCCCTTGGTCCATTCCTTGAAGGGTTTTGAAACCCTAACTTCAGTCTTACTTCTGCTGAGTCACAGGACTCCTCAGAAGGCCATTCTTGTGTCTTAGGGATGACGTACATCTCCATAGACTTGTTTTTGTTTTGTTTCCGCATTTTGGATCCATTTCGGGTTATCACAGGACGCATTGGGTTTGTAAAATCCAGGGCCGTCATAATAACCATGGAAGTTTTATGAGAAGCAATGGCTTAAATCTTTGCAAATTTTGATTTAAAATCGGCCCAAATCACCAAGGACGGATTAAAGGTAACCATGGTCTGTCTCTTTGATTCCTCCAACCTAGGTAAGTCTTCACGAAGGGTTGCATGCTCAGAAGCAAGGTATTGAGCTTCAAACTGCAATGTGGCAACTTCAGCAGACAAGATGGCCTTTCGAGCTTACAATTGATCGATCTACTTTTAGAGAACTCTTTCTCTTTCTTTAAGGCTGACAAATTCTTTATTCAGACGCGCAAATAAGGTAGTATGAGTGAATAGTTGATTACTAAGAATATCTCTTCTATTTTTGTTTTCTTCAATTTGGGTAATCAACTTGTTGGATTGGAAAATATCATCAGCTAGAGCTAGCAGTTGACCTTTGAAAGTAGCATTGGTTGCTTGAGGGTCAACTAGGAAATCTTGATACTAGCTAAATGTGGTAAGAATAGATATGAGCTCGGTTTCAAACTCTGGAAGATCAGCAGTTTCTCTTTGCAATAATTGTATTAAAGTTTTCTTTGTTTCTTCCATGGACTGCACTGGTAAGTGATAAGCGCCGAATATTGCATATTCAAGCGCCCTTATTTGCATTAGTTAAGTCCATTATTTGATTATTTTATATAGATTATCTTCATTTGCATGTTTTTATATATTTTCAGGTTTGTTTCCTAAAAAGGAATAAAAATGATGTTTTGATGAGTTCTTGAAGATCAAAGTGTGCAATGCTGAAATTTACAGCCTAGCAGCAGTGAAGTTTGACTTTGTTCTTCATTTTCGACCTACTAAACTTGAGAACTAGACTTCCATTAAACATGGAGTACTTAGATCTTTGAGTTAGCTTTCCAAATCATTAAATGGTTCATCATTTGGAGTTTAGAGCAGAGAGTTATGGCGTTTTTACCAAAGGTACGCAGAACAACCTGGCAGCGGTGAAGTTCAACTTTACTATTCATTTTTGACCTACCAAACTTGAGAATTGGACTTCAATTAAAACATTGCATACTTATATCTTTGAGTTATCTTTCCAAATCATTAAACGGTTCATCATTTGGAGTTCGTAGTAGAAAGTTATGGCCTTTTTACCAAAGGTGCGCAGACCCGCCAAGGACCCGCGGGCACCCGCCAAGGACCCGCGGGCACCCGCCAAAGTGACCAGAATCTTCATGCATCCGCGGGTGCATGCCCTGTGCCTGTGGGCGCCCGCCATTCTGCGGACAAGTAGGCATGGGCTCCCTCTTTTCCCACCAAATGTTATCCCCTTAATTAGGGGCTTGCTCTAATATTGTCTTGGGGGCTTTAGGACCACAAATTTGGAGTAGATAGAAGGCTAAGTTTGATATAATAGAGGGTGGTTACATTGTAAAAGAGATATCTCACATTTTTGGGCTAATTCTAGAGAGAGAAAGTAGTGTTCTTGAGGGTTTGGAGTTCTAGCTTCCTCTAAGCACAAAAATGGTGGGTGGAATCTCTTCCTCTTCTTCATTCCTTACATCCATGGGTAACTAACTCCCTATCTAGGGAGGTGATGAAGCCCCATTGTGTAAGCATTGCTTTGTTTTGATTTATATTTGGGGTATAATGTATATATGTAACTTTTCCATGAACTAGAGCACTTCATATGATGTAATGAATTTCATTATCTATAAATGATCATTTTAAGTTAAATATCTTGTCTTAGATTGTTTTTCTCTCATGATTATATTGCTACATTTTCATAGTGACAATGGAGATGAGTTCATGGAAGTGATTTTATTGGCATGATATTTAGGAATTTTGATAATCTATTGCTTAGGGCTTTCCTTTGATAGATTCTTCTTGATTTTTATTTCATGTGTTTTAATTATGAGATTAAGGGCTTGATAATCTATGGCTTGGTGATCATGTCTAAGGTTGCATCCTAGTTTAGGTAACCAAAACATGTAATGCCTTGATAGGTTATTCTTGTATCTTGATTTTATATATTTCTTGAAGATAATGTATCAATGTTATGTTATTGCATTCCATGGTTATATATATATGTGTGTGTTTCCCCAAGTAAATCATGTCCTAGCATACTTATTGATGGGTAGTGAATTCACTTCCCTAGTCCTTTCTTAATTGTTTTTATCTCTTTAATTCCTAGTACAAAATTGTCTTATGCATTGTTCAATTCTTAATTTTAGTGACAAACCAACAAAACTCTATATACCCTTTCATCATTCTAAAAGTGATTCTAGATATCTTAGTTTCCATAAACTAGTAGTCCTAGTGGTTCGACTTACCCGACCAATAGCCCTATTTTCCAATGATTTGTGTTATTGCAAAGGTTGATGTATAATTGTCATACCAATTAGTAAGCTGGCTGAAGTGACTGGTTATTCCTGATGATGCACTTTCTCTCTCCTCAGTCACTGAAGCCACTATATTTTTAAAGAAATTGCTAAAGGCAAAGAGAGAAGAAATTGGAGTTTTTGGCAGGGGAAAGGAAAGAATAGGCTGAATTCTTTCACGAGCAACCTGCCAATAAAGGAAGGTTGGACTTTAACCTCTAAGGATATGACTAAAGGTATATATTTAGAGATCAATACCTTGGAAGATTTGGCTATAGTAACAACAACGGGTGGCTGATGGCTTAACAATGATGGAGGAAGCTCAAATTGGAGGGCTAGATTGTCCCCTTGAGATCTAAAGGCACCCCAACAGGTCCATGAAAGTCTCTTATAGGACTGAAATCTCTAATTGGGCTGTGAACCAAGTCAAGGAAATGAGATTGTTGCAAGGAAGAAATAATGATGTGATATAAGAGAATTAAGGCTGAAGGGTTTTTAAGGATAGAATTATCATTACCTCCTTCATATCTGAAGAATACTCAGAAGGATTATCAGCCAAGTCAATCAAGGGATCTTCGGCCACTTCTTTTGTTGGCTGAGGACTCTTTGGATCTTTCACAACCTCATGTTTCTTACTCTTGTCATACTTGGTTCTTTTTAAAGTACCATGGGCAGTGGATTCATTTCTTTTCCCCTGAAAAAAGAATTTTATGAGATAAGATAACAAGCTAAAAGAATTCTTTAGCCAATAATAGTTCTGGCTGAGGATTAGATATCATTGTCGACCAAGCATTCTGGTAAACTGGCCGATTTGATTCTAAAATTCTTTTACTTTGTTGAGAAGTGAATCTCTCTTGAATAAGGGTTAAGAGTCATGACATTTACCTTGTCTTTAACTTGTGGAGCATCATGAACTTCAGGGACTTTGGCTAATTCAGTTTCTATATTCTGAAAAGGCTGACTGGAAAATATTTCATCATCTTGGAGCTCAATATGTTCCGGGTCAAGAGAGGCTAACATTGTTTCGCTATCTGTATCTACGAAGAAAAAAAAAAAAAAAAAAAAAAGGCATGAGAAATCAATCTAATATTTAAGAAGTGCACATATGTAGGAACAAAGAAAGGTTATACCTTTGAGTAAACTGGAAGTAGCCTTAGCCTTAGTTTTCTCTCTTTATTAACCCTGGTTGGAGCTTCTTGTAATATTTCCCATTTTTTTAGGGAATTTTTTTATTTTTTAGATTAGTATTTATTGTCTAGTTTTGCGTGCTGGGCACCGTGGGGTGTGCCAGGTGAGTTCTGAGGGTTGGTTAGGGCTTTTCTTTGAGTCCGAGACTCTTAGAAATGCATCGTTCACCATTGCGGCATTTTTCTATTTTTCGAGCAAGGAGATCCCGGGCAGGACCCACAACCGTTTTGTCGTGCATGGGGATTATTTTTCGAGGTAGTTGCATATCATACATATATATTTGATGTATATTTGTGTGGATATATGTTTGGATATGTGGTTGTAATGTGCTTGGTGTGTATATATGTATATATATATAAGGCAAAGAGATTTTTTTTCTTTACCATGGGACCCACTAATGACCTTGGTCATTATAATGACCAAATGGTCATTACTTGGCCATTTCTTCCTTTCTCTTTCCATTCCCTTTCTTCTCTCTCTTTGTGTTTTTCTTTTTCTTTTTCTTTTCTAATTTCAAGCTTAGATAGATCTACATCTTTCCATTGTGATTTTGACTTTACCACTGAAGGCAAAGTTAACGAGCACGACGAGGGCTTTGATTTGATTGGGGCAAAGTTGCATTTGGGCCACCTTTGGATTTTCAATTTTTGGGGTTTTTCTTCTATTTTGAGGTAGGGGTCTCTAATACTCATTTTTTTTTGAGCTTTGTGAATTATCTCCTTAAAATTGATGTATAAACATGCTTTGGTTGTGTTAGATTTTTGAAATATGAGCCTTATGTTGTATATATGGTTACCATATGTTGTTTGTGAGGTGAATACCTATGTGTTAGTTGTTATAATGTGAAGAAGCGTGCTTAAGTGAATTTATTTCTTGCCTTGTATGTTTAAAGTGCCAGATTATTAGTACGTCAAAGCATGATGTATTTCTTTAAAAGTTTTTTACAAAGCATGCTATATTGTTGAATTTGAATGAAATGTATAAAAGTTTAATGTTGGCATGGTATTGAAAGCACAAAGCATTCATGCATGGCATTGGGCAAGAAAAGGAAAATTTGATTTGAAAAGAAAGAAAACTTGTTTTAGGAAAAAGATTTGAATTGTTTGCGAAAACCCGGATGCCCAGGAGCTACCTAGTGGTCCGTGGCGTTAATATGACCTAGAGGGAACTAGGGAGAGACCCTAGAGTGGTTGTGTTACTTAGGCCCCAAATGATGCCCCGGAGTTGCCTTGTGGTCAGAGATAGTTAGCCAATCCTTATCTCGTAGCGTCATAGAGTTGCTATGGGCCGGGTTGCATTAATGGTTGGAATGAAAAAATGAAAAAGTTTTGGAAACGGGGAACGACATTAGCATATCATTGTATTTCATTAGCATAGTACGGCGTATTTATGGTTTAGTTGATTTTGTGGTTGTTATGCTGTCTCACAAAATTGCATGATCCCGTTTTCCCTTATTATATGCTTTGTTTGGATTCACGGGGTCATTAAGAGGTGTGTCTTAGGCACCTCCTACTGAGCCGATGTGCTCACCCCTAACATTACTATTTTCAGATCTTAGGAAGGATGTGGTGGACGATGCTCCTATACAGGCTTAGATAGGATTAGAAGATTATTTTGTTAATTTTTGTAATTAAGTCTCATTTTGTATAGCCTTAGCTTGGCATATATAAATCTTGTAATGTGTGGCCTTGTAATTGTAATTATAACCATTTTGTAGTATTTTGTTGTAACTTAGACTATTTTGGAATGGACATTAGATCGTGTAATGAATTATGTTATCACTTTTGGATGAATGGAACGATTATGATTTATTTTGTGTAAATGTTGATAATGATAGTTATGAGACATTGTATCTTAATTGTTATGAGTTGGGAAAGGTTGTACATTAGGTTTTGGCTCATAAATGAACCCGGTTGGATATAGGATTCTCAGTACCTTAAAGCCCTTACATGACCTCAGGTTCGGGTAAAGACCCAGATATCGATTCGGACCCCAGGTTCGGGTCGTTACACTTCTTGTGGCTGAGAAAGGGGAAGTTTCTTGGCTGTTTGATTTTTCCCCTTTGGTTGATTTTTTGAGGCACTTTCCCTGGGGTAACAGTCCTACTGATTTTAAAAGATCCTTCAAAGGCAACTGAAACAAACTTGAAGGATTCTAAAATTTTTGTCACAAGGGGCTGGCTATCAACCGTCTTGGTAAAAGCGATATAAGGGGACCACCATTGGTCAAAAACTTATATCAGAGGCTGGATTCTTTATGAAAAGTTAGAATTTAAATCCAACAAGCAAATTAGAAAACCTAGAGAAGACATCATCCACATAGGAGTCGCCCATGAATTTAACACTCCTATGAAAATTTTTGTTGAAAGTGTGGTAAGGAGGTATGGGAATCATTTGAACCAAACCAAATTGTCTGGCAAGCTGACTGGGATTGTAAAATTAAACATCAACTTTGGTGTTTACAGTTCCTAAAGGACCTGTATTGAAATGAAGATCTCTCGCAAGAAGATAACTGACCTACATAGCCGAAAGCTCATTAAAGGTTTTTTTGGTAGATACTCCAGAATAGGGAATTAGACAACGAGGGGCTTAAGAACAATGGGAAAATGGAAGGAATTGGTTAATGGTCCTATGTTCACAGCTAGCATAAAAGAAATTGAAACAATCCCCAAATGAGTGTAATGTAGGTACGGCTGATGTGGTTTCTATACCTGAATAAAGAGATGATTCAAAAACTGACTGCCAAGATTTGATTGAATTTCCACTTTCATTCTCCTGCCGGACTCCCAGAGAAGAGTGGGTCATTAGCCAAAGGCCTTACCAAAGGACCAAGTTCAGGGAAATACACCTACAGCCAGATTTGAAACAACCAAAAGGGTCCACCATAACGTGTAAAATTAGAGTTAAACAAATCATAGACACCCCTATATAAATGTGAAAGAACTAAGGGGGCCAAAGCAATGTGTTTTCCCTGAGAAAGAGTAACGGCCACATCAATCAAATCTTTAGTAACTTGAAAGGTCAGAACACACAACAAGAATTTATTCAATCATGCCAACAAGAAGGCAACATGATCAGAATCATCAACTAGAAGGGAAGGATCCATAGTGGAAGTTCGAAACGTACCATAAGAAGACTCAGACTCCTTGGTTCTAGTGGTTTTAGAAGGGAAAACAAAGGGGAAATCTTCCTCCACCAATAAACAACTTACATCAATCCCAAAAGGTTTGAAACCAGTTAAATAGCAGACATCTTAAATTGTAGACGCCATTATGCCACACTTCAGATGTAAAGAGTTTGTTGTGGTTGACCAATTGAATACTACAACCAAGATCAGAGATCAGTCTTGAGCAATATTAGTTTTGCTCAATTGAATGGCATCATAGATACCACAGCTTTTCTAGGTATCTCCCTTCACAGCCGCAACACGATCGACCCAATTAATCCAAGCATCATTGGGGATATGCCAGGTTCTGAAGTGAAAAGAGGGTAAACTACCATTCTTGTTAGGTGGGAAATTATGCAAAAACGGAAGTACATCTACTGAAAGATAAAAATGGGAAAGGAATAATGGAGCTTCATCAAGGAAAGAAGACCCTAAACCCTTGAAATCAGAGGGGAGGTCGATAAGAGTATTGAGGCAAAATTTGTTAACTGAAACAGTCTTAAGGGATTTCTCGATGATACTACCGTGAGACAAAGGATCAAAGGACTAAGGAATCAAAGTAGAATCAGTGGATTTTGTTTTCTTGGGAGCCATGGAATCGTAAGAGGAAAAGGGGATTTTCTTTTATCAAGTTTAAGAGGACAAAAGAAGCTAGAATTTCAAAAGAGGTATGCGACTATATATATTAGCTAGCTTCAAGGCCAAAACATATTTAAGGTAACCCAAGCTACCGTTTTAAATGGGCAATGATTATCTTTAAGGCAGTTGGTTAGGTAAGTGAATGGATTAATGCGTTAAATATGAAATTCAAGTTTTGGCCGTTTAAAATTCTAAGCCTCTTATCATTTTAAATAGGAAATACAACCTTAAAATTTAGGGGACATTTGTTGGCACCAAAACTTGGCAGCCATCTCAACGATGACGTGGACCAATGAAAAGGTGACAAGTATTTTCAACATGGCATCATAGGAATCGGCTATTTAGAAATATCAAAAGTAAAAAGGAGATGACACATGGAAATATATTCAGTTCTCTAGTTTATATGGTAGTTGCTGAAATATAGCAACTAACATTTGACTATTTCAAATTAGGTTGCTAGCGTAAAAGTAAAAGACTAGAGTTTGGATGAATTAAATAATTAAATTCCTATAAAATAGGAAGTTTAGTTGCATAAAAGAAGGAAAGCTCTAAGGACACATATGGAAGGTTGGCAGCCGTATGAGTAATAATGTGGACAAATTTAATGGTCACAAATGGTCTTGACATGGTGTCAAAGGTTGGGCAACTCGGGGTATAACACAGCTATGAGGCTTATAGAAAGTAGTTGCTGAAATTTAGCAACTAAAGTTAACTAAATCAAATAAGCTTGCCAACACATGGAGAAGGATCAGGAGATGGTTTTACAACTAAAGTCTTAAATAAAAGGAGAGATAATTAGAAGCTACACGAAGTATATGGGTTTACTAGCAGTTTAACCTAATTCCAATAAGTCAAGAGAAGATCAAGGAAGGAGATATTCTTGCAAGGAAAGTAGACAACTCAGTTTGAAGAACTTCTATAAATAGAAGAGTTGTAATTCTTTCTAAACCGTCCATCACCACCCAAAAAATATGAATATCAAATTCAATTGACTCTATGTCACTTATCAATCTTCAATTCTTTTGTCCAATGGCAATTTCCATTCAAGGAATCTAAGTTTCAGCAACTTACTTTTTTCTTGCAATGTTTAATGATGCTATGTCTATTAAAAATACTTGTTTTATTCAACTGAAATTCAATAACAATCTTTAATTAGATTCCAGTAATCTAAATTCAGCCAGCTTACTTCCTTACACTCTTTACTTTCCACCCAATTTCATTTCAGCCGCTTCTTTTAAATTTCATTTCAATTCAGCCGCTTCATTTAAATTCATTTATTTATTGCATTTCTTTTCTTTTAAACACTATAAAAAGTCCTTGCATCCAAGGCAGAAAAAGAATCTAGCTGAGAGTTCTTCCTATTATCTCTTTTGCACAATTGCCTGAAGTTAGCCACCAAAAAGAGATAGTTAATGTTCAAATCATTTTTCAGTATATACATACTCTGGCACGCCCGCAAACTCCATCGGCCGTGTGAGCCAAAAAAACATGCGAACAATAATACACCTATAATTCAAATATTTTGATAAAATAAATTTAGATGAAAGCTTTGTTTGTTTAGGGGTAAAATATTTTTTTTTATTATTTTTTTGGTGTTTGATTGTCGTAAAATATTTACGAAGAGAAAAAAAATAACAAATATAATTTACCCGTCTGTACACACAAATTTTGTAATTCTGCAAATAGAAACAAAATATAGAGCAAATAGTAATTTATTAATTTGGAAAACTTGAGTACAATCCTCTATAATAATATTCTTTACAAAAACGACAGTCTTCTGATTCGATCTCCTTTTTGGTTGATTGGATTCAAGGGCTGCACGAGCTTGATCTTGAATCACCATGGATTTTTGGATGAAGAACGGCACGATTTGATATGCTTGGTGTTCTTCGTCTTCAGAGAGGATTTGTTGAATTTGGTAAAGAACGGCACGACTTTGGATGTGCTTGATGTTCTTCGCTTTTAGGTTTTGATTCTGAATTTGTGTCTCTGATTTCTGGGTCTCTAGATTTCTGGGCTTCTGAATTCTGAATCTGTTTCTGAATTTCTGGATTTCTGAATTCTGAATTTGTGTCCTTTGTTGAATTTGAGGAAGAATGGCACGTCTTTGGGTGTGCTTGTTGTTCTTCGTCTTTAGAAATGAGAGAATTTGTTGAATTTGGTGAAGAACGGCACGAATTTGGATGTGTTTGGTGTTCTTCGCCTTCAGGTTTGCCCTCGGGATTTCTGGCCCTCTGGATTTATGATTCTCTCAATTTCTGGATTTCTGAGTCTTGGATTTCTGGACTCTGAATTTCTGTCCCCCTTCCTTCTTCCTCCAAGCCTCTATTTATAGGCTTCTTGGATCTATAGGATGATGACATGTGTCATCTCCCGATAAGGATAAAATAATAATTGGGCGGGGCCGGTTATATTAAAATTAATTATTCCAAATATATTTTATTATGAATAATTATCTTTTCATTTAATCATCTGGGCTGGGCTAAGTAAATAATTTAAGTGGATCAAGTCTGGACCAATTAAATAACTTAATTAAATATTAGGTCCAAATTTGATAGGTCCATTTGTTAAAACCAAAGCCCACTAAATTTTAGTGTCTACAAATTGCCCCCAATTCGAGTCCCAAGTTTGATAGGACTTGTCTCCTTTCTCAAGTGGGACTTGAAGTATCCAACTTTTCTTTTTTTTTTTTTTCTTTTTTTTTTCTTTTTTTTTCGCTTTCCTATCTAACTTTAGATTGTAAAATAGGATTGTAAAGTTTCCTTTTTTTTTTGCTTTTCTATCCAACTTTGGATTGAAATTTTACTTCCCTATTTGAATTGAATTATACAAATCCTAGTACAAACGGGAGATATTTGGTTGCCTATATATACCACCAATATTATAGGGTTTGACATCAATTTTAAGAGCCTCTGAAGACTTATTAGATTGCAACTTCTGAAAACTGTGTTAGATTGCAGCCTCTGCTTGAACACACACAAATAATGATAAGCGCCGAATATTGCATATTCAAGCGCCCTTAGCTGCATTAGTTAAATCCATTATTTGATTATTCTTTATAAATTATCTTTATTTGTACGTTTTTATATATTTTCAGGTTCATTGGCCAAAAAGGAGCAAAAATGGTGTTTTATTCAATCTTTGAATAGCAATGTGCTCAAGGCTAAGTTCTGGAAGCAGTGGAATCTGACTTTGCTTTCCATTTTTGACCGGTCAAACTTGAGAACTGGACTTCCATTTAAACATGACATATTTAGAGCTTCGAATTAACTTTCCAAATCTTTAAACGGTTTATCATTTGGAGTTCGGAGCAGAAAGTTATGGCTATTCTACCAAAGTAGTGCAAAGCAGGTCAAGAGGAAGGAGTTTACTGGTCTAACTTCGAGCGCTCGAAGTGCTAGTTCGAGCGCTCGAAGTGCTTAGTTCGAGCGCTCGAACTATAGGCAGATTACTCTCCGGGAACCATCACTTCAGCCCACTTGCACCTTGTTTCCCTCATCTCTGATTTCCATCTTTATGGGTTGGTTGGAGATGTCTTTTGGTGGTTTTTTGTGCCTTGTTTGGTGGAGAGGAATGTCTACAAAGGAGGGGAACCACATAAGGAAGATCATATCTTATCTTTGCAAGATTTGTGGAGAGAGAAAGAGGAGGAAAAAGATAGAGTTCTTGAAGCCAAGGAAAGGGAGCTCGAAAATGGAGGTTACAATCAAGCTTCTTCCTTCTTCTAAAGCTTCCATGGGTAACTAAACCTCCATCTAGGTAGGTGATGAGGCCCCTCCCTTGTAAGCATGTTTTAATTTAGGCTATATTTTGGGGATTACAATGTATATTCTTTGGTTTTTTCATAGTCTAGAGCATTTTGCCTTTTGTAATGGATCTTCATGTATTTAAATGATTAATGTTGAGTCAATTATCTATCTTTGATGGTTTATTCTTTTAATCATGTTGCTTGCACTCTCATGGTGACAATGGTAGTGAGATCATGGAATTGTTTTAATGGCATGGAGTTGGAGGACTTTGATAAATCATTGCTTAGGTGAAACCTTTGATGATTTATGCTTATTTCTTACCTTCATGTGCTTCATCATTTTATCTAGGGCTTGATAGTCTTTCATTCAAGTAAATGTGGTTAAGCTACACCTTAGTTAGGTAGTCTAAACATGTTAACCTTTGACGGATTATGCTTGCTTCAGATTTAATGAACTTCTTGAGGATATTATAGCAACCAAGTGTGCTATGTATCATGACCATATATATATATTGTTTTCCCCCAATTTAGCTCTAATCTAGCATGTGTATAGGGATGGAGGCGGATTCACTTCCCTAGTCCTCTTTACTTGTATTTCATCTCCCTTCAACTCTTGCAAACTTTTACTTTATGCACTTTAATTTCATAGCATAAGTGACAACCAACAAATCCTCTATGAACACCTCTATCATTCTAAAAAGACTCTAGACACTTAGGTTGCCATAAATTAGCGCAGTCCCAATGGTTCGACTTACCCGACCAATAGCCCTATTTTACAATGATTCGTGCTATTGCGAAGGTTGATTTATAATTGTAATCGACTCAACCGATCAAATAATTGGTATGTATCTTCTTTTTCTTTTCTTTTCTTTTTTTTTTATTCCTTCTTCGTGTTTTTTTTTCTTTCTTCTTCTTCTTCTTTGTGTGTTTTTTTTTTTTTTTTTCCTTTCTTCTTCTTCTTCTTCTTCTTTTTTTTTTTTTTTTTTCACGCTTGTTGGAAGTTTTTTTTTTTTTTGGTCCCTCTGCAACCCATTATTCTTCCGAAACGCAACTAGTCCGTAAGGACCCTTTGTTCCTTTAGAACGCATCTAGTCCATAAGGACCCTTTGTTCCTTTGGAACGCAACTAGTCCGTAAGGACCCTAAGAACCCTTTGGAACGCATCTAGTTTGTAAGGACCCTTTGTTCCTTTGGAACGCAACTAGTCCGTAAGGACCCTTTGTTCATTTGGAACGCATCTAGTCTGTAAGGACCCTTTGTTCATTTGGAACGTTTGTTCATTTGGAACGCATCTAGTCTATAAGGACCCTTTGTTCATTTGGAACAGAACTAGTCCGTAAGGACCCTTTATTCCTTTGGAACGCATCTAGTCCGTAAGGACCCTTTGTTCATTTGGACGCAACTAGTCCTTAAGGACCCATTGTTCCTTTGGAACAAAAAAAAAATCTTCCATGCATGCCAATCTGCACTTTAGAATTTTTTTTTTTTTTATATTTATTTTTTCAAGTGCTATATTTTTTTTTCAATTGCCTTTTTTTTTTTTTTTTTTTTTTTTTTTTTTTTTTTTTTTTACTACAGGGGGTGCTAGTCAACCATGGTGTTTTTCAAGAGTTTCAAACCCCATACTATTACTCTTTTGGAGCGAAAACAGACTCTGAGAGGTCATGCCACCAGCACAGACAGTGTCGTCAACAGCCATGAATCAATCCAGAGAGCAACGACAGATGCAGACTTCATTAGCCACAGATCAGATATAAACCATTCAAAGATCAGCAGCCATTGGTAGAGCGAGACCAGACTTCGAGAGGTCATGCGACCAGCACAGACAATGTCGTCAACAGCCATGAATCAATCCAGAGAGCAATGACAGATGCAGACTTCATTAGCTACTGATTAGACATCAACCATTCAGAGAGTAAGAATAAACTCCAAGAGGTTATACCACCAACATTGTTAGCCATCGCCAAAATGTCTTCATCAACCATGGATCAAACAGCAATGAATTTTCCTTGACGCAGTGCCTCATTGGAAAACCAGATTTCTCTTTCAACAACCCCCAGTGGTGAGCAGAATTATTTTATTTTATTTTTTCAGCAACACCTCGGCGGCGAGCATAATTTTTTCTTTCAACGACACGTCGATGGTGAATAAAAATTTTGTTGCAGCAACACCATGGCGATGAATCAGATTCTTTAGTGACGCCTTTGTGGCAAGTCAAAATTGTCTTTCAACAACACTTCAATGGCGAGCAGAATTTTTTTTTTTTATCGACACCTCAACAGAAAGCCAAATTTCACTTTTAGCAATACCTCGGCGGCAAGCAGAATTTTTTTTTTTTTTTTTTTTTTTTTTTTTTTCCTTTCACGACACCTTAACGGATAGCCAAATTCTCTTTCAGAAATACCTCAGCGGCGAGGAGAATTTTTTCCTTCAACGACACCTCAACGAAAAGCAAAATTTCTCTTTCAGCAATACCTCAGCGGTGAGCAGAATTGTTTTTTTCAACAACACCTCAGTGGATAGCCAAATTTCTCTTTCAGAAATACCTTGGCGGTGAGCAGAATTTTTCTAGGTAGCTACAGTCTGGCGATGAACCAATTTATTTCTTCGCAGCTATACTTTGCAGATGGATAAAATTTTCCTTTGCAACTACAATTCGGCGACGAATCAAAATTATTGTTTGCAGCTATACTTTGGCGGCGGACCTAGTTTCTTTCTTGCAGCTATAATTTGGCGATAGACCAAAATTTCTTTTATAGCTACAATTCGGTGATGTGCGAAGTTGCCAGGGTGCGACGAGCACTTTTGATATCGCATGATGAGTGACAACATCTTGATAGCGAGCCAAGTTGAAAATTTGTGACGAGCGCTTTTGGTATCATGTGACGAGCACACTTTGCCATTTTGCAACTCTAAGGAGGTTTTTTTTTTTTTTTTTGGTCGAACTGAACTTAAATAAAATCCTAAGCTGCCTACGTACCCTCAAAAGAGAAAGGGATCAAGTCATCACGTAGTTCAATAAAAACAGTTTTTTTTTTCGAAAACAATTTATACTCGTGTCAAGGAGTGTCATTTTTTTTTTTTTAATTTATTTCGGGTAGACAGTTTAAGCTCGTATCAAGGAGTGTCAGCTTTTTTTTTCTTTAGGTAGACAGTTTAAACTCATGTCAAGGAGTGTCATTTTTTTTTTTTTTTTTTTTTTAAGTTGATAATTTATACTCGTGTCAAGGAGTATCATCGAGATTTTGTTTTTAGGCAAATAGTTTATACTCGTGTCAAGGAGTGTCATTTTTTTTCTTTTCAAGTAGACAGTTTAAACTCGTATTAAGGAGTTCTTGATTTTTTTTTTTCAAGTAGATAGTTTAAACTCGTGTTAAGGAGTTCTTGATTTTTTTTCAAGTAGACAGTTTATACTCGTGCCAAGGAGTGTCAATTTTTTTTTTTTTTTTTTTTTTTTTTTTTTTTTTTTTTTTTTTTTTTTGTTTGGGAGACAGTTTAAACTCATATCAAGGAGTTCTTGACTTTTTTTTCTCAAGTAAACAGTTTAAACTCGTGTCAAGGAGTGTTATTTTTTGTTTTTTTTTTTTTTTTTTTTGGGAGACAATTTAAACTCGTATCAAGGAGTTCTTGAATTTTTTTTTCAAGTAGACCGTTTAAACTCGTGTCAAGGAGTTCTTGATTTTTTTGTTTTTTAGGTTGACAGTTTATACTCGTGTTAGGGAGTATCATTTTTTTCTTTTTTGGTAGACAGTTTAAACTCGTATCAAGGAGTTCTTGACTTTGTTTTCAAGTAGACAGTTTAAACTCGTGTCAAGGAGTTCTTGATTTTTTTTTCAAGTAGACAGTTTAAATTCGTGTTAAGGAGTGTCATTTTTTTTCAAGTTGACAGTTTGTACTCGTGCCAGGGAGTATCATCGACAGTTTAGGCTCGTATCTGGGAGCATCTTCGACTTTAATTATTTTCTTTAACTTTGCAAGAATCAGACGATAGTCTAAGCTTATACTGGAGGGCACAGACTATCTCATTGTCACTTTGAGAATTTTCTTCTTGGTTTCCTTGACTTAATGCCACCTATGATTTTGCACTTTCGGTTGAAGTCATTGTTATAGCATGGAGCACTTCTTGGTGCAAGTCTTTTGAGTTGATGCTTATAATGAAAGATGATGCTACTTCTTCGTCTAAGTTAAGAAGTATATTATCTTTTTCTTCTGACTCACTTTCCTCATCTTCTTAAAGGTTGTCAGGTATATCTGGAACTTTCCTAGCACCATGATTTTCCATGCTAAGCTCCATGTCGTGGGCTCGAGTAACAAGCTCTTCAAATGTGCGAGGCTTAATCCCTTGTAGGATGTAAAGAAGCTCCCAGCGCATGCCTTGCATACATGCTTCAACTGCAGAAATTTTAGATAAACGATCCTTACAGTCAAGACTTAGAGCTCGTTAACGGTTGATGTAGTTAACCACGGGTTCACCCTTCATCTGTTTTGTGTTTGTAAGCTCTAGCATACTTACAGTACGACGAGTGCTGTAGAAACGGTTGAGAAATTCTCGTTCCATCTGTTCCCAACTATCAATACCTCTAGCTCTGAGGTCTGTGTATCAATCAAATGCATACCCTTTGAGGGAATGAACGAATTGCTTGACAAGGAGATCTCCGTCTGTACCAGCACTACTGCAAGTCTCTATAAAGTGTGCGATATGTTGCTTGGGATTGCCTTTTCCGTCAAACTGTTGAAGCTTTGGAGGTTGATACCTAACCGGCATTTTTAAGATGTCAATTCTTTCTGTGTAAGGCTTTGAGAACATGCGAGCACTTTGAGAGACACCACTGTATCGTTCTCTTCTACAACTCCCTATCATGTCTTGAAGTTGTTGGACAGAAAGTGAGGCAACGGAGGCAGCATCAATTGTTGAATTGGCGGACACGTCATTTTGATCATCAATTGGAGTATTTTCTGGCATGGAATTAGAATAAGGAATTCGGCCTTTGCTTGACTCAGCATTGTCACCACGCAATTTTAACTTTTCTGTTAGCGAGGCAATTTTCTGATCTTACTCCTTGAGAAAGTGTTGTAATCTTTCAATTGCACGGGCTATAGTCGTCAATTGCTCTTCGTACGAGGTAGTACTCATCACCATGATTGGCATAGTGATGGAGTCAGAAAAAATCTTTGGCCTTGGGTGGACTAGCCTTGAACTTGAACTTGTGACTGGAGCAACCTTTGAGGTTGTAGGAACCTTCCTCCTTACCCCCAGTAAGGTGAAGGCGGTATGAGCTTGAATTGTTAGGTGGAAAGATTTGGCGGATTTGACGAAATTTACTTTTACCGCGTCGTGTTGCCTTTTGGTAGGAACGGATGCTTTGTCTATGTTTCGCATCATTGGGCTTGCAGAGATGTTGGTACCACTTGACGAAGTTGTAACCTTCTTGCCGCCTTTTGTGGTGGTAATGATGTTTTCCGTCACGACTGCGATGCCCTTGGGAGTATTCTTGTTCTTCGTCTGAATCTTGTTGGAAGGCATAGAATTTGACGATGAATTCATTGAGAATTTGATGTAGGAGAAAGAGATGAGAGGTAGAGGATGTCCCACCGGGCGTGCTAGAAATTTGTACACACAAATTTTGTAAGCCTGCAAATAGAAACAAAATATGGAGCAAATAGTAATTTATTAATTTGGAAATTTTGAGTACAATCCTCTATAATAATATTCTTTACAAAGAAGACAGTCCTCTGATTCGATCTCCTTTTTGGTTGATTGGATTCAAGGGCTGCACGAGCTTGATCTTGAATCACCGTGGATTTTTGGATGAAGAACGGCACGATTTGATGTGCTTGGTGTTCTTCGTCTTCAGAGAGGATTTGTTGAATTTGGTGAAGAACGGCACTACTTTAGATGTGCTTGATGTTCTTCACTTTTGGGTTTTGATTCTGAATTTGTGCCTTTAACTTCTGGGTCTCTGGATTTTTGAGTCTCTGGATTTCTGGACTTCTGAATTCTAAATCTGTTTCTGAATTTCTGGATTTCTGAGTTCTGAATTTGTGTCCTTTGTTGAATTTGAGGAAGAATAACACGTCTTTGGGTGTGCTTGTTATTCTTCGTCTTTAGAAAGGAGAGAATTTGTTGAATTTGGTGAAAAACGACACGACTTTGGATGTGCTTGGTGTTCTTCGCTTTCAGGTTTGCCCTCGGGATTTCTGGCCCTCTGGATTTTTGATTCTCTCAATTTCTGGACCTTCTGGATTTCTGAGTCTTAGATTTCTGGACTCTGAATTTCTGTCCCCCTTCCTTCTTCCTCCAGGCCTCTATTTATAGGCTTTTTGGATCCATAGGATGATAACATGTGTCATCTCCTGATAAGGATAATAATAACCGGGCTGACCTGTTATATTAAAATTAATTATTCCAAGTATATTTTATTAGGAATAATTATCTTTTGATTTAATCATCTGGGCTGGGCTAAGTAAATAATTTACGTGGACCAAGTCTGGATCAATTAAATAACATAATTAAACATTAGGCCTAAATTTAATGGGTCCATTTGTTAAAACCAAAGCCCACTAAATAGAGTGTCTATATCGTCAATTTTCAGTAAGTTATTTTACACATCCTGCTGAATGGACTTGACTCCAAACTCGACCTAAACTTCTGCTAAATACGGAATAAATAAAAAAATATATATATTTTCCTTAAAATCTTTTCCTAAGAAAATATTTGTATGTCAAACGCTGCGGAAGAGCCAATAGATTAAAATAATAATAATAATATTAAAGGCACATTCTCCTGATTTATCAATTTGACTGAGAACAAGTTGGACATAAAAAAAAAATAAAAAAAAAAAACACCCTCCTAAAATTCCTCGCGCTAAAGAGATATATATATAAGCACATCAAACACGCACGACATTGAAGGTGAACTTTGATTCAAAGGAATACTAGTTGAAATGGAAAAACAAAATAACACATCAAAAAGTCAAAAATTCTAATGCCGTGCATGATACTAGTTGAAAGTCAAAATAACACATCAAAAAGTCAAAAGGAATACTAGTTGAAATGGATCCAGTTGGTCCAGTTTCTTTTTTCTTTGGCCGCTTTGTCATATAGTCGTTTCCAAATCATAATTTATGTTTGGGTTTGCTTCATTGCTTCAGTAGTAGGTGACAATCTGGTTAAATCAATTTAACTGGATCGATGTCTTTTAAGAACTCCGAGAGATTTCTATAGAAAAATTCAGGCCTAATGGTGCTGTTGGAAGCTTTGTTTTGTAGAGTATCAAATAAATTTTATGAGGTAGATGAACAGTGACTATGATGGGTTTTCAATTTAAATCAATTTTAATAATTGTTTTGGAAGTAAGATTGAGGGTGAGAGTTTGAAAAAAATTTCGAAAAGAGTTTGAAAAATAATCGGTAAAATTTTCAATTTTTGATGTGACAAAAAGATTGTTATGGGAATCTGAACTGGACCTCAAGTTAACTTGACTACCACAAGTTGTATAGAAAATTCCACAGCCTTGCCGCTAAAATTCCACAAGTGACTTGACTCCCACAATTTGGATAGAAAATGTGTGGCTAATAGTCCCAAAGCCAGTCATTGCTGCTAAAATTCCACAAGTTGACTTGACTCCCAGACACGCGTCTTTGTTTCTTTGATAGACTCTGTTTTATTTTGACTAAGCCCGGAACAAGGAATCATGATATATAGCATTCATTTTCTAACTTACACATTCACATCCTCTGATTTTGCAACCTCGAAAGTAAAATAATCAGTGTTTTGATTTCTTCACCATACAAGAGAACCAAAGATCCCCAATTCACTCCAACCTACACATGGCTCCAATATTCTCTCTGTTTCTTGTTTTGATGACTGAATTTTCATTAGCAACAGCTCAACAAAGAAACTCCAACATAAGCCTAGGCTCTTCTCTCTCTCCAGCCTCTAGCAACTCATTTTGGTCCTCCGGTTCTGGCCAATTTGCATTTGGGTTCTACCCAAATGGTGATGGCTTCTCCATAGGCATCTGGTACGCAACAATTGCCCAGAAAACAGTCATTTGGACAGCGAACCGAGATGATCCACCATTTCGCAGAGATAGTAAATTGGTTTTGAGTAATGATGGAAGGCTGATATTGCAACAGGGGGAGGACCCTGAGAAAATAATTGCCGTTGGGTCCGAGATTGGTTCATCAGCTTCCATGCTGGACACCGGCAACTTTGTTCTCTATAATTCACGTTCAGAGATCATATGGCAGAGTTTCGACGCTCCAACAGACACCCTTTTACCCCGTCAGCAGCTTCGCCAACGGCAAGAACCGAATGAGTTGTTCTCTAGCATCTCTAAGTACAATCACTCCACTGGCAAGTTTCGGATGTTAATGCAGTTGGATGGATACCTCGCGCAATATCCAACAGGCAGCCCGAATACAATAGAATATGGTTACTGGGATTCGGGAATATACGGAGCCGGAAACAATGTGACATTGAATCTTGATGACAATGGCCGATTATACTTGCTTAACACCAGTGGCAATATAAAGAATCTATATAATGGAGGAGTTGTCACTGATAAACTGATGTACCGCATGACACTCGATGCAGATGGAATATTCAGGGTTTACTCATATGGTTTGAATCGGAGTGATGATGATTGGAAAGTTAAGTGGTCATCTTCCGACAACAAGTGTCTTCCTAAAGGCGTGTGTGGGGAGAATCAATATTGTACCTTGATGAATCAAGAAGCTGTTTGTACATGTCCTCCTGGTTATGTTTTGATCGACGAGAGCCGGAATGACTCTGGCTGCAACAGAAATTATGCTAGGGATGGGAATGTTTCACTTAATTTTTATGAGTTAGACAATGTAGTTTGGTTCAATGGTTCGTATTCCATACTCAACAGCCCGAGCAGATTTGCTTGCGAAGATCAGTGTTTGAAAGATTACTACTGTGAAGTTGTGCTCTATAAAGATAACAAGTGCATGAAACAAAACCTTCCACTAAAATTCGGAAAATTTCAGCAGAATGATCAAGTAATTACACTAGTCAAAGTAAGACGCAGCAAAAAATAAAAGAAGTCGAAAGTTCTTATTGCTAGTGTTGCGGTACTAATTGTTGCTTTTACTGTGCTAGCGATATTGAATAATGAAACCAGCTTATTTCATGCTATATTGAATAATGAAACCATGCTATATTGTTGCGGTACTAATTTTTTATGCCTAGGATCCATGCTATATTGAATAATGAAACCAGCTTATTGCAAGTTCCTTTTTTCCCAGTATGATGTATTCCTTTTGTTGAGGGCTTTTCTGCAGATGAAATGAAATGGCACAAATAAATTCTCTATCTAAACTTCAACGTAGTTTGGGTATCAAATCTATTAGTTTGAATAAATATTCCCATGGATATGCAATTGCTTCAAGTTTCCTGATGGGCAAAACAGAGTCATTCGTGACACGGCAGAATTTCTTCAATTAACGGAGTGGAAACAAAAGATTGGCTGACGGTTAGAAATTAAATTTTATTATATTTTTAAAATGTCTTTGAAGGTCATGGATGTTTTTTTATTTGGTGTTTAATTTTATATTTATGTGAGTTTTTATTGGAGTTAGTGGGGGGCATGAGAGTTACAACTAGTAATGGTCATATTAGTGGGTTAGTGGAAGTTTTGCCTACTAAATGTTATATTAGTGGGGTGTTAATTTTCATTTACATTTATGTTTTAAAGCTTATATAAACCCATGTATTTTACCCATTTTCAAATCAAGTGAAATAAAAAGTGTTTTCCTCCATTTTTAATCTCTTCCAAATAGTATAGTATTGTGTGTGTAACTAGGTCACTATTTCCAACAAAGTGGTATCAGAACTAGTTTGTGAGAGAGGAGAAATGGCAAACAATTTGGTTCCATTTCAAATGTCTCGATTCACCAAAGATAAACCAAAGATAATTATGAAAATTGGTGTATCCATATGAAGGCAATTTTGGGAGCACAAGATGTGTGGGAAGTTGTTTCCAAAGGTTATGATGAGCTAGAAGATGAGGCAACTTTGTCTCAAGTCGAAAAAGATATTTTACAAGCCATGAGAAAGAAGGACCAAAAGGCGGTGATAACCATCCATCAATGTTTGGATGATGGAATGGTATAAAGAGTTGCTAGTGCAAAAAATGCAAAGCAACTATGGGAGATTCTTCAAAATTTCTTCTAAGGAATTGATAAAGTGAAGAAAGTTCGCCTCCAAACGTTACAGGGTGAATTTGAAGCATTGCATATGAAAGAATCTGAATCAATTTCAGATTATTTTTTGAGGGTTCTGGCTATTATAAATCAACTAAGGAGATATGGCGAAACCACCATGACTGATACAAGGGTCGTTGGAAAGATCCTTCAGTCGTTGGATTCCAAATTCAATTACATTGTTATGGCCATTGAAGAGTCAAAGGATTTGAATTCCATGACTGTTGATCAACTCATGGGTTCGTTGCAAGCTCATAAAGAAAAGGTAGTGAAGAAACAAGAAGCTTTGGAGCAAGTACTACAAACAGAGTTTTCGTTAAACGAAAGAGACGAAAAACATGGAGGAAATCAAAGGGGCCAAGGACTTGGAAATGTACGTGGCCGAGGAAGAGGAAGAGGCCGTGGAAGAGGAGAAAGAAGCGGTCAACACGCAACCAACAATGAAGAAAAAGTTTATGACTCACAACAAATAAGAGGTCGTGGTAGAGGAAATTACTCAAGGTCATATGGAATGAGGTATGATAAGTCTCAAATTCAATGTTACAATTGTCAAAAGTATGGTCATTATGCTTCAGAATATAGAAATGTTACTAATGATGTTGAAGAAAAGGCTAATTTTGTTGATGAAGAAGTAGAGCCAACTTTGTTGTTGGCATACAAAGGTGAAAGGAGTGATTAAGAAAATGTGTGGTATCTTGACACTGATGCTAGCAACAATATGTGTGGTAGCAAAGAAAAGTTCATTGATATTGATGAATCAATAAATGGCAAGGTGACATTTGGAGACTTATCACAAATTCTGGTAAGAGGGAAAGGTAAAATATTGATTCGTTTGAGGAATGAGCATCATCAATTTATCTCTAATGTTTATTATGTGCCCAATATAAAGAATAATATTTTGAGTTTGGGACAACTCTTAGAAAAAGGCTACAATATTTCTATGAAGGATTGTAGTCTTTCGATAAGAGACCCATTGGGTAATTTGATTGTCAATGTTCCACTGACAAAGAACTGGATGTTTTTGCTAAATATTCAAGCCGACGAGACTAAATGTTTGAAGGCTTGTTTTAATGATTTAACTTGGCTTTGGCACTTGAGACTTGGGCACTTGAATTTTGGAGGATTAGAGTTGTTGGCCAAAAAGAAGATAGTGAAGGGATTGCCTTTCATCAGCAATCCAAATCAATTATGTGAAGGATGTCTTATTGGAAAGCAATCGAGGAAAAGTTTTCCTAAAAAAGCTACCACAAAAGCTACGGCACCACTATACTTATCCATTCGGATGTTTGTGGTCCAATTTCTCCATCATCATTTGGTAAGAATAATTATTTTTTATTATTCATTGATGATTTTAGCCGAAAAACATAGGTGTATTTTCTTAAACAAAAATCGGAGGTGCATGGAATTTTTAAAAATTTTAAAACACTTGTAGAAAAACAAAGTGGCTATGATGTAAAGGCTCTTCGATCCGATAGAGGTGGTGAATTCACATCAAATAATTTCAAAAAATGAAATTCATCATCCTTTAACGGTTCCAAGATCGCCCCAACAAAATGAAGTTGCAGAAAGGAAGAACAGAACCAATATGGCTCAAAGCATGTTGAAAAGCAAAGAAATGCCTAAAGAATTTTGGGTTGAAGCGGTTGATTGTGCAGTGTACTTGTCTAACTGGTGTCTTACTAGAAGTGTACAAAACAAAACACTACAAGAAACATGGAACGGAAGAAAGCCAAATGTCTCTCATTTGCGAGTTTTTGGGAGCATTGCCCATGTGCACGTGCCAGATGAAAGGAGGACCAAATTAGACAACAAAAGAGAAAAAATGGTGTTCATTAGCTATGATGCAAATTCCAAAGACTACAAGTTGTACAATCCAAATAATGGGAAGATTGTCATTAGTAGAGATGTTGAATTTGAAGAGAAAACTACATGGGATTGGAACATTCCAAATGAAGATTATAATATTTTTTCAATTTCTAATGAGGAACAAGAAAATGAAGGCATGGAGCGGCCCATTTCTCCACCAACATCACCTCCACCACTATCAATTCAAGATCAATCAACTCCATCATCATCAAGTTCAAGCGACACACCGCTACTTCGCATAAGGAGTCTTCGTGACATATATGACAAAACAGATGAGGTAACGGAAAGGTTAGGTGATCTAACACTTTTTTGTCTCTTTGCGGATTGTGAACCCGTAGGATTTGAAGAGGCTGCATAAGACAAAAAAAATGGAGAAATGCTATGGATGAATAAATTAAATCCATAGAAAAGAATGACACATGGGAGCTTACTACACTTCCAAAAGTACAAAAGGCAATTGGTGTCAAATGGGTGTATAAAGCAAAGAAGAATGCAAATAGTGAAGTTGAAAAATCTAAAGCAAGATTGGTAGCCAAGGGGTACAACCAAAAATCTGGAATTAACTATGATGAGGTATTTGCACTCGTAGCTCGTTTGGAAACAATTAAATTGTTAATTTCTTTGGCAGCTCAAAATAATTAGAGAATCCACCAAATGGATGAGCAATCGGCTTTCTTGAATGGGTTTCTTGAAGAAGAGGTGTATGTTCAACAACCCATGGGCTATGTTGTAAGGGGGCAAGAAAATGAAGTCTTGAAATTGAAGAAAGCTTTGTATGGCTTGAAGCAAGCACCAAGGACGTGGAATAAGTGGATTGATAAATGTTTTCAAGACAATAATTTTTCAAAGTGCCTATATGAACATGCTCTTTACTCCAAAGTAAGTGAGAATGGAGATATATTTTTTGTTTACTTGTATGTGGATGATTTAATCTTCACAAGAAGCAATCCAAAAATGTTTGAAGATTTCAAAACGGTTATGGCTCGAGAGTTCAAGATAATGGACATTGGTATCAAGGCTTATTATCTTGGCATTGAGGTTAAGCAAATGAAAGATGGAATTTTCATTCACCAAGAAGGCTATGCTAAGGAAATTCTCAAGAAATTCAAGATGGAAGATTGTAAATTGGTGAACACGCCCATGGAAATTGGAATTAAATTGTCAAGAGATGAAGATGGAGAGACGGTGGATCCAACATTTTTCAAAAGTCTTGTTGGAAGCTTGAGATACTTAATATGCACAAGGCTGGACATATTATTTGCAGTTGGGCTTGTTAGTCGGTTTATGGAAAGACCAACCATAACTCATTTCAAGGCGGCTAAAACGATTCTTCGTTACATCAAAGGTACCCTTGATTTTGGGTTATTTTATTCATTTTCTAATAATTTCAAGCTTGTGGGTTATTCTAATAGTGATTGGGCCGGAGATTTGGATGATAGAAAAAGTACTTCTAGCTATTGTTTTTTCATAGGAAATGTTACTTTTACATGGTGTTCAAAGAAGCAACCCATTGTCACCCTCTCAACTTGTGAAACAGAATATGTTGCAGCCACTTCATATGTTTGTTAAGCAATTTGGTTGAGGAATTTGTTAAAGGAATTACACTTGCTACAAGAAGAGTCAACGGAGATATTTGTGGACAACAAATCAGCAATTGCTTGGCTAAGAATCCGGTGTTTCATGAACGAAGCAAGCATATTGATACAAGATTTCATTTCATTAGAGAATGCATAACCAAGAAAGTGGTGGAGCTTAAGTTCATCAAGTCACAAGATCAAGTTGTGGATATTTTCACCAAGCCCCTCAAGTTTGCAGATTTTCACAAGTTAAGGAGTTTGCTTGGAGTTAAAAAAAAATCAAGTTTAAGGGGGGGGGGGGGTGTTTGAAATTAAACTTTATTATATTTTTAAAATGTCTTTGAAGGTTATGGGTGCTTTTTTATTTGGTGTGTAATTTTATATTTATGTGAGTTTTTATTGGAGTTAGTGGGGGGCATGAGAGTTACAACTAGTAATGGTCATGTTAGTGGGTTAGTGGGAGTTTTGCCTACTAAATGTTATGTTAGTGGGGTGTTAATTTTCATTTACATTTATGTTTTGAAGCTTATATAAACCCATGTATTTTACCCATTTTCAAATCAAGTGAAATAAAAAGTGTTTTCCTCTATTTTTATTCTCTTCCAAATAGTATACTGTTGTGTGTGTAACTAGGCCACTATTTCCAACACTGATGTTGTGAACTCATTGAATTTGTCACTAATCACTCCCAAATACTTTATCCATGCTTTGTTGATTTGTTTAGTTTATAACATATTAAGAAAAAGATATTCACACCAGTATCAACACAAAATCTGCATGTAGTTAATAATCTTGAAGGTTGACATTGAATTTTAATTGAATCGTTCATGCCAAATATCTGATTATCACACCTGGTGTGGTGTCCTTCTGCATTCTTGACACACTGCATCAGATACTCTTATTGGTGAGAGATTGATTGTTATTTGCTGACAAGACATAGGGGTGGCAAACGGACGGGTTGGGTTTGGGCAAGGTTAAATATGGACGGATTCAAAATGGGTTGTAACCCATATTCAACTCGTTTGTAATGGGCAAATATGCGTTAGGTCAATCTTAGACCAAAATTTTCATCCAAATCTAGGGTTTTTGAGTATGGGAATTTTATTTTGGGTCTATTACATATCATGCATTATTATTTGATGTACATCTATGTGAGTACATGTTTGTTTTGTGGTTGTAATTGGTAAATTTGTGTATATATATATATATTGTGGCGACCCTGGATTTTTAAACCAAGTGTGTCTTGTAGTGAACCAAAAGATGACCCGATAGTGGATCCGAAATGTGGAAGTGAAAGAAGTAAAATGGCCTCAAGAGATGTACGTCATCCCTAAGGCACCAAAGTGGCTCCCCATGAAGCCACGGAACTCAGTTGAGCCAACAAATGAAGCAAGAATGGCAACCCGAAAAGAAATGAACCAATGGCAAAATGGTTATTCCAAACTGAAATGGGTGCCATCGTGCATACCATTGGCAAGACAACAAAAAATGAACGAAGTTAGACTTAAGAATCGCCTAATTCGGACTCTGGACGGAAAAGATATGAATTTAAAACAAAGTGGCTTTCCCCGTTTAAGACATACCACGACACTATCTTACTAGAACTGGAATAACTCTCACTACAGGTGGAGTTTTGATGAATGGTTGGTACCATTGGAAAGCTAACTTTGAGCTCATGAACTTATACTCAAGAATGAACTGATTTGGATAAGAAATAAAAGAGGTATGGTCTTCCAAAGTTGGAACAACAAGGCTGTCCAAGGGAAGCTGAGAAGGGGTGGTTCCAGGGAGAATCAGCGGACAAAAAATGTAACCATCAGCCGGCCAAAACTCAACCGTCGGCTGGCCGAACCCCCATGGTCAGCCGACCGAAATGCCTAAAATCCCAAAAAGGCTACTGGAATGGTCTCGAGGGATTCGTCAGCCGACCGATGAAGCTCCATCAACCGACTGACACACCCGCTGCTGCGATGAAAAGCTGCTGCAATGTGTGGAAATGGTGCTTGGTCCATCTCCAAGGTTCTACATGCTTTCTACATGATCCAAACACGTTTCAAAACATTTCCTAGCCTCATTCAAGCATCTAAAACATGCCAAACCAAAGAGGAACTCAATTGACACCCCAATGCAAGGTTTTTGTATAAAAACTTATAAAATCGCCCAAAAATAGTTCCAAAGTTGAAACTCAAGAGTTTTGTGAAATGAGGACATGCACGCAAACGTAAAAAGACATTTAGAACGCGTTCCAATGGTCTGCGGCCTCAAAATAACCCCAATCCAAAATATGACCTCTCAACGGCTAAAAATACCTTAAAATGCCATAAATGGAACTATAATGCAAAACCTAGAATGAAATGGTGTTTGGCCCTTGGCCACACCTCATACATGATCAGAGAAACCCTGTGAAAGAAACAGAATGGAATTCCCACACCCAATGCAAAAGTTATGAAGCAATGACTTCGCATTTTCTAACATTTTTATAATAAACCTTGAAAATGAAAGTGTATAGAATACAAGATACATGCCATTGCCCTTCGGTCTCATCTTATACATGTCAAGTACATTGCAAAAGGTGTACTTATGTACACATTATATATTTAGAACAAAATTACAAGTTTTGTCATACGAAGCTGCAAATAAGATTTTATGCCAACATTTTCATGAAAATGATACTTCAAGTCTACGAAGCTTCCATGGTATAGTGTGCATCCCAAATCAAGATCCTTGTACCTGAAAAATGTCCTCACCACGTGGGTAAGTAACATAAAGCTACTCGTAGGAGATGAGCATGCATCGACCTAACATTTTACAAATATATCACCTTAAGGTGAAACATGTTTAAGGGGCTCATGCCACCTAACGTCTATGTCAGAGTGAGACTCATGGAACATCCTAAGCTACTCATGCAATTTAAAGTGAATAACGACATACAAGTATACATGCTCAAGTACACTAAGCAATGTTAAGACATGTTATAAAACATACAAGTATACATTTCCAAGTGTACTAAACCATATTAAACAAATTATGGAATGTCTAAGCATGCATATACAAATATACAATTAACATGGAAAACTCATGAATCAAATATACAGGCACAAGTATGCTAAGCTAAATGAATTATGCATAAGACGAGCATACATGACACGAGCATACATAATGAAGTCCGATTGCACAAATCAAACGTACAATGCGTGAGTATATTAATTAGGGTTTAGATACACAACCAAGGATACAAGTTCAAGTATGCTAAATAAGATCTAAATGCATAACACAAGTATACAATTTCAAGTATACTACATAAGATCTAAATACACGAAGCCAGTATACAGTCTCAAGTATAATAAATAGGATTCAAATACCCAAAGTAAGCATTAATTCTCAAGCTACAAGTAATCCATAATTAACAACTTGAAATTAAATGCGAAATCAAATAGTGGAAAGACTAGGATCCCTGGCTGCAGACTAATCGAGTTATTCCGGGTTACTAGCCCCCAAGGTACTACCTAATGCACACGTGTATAAGTTATTCCAGGTAATTACGACTCACAAGGTACTACCTACTACGCACTTCATATGACTTAGGAAGCTCACGAATCCGTACTAGGGCCAAACCCTAGCCATCACATGAACATGATCCTTACAAGCCTCCAAAAATAATAAGTTCAAAACTTATGCAAAATCAATAAGTTAAACCAAACTTATACATCTCAAATAATGTCTAGAAATGAATTTACATGCACATGCAAGGTTGAATCCACACAAACCATGTCCTAGAGTTCAAGTCTACAATGACATTCACAATGTCGAATCTTCAGTGTGCGGTTCGTTACACCCTATGACAATTTCATTTCAATATTAAAATGCAATCTCATCCAAACGATCCTTAATTCAAATATGTTAAACAACATGGTATGGTCATAACACAAACCAACTCAAAAACTAATTTGGATCATTGAGACAACAAGATAGAGTTTAATTGAAACATGTTAATTAAATCTCTAGATTTTCTAAAACAACCCCAAATGGCCCCAAATGGATGTATACAAGTGAACAAGCCCAAGTCACTACCATTATCAAGTTAAAACTCAATCAAACTAGTGGAACCATTAATTAGATTTTAATTAGTTCATTTAATTCAAAAGCTCTAGATTTATAAACTTATCTAAATGCTCTCAATTTAACATAGGTTAGAGAACATGCCAAGGCCTATTTTAATCTCACATTACAAGTTGATTTCATACTTGTTTCAACTATGTGAATTAAACTTTCATAAAAGATAAATATTAAATAAGTTTTGCAATTATTCAAATGCTCCAAATTTAATATATATTACTCAATATATCAAGAAGAAAATTTTATTTTTTCTCTTTAAGTCCCCTATTTATAGAAAATCTCAAAAAGTGCCCCGAAAAAGTCCTGCCGGGTCCCGAAAAAAGATTCTAAATGATAAAATATGAACAACGGAAGAAATGATGTCAAAAACCGAGTCCCGAGTAAAGAGATATGCCCCAAACAAGTTCGGCGGCAACTGGGTCCAAAAACCTTAAAACTGGAGAAAAATGACCAGAAGGAAATTCTAAGAGTACACGACTCGATGAAATATGAAAATCAATCCCGTACGAGGATTTAGGATCAGAACAAGGTATTTTGCAATAACTTTCGTTAATTGCACAATGGCCCCTCCAAAAAATGAAAACTGCACTAATGACCCAGAATGAAAATATCTTCCAAAAATATTTTCTTAAAAACCCCTAAAATAAAATATCTTCAAAAGATATTTACAAAAAACACCCCAAGAAAATAAAAAGATTCTGAAAAACTTTGCATCCATGCCCCTTTGGATACCGGGAGCAACCAGAGTACTTTTATGCAAAAGTAAGGATACATATTTCGTGGAAACCACTTAGAATGAAGATACGTGAAGTCAAAAACCAACTCCGAACACAACGAGTGAGGTTATGCCAACAAAGTGACAAACGAGGAAAAGACAAAATAGGGAAAAAGACAAAATAGGAAAAATGACGAAAAGTGAATAGTGTCGAAAAACGAAAAATGTGGAAATGACTCGGTCCTCAAAGGAAGTTGTCAATCCAAAGGAAAGAGTCTCAGAAACCATTTTCGAGCACTCAAGACGACACTAAACGATAAGAAACTGAACTCAGAAAAGAAATTTCAACGAAAAAAATTCATCTGTAAAATTCTAAAGAAGAAGGAAATGACCGGGTCATTACATATATATATATATATATATATATTATAATACTATAAGATATTTTAGTTGTCATAGGACCCACACCATTATAAGTCATTACAAATGACTTATTCATTACACACTCTTAGTTATTATCTCTCTCTCTCATGCCAGTATCTCTCCTTCTTTCTCTAGTGTTTTTTTATTTTATTTTTTATTTTTTACCACACTTTTAGCCTAGATCTACCTTAAGCATTTGGGAATTTGATTAAGCCGCAAAAGGGAAAGTTGACGAGCAGGTTGAGGGCTTCGTATTGATAGCAGGAAAGAACCATTTGGAGCATTTTCTAATTTTCCAATTTGGGTGCAATTTGGGATCTTCTTCTATATTTGAGGTAGTGTTCTAATTCACATGTTCTTTGGCTTTGGTGAAATTTTCCCTTTTAATTTGATTATTTTGCCTATGGCTTTGAAGGTTTGTATATCATTGTGCTCTATGTGACTGTGGTTAAAAATACATGTTACTCGGAATAATATGATGAAGCATGCTAAACTAAAATCAATGTTTGCGTTGTATGTGTACGAATAATGCTGAAATTTCTTTCTTTCTTTTTTTGTCAAGTCATGAGATATAACTATTATGTTGGATGTATTGGAATTGTTATGAAAAAGTACGATGCGTTTTATTTCTGGAATTTCTATAGAGGCACGTTATAATGTTGTGATTGATTTCAAATTATGAAAATTAGTATAATGTCATGATTGTATATGGCATAAGACATTCATGCATTTCATTGGGAATGAAAAGGAAAAAAATTTGTTTTAAAAGCAAATAAAATTAATTTTGGGGAAATGTTTTGAAAACGGTTGGAACAGTGAAACGGAGATGTTTTGAAAAATGGGGTGCTACATTTGGCATATCATTGCATTACATTGGCATGCATTGTATTCATGTGGTTGAATGGTATAAATTGAAATTGTAGTAGTTGTTGTTGTTGCTATATTTTTCTCCCTATGGCATGATCCCGTTTACTTTTATACTATGCTTTACGTGGATTCACGGGGTCATTAAGAGGTGTGTCTTAATACCTCCTACTGAGCTGTTCACTACAAGAAATATCATTTTCACCGGCGGTTTTTATCTGTCCGCCGCTGTTAATATATTTTTTTTGGTGTTTAGAAAAAACTGCCGCTATTGAATTTTTTACCGGCGGTATTTCATAAACTGTCGAAAAATATTAATTATTTCCAATAGTGCTTTTAAAAGGGCTGAAAATAATTAATTATATTCGGCAGTGTGTTTAAAAGCGCTAAAAATAATTTATTATATCCACGCGGTTATACAAAATGTGCCGATAATAATTTAATTATAATTTATTTATTTATTATTTTTTCCTAAAAGCAGGCTTTTGGGTAGCTTATTGCCTATACTCACACATAAACGCTCTAATTTCTCTGCCTCCATTCTACTCTCTCACTGACCCACGACTTCACGACTTGGTGGTGCCTTTGGTGAGGATCACGGCGGCGGTGGTCGATGGTGGCATTTTGGATATCTGGATACTGGTGGTTGTTGAGTGGGGCTACTATTTTGCGATATAATTATAATAACATATATATATATATATATATATATATATACATATATATATTTATAAAAAAAATAATAATAAAAAAAAATAGATGAAGTTGGAATTAGGGAAGGCACCAACTCGTGCTCAACTATTTTACACAACACATAAGTGCAAAAAGGATGGCAAAGCTAGTGATGAACATGCTGCCAAAATGATTGTAAGTATATTTTTTGGACCATTAATATATTCTTTCTTACTTAGTTTGATTAAGTGTATAATCTGAATACTAAAATTTATTATATTTGATGTTTTCTATCTTTTTGTGTTTCCTTATCCATTCTATGTACACAACTAGAAGAGTTTGCTGCAACTCAACCTTCTAACCTAGATGAATCTTCACCCCACTATTTTTATGACCAAGTTAGGGGGGAAGAAAGAAGGGGCCTGGCCAGGGCAATGTGTCGTCGCACCACCACCGTCAAGCTTGATGAGTGTGTGCACTATAAGGCGAGGGCTAAGAGTTTTACATTTATAGAAGCCACTACTACCTTTCATTAAAAATATAGCTAGGGCGAGTAGGGATCGTCCCAAGGGATTTATGAAGATCGAGCAATGTGGTGGAATAGTTATTAGGGCTAGTAGGTCGAGTGATCAAACAAATAGTTAGTTGGTTAATTAAACTGCAACTAAATTAAACTAAGTAATTGAATGTGACAAAGAATAAGTAAGAGAGAGAGATCTTGGGGTTTAGGGATCACCACCAAGCAATGCATTTCTATATCATTGACAAGTAATTAATGAGGGCAAATGGTGTGTTGCAATATTGGTGTGTGTGTGTGTTTGGTTGATTCAACAAGCAAAGATGACTAGTGAAGCATGTATTGTCTAAACATCATGTGAAAGGCACAATATATCTAAGCAATGAAGCATATATTGTCTAAACAACATGTGAAAGGCACAATAGATCAAAACAAGTCATTAATCCTTTCATTAAGCTCACAATCTAAATACAACACAAGGATAGAGACATATGCTACTTGCATGCAAAAGCTTGGATCATCAAACAACAAGCATAGATTGTCCTCCCATTTAACACTACACTACAACTACACTACATCTACACTACTAGCATGAAAATAAACTAGGAGAGAGGCACAATCCATCAAGGAATAAGTATGAACCATCAAGAGAATCACAAGAGCATTCCTTTAAGCACTATGTTTTGACAATCTCTAAATCTATAGCATCAATACACATAGACATGCATCAATAACACAAAATCTAGAGACAATCACATGAACATCTATTCTAGCATACATAGACATATGGATAGAATGAAATGATCAATTGGAATCATTAAACCACATAAATCATGGAATAAACAAGATTTAAATATATCAAAGTGTCAAAACATTAATTACAACACTAATCCCTCAATAATACACAAGATTAAGATATAGAAAGCATGCTTGGGGTTAACTCTAGCCCCAAGAGGATGTCTAGCCACTCATGGTGATGTTGCTCCAACCCTCAAAGGCTAATTCCATGGAAGAGGCTTGCTCCTTGGTTGATGAAGAGTCTCCAATAGTGTCTCTAGCTTCCTTCTCCTCTAAACTTCCTCTCCAAGAGATTAAACCCTAGAATAGTCTATATGCTCAAAAATTGAATCATATTCCTTTTATAGGTAGGTCAAGTGGTATACAAATTAGCTGGGGTTGTACAAAGAATATTCTCTAATGATTAGGTAGAGGACAGATTACATAAGCTGGAATTTTAACTTTTTCGCACTGGAAGAAGTTCGATCGATCGAACCTTGGACTTGGATCGATCGAACGGGCTGAGATCTATCGAACTTAGGCTGGATCGATCCAACTGGTTGAGCTTTCTTTTGGGAAAAGGCAAATCCAAGATATTTTGGAGAGATATTTATGGGAAAAGGACAAAAGTGGTTAGTGGGTGGTACAGTTGTGGATAGGATCAATCATTTGAATAAGGATAAAAGTGTTCAATCAATCGAAGGGTGGTGTTGGATCGATCAAACTTTTGGACTTTATGCTTTTGGGCCAAGGTTTGGATCTATCTTGAAGTGCTGAGATCGATTATTATTCGATCGATCGAACCTTAAACTTTGATCAATCGAACTTTGCTGCTTCCCACATTTGGCTTCATTTGCTTCCCTCTTTCTCCACTTTGCTCTTTTCTTTGTTTAATCCCAGAATTGCTTCAATTAAGCTCTTATTTAGCTGATTAGTTTATTTTTGGGATAAGTGACTGAAAATGGAAATAATATGAAATCAATCTAAAACGGTAAAGTAAGATAGATAAAGGTACTAGAATGCCTAAGATTAAGGGGTTTAAATATGCACTTTTCAGTGCTCATCACACCCCCAAACTAAAATATTGCTAGTCCCTAGCAATGAACTAGAAAGTAAAGGAATGAAATGAACAACTATACAACTATGAACTAGAAAACAATAAATGGATAACGCCACTTTCGTAGGGAACATGATTGCACTTAGCACATGCAACAAGCCTTTTAAACCCCTAGGTTAGCCCTAGTGGACGAGTGAAGTCTCGTGAGGGTTTCCAGAAATGATACCCACAAACATTAAGCTCATTCTCACAAAAAAGACACCAATATTGCAAACAAGTATTGGGAGAAAACTACCTCAAGTATGCAATTTTTCAAACATTTCTAAGCAATCTCCCAAAATCTCAACATCAAGCAAGCAAATATGGTTCTCCACACATCAAGAAAATGATCATGCAAATCAAAACAACTCTAGAATCCTTTTGAGTGGACTGGCATCAAATGTGTTGCTATCTAAGTCAACTAAAGAATTAATCACATCCTTACCCTCAAACTTGCATACAAATCTAATACCGATCATCAAGACAAAAAGTGGACATTTTATTAAAGCTTTATTGTTTTAGGTGCGCTTATTCTTTTCACTCGATTATTTTATTTTTTATTTATTTTTTTATTTTTTTAATTTTTTTGGATCAAAGATGGAAGTATGGTGCAATGTGTTGATCTATTAAGCTTTCTAGCGATTCACGAGGTCAAGCATTAGATCAATGACTCCCAAACCAGGCGGCTTTAGGGCACTAGGTGTTCAGACACCCCTAAGGACTTACAAGCTCAAATCAACTAGGCTACAAATCAAGACAACCTCTATCTAATCATTTCCCACTTCTCACCTTTTTGGGAGAAGTCCTCACTTTTTTATTGCTTTTGCAACTTTTCATTTTTTTTTTTTTTTTTTTTTTGGTATTCAATTATTAACCTAGAGTTTGGGCCCTCCACCTTTCGGTGCGAGAAGTTCAGTGCTTGATGAGGCTAGAATCCCAGCTACTTAGTGAAAGGGGTTGTTATCCACCTTTATCAAGAATGAAAGCTTTCAATGCACTACTAGCCCAATTGGGATATAACCAATTCAATAATCAATAAAGCATGTACCCCACAAATGAATGCTAATGTGCGCCTGTGCTAGTGTAGAAGACTAGAGTGAATCTCAAAACAATTACAAAATTAGGATGATGTGGACCACAAATGCGAGCAAGATATCAATCTTTCGAAAAATTTACTCCTAAATGGCATCCACAAGGCATACAAGGAGTATTGGACTCTCAAGTCAAACAATTTTTAAATTTTAAGCAATATAGTCCTCAAAAGATCAAAATCATAGTTAGATATGGACTAATCATAGAAATATCCCTCAAATACACAAGTCATGCTCAAAATTTTGAATTTAAAACTAACATTGTAAAGCACCATTCCCCCCAAACTTAAATGGCACAATTTCCTCAGTGTGCAAGAAAACAAGGGAATGAGTATACCAGTGCAACTAAGCAAGAATGATCGGGACTGAAGTATCCGAAGTGGATGGCACGGCCCCCCAAACTTGGGATGAATTGTGGTCCTGAAAATTGGCACTTAGATAAACTCATCAGATAACAAAATGGGATAATCAATGCACAGTGGACATGTAAGTGTAAATGGGATAAACAGATAAAGAAATAAGAGAGGTATAAGGGTGGTCCTAAAAATTGGGTAGCACTTTCTCACTGAAATCACTGTGATGCACCTGATGGAGTCAAACATACAGATATGAGAACATAATATATGACATCCATAACAAAAACAGATATATAAAATAGATAAAGTACAGGTACAACAAAAATATCAAAGCCAACAGACCAACTGTAAAAATAATAATGTACAGTGGCAAAAGTAAAGTGTCAAAAGGAGAGAGGAATCATGAGATAGAAAGGACTAGGAGCTCAGGAGGATTAGGTAGGACGGGCAGGTCTGGCGCCGCAGATGTCTCTGGATAGATCTCGGAACATGGTCGCGACATCCGGGCGGAAGGTAGCAATATCAGCTCTGTGGGCTGTGAGATCAGCTCGGATGGTGACAACAGCATCCCCAAGTGTCTACAAACGTACTCCAAAGCCGAGGGTCATATCTGGAGCCTCAGGCATAGATGAATCAGAAGAAAGCTCCTAAATTTGCTCCTGCTCATGAATGGGCGACCTGGCTGGAGAGTCCTACTCTATGTCATCTGCAGGGCACTCTTAAGTCTATGTCTAAATGCTCGACAGCTGGATCGACTGGTGCGTCGTCCACTGCGGGATGTGCTACTGCTGCCTCTACTGGTGCCGGTGCCTCTGCCTGGGCTTGTATCTGTGTCACCTCTAGCTCAAACTCCGCTGCAGCCACTACCACGTGGTCCTGCAGCTTGGTAATAATAGAGCAGTAGCTCTTGTTGCAATTCTTCCCGAGGAAGTGATAGGAACCTCTCTCAGGGTGCTTTCGATGATGGATGGGGTAGCGCTGATCTATGAGAATCTGGGTGATGAGGTGGCCGAAGGGAAGAGACTTAGCCCGTCTGGGCATCTCCTTGCTGATGTACTCATCATATAGCTTCCTCATCACGCTCCAGATGAGCGCGGGAATGGACACCCAGTGCCCGGTGTAGAAGGAGTAAAGGGTTTTCAGATAATCGCCCTTTCTCTGAATCTTGTGCCTGGCCATGTATATGTTTCGATGGAGAACGAAATCGGTAAACCAAAGGTCGTCGGGAAGGAATATCCGAGTGGCGAAGGTCTCGCCACTGGCATGGTGACCTGTGAGAAAAACTGCCATGTCGGCATAGGAAGACCTGAAAAGCCTCGGATATGTGTCCTGAAGCTTTAGAGGACATCTGTATGGACAGCGGCAAGAGTGGGCTAAAGAGTCCACTATAATGGTGATCGAATGGCCATCGACAGAAGTGACCATCTCGGCTATGGTACGCGCGGATGGTCGGAGGTTCTAGTAGAACAACCGTACCAGCCGCGGGTAGACCGACTCTGTGACGGGGGAAAGAATAGCGGCCAGGCCCCTCTGAATGATATCATGGTAGGCGGATCGGGTCAACACCGATCTAAAGAAGAAGGCCGTGTCGAATTCTGACTCATGGTCGAGCGTCATGTGCGCATATCGAGGCGTGGGCCTATCACGCTCCAGATGAGCTGGCTGAGCGGGTATATGTGAATGCTCAGCTCCAGTCTGCGGTGGAGATGGTGATGGAGTGAAAGCAGGATGAGCCGCAGAGGTGGATGGTATATAGTCATCCTCGGCCTCATGGGATGGTGACTGAGGTGGGGTAGCCTGTGCTGGCTCCCGTTGTGCATAAGAGGGCTCTGCTGGCTCCTCTGTCCGTGGCCTAATATGTCGGGTGGGCCCGTATTGCCTGTTGGCAACGGTCTTCCTCTTAAGCATGGCCTGCAACAAAAAAAGAAAAACTTACAATGGGAGTTAGTGCTAGAATAAGAAATTTTTAAGCACGAAATAGAAACATGTATGTCAAGTAAACTAGACAAAACAAATATGGCATGAATCTATGCAAGTGGTAGACTGTGAAACATGCTAAACAATGTAAGTATAAAATGCATCCAATATGGAATATCACAGGCATTGGGCATAAATATGATAGCATGAACATAAGATATGATGAATGAATTGTGTGTGTGAGATCTGTGAAGTTTGATCGATTATAAAAAGAAGTAAGATCGATTACAAAAGTTGGAAAATAAAATAAAATATTTTTGGATTTTTTTTTTAAATGAATTTTAATTAAATTTAATTGAATAAACACTAATAATTAGAAATTAATTAAAATAGAATATTTTTGAATGTTTGAAAACTTTTTGAAAAATAAAATAAAATAAAATGAAAATAAAATAAAAGTGAAAATATTTTTGGATTTTTGAAAATTTGAAAAGTCAAAATAAAGTCAAAACAGTGAAATGAAGAACTTAGATCGATCGAAACAAGAGTTCGATCGATCAAACAGAGAGCAAAAATATGCAGGTTTATGGCTCAGAAAATTGGCTAAGTATTGGAACATGAGATCGATCGAACTTGGGAGTTGGATCGATCGAAGAACTTTCAGATCGATCTTGGAATGTTTCGATCGATCAGACAGAGAGCTGAAATATGCAGATTGATGCAGGCTCAAAATTTTTCTAAGTGTTGAATCATGAGATCGATCGAACTTGGAAGCTGGGTCGATCGAAGGTCTCTTGATCGATCTAAGAGTTAGTTCAAACGATGGGACAGAGAGGTGATTTGGATGCAGGTTTCTGCAAGTCAAAAAATTTTCTAAGTGTTGGATGCAGAATGGAGTTCGATCGATCGAACTCAAGTTTGAGATTGATAAAACTATGCAGAATGCTCATTAATGACATGAAAGCTTATGCAATCCTCACCAAAGTTCCTTGAAATGCATATGAACCAAAAACAAGTATCTAAACTTCGCAAGAAATGAAATGAAAGATAGAAATGGGGGAGGAATAGGGTTTTAACACCCTACGAATGCTTTTGCTAGTCTTTAACGTCTCTAGCAAAACATTGGGCTCTTTTAGCCCGGATCAAAGATCTTATAATGCATCCCCTCCTTGTTAGGGTGATAGATGCTTTGAACTCCACCCAACAAATAGTTCATTGAAGAACTTGTTGGATTAAGCTCAAAAGAAACCCTTGGTCCCTTGTCTATGCAATCACAACCTTTGGGCTTCCATGCCCTTTCAAAGCAAGAATTTGAAACAAAATTTTGAGAATGCAAGGTTGAAGATGATCCTTTGGAAGTTTTGGTTTTACACAAAAGCTCATTTCCTTGGCATTGAAGATCATGACATTTATCTACAACATTAACCTCTCCTTCATATTTGTCAAATGAATTGGGTGTGGGATTAAAGATATTCAACTTCACCTTCATGTGGCCAAATGAGATCTTCATTATCCCCGTCCTACAATTGATGTTGGCATTAGCGGTTACCAAGAAAGGACGGCCAAGGACAACGGGAATTTGGCTCTAGGGTTGGGAACCGGTTCCGTGTCTATGACAATGAAATCAACCGAGAAGAAAAATTTATCAATTTTTATCAAAACATCCTCAATTATACCCCTAGGCTTTTTAATGGATCGGTCGGCAAGTTGCAAAACTACCGACGTCGGTTTCAATTCACCTAGGCCCAATTTGACATAAACCGAGTATGGAAGAAGGTTAACACTTGCTCCTAAGTCAAGAAGCACCCGATTAATGCTTTGATCACCAATAATGCATGTTGTAGTGGGTGAACCGGTGTCCTTAAACTTTGGAAGAGTGTTATGTTGCAAAATTGAGCTTACTTACTCGGTCAAAACCACTTTTCTTGGTGCTTGGCTCTTGTTCTTCCGCTTTTGGGTGCACAAGTCTTTCAAGAATTTGGCATAAGCCGGAATTTGCTTGATTGCATCCAATAGTGGAAGATTAACTTTCACTTGCCTAAACATTTCCATGATTTCATTGGTTTTTGCCTTTTACTTATCTTTTGAAATGGATCCTTTTAAGGCATCCGGAAATGGAACTTTTGGTTCAAACACTTTTTCAAAATTTTCTTTTGAACTCTCTTCAACACAAGAAGTTTTCAAATCATTTTTCAACAAAACCTTTTCAACATCATTTTTCAAGACTTCTTTTCAAACACATCTTTCAAGACTTTCTCATTTACAAGGTCATGTATATGCAATGAAGGAGGAATGCGATGTGAAACGGGACGAGTGACAACTTGAGGTTACACTGGTTCATTCTCTTCATTGGACATTCCAACTTGATTGTCCATAATCTTATCACTCCACAAGTAGTCATCACATTAACATGTTCAATGGTGTGGCCTTCCGATGAGGAATGGGTTTCCACAACACATTGTTGCTTAGGTGGGGCATTAATAGGCATCTTTCCCTTCTCTCTTGCATTGAGAGTGCTTGCTATTTGCCCTACTTGGGTTTCTAGCTTCGCAATAGATTGATAGTGAGAATGAAGCAATTGAGTGTTAGCCTCTAAAGTGCCCAAAGCATTCAAAACTTTCTCTTCAAAGGTGAGACTTCTAGTATTACCTTGGGAATAAGATTGGTTGGGAAAATGAGAATTAGTAAATTGATTCCCTTATGATTGATATGGTCTATAACCTTGGGATCCTTGATTTTGAAGTGGAGGTGGAATGTACTTCCCTTAAAAACCGCCTTGGGAAGGGTTTGAGCCCTCTCCTTAGTTTTTTTAAGAGAAATTCGGATGATTCTTCCAACTTGGATTATAATGAGTACCATAAGGATTGTTCCCTTGGTTCACAAAAGCTGCATTGACTTGTTCATTAGGTTCATTTTGCACGTGTCCGTGGGGATAATGAGAAGTAGAATGAAGAACACTAGAACAAGTCATACATGTTTCATTTGATGCACCATGAGAATGGTTAGGGAAGGAAGATACTTGGTTCGCCGAGTTTTGGTTAATCAAAAATTGATCAAACCTTTGAGATAAAGACTTCATTTCGGTGGCTATTTCATTTGAATGGTCGACTTGATGTAAGCCAACACTCTTCCTACCTTGTGAATTTCTACCATTCTTGGATGATAGTGTTCTATGCAAAGAATTTTCACTCATGCTCTCATAGAGACACCACACGTCATCCTCATGCCTATCAATGTATGAGCCACCCATGGAAGTATCAACCATACCCTTATAGGTGTCCAATAAGCTCTCAAAGAAGTATTGAACTAATTGCCATTTGGGCATGTCATGATGTGGACACTTCCTAAGCAATTCATTGAAGCGTTCTCATGCCTCATGAAACGTTTCTCCATCCCCATGTGAAAATTCTCGAATTGAGATTCTCATGGCATTGGTCTTAGAAACCGGATAGTACTTCTTCAAGAACTCTTGTTGCATTTCTGCCCAAGAAGTGATTGAAAAAGGCCTAAGATTGTTAAACCAATACTTTGCCTTGTCTTTTAAGGTGAATAGAAAAAGTTTGAGTCTTAAAACCTCTTCCGGCATGTCCATATATTTTACGATGGAACATACTTCAAGAAACTCATCCAAATGCTTGTAAGGTTCTTCACTTGGAAGTCTATGATAGTTAGGAAGCATTTGAATGGTTTGTGGCTTAATTTCATAATGATGTGCTCTAAATAGAGGCAATTGGATGCATGTAGGTGCATTATACTCATTAGGCACATAATGGTCTCTTAAAACAAGAGGTGGATTAGGTACTTGAGGTGCAACATGAACACCTTGGTTTTGAATTCCTTGATTGTTGATAGAAGGTTATGTAACATACATTGGCCTTGGCATTCTATATGGAACTTGGCCTTGTTGTTGTGGTGGTTGGTGAATGAATGGCCTAGGCATGCCTAATGGTACTTGTATGTTCTCATTTTGCACATTGGGATGAAGGATACCTTGTTGGTCTATGTGACTAAGGTCCTCAACTTGATTATCATTATGGTCATCCATTGATAGATTGGCTCTATTTGAACTTCCTCTTCCCCTAGGATTTCTAATGATAGATTCAAGATGCAAATCAAGAGGGACAAGAGTTGGTCTCAATGAATGACGTCCATGCATGCATAATGCAAAATACAACAAATATAAAGAATGATAAACACTATGCCTTCACAACAATGCAATTAGACTTCTTCCACAAACACTTAATTCATACTCCCATGCTTTAACAACAATGATGCAAGACAATTAAAAATAAGCCTCCATGCGGGCCGACGATTTAACTAAGGGATTGAGTAAAGAAAGTCTCACAAAGGTCCTTTAGCACTTCAACTCCAAATTTAAAGCTTAGCTTAGCAATATTTTTTAGAATTTTTAGCTTTTTACTTTCTTTGCTTGCTTGAATGCTTGATGGCTCCTTTGCTTGCTTCCTCTCCAACAATTCACCTAGTCAAGTAAGAACAATATAATAAGTAACCAAAAAGAAAAATAGAAGTAAAGTAAAGATATGATCAAAAGAGTACTAATCCTAATCAATTCCATAAATCCGACGTTGCCAAATCTAATCAATCAAATCCCCGGCAACGGCGCCAAAAACTGGCCGGGGTGATGTGTCGCCGCACCACCATCGTCGAGCTTGATGAGTGTGTGCACTATAAGGCGAGGGCCAAGAGTTTTACATTTATAGAAGCCACTACTACCTTTTACTAAAAATATAGCTAGGGCGAGTAGGGATCGTCCCAAGGGATTTGTGAAGATCGAGCAATGTCGTGGAATCGTTATTAGGGCTAGTAGGTCGAGTGATCAAACAAATGGTTGGTTGGTTAATTAAACTAGAGAGCAACTAAATTAAACTAAGTAATTGAATGTGACAAAGAGTAAGTAAGAGAGAGAGATCTTGGGGTTTAGAGATCACCACTAAGCAATGCATTTCTATATCATTGACAAGTGATTAATGAGGGCAAATGGTGTGTTGCAATATTGGTGTGCGTGTGTGTTTGGTTGATTCAACAAGCAAGGATGACTAATTTAGTATGTATTGTCTAAACATCATGTGAAAGGCACAATATATCTAAGCAATGAAGCATATATTGTCTAAACAACATGTGAAAGGCACAATAGATCAAAACAAGTCATTAATCCTTTCATTAAGCTCACAATCTAAATACAACACAAGGATAGAGACATATGCTACTTGCATTCAAAAGCTTGGATCATCAAACAACAAGCATAGATTGACCTCCCATTTAACACTACACTACAACTACACTACATCTACACTACTAGCATGAAAATAAACTAGGGGAGAGGCACAATCCATCAAGGAATAGGTATGAACCATCAAGAGAATTACAAGAGCATTCCTTTAAGCACTATGTTTTGACAATCTCCAAATCTATAGCATCAATACACATAGACATGCATCAATAACAAAAAATCTAGAGACAATCACATGAGCATCTATTCTAGCATACATAGACATATGGATTTAATGAAATGATCAATTGGAAGCATTAAACTACATAAATCATGGAATAAACAAGATCTAAATATATCAAAGTGTCAAAACATTAATTACAACACTAATCCCTCAATAATACATAAGATTAAGATATAGAAAGCATGCTTGGGGCTAACTCTAGCCCCAAGAGGATGTCTGGCCACTCATGGTGATGTTGCTCCAACCCTCAAGGGCTGATTCCATGGAAGAGGCTTGCTCCTTGGTTGATGAAGAGTCTCCAATGGTGTCTCTAGCTTCCTCCTCCTCTAAACTTCATCTCTAAGAGATTAAACCCTAGAATAGTCTATATGCTCAAAAAATGCATCATATTCCTTTTATAGGTAGGTCAAGTGGCACACAAAATGAGTTAGGGTCGTGCAAAGAATATTCTCTAATGATTGGATAGAGGACAGACTGCACAAGCTGGAATTTTAAGTTTTTCGCACTGGAGGAAGTTCGATCGATCGAACCTTGGACTTGGATCGATTGAACGGACTGAGATCTATCGAACTTAGGCTGGATCGATCCAACTGGTTGAGCTTTTTTTTGGGAAAAGGCAAATCCGAGATATTTTGGAGAGATATTTATTGGAAAAGGACAAAAGTGGTTAGTGGGTGGTACAGTTGTGGATAGGATCAATCATTTGAATAAGGACAAAAGTGTTCGATCGATCGAAGGGTGGTGTTGGATCGATCGAACTTTTGGACTTTATCCTTTTGGGCCAAGGTTTGAATCTATCTTGAAGTGCTGAGATCGATCATTGTTCGATCGATCGAACCTTGAACTTGGATCGATCGAACTTTGCTGCTTCCCATCTTTGGCTTCATTTGCTTCCCTCTTTCTCCACTTTTCTCTTTTCTTTGTTTAATCCCAGAATTGCTTCAATTAAGCTCTTATTTGGCTGAGTTAGCTTATTTTCGAGATAAGTGCCTGAAAATGGAAATAATACGAAATCAATCTAAAATGGTGAAGTAAGATAGATAAAGGTACTAGAAAGCCTAAGCTTAAGGGGTTTAAATACGCACTTTTCAGCGCTCATCAGGGCCGTGTTCGGAGTAAAGTGGAGCTGATAAGGAGGACATCACAATTTGAGGAGGAGACACGTGTTGCTCATGCAGAAATGAAGGAGACTGTGGAAAAGAAGCGTGCTAACCACGATGAAAAATATGAAGCTTTGAATGCAAAAATGGCTATAATTTTGCATCATATGGAACATTAAAATTCTAATGTACAAGTAAATTTTTTGTTATTGTACCTTTGAAAGCATTTAACTATATTAATATTATAAGTCCTAGTTTATTTATAATAATTATATTCTATTATGAATGTGCATATTAAAATTTTATTCTATTGTGAAGGTACCTGGTTCCTCAAGTACATTTGGTGATTAAATTTATTTTTGGTAATGAAACTTCATCCATGGTAAGCACAATAGATTTTAATTATCACATTATTTTAACCATACATGTTAAATGTCTCAATTAATTTTCCTCTGCTTAATGGTTTTTATTTAAAATGTATGTAGGGCAATTTGAAGCAAGACAACAGCCCGAGCAGATTTGCTTGCGAAGATCAGTGTTTGAAAGATTACTACTGTGAAGTTGTGCTCTATAAAGATAACAAGTGCATGAAACAAAACCTTCCACTAAAATTTGGAAGATTTCAGCAGAATGATCAAGTAATTACGCTAGTCAAAGTAAGACACAGCAAAAAATAAAAGAAATCGAAAGTTCTTATTGCTGGTGTTGCGGTACTAATTGTTGTTTTTACTGTGCTGGCGATATCTGGGGTTCTTATTTACAAAAAACGTGTCGTCAAAAAAGCGATGGTAGTGCACGTCCATCAGGTTCAATTAGTTAAGGTCTAAAATCACTTTGATTTATGGTTCTGTAAGCTGAACAAAAGATTCAAACTCCTTTTCACTATCCGCTTCTTTTTTATGTCTAGGATCCATGCTATATTGAATAATGAAACCAGCTTATTCCAAGTTCCTTTTTCCCCAGTATGATGTATTCCTTTTGTTGAGGGCTTTTCTGGATGAAATGAAATGTCACAAATAAATTCTCTATCTAAACTTCAACATAGTTTGGGTATCAAATCTATTAGTTTGAATAAATATTTTCATGGTTATGCAATTGCTTCAAGTTTCCTGATGGGCAAAACAGAGTCATTTCGTGACACGGCAGAATTTCTTCAATTAATGGAGTGGAAACAAAAGATTGGCTGACGTTGTGAACTCATTGAATTTATCATTAATCACTCCCAAATTGTTTATCCATGCTTTGTTGATTTGTTCAGTTTATAACATATTAAGAAAAAGATATTCACACTAGTATCAACATAAAATCCCCATGTAGTTCATAATCTTGAAGGTTGACATTGAATTTTAATTGAATCGTTCATGCCAAATATATCACACCTGGTGTGGTGCCCTTCTGCATTCTTGACACACTGCATCAGATACTCTTATTGGTGAGAGATTGATTGTTATTTGCTGAGTAGACATAGGGGTGGCAAACGGATGGGTTGGGTCAAATTTGGACGGATTTAAAATGAGTTGTAACCCATATTCAACTCGTTTGTAACGGGTCAAATACGAGTTGGGTCAATCTTGGACCAAATTTTTCATCCGAAACTTGGGTTGTCGAGTACGAGAATTTTAGTTTGGGTCCATTACATATCATGCATTATTATTTGATGTACATCTATGTGAGTACATGTTTGTTTTGTGGTTATAATTGGTTAATATATATATATGTATATATGACCCACACCATTATAATGACTTATTCATTACAGACTTAGTTATCATCTCTCTCTCACGTTAGCATCTCTCTTTCTTTCTCTAATTCTTTTTCTTTTTCTTTTTCTTTTTTTTCATTTTTTTTCATTTTACCACACTTTCAGCTCAGATATAGCTTAAGCATTTGGGAATTTGATCATGCCGTGAAAGGGAAAGTTGACTAGCACGTCGAGGACTTCGTATTGATAGGAGGAAAGAACCATTTGGAGCATTTACTGATTTTCAAATTTGGGTGCAATTTGGGGTCTTCCTCTATATTTGAGGTAGTATTCTAATTCACATGTTCTTTGGCTTTGGTGAATTTTTCCCTTTTAATTTGATTATAAGAATGCTTAATTTGATTATTTTGCCTATGGCTTTGAGGATTTGTGTATCATTGTGCTCTATGTGACTATGTGGTTAAAAATGCATGTTACTTGGAATAATATAATGAAGCATGCTAAACTAAAACCAATGTTTGCGTTGTATGTGACGAATACTACTGAAATTTATTTCTTTTTTTTGTCAAGTCAGGAGATATACCTATTATGTTGGATGTATTGGAATTGTTATGTAAAATTTGTATAATGTGATGATTGTAAATGGCATGAGACATTCTTGCATTTCATTGGGAAGGAAAAGGGAAAAAATTTGTTTTAAAAGCAAATGAAATTGATTTTGGGGAAATGTTTTGAAAACGGTTGGAACAGTGAAACGAAGATGTTTTGAAAAATGGGGTGCTACATTTGGCATGTCATTGCATTACATTGGCATGCATTGTATTCATGTGGTTGAATGGTATGAATTGAAATTGTAGTAGTAGTTGTTGTTGCTATATTTTTCTCCCTATGGCATGATCCCGTTTACTTTTACACTAAGCTTTGTGTGGATTCACGGGGTCATTAAGAGGTGTGTCTTAACACCTCCTACTAAGCTGTTCACTACAAGAAATATCATTTTCACCGGTGGTTTTTATCCGTCCGCCGCTGTTAATATATTTTTTTCGGCGTTTAGAAAAAATTGCCACTATTGAATTTTTTACCGGCGGTATTTCATAAACTGCTGAAAAATATTAATTATTTCCAGCAGTGTTTTTAAAAGGGCCAGAAATAATTAATTATATTCGGCCGTGTGTTTAAAAGCACCGAAAATAATTTATTATATCCAGCGGTTATACAAAATGTGCCGGTAATAATTTAATTATAATTAATTTATTTTTTTATTATTATTTCCTAAAAGCAGGTTTTTTGGTAGCTTATTGCCTATACTTACACATAAATGCTCTAATTTCATTGTCTCCATTCTACTCTCTCACTGACCCACAACTTCACGACTTGGTGGTGCCCTTGGTGTGGCGCAGGGATGATCACGGCGGCAGTGGTCGATTGGTGGCATATTGGAGATCTGGACAGTGGTGGTTGTTGAGTGGGGCTACTATTTTGCGATATAATAATAATAACAGATACATATATATATATATATAAACAGATGAAGTTGGAATTAGAAAAGGCGCTAACTCGTGCTCAACTATTTTGCGCAACACATAAGTGCAAGAAGGATGGCAAAGCTAGGGATGAACATGCTGCCAAAATGATTGTAAGTATTTTTTTTGGACCATTAATATATTCATTCTTACTTAGTTTGATTAAGTGTATAATCTGAATACTAAAATTTATTATATTTGATTTTTTCTATCTTTTTGTGTTTCCTTATCCATTCTATGTACACAACTAGAAGAGCTTGTTGCAACTCAACCTTTTAACCCAGATGAATCTTCACCCCACAATTTTTATGACCAAGTTAGGGAGAAGAAAGAAGGGGCCGTGTTTGGAGTAAAGCGGAGCTGGAGCTGATAGGGAGGACCTCACAATTTGAGGAGGAGACACGTGTTGCTCGTGCAGAAATGAAGGAGATGGTGGAAAAGAAGCGTGATGACTACGATGAAAAATATGAAGCTTTGAAAAAAAAAATGGCTATGATTTTGCATCATATAGAATATTAAAATTCTAATGTACAGGTAAATGTTTTGTTATTGTACCTTTGTAAGCATTTAACTATATTAATATTATAAGTCCTAGTTTATTTATAATAATTATATTCTATTATGAATGTGTATATTAAAATTTTATTCTATTGTGAAGGTACCAAGTTCCTAGAGTACATTTGGTGATTAAATTTATTTTTGGTAATGAAACTTCATCTATAGTAAGCACAATAGATTTTAATTATCACATTATTTTAACCATACATGTTAATTGTCTCAATTAATTTTCCTTTGCTTAATGGTTTTTATTCAAAATGTATGTAGGGCAATTTGAAGCAAGACAAGAGATGAAGTTGAAGCATTAATTCTCAAGACACTCACATAGCCTTACTTCATTTCTTAATGAAATTTTGATGTTTTTCTTTGAATAATTTCCTTTTGAAGCTTTATTAGATTTGGTGTTTCCTTTTGAAGCATTATTAGCACTTGACATTTTGAAACAAAACTTTTATGTTATGAGATGTTATTGAATTTTTATACAACTTTGTTCTATGTTACATCTCAAATTTAAGCTGTTGGATGTGTTGTGAGTAAATTATCTTTGATTTCATTGAACAGGGAACAAAATAAAATATTTGCTAACATGTAAACTAAACCAGGAAATAATATTTTTTAAAAAAACTTAATAAATTACCGGCGGTTTAAACCACTGCTAAAAGTAAACAAATTCTACATTACCGGCAGTTTAAAATGCCGTTAATGATAAAAAAAATTTCAAAATTACCGGCGGTTTAAACCGTCGCTAAAGATAAAAAATTCTACATTACCGGCGGTTTGAAGTGCTCGAGTATATCATTATTCACTGGCAGTTTTATATGTCTGTCAGTAATTAAGTCAAACCCGGTGGTTACTTAAAAAGTGCCGGTGAAACCTAGCGGCGATGGCTATATCGGCGATTAGAGCTAAACGCCGGAAAAGAATTACTGGCGTTTTAGGGGCCCTATAGCGGCGGTTTTGACCACCGCTGAAACCAATGTTTGTTGTAGTGGTTGTGCTCACCCCATTACTTTAATATTTTTTAGGACATGGAAAGGAGGTGGCAGATGATGATCCACCATAGGCGTAGAGGGGACTAGAAGCTTATTTTGTCATTTTTGGCATTTACATTCCATCTTTTTGTAAAGGCATCATTTTGAAAATGTATTAGAATTACAAAGCATAGCCTTGTATGGTTATCATGATCTCTTGACAGTATTTTGATGTAAATTGATCTATTTGTAATGGCCATGGATGCATGTATTAATTTTGTTATATATTTGGACATTAATGGGATGATGATGAACTATTTTGAGGATAATGTTGATGTTATTGGTTTCGGATTAATGTTTATTATTTGCATTGTGCATTGGGAATTGGGTAAATTAGTTTTAAGGCCCTAAGTGAGGTTATTGCATTTTATATAAATTACAGCAGGTTAGTAGTATGAGTCTTTTTTGCAGAGGTCATGCCGGTCGACCGAATTTTAATACCAGTTGACCGGTATCTCTTTGGGTCATTACAAATTTCGTATTAGAGCTTTAGGTTCAAAAGTCTAACGATGACGGGTAGGGTTAACTCAGGTTAAGTTAGAGTTGGGATTGACTGTATTGCATGTTTATGTGGTTATTGTTTATCTAGTTAAAAAGCATGACTTGTTATTATTACGTATTTACATGCAAATTGATTATGAGACTTATAAAATGGTAATTAATTTTAAGCATGCTAAATGTAATGTGTTTATTGTTATTGAGTTGTTGTTTGATGAATGTGAAAACATGCCTATTTGCTAGATGTTTACGTGAATTCTTTTGTATGATTAATGAAATGGTTAAATTTGTTTAAAACGTGCTTAATTCCTATTCATATATATGTTTAAATGCTAGTATGTGTATTTCATGGCTATGATTATTAAGTGCTTATGTGTCTACTGTTTAATGAGTCATTGCTTATTCGATGTGAGAGCATGTTTAACTGTTAAATGTTATAAGTAAGTGTAATTAGTTGTATGATTAACAGAATGATTGATTTCCTAAAGTATGCTCAATTGACTATGTGTTTAATTGTTAAGTGTTTACTATATATGAAAGCATATTTTATATGATGTGATGAAGTTCATTTGAGCAAAATAGATATGAGCCTGTTTTGGGACGTAGTTGCACGCTTAGGTTTATATTGTGGTCGTTCATCTACAAGGGAGTTGATGTATAATGATTAGTTTATTTCATTGTTGACGGGTTTGAGTGTTTATAGCAATGCTGTGTGTTGGGTTACGAAGGGTTTTGACCTACGTGTGTGAGGAGCTTGATTGTTCCTATGTCTTTAAATGTTTTAGTTCTTATCGAGCAGATAGTGTGAGCACCATAGCTCATGGATCAAGCTATTTCATGTATCATTGTTTTGATTATATAGTTGCTCTTGTAGCGCCGAGCTGAGGATTACGTAGAGAGATGGATCTAAATGAAGTCAAAGAACGAGTAGGTGAAGGGCCATCCCAACCAGATAGGGTTTCGCTAGGACAAGACCGAGATAGAGATGTGGATCATAATCCACAAGTACTGATGGATAATGTCCTATTATTAGGGACTATAGCCTCAGTTTTTCAGAATTTAATGAGTACCACAGCTCCTCAAGTGGTACCACAACCGACTATTCAGCCATAGGAGACAGAGATGGAGTGGAATCTTTGGTACCTTATACAGTTTGACAAACTCATGAAAGTAGCATTTGAAGGAGGTCCTGACCCTTTAGTTGCAGATGACTGGTTTGAGCAAGTTGAAAAGTACTTCAGGATGATAGCCATACCCGATGATCTGTTGAGGGTCATCTTAGCCACATATAAGTTTGTTGGCAACGTGAAAGTTTGGTTGAAGACCATGACTAGCGTACATGATATCAATAGTATGAGTTGGGATACTTTCAAGAGTCTTTTCTTTGATAAGTATTTCCCGCGAGCTAAGAGACGGGAATTGAGAATATAGTTTGCGGTTTTGAGCAAGGTGACATGTCAGTGACGGAGTATGAGAATAAGTTCACTTCTCTTTCACATTTCACTACAGATGTGTTAGGGAACGAGGGGGAGAAGACATGGCAGTTTGTGTATGGCCTAAATCATTCTATTAGGCCAGGGGTGACACTTTTGGGGTTAAAGAGTTATTTGGAGCGGTTACGAAAACACTGATGGCAGAGGCAAAAGCCAAAGACTAGCAAGAAATGAGTGGTTTTGTGTGTTATCATTGTAGGTAACTAGGACACCACAAAGCGGAGTGTCCACTTGATAGACCTAGTTCCAGAGTTTGTTTTCGATGTGGTCAGCCAGGCCACGTGAAGAGGGATTATCCACAGAGGAGATGAGACATTACTATGATTGATTCTTGATGTAATGGGGGATACCTATGAGATTGGGCAAATGCCTGTTCACTATTGTGCTGGTTGTAACGGGGGCTACCTGTAAGTTTTGTAACGAGGGATACCTGTGAGTCGTGTCGTGTTGTAATGGGGAATACCTGTTAGTCATGTCGTGTTGTAACTGGGGACACCTGTGAGTCATTGTGTGTTGTAACGGAGGACACCTTTGAGTAAGTTATGTCGTATTGTTGCTCGTGAGTCATGTCGTATTGTTACCAATGAGTCATATGTGTGTTGTGTTATAACAGGGGATACCTGTGAGTCTCGTGTTGTAACGGGGGATACCCGTGAGTTTTGTAACGGGGGATACCTGTGAGTTTTGTAACGGCAGATGCCTGTGTACTATTGTGCTGGTTGTAATGGGGGATACCTGTGAGATTGGCCGAATGCCTGTATACTATTGTTCTAGTTTTATATAGTATCTATTTTATCTATGCCAGGATGGTGGACATTTCCCTTAGTGTGGTTCTGGATTGGGGTGATGTTGATGATGGTTGGTGTGTGAGCCCTTAGGGCAATATTTAATTTGAGCTGTTTTGTATGGGTTTCATGTTGTAATGTTGTACCGGCTATGATCATTAAGTATTAAAGCAATGACGTATTTGTATGACTATATGTATTCCAGACAATTTTATTGGATAATGATGTGTATTTTATTAGTAGTTGGGCTCTTATGTGTTGGTTTTGTTAATAGATTGATGACAGAATGTTTTTTAGTCATGGTACTTTAAAGGTTATTGATGTGGTTGTTTAGCATTACATAGTTGTTTGTATAAATGGAAAGCCTAGATTTCCGCTTGTAAGGTTCTTCTTAGGACAAGATGGAACGTGATGTCCTAGGATTCATTGTCTAGCCCTTAACATTTCAGGAAGGGGCAATGTCATATATTACGTATAGACGTTAGATGTATGAGTTACAAATCGAGTTGTTTTGCCTCCGTATAGTTCCTTTTTCTTAGCATTTCGTATGCAAGATATCGATAGGTGCGTGTTCAATTCTGCTGCGGGAGAGGGACATGCTTTAATTTTTTCTTGATTCGGTCCTAACAAGGAATTTATTTCTTGTGATTTTTTTATCTCCATATAGGAGTTGTGCGTGTCGGCGGATGGGTGGACTTTTATAGTGCTCCCTCTTTTGTTAGGGACTACGAGTGAGGGTTTAATTTGGATCATTCGACTTGCCTCCACTGTAGGAGGTGAAGTCCTTGGTTTTGTGGGATTCATTTCGAGAGGTTATGATCGATACGACGTAAGACACCACTTGTTGACCGTTACGTATGTTTTCTTAGACTCTTGGTGTTAGCAATGGTATCTAGTAGTTGTGGTGTGACTCGTGTATTGAGGATGGTTAAACCGTATGTCATGAACCGTGTGTTTAGAGTAGATGTAGAGATTGGTATGTATGTATGTTTGAGGATTAGACCTAATGACAAGAACGGCATTGTTGTTGAGGTCCGATCAATTATGGGGATGGCCTAGCCAACCATTTCTCAGAGTTAGTCTTTCCTTAACATAATGTCGGGTCAAAGGTCAACGATTATTAATTTTAGTGTGATTGGTGATAATCAGAGTACGGTGTTATGCGTTGAGTATGTAAAGTTGTATGATCTCATTTTCGAGTAAGTCTCACCTGGGATTGATGGTATTCTTTGTATGTGTTCAGGTGACTTGTCGTAGGTGGTGGTGTACTTAGTACAGGACTACGTGTCCCAGGAGTTTCAGTTGTTGGATCAGTTGATCCTTGAGCTATGCTGAGGGGTTATTTTCCTCGGTGCCTGATGGTATATTTAACAGGTTAGATGACCTTCTTGGTTATCGTTGTGGGTATTCACCTATGTTATAGCTATTAAAGGCAACAGTTATTAGAGATGATTTTAAGAGTATCCTTAGGATTACGAGTTAAGCTCGTATGTTGGTTCGTTAAGCGGTTTGATAACTGTTGTCCTTGTGAGCCTTGGGGTGTTTAGCACAGATTATGTGAAACGCTGCTATTGGACTTACCTCGTATGGGATACAACAGTTTTCGGTGGGTGTCTCATGAGAAACACATTGATGCGATTTTATGTTTTGAGTCGATTTTGACCTGGGCTAAGTGTTTTTCCCTTGATCTCACATGTAGGAGTAGATGGTTTAGTATTCTGGTGGCTTGGATTAAAGGATTATTCTCGTGATACGTGTATTTGTGTGAGTTAACTGAAGTCGTCGTTTACGGATTTAGTATCGATTAGTGATATGTCCTGGTTAGAAGGATGACGAATCTAATAGTTCTCAGTGGTTATGACTCAGTGAAGTCACGGAGTTTGGTTGGGGGCTTATGCCTCTTATGCGTAGTATGTGGTAGTAGAGAGTTTTGTTTGGCATTTGGTGTGCCTTTACATCTAGTTAGTTGTTGTGGGGGAAAGGTTGCACATGACTGTGGTCACTATTCGGTCGATGTTGCATTAGGTCATAAACACAGAGTTGCGAGTGATATGGGACGTGGGATTTTTCATGTTGAGATTTTTGGTGTAGCGCGTTATGTGGGGTACTCGGAGACGTACTCCGTTTTTTTATCCTTTCGTCCTTCGCTTGTGAGGTCGGTGGATTTCAGGGACGAAATCTTTTGAAGTTGGGGAGAATGTAAAGTTTCCAATTTTTTTTTTTTTTTTTTTTACCATTTTCCATTTTTTTCATTTTTTAGGATTTTTATTTTTATTTTCAGGAGTATTTTCGTAGTCTAGTTTTACGTGCCGGATATCGTGGGGTGTGCCGAATGGGTCCAATAATTGGTTAGGGCATTTCCTTGAGTTCAGGACTCTTGAAAATGCATTGGTTGTCATTTTGGCATTTTTTCGTTTTTCTGGTCGGGAGGTCCCAGGTGGGACCCGTTACCGGGGTTATTAAGTAGGAGAATTTTAGTTTGGGTCCATTACGTATCATGCATTATTATTTGAGGTACATCTATGTTAGTACATGTTTGTTTTGTGGTTGTAATTCGTTAATGCGTGTGTGTATATATATATAAAATAATAATAATAATAATATTATAAGATTTATTAGTGGCCATGGGACCCACACCATTATAAGTCATTATAAATGACTTATTGATTACAGACTCTCAGTTATCATCTCTCTCTCTCTCTCTCTCTCACGCCAGTATCTCTCCTTCTCTCCCAAGTTCATATTTTCTTTTCCATTTTACCACACTTTTAGCTTAGATCTAGCTTAAGCCTTTGGGAATTTGATCTTACCGTAAAAGGGAAAGTTGACGAGCGCGTTGTGGCTTCGTTTTGATAGGAGGAAAACATCATTTGGAGCATTTTCTGATTTTTGAATTTGGATGCAATTTGGGGTCTTCTTCTATATTTAAGGTAGTGATGATCTAATTCACATGTTCTTTGGCTCTGCTGAATTTTTCCCTTTTAATTTGATTATAAGAATGCTTAATTTGATTATTTTGCCTATGGCTTTGAGGGTTTGTGTATCATTGTGCTCTATGTGACTATGTGGTTAAAAATACATGTTACTTGGAATGATATGATGAAGCATGTTAAACTGAAATCAATGTTTGCATTGTATGTGTATGAATAATGCTTCTTTTTTTTTTTTTTTTTTTTCTGTCTAGTCATGAGATATACCTACTATGTTGGATATATTGGAATTGTTAGGAGAATGTATGATGCGTTTTATTTCTAGAATTTCTATAGAGGCATGTTATAATGTTATAATTGATTTTAAATTATGAAAATTTGTGTAATGTCATGATTGTATATGGCATGAGACATTCATACATTTCATTGGGAAAGAAAAGGGAAAAAGTTTGTTTTAAAAGCAAATGGAATTGATTTTGGGAAAATGTTTTGAAAACAGTTGGAACGGTGAAACAGAGATGTTTTGGAAAATAGGCTGCGACATTTGATACGTCATTGCATTACATTGGCATGAATTGTATTCATGTGGTTGGATGTTCTAAATTGAAATTGTAGTTGATGTTGTTATTGCTATATTTTTCTCTTTATGACATGATTCCGTTTGCTTTTACACTATATTTTGTGTAGATTAATGGGGTCATTAAGAGATGTGTCTTAGGCACTTCCTACTGAGCCATTGTGCTCACCTTATTACTTTAATATTTTTTAGGACATATAAAGGAGGTAGCGGATGATGATCCACCACAGGCGTAAAGGGGACTAGAAGTTTATTTTGTCATTTTTGGCATTTAGATTCCATCTTTTTGTAAAGGCATCATTTTGAAAAAGTTTTAGAATTGCAAAGCATAGCCTTATATTGTAATCATGATCTCTTGATAGTATTTTGTTTTAAATTGATCTATTTGTAATGGCCATGGATGCATGTTTTAATTTTGTTATATATTTGGACATAAACGGGATGATGGTGAACTATTTTGAGGATAATGTTGATGTTTTTGGTTTTAGATTAATGTTTATTATTTGCATTGTGCATTGGGACAGGGTAGATTAGTTTTAAGGCCCTAAGTGAAGCCATTGCATTTCATATGCATTACAGCAAGTTAGTAGTAGGACTCTTTTCTGCAGAGGTCATGCTGGTCGATCAAATTTTACTACCAGTTGACCGGTATCTCTTTGGGTTGTTACAAGCAGGGTCAATTATGAATGGATTTAAAATGGGTTGTAACCTATATTTAACCCATTTGTAACGAGTTAAATATGGATTGGGTCAAAATGAGTTGGGTAAATCTTGTAAGACTAGATTGATAAGCGCTGAAAAGTGCGCATTTAAACTCTTTAATCTTGAATGTTCTAGGACCTTATTCTATCTTATTTTTCTATTTTAGTCTAATTTCATGTTATTCTCCTTTTCAGGCACTTATCCCCAAAATAAGTCAAATTAGCTAAATTAGAGCATTAAAAGAAGCAATCTAAAGTCTAGTCAAAGAAAGGAGCAAAGTGGAAGCAAAGTGGTGAAAATTTCATCTTCGATCGATCGAACCAATCTATTATCGATGACACTGTGATCATTCCAACCCCACCATGATGGATCGAACCTTTTGTCCTAATCCTCAGGAAATTTTCCTATTCGATCAATCTAACCTTTCATTCGATCGATCCAACCTTTTGATCTTATCCTCACCAACCACTTTTGTCCTTTTTCCAAAATATTTTAGCCTTTGTCCTTATCCAAATAATTGCGCCGCCATACTTCGATCGATCAGAACAACAGTGTAATCGATCAAACTGCCTCAAATTACATGCAAAACAGATTTTAAGCCGAATTGAAGATGTGCTCGTGGTGCAATCATTTGGAGGTCTTAGTACAAGAGGTTTGACCATTGGGTGTGAAATTTGAACTACCTATATAAGAAATTTGGCTATTTTTTAGTAAGAGGTTAGTTAGTTAGAGAGAGAATTGGCTAGAGATTTGAAAAAAAAACATACATTTTGGGAAAGTTCTTCCACTCATCTAGGGTTTTTACCAAGAACACCAAGGGAGGAGGATGAATTCAACCATGAAGATAGCCCTTGAGGGTTGGATGACAACATCAATGAGTGGCTAAACCATTCTCTTGGGGCTAGAGATAGCCTTAAGCATGCCTCCTAGACTTTGATGTTTTGTAATTAATGGGGATTTGTGTTGTAATTCTTGTTTTGACCTCATATTTATATAAATCTTGTTTCTACATGATTTGTGTAGTTTAATACTTCCAATTGATCATTTAATTCTATCTATATGTTTATGTATGCTAGAATAAATGTTCAAGTGTTTTTCTCTAAATTTTGTGACATTGATGCATGTCTATGTGTGTTGATATTATGAATCTAGTGATGGTCAATGTATGGTGCTTAATTGATTACTTTTGTGTTTTATTTGATGGTTCATACTTATTTCTTGATGGATTGTGCCACCTCCTTTGTTTAATTATTATGTCATTAGCATAGTTGTAGTGTAATTGCTTTAATTTCCTAAATAGGTGGACAATCCATTCTTGTTATTTGATGTTATATCCTTATAAGTGCAAGTAGTATATTTATCTAATTTCTTGAGTGTGCGTTAATTGTGGGCTTATGGAAGGATTAATGGCTTAATTTGATATCTTGTGCTATTTACTAGATTGATTAGACAATATATGCTTACTTGGTCCTCTATGTTTAATATTTCAATTAATGGTACAAACTTTCTTTTACAATATATAATCCCCCTAATCTATCAAATATTGAATGTCTAGGAAGGCAATGCTTACTGGTGAACTCTATGTCCCACGAATCCTCTCTCATTCTCTACACCTCATTTGTTTAGTTGTTTTACATTGCATTATTTTAGCTTAAATTATAGTATAACTCAGCCAACAAACCCCTCTTTTGATCATTCGACCTACTAATCCAACATTGATTCTGAAATACCCTGCTTTTCCCTTGGGATGATTCATACTCACTCTTGTTACGTTAGTAGTTAGTAGTGGTAGTGACATTCTACAAATTTAAACTTGGCCACATTTTATCACAATTTGAGTTTTGGTTGAGTGATATACACCAAGTTTTGGCACCGTTGCCAGGGATTAACAACGCTGTATTTTGGAATTAATTAGGAATTAGTATTCCTTTGATCTTGTTTTTACTTTATTAACTAAGTACTTGGAGCTAAGTAAAGTGAAGCAAAGGGACTTCAAAGCAAAGAAGCAAGCTAAGCTAAGCAAAGCATTAAAAGCTAAAATCAAATTTTTTTTTTAAAAAAAAAAAAGGAAAAAAAAAAAAATTTTGCAAAGCAAAGTAAGGCAAAAAGTTAAAAATACTTTGAAGTTGCTTAAGGACCCTTTGTGAGTTATTTTAAACTCTCTTTGCTTAGTTAAATCGTCAGCCCATGTGGTGGCAATTGTTATTTTCATTAGTTAAATCGTCGGGCCGCGTGGAGGCAGTCTATTTCTTGCATTTGTTGAAACCAAGAGAGTATGGGATCAATGTATGTGGAGGTTTGTTATTAATTAACTTGTTACGGAGGAGGAGTGTTTGCTAATTGCTATTTGTTGAGCTGTTGCTTCTTTTGATTGTGCATGCATGGTTGTAGGTTTTTGAATCCTACTCTTGTCCCATTAAATTTTAATTTAAAATCGGTTATTCGTAATCCAAGGGGAAGGAGTAATTCAAGTGACTCAATTTCATCAATGGATCACCATAATGAGGACCATGTTGAAGACCTTGGTTACATCGACCAACAAGGCATTCTTCATCCTAATGTGCATCAACAAAATGATAGCATACAAGTACCATTAAGCATGCCTAGACCTTTCATTCCACAACAACAATAATGCCAAGTTCCAATGGGAATGCCAGGGCCATTCTTTGCACCACCCTTACCTCCCGTTGTTCAAGTAAATCATAGTGCTCATGTAAAGCCACCAATTGTGAATCCTCCCCTTGCTTTAAGAGACCATTATGTGCCTAATGAGTATAATGCACCAATATACATTCAACTCCCTCCATTTAGAGCATACCATTATGAGATTAAACCACAAACAATCCAAATACTTCCCAATTACCATGGGCTACCAATTGAAGAACCTTATAAACATTTGGATGAAATTCTTGAAGTGTGTTCCACCGTGAAATACACGGACATGCCGGAAGAAGTTTTGAGGTTAAAACTCTTCCTTTTCACCCTAAAGGATAAAGCAAAATATTGGTCAATAATTTGTCCATAACTACTTGAGCAGAGATGCAACAAGAGTTCCTGAAGAAGTACTATCCGGTGTCTAAGACTAATGCAATAAGAACTTTAATTTGTGAATTCTCACAAGGGGATCGGGAAATGTTTCATGAGGTGTGGGAGCGATTGAACGATTTGCTTAGGAAATGTCCTCACCATGACATCCTTAAATAACAATTAGTTCAATACTTCTTTGAAAGTTTTTCGGATAACCATAAGGGTATGGTTGATGCTTCTATGGGCAGTTCTTATCGTGATAAGCATGAAGATGATGTGTGGCGCCGATATGAGAGCATGAGTGAAAACTCAATGCACCGATCTTTATCATCTAAAAATGGTAGAAATGTAGGTGGAAGGAAGAATGTAGGCTTATACCAAGTTGATAATTCTAATGATATAGTTGCCGAAGTGAAATCTTTATCCCAAAGGTTTGATTAATTTTTGATCAACCAAAATTCGGCCCATCAAGTGTCTTCCTCCCCTAATCATGCTCATTATCCTTCCATTAAATCATGCATGACTTGTTCTAATGTTTTGCATTCTACTTCCAATTATCCTCGTGGATATGCGCAAAGTGAACACCATGAGCAAGTAAATACCGCTTTTGTTAACCAAGGGAATAATTCCTATGACACTCACTATAATGCCGGGTGGGGGAACCATCCAAATTTCTATTGGAAAAGCTAAGGGGAAGGCTCAAACCCTCTCCAAAGTGGTTTCCAAAACAAATATGTTCCACCCCCTAGCAAAGCCAAAGTTCCCAAGGTTATCGTTCATCGTACCAAGCACCATATGGAAACCAATTTTCAAACTCTCATTTTCCAAACCAATCATCATATTTTCAAGGTAATTCAAGAAGTCCCGCATTTGAAGAGAAAGTTTTATCCGCTTTGGGTACTTTGGAGGCAAATATTCAATTGTTTCACTCTCACTCCCAATCGATTGCAAAGCTAGAAACCTAAGTCAGGCAAATAGCTAGCACATTGAATGTAAGGGGAAAAAGGAAATGCCTTTGAATCCCTCACCAAAGCAACAATTCGTTGTGGAGACCAATTTTCTCTTCAGAAGGTCATACACTTGAACATACAATTAAGAAATGGAAGAGTTATTGACAACCAAGTTGGTAAATCCAATGAAGAGAGTGAACCGGTGTAACTAGTGTTGATACCCATCCCGTTCCACATCCCATTCCTCCTTCATTGAATGTGAAAAATCCCATTGTTGAAAATGCTTCAAAGAATGTTGTTGAAAAAGCTTTTGAGCCTAAGGCCCCATTTCCGGATGCTTTAAAAGCATCCACCTCTCTTGAAAAGCAACAAAGCAAGGTAAATGAAATTATTGATGTGTTTAGGTAAGTTAAAATTAATCTCCCTCTCTTGGATGCAATTCGACAAATTCTGGCTTATGCCATATTTTTAAAAGATCTTTGCACCCTTAAGAGGAAAAATAAAAGCCAAGCACCGAGAAAAGTTGTTCTAACCGAGCAAGTGAGCTCTATCTTACAACACTACACCCTCCCAAAATTCAAAGACCCCGGTTCACCAACCACTTTATGCACTATTGGTGATCATGTTATCAATCGGGCTCTTTTGGATTTAGGAGCTAGTGTAAATCTTCTCCCCTATTCGGTTTATGTTCAATTGGGCTTAGGTGATTTGAAACCAACGTTGGTAGTTTTACAACTAGCCAACCGATCAATTAAGAAGCTACGGGGTATCATTGAGGATGTTTTGATTAAAATTGACAAGTTCTTCTTCCTGGTCGATTTCGTTGTCATTGACACGGAGTCAGTCCCAATCCTAAGAGCCAAATTCCCGTTATCCTTGGTCATCCTTTCTTGGCTACCACTAATGCCAATATCAATTGTAAGACGAGGATAATGAAGATCTCATTTGGTCCCATGAAAGTGAAATTGAAAATTTTTAATCAACCCCCAACTCTATGGACAAACATGAAGATATATGTGTTGTTGAAAAATGTTTTGCAAATGAATTTAAAAAGAATGAGTCCTTGCTTGGTGTTGAAACATCAAATGGTTTGCCTTCCAAAAAGACTTCAAAATGGGCATGGAAGCTTAAAAGTTTTGTTAACCAAAGGCCGTCAATTTTACTTGAACCAAATCCAACGAGTTCCTTAGGGAATAGTTTGTTGGGTGGGGTTCAAAGTTCCATTCACCCCATCAAAAGGGGGATGCCTACCAAGATCTTTAATCTGGGCTAAAAGAGCCCAACGTCTTGCTAGAGACGTTAAACACTAGTGCTTCATAAGGTTTTCCAACCCTATTCCTCCCTCATTTGTTTTTATTTTCTATTCTTACGTCATCTAGATACAATCTATGATCATCCATTTCTGTTTTGAGGTTTTAATAGGTAATGTGTGCACTTTCATCTCCAAATTAGGCATTTAGTGCCTGTTCGATCGATCACAAGAGTACCCTTGATCGATCGAACATTTCTGCAGTCAATTCTCTACAGATTTTCAGGTCTCTGTCCCATCGTTTGAAGTGCTCTGTAGATTTTCAGTTCTCTGTCCATTGTTTGAACTTTCTGTTCAATCGTTCCAAGTGCACTTCGATCAATCCGGTTGTCCCTACGATCGATCTCACTTCCATACTTCAAAATTTTTTGAAGTTCTGAAAATTTCAGGTCTCTGTCCCATCGTTCGAGGTTTTCTGTAGATTGTTAGGTCTCTGTCCAACATTCGAACCTTTGGAACAATCAAGGTTTAATCGATCACACTCCGATCGTTCAGAGTCCCACCTTTTGACTTTCAGTTGATTTTGACCTTTTAAAAAATAATAATAAAAAAATAAAAAATAATAATTTTTCAAAAATTCAAAAAGATTTAAAATTTTTAAAAATTCAAAAATTTTCAAAAATTGTTTGTCGTTTTGCATGTTCGATCAATCTGAGCACTTTCATGATCGATCTAGGTTCGATTGATCCAATAGACCATGTGATCGATCACACATGTCGGGAATAGTTTTTAAAAATAGACCCAAGGGTCATTTGGATCATTCACTTCATCAATGCAAAGCCCTTCTCTTTCTCCTGAGGCTCTCCTTCATCTTTCCCATCTACAGCGAGACTTCGGCGAGTCCCAAGCTCCAAATCCTCCATTTTAGATCTTGTCTCTTCTCTCTATTCACTTCTCTTCTCGTATCTCGGTAAGTTCAAGTTTTCTTTTTCATTTTTGTTTTGATTCATATTTTATCTTGTTGCCATGCTTAGATTCAAAGCTTTCAACGTTAATTTTGTTTCCATTTTTGAATTATGAGCATGTGTATATATATGTATATATTTGTATATATAGTTTTTTTTTTCAAATTTGGTTCGGGGGTCACATGTCATTTTAAGTGACCATTTGTACATTATTGAGGTGTATAGGGGGTCACGAGCCTTGAAGTGACCATTGGGATTCGCCCCGTGTCTTCTGCATCACGAACGGGTGACTTTTCATCTTTCAGCAGGTTCGATTGATCACACCAGTGCTCTGATCGATCAGAGCACGATCAATCACATTTTTTTTATGATCATTCGAACTTCACTGTTGTGCATATTGATACTCCTGTACCCTCTCCCGTGTTCCATGCTATCACATCTATGCCCAATGCTTGTGTTTTCTACGTTGGTTGTATTATTTACTTGTCATGACTAGTATGGTTCACAATACTTGATGAATCAGAGTATAACCTTTGTTCGTGCAATGTATATATTTGGCTTGCATTACCACTTACATCGATAGATTCATGTGCCTCTATACTGTGATATATGCATCGTTTCAACATCGTGTTATCTATTTTAATCTGACAAGTATGTTTCTATCTTCCGTGCTTTCATTTCTACATCTCATATATCATTTCCTATTACTGACTACAATTGCAAGTGTTCCTTCATTTTGTAGGTCATAACTAGGTTCAACACCATGGCTGACTGGACTTATAATCACTGGGTGAGGCCCTGGACTGAGGAGCTGTAATGACCTGGTCATTTCCTTCCTTTCCTTTTTTCTCAAATTTTACGGATAATTTTTTTTTTTTTTGCTGAAATTTCCTTTCACATAACCTCACTCTTCATGCTTGGAGTTAGTTTTTGACTTCTCATACTTCCATCTTTATTGGTTTCCTTAAAAGGCGTAGCTTTACTTTTGGAGAAAAGTTCGCCAGTTGTTTCTTTTTCTTGTAAGGGCGTGAATGAAGAGATTCTCCAGAAATATTTTTGTTTCTTGGGATGCTTTTCATAAATATCGTTTGAAGATATTTTAATTTAGGGGTTTCTAAGAAAATATCTTTCATTTGGGGTCACTTGCGCAGTTATCATTTTGTGTAGGGGCATGGTATAATTAATGAAAGTTAATTGCTAAGTGTCTCCTTGGGGCTTGAATCCTCGTACGGGATTCATTTTCGCATTTCGTCTAGTCGTGTACTCGTAGAATTGTCTTACAGTCAAACCCTACAGTTTTTGGGTTTTCAGCCCCAGTTAGTGCCAAACTTGTTTGGAGCATATCTCTCTGCTCAGGACTCAGTTTTTTACGCCGCTTCTTCAGTTGATCATTTTTTCTTAGTTTGGTTCTTTTTTGTTCACGGAGTTTTGCCGTTTGAGCGCATCTACTCAAATTCCACTTTTTCGGACCCGGCGGGACCTGCTCGGGGCACTTTTAGGGTTTTTCTATAACTAGGAGGTGAGTGAGATATTTTCTTCATCTTCTCCCTCACTTGGCTAGTAGCCATGGAGGCCCAAAGGGTTGCCACTTTCTCTCTCCCCTTTTGAACCTCCTCCCTTTAGTAAAAAGTGGTGATGCCTTAGGCTTTATTGTTCGCCTTAACGAGGCCTTCGATTCCAACCGATTGGAATTCCGTTTTGGCCATTTTTTTAGTTCAGGTTTGAAGCCAAGTTAGGATTTAGGTAGGACTCCCTCAGGGTTTAATGATCACCTTGTTGTCCTCGACAAAACCCCGAAGTTTCATAGGATTCGGAACGGTTTCATTTCGGTGGGGATTTAAGATTTTCATCTCAAATTGAGATAGGGGATGTCATAGGTTTATATTTGAGTTGTATTGATTGTTTTGATAGCTTATATAACTTGTATGCATGCTTTAGTTCAAGTTCTAGAATTTAATTTAATTATTTTCTATATTTAAGATTTAATACACATGAAGGCATATAACTTAGAATTAAATTGTAGTATGCTAGTAAATTAGGTCTTGGTATGTTTATCAACTTATATTAAATTGGGAGCATTTGAATAAGAATTGTAAATTTTATTTAATATTTATCTTTCGTGAAAGATTAATTCACATAGTTGTAACAAGCATGAAATCAACTTGTAATGTGATATTAGAGTAGGCCTTGATGAGTTCGTTAACCTATGTTAATTTAAGGACATTTGGAGTTGTTTGAAAATCTAGAGAATTTTAAGTATTTTAATCACTTAAAATGATATTTGATGTAATATATGTGAGGACCGTGCTATGTCCTTTAACATATATTAAATTGAGTCTAATCATAATCGATTCGAAATCTAGAGACTTTCCATGTTAGATTGAAAATCTCTTGAAATGTAGTATGTTTAATTACCTTGTGAGTATGCTACTAACTTCTTGTAAAATTAATACTTGTGCTCTCTAAAGATGGTAATTTGACTTAGCATGATATATGATATCATTGTCTTGAATAGCTTGTTTAAATATATCTTGTGTAGGTTTAGAATATCACTATTGTTTACCATGGGTGCTATATTGGGTAACTTGACTTAGTTGTTGAAAGATATTCTTGTGTTATGTATAAATTGCATATTGAGGACATGACATGTCATATGCTATTTAAACTTGAATTCTTGGACATGGTTTGTGTGGATTCAACCTTATTTATGCATGAAGTGTGGTAACTTGCATTTGATTTTGTATATGTTTTGAACTTATTGATTTTGGAACGCTTGTGAGGACATAATTTATATGATGGCTAGGGTTTTCCTCTAGCATGTGTATAAAAGTCCTCTAAGTCATAAGTGCGCACTAGGGTGGTTCCTTGTGGGTCGTAATTATCCAAAAATACTCGCTTGGTCTAGCGACTGGATGTCCTAGTCTTTCCACTATTTGATTTTGCATTTAATTTCAAGTTGTTAATCATGGGTTACTTGTAACTTAAGAATTAATGCTTACTTGGATATTTGAATCCTATTTAGTATACTTGAACTTATTTACTTGCTCCGTTAGTTTAAATTTCATTTAGTATACTTGTGCTATGTATACTTGTCATATACGCAATCCTATTAGTTTAGTATACTTGTGTTTGTGTACTTGATTTACGAGTTTTCCATATTAAATGTATATTTGTGTAGATATGCTTAGACGTTGCCGAACTTGTTTTAATATGGTTTAGTATACTTGAAAATATATGCTTGTATGTCGTATAACATGCTTTAACATTGTTTAGTATACTTGAGCATGTATACTTGTATACCGTAGTTCATTTCAATTGCTAGTGTAACTTGAGATGATCCCTCAGTCCCACTTTTGACATAGACATTAGGTGGCATGACCTTTTTTAATTACTTCACGTTAATGTGAAAACCTTGTAAAAATTTAGGTCGATGCATGCTCATTTCCCACGAGTAACTTGTTTACTCACCCCAAAGTTATCGGGTTATTTTTCAGGTACGGATACCTTGGTTTGGGATGCACAATATCCCTAAGTCATTTTGACAAATTGAAGTTCTTTTAAATGTATTCTTGTTCACATACAAGTATTAGCATGCTTGAGTTTCACTTTTAAAGTTGTAATACATAGTTAGGTCAAAAATTGTCATTTTTGCCTTGGACTTGTAATGTGTGCCTAAGCACACTTTTTGACACTTATTTCATATATAAGGTATGTAGCCAAGGGCCAAACTTTATTTGAAATCTATGAATATCCATAAATGTTGAATTTTGCCTTAATGAGTATAATATGAATAACTAGGGTTTACTAAGTCATTTTTGCACCGGAGTGTGCATTATGTATGAAATTTATCATTTCACATTCATTTACCATGTATGAGGTATGGCCAAGGGCCAAACACCATTTTGTTTTAAGTTTTGCATTATAGTTTCATATATTGCATTTTTAGGCTAAAATAGGAAAATCCGAGCCATTAAGGGTTCATTTCCAAATCCAAGCCATTAGGACTCATTTAATATGCATGACGTATGGCCAAGGGCCAAATGGTCTTTTGAAAGCATTTAGGTCCATTTGTTACAAGTTTTCTCTTTAAATGACATTTTATGCAAAAATTGAGCTTTGATAGGTCATATTTTGCATTGAGGGTGTTTTGAAGCCATGAGGCATTGGAATGCGTCTTAAATGTCTTTTTACATTTGCGTGCATGTCCACATCTCACAAAACTCTTAAATTTTAACTTTGGAACTTTCATGGGGGCGATTTATGAGTTTTTATGTAAAATGCATGCATTGGAGTAAGTTTCAAGCTTCCCTTTGATTTAGCATGTCGTTTATGCTTGAATGGGGCTAGGAAATGTTTTTAAACTTGTTTTAGATCATATGGGATGCATGTATAGCTTTAAGGTTGGACTGAGCACCTTCCCCACATATTGCAACAGCAGCTTTTGCTGCTGTCTGGCACGTCGGTCGGCTGATAAGAGCCATCAGCCGGCTGACACATGCTCGAGACCAATTCCAGTAGGTTTATTGGTGAAAAATGTCATTTTGACCTACTGATGATTGGGGTTCAGTTAGCTGATGATTGGGATTAGAAAAATATCATTTCGGCCAGCTGGTCCTCGTCGTCGGTCGGCTGATCCTCCTTGAAGCTTGAATTCCTTTCAGGTTGTTGGATAGATTTGTCATGCCAACTTCAGAGGGTCGTATCTCCTTCATTTATGATCCAAATTCTTGAGCCTAAATTCAAGAGATTGAAGTTAGCTTTCCAATGGTACCAACCACACATAAAAGCTCTAAGCCTAGTGAGAGTTATGACAGTTTTAGTGAAATAAGGTCATGGTATCTCTTAATCGGAGGATTCCACTTTGTTCTATCTTCATATATTTTTTATTCGGACTCTGAATCAAGTGATTCTTAAGTCAAATTTAATTAATTTTTCGTTGTCTTTCAAATGGTGTGCATGGTAGCACTAATTTATAAGTAAAATGACCATTGACCATTTTACCCTTGGTCCATTTCTTATAGGGTTTTAAAACCTTCGTTTCTTCTTTGCTTTCATTGAGTCTCAGGACTCCTTAGGAAGCTAGTTTTATGTCTTAGGGGTGATGTAACTCTCTAGAGGCCATGTATTGGTGTGTGTTGTGGCAATGCACCAAATTGTGTATAGTGTGCCCAAGTTTGAATTTATAAAGTGCCACTACTACCTCTAACAACTAATATAGCGAGGGTAAGTAGGGATCGTCCCAAGGGATCAGATGCGTATTTGATATGGAAATAAGGTCATATTAGTAGGTCGAGTGATCAAAAGGTGGTTTGATTGGTTAATTAAAGTATAATGTAAACAAATTCAATACAAAGCAATTAAAGTAAATAAAGGGTAGAAAACAAGAGAGAGGGATCTTGGGATTTAGAGGTTACCACTAAACCTCACCTTTCTAGATACTCAATGTGTAATGAATGAGGGGAAATATGTGTTGCAATACTAAAAGGTGTAATTGATTGAATTAACAAGCATGAATGACTAATTAAGTATACATTGTCTAGACAATCTAATGAATAACACAATATATTAAACTAAGCCATTATTCCTTCCTTTAAGCTTACAATCAAAACACATTAACAAGCTAGAGAATTATACTACTTTCATTTATAAGCATGGAACATCAAACAACAAGCATGGATTGTTCTCCCATCTAAGAAAGTAAGGCAACTACGCTACAACTAATCTAAGGACATGAAAATTAAACTAATTAAATTAAGGTAGAGGCATAATCTATTAAAAAATGAGTATGACCATCAAACAAACCACAAGAGTATTCCATTAAAGCACCATGCCTTGACAATCTCTAGATTCACAGTATCAATACACATAGACATGCATTAATAGCATAAAACCTAGAGATAAACACATGAACATCTATTCTAGCATACATAGACATATGAGTAGAATGAAATGATCAATTGGAAGTATTAAACAACATAAATCATTGTAGAAACAAGATTTATAAATAAATCAAATGTTAAGAAAAGATTATAACACAAATCCCCTCAAAATACAAAACATTAAGATCTAAAAGGCATGCTTAGGGCTAACTGTAGCCCCAAGAAGATGTTTAGCCACTCATTGATGTAGTCTTCCAACCCTCAAGGGCTATCTCCATGGTAGGAATGATCTTCTTCTTGATGGAAACCCTAGATGAATGGAAGAACTCCCAAATGGTGTGTATCTCTCTAATATCTAGACTCCTCCAACCTCTCTTTCTCTATCTTCTTGTTGATTTCTTATTGTATAAATGGCTCAAAGTCCTTATATAGGTAGCTCAAGTGTCACACCCAATGGTTAGGCCTCGTGCACCACGAGCTATCTTTTAATAAGTTGGACTTTATTTTTTTTTCGAACTTGAGGTGGTTTGATCGATCGAATTCTGAGGAGATCAATCAAACCATGGCAGCGCCTTTCTAGAATAAGACAAATCTGAGATATTTTTGGGATATTTTGGAAAAAAGATAAAAGTGGTAGGTGGGGATAAAATCAAAGAAGTTCGATCGATCAAAGAATTATTGGATCGATTGAAGAAGGTATTTTGGCGAGGAAAATGACAAAAGGCTCGATCTATCTTGAAATGGTTGGAACGATCAGTGTGAATTCGATCTAAGCTTGGTCTGATCGACCGAAACTTGTTGTTTTCCACCACTTTGCTTTCACTTTGCTCATTTCTTTCTTTTAGTTTAAGATTGCTTCTTTTATATTCTAATTTGGCTGAATTAACTTATTTTGGGGATAAGTGCCTGAAAATGACAAAAACATGAAATAGGTCTAAAACGGGAAAATAAGATAGATAAAGGTCCTAGAATACTCGAGCATAAGGGGTTTAAATACGCACTTTTCAATGCTCATTATACCGCCAAACTTAAATATTGCTTGTCCCTAGCAATGAACTACAAAGTAAAGGAATTAAATGAACAATTATACAACTACGAACTAGAAAGCAATAAATGGATAATGCCACTTTTGTAGGAAACATGATTGCATTTAGTGCATGCAACAAGGCTTTTAAACCCCTAGGTTACCCCTAGTGGATGAGGGTTTCCAGAAATGATACCCACAAATATTAATCTCATTCTCACAAAAGAGGCACCAATATTCCAAACAAGCATTGGGAGAAAACTACCTCAAGGATGCAATTTTTCAACCCTTTCCAAGCAATCTCCCAAAATTTTAACATCAAGCAAACAAGTATGGTCCTCCACACATTAAGAAAATGATCATGTAAATCAAAACAACTCTAAAATCCTTTTTGAGTGGACCAGCATCAAATATGTTACTATCTAAGTCAACTAAAGAAATGATCACATCCTTACCATCAAACTAGCACACAAATCTAGTACCGATCATCATGACAAAGAGTGGACCTTCTATTAAAGCTTTATTGATCTAGGTGCGCTTATTCTTTTCACTCGATTTATTTTTTTTTATCTTTTACTATCCTAGAGGATCAAAGATGGAAACATAGTGCAATGTGTTGATCTATTAAGCTTTCTAGCGATCCATGAGGTCGAGCGTTAGGTTAATGACTCCCAAATCGGATGGCTTTAGGGTATTAGGTGTTCAAATACTCCTAAGGACTTACAAGCTCAAATTAACTAGAATATAAATCAAAACAACCTTCATCTAATCATTTCCCACTTCTCACCTTTTGGGAGAAGTCCTCACTTTTTTTATTTGCTTTTGCAACTTCTTTTTCTTTTCTTTTTTTTTTTTTTTTTAGTAAGTTCAATGACTAACCTAGAGTTTGGGCCCTCTACCTTTCGGCGCAAGAAATTCAATGTTTGATGAAGCTAGAATCCCGGCTATTTAATAAAAAGGGTTTGTTATCCACCTTTATCAAGAATTAAAGCATTCAATGCACTACTAGCTCAATTGGGATATAATCAATTCAATAATCAACAAAGCATGTACCCCACAAATGAATGCTAGTTTGCACCTGTGGTAGTGTAGAATCCTAAAATGAATCTCAAAACAATCACAAAATCAGGATGATGTGGACCACAAGTGCAAGCAAGATATCAATCTTTCAAAAAATTTACTCCTAAATGGCATCCACAAGGCATAAAAGGAGTATTGGACTCTCAAATCAAGCAATTTTTAAATTTTAAGCAATATAGTTCTCAAAAGATCAAAATCATAGCTAGTCATGGACCAATTATAGAAAATCCCTCAAATACATAAGTTATGCTCAAAATTTTGAATTGAAAACAAACGTTGCAAAGAACACACATTACCCCTAAACTTAAATGGCACAGTGTCCTCAATGTGTAAAGAGAACAAAAGGAAAGAGTATACCAGTGCAGCTAAGACAAAGATTGGCTGGGACATAAATATCCAAAGTGGGTGGTATAACCCCCACAAACTTGGGATTAACTGTGGTCCTGAAAAGATGGCACTTGGATAAAAGCTCATCAGATAACAAAAGGGGATAATATTAGTGCACAGTGGACATGCAAGTGTAAATGGGATAATAAATGAACTAAGGAGAGAGGAATAAAGATGGTCCTGAAAAATTTGGGCAGCACTCTCTCACTGAAGTTACTAGGATGTACCTGATAATGGAGTCAATCACAGATAAATATATCAATAAAATAACCTGACATCTAAAAATATCATGCATAGGATAAAGAAAATAAAAGCAGTGTAACATACAGCACAATATCGGGCCAATAGACTGGCCATAAAAATATAATAACAGTATGAAAAGAACAGTCAAGTATCACAGATATATAAAATGATGAGAGATATAGAGATCACGCAGAGGAAGTCGGCTGAGCGGGGCGTGATCCCCAGATGTCTTGGGAAATGCCCTGCAGCGCAGTCAATATGTCTGTGTGGAGAGTAGTCACTTCTGCTTGGAGAGAGACAACCGCATCCTCCAGTGTCTGGATACGCTCTCCTAGGCTGGGTGTTTAAGCTAGAGCATCAGGGATGACTGGATCAAAAAACTAAGGTATATCCTGACTCTGCTCCTGTGAAGGTAATGGTGACCCTGCCAGAGAGTGATGTAGTGACTCTGCTGGAGGCTCCCACTCTAGGTCTATATTCATATGCTCATTCGCAGCCGCCGGTGGGTCTACTGGATCATTTTCTGCTGCTGTTGCTGCTACTGTTGCTGCCTCTGCCATTTCTGCTAACTCTGCATCCTCTTCTTCCTCAGCTGCCAAGATAGCCTCTTTCTCAAGACTCTTTATGAGAGCATTGTAACTCTTGTTCCAATTTTTCTTGCCATAGTGGCAAGCCCCTGACTCAGGATGCTCCTCTGAATGGATAGGATAATGTTGGTCTCTGAGGATCTAAGTAATCAAATGTGCAAAAGGGAGGAATGTGGCTCGCCTGGGCTTGGCCTTACTGATATAGCTCATGTACAGTCTCATCATAACACTCCAGTAGAGTGCAGGAATAGAAAACCAATGGCCTATATAGAAGGCATAGAGGGCAGCAAAGAAATCTGAGCGGCGCTGAATCTTATGGCCAGCCATAAATACATTTCGATAAAACATCGAATCAAAGAACCATAAATCATCCGATAAGTAAGTTCGGGTGGCAAATGTCTCGCCATCACTATAAGGACCAGTCAGAGCTGCGGCCATGTCTGCGTCAGATGGCCTCCTGAGAATAGGATAATTAAGGTCGGGAAGGCAAACATGTGGGCACCGAGAAGATATGGCTAGTGCCTCGATTGTAATGTGGATGAGATGGCCATCAATAGTGGTCCACAACTCAGCTAGGTTATTCAGGGCCAACCGGAGGTTCTGGTAGAACAACTGGACGAGTCGCGGGTAAACCGGATTAGCCACTAGGGCCAGAACAGCTGAAATTCTACGGCAAGAAATATCATCATAAGTTTCCCTGGTCAGAATCGACCAGGAGAAGAAAATAGTATAAAAGATGGACTCATGCGCCACTATAAGGCACAAGTATCTGCACTGAACTCAGTCATGGACCATGCTAGGCTGTGCCAGTAGTGGTGAAGGAGATGGTATATGCTTAGCCTCATCTGTCGATGAAGAAGATGAGGATGCGGATGTAGAAGAGAAGGAGCACTCAGACTGGGCTAGAGCTGGCTCCTCACACTCTTCTACACGTGGTCTCACTCTGCGCTGATACTGCCGGCGTGCAACTGTCTTTACTCCAGCCATGGCCTACAAAAAGAAAAGAAACACTTGCAACTAGAGTCAGTAACAAGAAATAACATATGAAATATAGAATTAAAGCATAACAGATAGAAACAAGTTTGTCAAGTTAGGATAAACAACTCAGAATAAATTACAAGAATCTATGCAAATTATAATGTAGCCAAGGATAGACATCGAATGTTCAAATAAGTGAAACATGCTTAACATTATAAGTATGGATGCATCCAATGTGGAAAACACAGGCATTGGGCATAAATAAACTAGCATGAGCACTATGGAGGGTGCAGGGGTATGAATATGCAAAACATTGATATTTGATCGATCATGCAAAAGATGGGATCGATCCAAGTTGGATCGATTAGGACATAGTTGAGATTGATCTTTCTCTGATCAATCCGAGAAAGAGTATGATCGATCGAACTCTGTAGAAAACATGAACAGTCACAGATCTGTGACGTGGACTACACAGGGGCACCCGAATGTGCTTAAGGGCCTCTCTACACCTCAACAAGTCAATATTGGTCACTTAAATTGGCACGTGACCCCCGAAATTGAAACTGGAACAAAATATATACAAAAATATATACACATATATATACATACTTCGAAGCTTCAAAAATGGCAACAATTAACATGGAAGTTTTAGATCTAAACATGGAAAACATGAAAAACTCAAAATTAAAGCTCAAAATTAAGGCATACTTAGGGCTAACTGTAGCCCAAAGAAGATGTTTAGCCACTCATTGATGTAGTCATCCAACCCTCAAGGGCCATCTCCATGGTAGGAATGATCTTCTTCTTGATGGAAACCTCCAACCTCTCTCTCTATCTTCTTGTTGATTTCCTATTGTATAAATAACTCAAAATCCTTATATAGGTAGCTCAAGTGTCATATCCAATGGTTAGGCCTTATGCAATAGGGCCCTCTCAATGATTGCACCAAGAGCCATCTTTTAATGAGCTGGACTTTGTTTTTTTTTCGAACTTGAAGGGGTTCGATCGATCGAATTCTGAAGAGATCGATCGAATTATGGCTACATTTTTTTGGAATAAGACAAATCTGAGATATTTTTGGGATATTTTGGGAAAAAGACAAAAGTGGTATGTGGGGACAAGATTAAAGAAGTTCGATCAATCAAAGAATTGTTGGATCGATCGAAGAAGGTATTTTTGTGAGGAAAATGACAAAAGGCTCGATCCATCTTGAAATGGTTGGGACGATCACTGTGAGATCAATTTGAGCTTGGTCTGATCGATCGAAACTTATTGTTTTCTATCACTTTGCTTCCACTTTGCTCATTTCTTCCATTTAGCTTGAGATTGCTTCTTTTATGCTCTAATTTAGCGAAATTAACTTATTTTAGGGATAAGTGCCTGAAAAGGATAATAACATGAAATTAGTCTAAAACGGAAAAATAAGTTAGATAAAGGTCCTAGAATACTTGAGCTTAAGGGGTTTAAATACATACTTTTTAGCGCTCATCATATTTCTATTTAGCTTCTGCATTTTGGCTCCGTTTTGGACTATCACAGGTCACACTGGGTTTATAAAAATCCAAGGTCGTCACAGGTGGTATCAGAGCTCTTAGGTTCAAAAACCTTAGGATGATAGGTTTTTTGTGCATAACATGCTTGTGTTGCCATGCTTTATGATTTTAGTTGCTTCTTGATAGCATATTTTGGTTTGATAACATGTTTACGTGCTTATATGGACGTATGTTAGAAGTTTATTTTAACTACTTTAGCATATTGTATGTGTTTGTCTGCCTAAGTACATTGTATATGCCTATTTGCATTAGCGTATTATGTGTGCTTGTTTGCCTTAGCATACCGTATATGCTTGTCGGCTTTAGTACATTGTATATGCTTAGCTGTCATAACTTATTATTTTACGCTTGTCTACTTAGCATGTTAGATATGCTTGTATATTTTAGCATGTTGTATGTACTTGTTCATTTTAGCATGATTGTATAATGCATACACTAACTTAACTTATGGGATTTTTACTACTTGTGTGAGTAGGTAGTCCATTGTTATGTTGCTTGGTAACTGTTTACTTTCATGTCTTGTTTAGGCATTGCGGGTTGTCCCAGTTTAGTTGGTTAAGATTGATACTAGGGCATCATCTCTTGGAGTTTCGTGGTGACCTTGATGTGATGACGTCATTGAGGTCTTGCTTCTAGCGTTATGGGACGATGAGTCGAATTGACTTGAGTCCTTCCTTGGGGATTGGGAGGTTCATTTTCTTGAGCCTCAACGACGGGGTTCTCGTGTCTTTTCTTCTTAAAGTGATGGTTAGGGATTTGATAGGTGTGTTGACCTAGGATTCTTCGGGTCTTGCCTTGGACAGCTCTTACAAGCTTAAGTTGGGGTATGAGTGTCTTCGTGTAATTAATTACATTGGTGCAATTAATTACTCTCCCTCATCATTGGAGTCTTGGGGCTGCGTTTAGGGTTCCGATAGGATCCTATAGAGTTCTTATCGAACCCATCAACATCTTTAGTTGAGTTCTCTTGTTGGTGTCTCGTAATGGTTAATATTAGGACTATCCATTACATCATTGTTTGTTTTGTGTGGCGTTAGGATTCCACCTTATGTTTGGGCACTCTTGGGAAAAACTTGTAGACTCTTTGTTTCAGGGACCTTGGTGTTCAGTCTAAGAGATAATCCATTTCCTTTCGGTGAGGGATTGGACTCATCCTGGTTTTTTGGATTCACTTTTGGTGAGTTTGTCCTTTTGAAAGGTATTTCATCCCTTCTTGCATATGATTTTGTGGGATTGTTAATTGCTTAGTTCTCCTTACATGTTTATATGCCTTGTTGTTTTGAGCATGCCTTAGAAACATATTAGGTGATGTAACTATTTGGTAGTTATGTGATGATATCGATGATGTGTTTTTCATTTATTATATTTGTTTGTCATGCCGGCGTAATAGGTGATGTGTAGCGTGTCTCGGATGCTTGACCCCTATATGATAGATAGTATATTTGATTGCCTTTGTACGTTGTGTGTTTAGTTATATGGTCCGATTTGGTTTCTGTGAAATTTTTCGTAGAATTTCATTTACGTTTAGTGTACTTGTACCTAGCATGCTTGCGCATTGTTTATTCCAGTTCGTCTTGGTTTAGTATACTTGAGCCCGTATACTTGTCTACCATGGATTTAGTACTCCTTAGTATACTTGTGACGGTATACTTGTACATATACATATATTGTGTTTCCATTTCGATTTTGCTTAGTATACTTGTGTATACTTGTATATATGTATGTTTCATGACTAATTGCTTTATTAGTTCATTCCTTTTTATCAGTCCGTACTGTGCTTGGGGTTGTATGACCTTGGTTATGGGGATTATGTGTGTGAGCTTGATCTGATGTCTTGATTCCTAGGTGTAGCCTTGTAGTAGATCAGCTTTAGGATGACGTGGAGGTTCTTGGGTGGATTGTCTTGTTGGGAGTCGTTGTGATTGGGACGATGATGATGTTGTTTGATTTTGTAAGTCCAATCCATTGGCTTGAGGGCACAGACTCGTCCGCCCTTAGATTCGTGACTGATGTGGTTGACAATGGTGTTTTGAGACTTGGGGTTGTTAGTTTTTCCAGTATTAAGGATTTAAAGCCTTAAGCATAGCGATGCCTATGACAATGTTCTTAAAGTTTTGGATTGGCCAGAATGGTCCGGCCGGACATTTTGGACCATATCGCAACTCTCACAGAATGCCTGGTTTCCGTGGTGCTTTTGGTGACGATCATTTAGCATTAATGTCATTTGTATAGATAAGTTTCACAGGTAATCTTGTGAGGGGAATATGACGAATTAGGGCTTTATACTGTTATGCTACTGTACAGGTTGTGAGTGGGTGAGTGCTAGTTACCATCAATGCTACCTTGCATTACCTAGCTAGTAATGTGAGTATGGGTGGGCACTTGACGTTGTGGGTGCTACCACACCTTAGGTACGTTGTGGGCAGGTCCTAGTCACTATTCGTGCTGCCATGTTACTTCTAGTTGCATTCCTTATCTCAACGTGTAGTTACCTTGGTCTCCTTTGGAGTGGTTGACATTGGGTCAGTATGTCAATTCGTTTGAGAGGTGTCTCATGGCTCGTGGTTTCATGTCCTTTTGTTGATCTTGAGACCTTTGGAGTTATCCTTGGGTACTTTATGATCTGTTCGTTGGTGTGACCTTGTGTACGGTCCTTGTTTGGGTTCTTCTGGGAATGTTCCTAATTTCGGGGACGAAATCTCTTTAAAGAGGGTAGGTTGTAATGACCCAATCATTTCCTTCCTTTCCTTTTTCCTCAGATTCTACGGATAAATTTTTTTTTTTTCACTGAAATTTCCTTTCGCGTAACCTCACTCTTCGTGCTCGGAGTTAGTTTTTGACTTCTTGTACTTCCATCTTTGTTGGTTTCCTTTAAAAGCGTAGCTTTACTTTTAGAGAAAAGCTCGCCGGTTGTTTCTTTTTCCCGCAGGGGCGTGAATAAGGAGATTCTCCAAAAATATTTTTGTTTCTTATGATGTTTTTCGTAAATATCTTTTGAAGATATTTTAATTTAAGGGTTTCTAATAAAATATCTTTCATTTGGGGTCACTTGCGTAGTTATCCTTTTGTGTAGGGGCCTTTATGCAATTAATGAAAGTTAATTGCTAAGTGTCTCCTTGAGGCTTGAATCCTCGTACGGGATTCATTTTTGCATTTCGTCGAGTCATATACTCTTAGAATTGTCTAATTGTCGAACCCTACAGTTTTTGGGTTTTCGGCCCTAGTTCACGCTAAACTTGTTTGGGGCATATCTCTCTGCTCGGGACTCAGTTTTTGATGCTGTTTCTTCCATTGATCATTTTTTTCTCAGTTTGGTTCTTTTTTATTCATGGATTTTTGCCGTTTGAGCGCGTCTACTCAAATTTCACTTTTTCGGACCCAGTGGGACCCGTTCAGGGCACTTTTAGGGTTTTTCTATAAATAGGAGGTGAGTGAGATATTTTCTTCATCTTCTCCCTCTCTTGGCCAGCAGCCATGGAAGCCCAAAGGGCTGCCACTATCTCTCTCCTCTTTTGAACCTCCTCCCTTTAGTAAAAAGTAGTGATGCCTTTGGCTTTATTGTTCGCCTTGACAAGTCCTTCGATTCCAACCGATTGGAATTCTGTTTTGGCTATTTTTTGAGTTCGGGTTTGAAGCCAAGTTAGGATTTTGGTAGGGCTCCCTTGGGGTTTAATGATCACCTTGTTGTCCCCGACAAAACCCCGAATTTCGTCAGATTCGGAACGGTTTCATTTTGATAGGGATTTGAGATTTTCATCTCAAATTGAGATGGGAATGTCATAGGTTTATATTTGAGTTGTATTGATTGTTTTGATAGCTTATACAACTTGTATGCAAGCTTTAACTCAAGTTCTAGAATTTAATTTATATTTAAGATTTAATTCTCATGAAGGTATATAACTTAGAACTAAATTATGGCATGCTAGTAAATTAGGCCTTTGTATGTTTTTCAACTTACATTAAATTGGGAGCATTTGAATAAGAATTACTTATTTTTATTTAATATTTATCTTTTATGAAAGATTAATTCACATAGTTGTAACAAGCATGAAATCAACTTGTAATGTGATATTAGAGTAGGCCTTAATGAGTTCTTTAACCTATGTTAATTTGAGGACATTTGGAGTTGTTTCAAAATCTAGAGAAAATTAATTAATTAGCTTAATTAATTTTATTTTAAGTGTTTTAATCACTTAAATTGATATTTGATGTAATATATGTGAAAACCGTGCTATGTCCTTTAACATATATTAATTGAGTCTAATTGGAATCGATTTGAAATCTAGAAACTTTCCATGTTAGATTGAAAATCTCTTAAAATGTAGTATGTTTAATTATCTTGTAAGCATGCTACTAACTTGTTGTAGAATTAGTACTTGTGGTCTCTAAAGATGGTAATTTGACTTAGCATGATATGTGATATCGTTGTCTTGAATAGCTTATTTAAATATATCTTGTGTAGGTTTAGAATATCACTAATGTTTACCATGGGAGATAGCTACTAAAGTGTGATATATTTAGTGCTTGTGGCTGATATTGGGTAACTTGACTTAGTTGTTGACAGATATTCTTGTGTTATGTATAAATTCTATATTGAGGACATGACATGTCATATGCTATTTAGACTTGAATTTCAGGACATGGTTTGTGTGGATTCAACCTTATTTGTGCATGGAGTGTGGTAACTTGCATTTGATTTTGTATAAGTTTTGAACTTATTGATTTTGGAAAGCTTGTGAGGACATAATTTATGTGATAGCTAGGGTTTGGCTCTAGTACGTGGACAAGAGTCTTTTAAGTCATAAGTGTGTACTAAGTGGTACCTCGTGGGTCGTAATTCCCCAAAAATACTTGCTTGGTCTAGCGACCGCATATCCTAGTCTTTCCACTGTTTGATTTAGCATTTAATTTCAAATTGTTAATCATGGATTACTTGTAGCTTGAGAATTAATGCTTACTTGGATATTTGAATCCTATTTAGTATACTTGAACTTGTGTACTTGCTCCATGAGTTTAAATTTCATTTAGTATACTTGTGCTATGTATACTTGTCATATGCGCAATCCTATTAGTTTAGTTCACTTGTTTTTGTGTACTTGATTTACAAGTTTTTCATATTAAATGTATACTTGTGTAGATATGCTTAGACGTTGCCTAACTTGTTTTAATATGATTTAGTATACTTGAAAATATATGTTTTTATGTCGTATAACATATTTTGACATTGTTTAGTATACTTGAGCATGTATACTTGTATACCATAGTTCATTTCAATTACTAGTGTAACTTGAGATGATTCCTTAGTCCCACTTTTGGCATAGACGTTAGGTGACATGACCTTTTTGAATTGTTTCATATTAATGTGAAAACCTTGTAAAAAGTTAGGTCGATGTATGCTCATTCCCCACTACTAACTTGTTTACTCACCCCAAAGTTATCGGGTTATTTTTCAAGTGCGGATACCTTGGTTTAGGATGCACAATATCCCTAGGTCGTTTCGACGAATTGAAATTCTTTTAAATGTATTCTTGTTCACATGCAAGTGTTAGCATGTTTAAGTTTCACTTTAAAAGTTGTAAAATATAGTTAGGTCAAAAAATGTCATTTTTGCCTTGGACTTGTAATGTGTGCCTAAGCACACTTTTTGACACTTATTTCATGTATAAGGTATGTGGCCAAGGGCCAAACTTTATTTGAAATCCATGAATATCCATACATGTTGAATTTTGCCTTAATGAGTATAATATGAAAAACTAGGGTTTATTAAGTCATTTTTGCACCGGAGTGTGCATTATGTATGAAATTTATCATTTCACATTCATTTACCATGTATGAGGTGTGGCCAAGGGCCAAACACCATTTTGTTTTAAGTTTTGCATTATAGTTTCATATATTGCATTTTTGGGCTAAAATAGGAAAATCCGAGCCTTTAAGAGTTTATTTTCAAATCGGGTGGTGTAAAGTGTGCACGAGGTACGGCCAAGGGCCAAATGGTCTTTTGAAATCATTTAGGTCCATTTGTTGCAAGTTTTCTCTTTAAATGACATTTTATGCAAAAATTGAGCTTTGATAGGTCATATTTTGCATTGGGGGTATTTTGAAGCCGTGAGTCATTGGGACGCGTCTTAAATGTCTTTTTACATTTGTGTGCATATCCACATCTCACAAAACTCTTAAATTTTAACTTTGAAACTTTCATGGGGGCTATTTATGAGTTTTTATGTAAAATTCATGCATTGAAGTAAGTTTTAAGCTTCCCTTTGATTTAGCATGTTGTTTATGCCTGAATGAGGCTTGGAAATATTTTTAAACTTGTTTCGGATCATATGGGATGTATGTAAAGGTTTAAGGTTAGACTGAACACCTTCCCCACACATTGCAGCAGTAGCTTTTGATGCTGTCTGCTACGTCAGTCAGCTGATAAGAGCCATCAGCTGGCTGACACATGCTCGAGACCAATTCCAGTAGGTTTGTTGGTGAAAAATGTCGTTTCAATCGGCTGATGATTGGGGTTTGGTCAACTAATGATTGGGATCAGAAAAATGTCATTTCGGCAGGCTGGTCCTCGTCGTCGGTTGGTTGATCATCCCTAAAGCTTGAATTCCTTTCAGTTTCTTGGACAACTTTGTCATGCCAACTTCAGAGGGTCATATCTAGTTCATTTCTGATCCAAATTAGGTCATTCTTGAGCCTAAATTCAAGAGATTGAAGTTATCTTTCCAATTGTACCAACCACACATTAAAACTCTAAGCTTAGTAAGAGTTATAATAGTTTTAGTGAGATAGGGTCGTGGTATCTCTTAATCGAAGGATGCCACTTTATTCTATCTTCATATCTTTTTCGTCCGGACTCCAAATCAAGCTATTATTGAGTCTTAGTTTATTAATTTTTCGTTGTCTTTCAAATGGTGTGTGTGGTAGCACCCATTTCTGGGTAAATTGACCATTTTATCCTTGGTCCATTTCTTGTAGGATTTTAATACCTTCGTTTCCTTCTTACTTCCGTTAAGTCTAGGGACTTCTTAAGAAGCCACTTTTGTGTATTAGGGGTGATGTAAATCTCTAGAGGCCATGTTTCTATTTAGCTTCTGCATTTTGGATCTATTTTGGGTCATTACAGGACACACTAGGTTTGTAAAAATCCAGGGTCATCACAGGAGCCAGCTTCTGTCCAGTCGGAGCATTCTTCTTCTTCTTCATCTTCGGAGAGTGAGCCCAAGCCACCTCCATCACCTTCTCCCATGCCAACATCGGCACAGCCAGCTATTATCCAAGAAAGGGTTGATCGGAAGTTTGCCCATATTTCAGTAACGCATGAGTCTATTATAGACGAGTACGTGTTTTCACGGGCAGCCACTACCAAGTGGTCGTATGACGAGATCTATAGTTGCTGCCTTTCTCCCATTTTGGCCCCAGTGACCAACCCAGTCTACCCGAGACTAGTTTGGCTTTTCGACCAGAAACTCAAGCAGAGTCTGAGTAACCTGGTAGAGTTACGGACTACTATTGATGGGTACCTTATCTGTATCACTGTCGAGACACTATTGATAGCATCTCAGTGTCCACATGTATGTCCTCCAGGGATTGATTAGCCGACTTTACAGAGGCCATCAGATGCAGACATAGCCACAGCTCTCCATGGCACCACCACTTCCACTGACACTTATACCACTCGGACCTACCTACCCGACTGCATGTGGTTCTTTGATTCGATCTTGTACCGAAATGTATATATGGCAGCGACGGGCCGACTTTCTAGCAGCTTTATATACCATTGATACTGGGCATTGGTTTTCAATTCCTACCCTCCTCTGGAGTGTTATAATGAAGCTGTATGACGAGTTCATCAGCAAGAGCAACCCACAGAGGCCCAAATTCCTCCCTTATACTCATTTGATTACACAGCTCTTCCGGGATTAACACTACCCATTTGATCCGCAGGAGATCACCGAGCCTAGTGCTTGTCATTACAGATGGAAGGACTGGAAGAGGAGCTATAATGCTCTTATTAAGAGTCTGGAGATAGAGGCAGCCCAGGCAGCGTAAGATGCAGAGGCAAAGGAGGCCGTAGCAGCAACAACGGAAGTTGGTATTGACTTAGAGTAGGAGCCTCCAGTGGGATCACCATACCCTTTACAGGAGCAAAGCCACCACTCCCAGAGCCAGGACGAGCATCAGTCTTCTGATGACTCGAGATTGCACTATTAGGATGACCCATTCATTCCTGACACTCAGGCTTAATTAGACATACCAGATGAGTGTTTTTAGGCATTGCAGGATGTAATCCTTTCGCTCAAGGCAGATATGGCCACCCTCCACACGGATGTCATGACAGCGCTGTGAGACATTTCTCGACAGATCTTAGGTTCACACTTCGCCAAAACGTCGTCTTCCGCCTAACCCCTCTATCTCTTTCATATCTATATCTCTGATCTTAAACTATTACTTTTGATACTATTATTCCATTTTTGCAGTCAGTCTGTTGGCCTATTATCTGTGATGTACATTATACTTTGATTACTTTTGGATATTTTGGATGTCATGTTCATATTTTGATATATCTGTTTATGTTGACTCCATTATCAGGTGCATTACAGTGATTTCAGTGAGAGAGTGTAGCCCATATTTTTCAGGAACATTCTTATCCCTCTCTCTTTCATTTACTATCCCATTTACACTAGCATGCCTACTGTGCACCATTATTTATCCCATTTTGTTATTTGATGAGAGTTTATCCCAGTGCCATCTTTTCAGGACCACAATTAATCCCAAGTTTGGGGGGGTTATACCACCCACTTTGGATACTAGTATCCCGCCCATTCATCGATATAGCTACATTGGTATACTCTTTCCATCTTTCTTTTGTTCTTATTCCATATGGAGCACATTGTGCAGTTTAAGTTTGGGGGTAATGTGTGTTCTTTGTATTCAATTCAAGATTTTAAGCATAACTTGTGTATTTAAGAAATTTACTATGATTGGTCCATGTTAACTATGATTTTGATCTTTTGAGGCCTATATTGCTTAGAATTTAAAATTTGCTTGACTTGAGAGTTCAATACTCCTTATATGCCTTGTGGATGCCATTTAGGAGTAAATTTTTCGAAAGATTGATATTTTGCTTACACTTGTGGTCCACATCATTTTGATTTTGTGATTGTCTTGAGATTCACTCTAGGATTCTACACTAGCACAGGTGCACGTTAGCTTTCATTTGTGGGGTATATACTTTGTTGATTATTGATTTGGTCAATATCCTAATTGAGCGAATAGTGCATTGAAAACTTTCATTCTTGATAAAGGTGGATAACAAACCCTTTTCACTAAGTAGCTAGGATTCTAGCCTCATCAAGCACTGAATTTCTCGTGCCGAAAGGTGGAGGGCCAAAACTCTAGGTTAAAAAAAAAAAAAAAAAAATGAGGACTTCTCCCAAAATGTGAGAAGTGGGAAATGATTAGATGAAGGTTGTTTTGATTTGTAACCTAATTGATTTAAGCTTGTAAGTCCTTAGGGGTATTTTAACACCTAATGCCCTAAAGCCGTCCGGTTTGGGAGTCATTGACTTAACGCTCGACCTCATGAATCGCTAGATGTAATACCCCGATATTTTAAAGAATTTATTAATTGGAATTAATTACTTTTATTTTATTTTTAAATAATTTATTTGATTTAATTTGAATTAATTGCATTTATTTTAATTTTTAGTTAATTGAGTGCTTAGATTAATTGTTTTATTTTATTTATACTTCGTGAATTATTGATAAGATGATTATTGTGTGTGTGCTTAATTATTGATTGAATTGTTGGCGTGTTAATTTAATTGGTATAATGTGACTTGGTTGTAATTTATTGTTTTGTTTATGTGCTTAGTGTAATTAGTTTTTTATTTTTTTTATTTTTTTATTTAAGTGTTTATTTAATTATTTGGTTTATTTAAATTAATTGGATTTGAGCTTAAGGGAAGTTGGACCAAAAGATGTGGTCTTGGGCTTGTATAAAGCCTCAATAGGTTAATAAATAAAGCCCATGATTTTATGATTATTTAAGTAATCATTTTTGTATAATTATAAATTTATATTTAATTATATATAAATATAATTAATTAATAAGTGTTATGGAAGAATATATATATAGATATATATATTTATTGATATATATAGGTTTATATGATTTAATTAACCAATGGGTTAATTATGGAAGGTGTATATATATATATATATATACATATATATATATATATATGTAATATAATATATGTTTATAGATATAAATTATTTAAAGATTATTATTTTTAATTCATAGTCCTAGTTGGAATAGGATTTGAATTTTAATGTGTATAAATATACACATAAGGCTTTAGGATTAAAATTTTAAAAGTTTACACGTTAGAAAAATAAGGGAGGCAGAAAGAGAGGAAGAAGAAGGGCTGACAAGGAGGAGACCGGATCTGAGAAGGAGGACGTTTAGATTGGAAGAGACAATTAAATCTTGAAGCGTCGGTTTCATTTCGAAACCTTCAAGCGAGTTCTTCTCTAACTTTCCTCTTAGAACTCATAAGGATTTCACCTTGAGTATCGAAAGCTTTAGGTTAAATTTATATGATTAAATCATGTTTAGATCGGATTATTTAAAAGTATGAATTATTATATATTTTTAGTTTTGGATTATTGGATTTTAATTGTATAGATAGATGTTATATATATATATATATATATTAAAATCAATTTATAGGTTGATCTATGACCCAAGAAGGTTAATTAGGGTTTCTTGAATTTATGGTATTTTTCTGGAATTTTTTAGTATTTTTATATATTATTCTTGAATTTATTAGATTTATTTTTTCCTTTATTTGTTTGGAAAATAATATAATATATATCTAAATATATATATATATATAAAACAAACGTAGTATATTATTTACATATGTACACTATGCATCGGCGCATGATTTAGGGGCTTCTGATTTAGTGTTATACGGTATATCATAACTTGGTGTACCTATGAATCAGAGCCATTAAAGTTTGAATTAATAAAGGATGGATTCAGTGCATTGCGACATATGTTAGTAAGATGCACATGCGGATCTGGCCATTGATGCGACTAGATCTTTGGCGGTTGATCAGGTGAGGTGGAGTGCACAGAATCTTAGTGCACAATAGATCTAGAACGTTGACTTAGTCCAATCAACTTAGAAGTGATCTGGTGCAGCGCGTACCATCAGAGTTAATGCACCAGTGAATTAGAGTGCGCCACGTGTCAGAATCATAGTCTTTAAATCCAGTGCGGTTGCGCTCACAATAGCGACTGAGCTCAACCTATTATTTTGCCTGTTTTATTACTCGAAATTTAAACGGTCATAACTTAGTCATCTTGAATCCAAATTAGGTCATTCTTAAACTCAAATTTAAGGATTTTTCGTCCTCTTTCTAATAAAATCAATTTCATTATTAGATTCCTATCATACTAAGAGATATTTACATTTTAGTGAAATGGTGTTGGAAAATTATTTAAACTGATATGGAGTATTTATGGGAAACCATTTGTGACGATATTTAGTGACGTTTAATTTGCGTAAATGTCATTAATTAACAGTTTGGTGATGGAAGGTGTTATATATATACTTAATTATATATGTGTATATATGATTTAATTAATTTATGTGTAGGATGGAAGGAACTATATGTATATATATATATATTTATTAATGTATATGTATATATGATTTTAAATAATCAAGGATTATTATTAAAGGTATTATACATATATATATTATATAATATATGGGTATATGTATATATCATTTAAGATAATTAATTTATTATTCTTATTTGATATATTATATTAGGCTGGTTATTAAATTAATCTTATGCATATAATATGCATGAAATGGTTATGTGTGAATTAATTTATTTTTAAATTTAAAGTTGATACATAGTTGAATTGTAGGCATGGATGAGTTGTCATAGGCATAAGTATTTTGCCTAAGTATTTGTATGAATAAAATACATACACAGAAAGCATGGTTGAATTGTTAATTTAAAAGTATAAATATATATACTTAAAGGAGGCGTGGTTGAGTTGCCAATGTATAAATAAATATATTTATAATAGTACGGTTGATTTGCCAAATTTGTAAATAAATATACTTGTGGAGGCATGGTTGAATTGTCAATGTATAAATAAATATATTTATAATGGCATGGTTTATTTGCCAAAGTATAGTTAAATTGCTATGTATTAGATGATTAAAATTTCATCTATGGTTATTGATAAGTGCTTAAATGTTGCACATTTCAGCACCTAAGTTAGAGTATTTCAGTCTTTGCATCTATCTTAATTTCATGTTTTAGTCCTAATTTATGTTTATATATATTTCAGGGCAATAAAGTTAAAATGAGCTAATAACGGTCCATTAAAGCCTTTTTGGAGTCAAGCAAAGATATTCAGAAAAAGTTAAGAAAATGACAAAAAGAGGTTGTAGCCCATTGCTCGTATAGTGTGTTTATTCTTCGAAAGCGGTCAATCTTGGGCCTTTGATGATGTTCCCAAAGATGAAGAAGCAAATCAATTAGCCCGAGACCAAAATGGAGCTAAATAAGGCCTAAAGGAAATTTCCAACCCTGGAGGGATCGATCCCCCAGGGTGGGGGATCGATCTCCCATGACTTGGCAACATTACAGATTTTTTTTATTATTTGGGCTTATTTTGTGAACTATTGGGCTTTAATAGAGTTGTTACTTAAGGCCCAGTGAGCCATTAGATTAGGGTTAATATTTATTTTATTTAGGTGAATATTATTAGAATTATTATTATTATTATTATTTTTTCTATACCATGATATCAAGTTCTCTCTGGGAAAAAGGAAAAGGTAGGGGTTGAAGAACATTTTTACAAAGGCTTTATCTACAATTGAAGGAAGAAGAAAAAGGAGCCAAAAGATGGAGATAGAGCTTGTTGACACCATGATCATCTTCTCCATGAGCTAGTTCTTCACTTAGGGCTTGGATGAGTCCTAAGTTCATGTAACCTAAACCTTTGTTTTTCTTTTCTTGGGGAATTATTAAGTTGTAATTAAATATTTTAGCTTTGTGATTTATTTATATATACATGCTTAATTTGACAAATTAGGGCTTGTATTGATTAATTCTTCCATTGAAATCTCCAAGTTGATTGTATGTTTATATATGATTAATTAGGGATTTTATTCTTCATTAGATGTTTGAAAATTAATTCTTCCATTGATTCTATATGAAAATTGCATGTCTATGTGTGATTGATTTAGAATTATACTCTACACTAGATACTTCTTTTAGTTCTGTTTAGTGATGGCCATAGCATGAGACTTAGTTGATACAATTGTAAATTAATTTGATGGATAAAGGCTTAATCTTGATGGGTTGTTATACAAATTAGCTTATTGTCATTAGGTAAAAAATAGGCAATTTGTGCTTGATTATGTTAATCCATACTTCTAATTACAATTAGTATTATCCTCTTGATTGATGTGTGCTTTTATCGAATACATTTGTGAATGTGTATAGTGGGTTATGACGTAGTCTTGAATGGGTTCTACACTTTAGTTTAATTGTCATTAGGTAAACAATTCATTCTTGATGTTGATAATCTATGATTACAATTGTGATTTGTGATGATAATGTGACCACATCTATAATTACACTAATGAATTTCCCATTAATTGAAAGCATATGGTTAATTGCATGAGCTTAGTGGTGAATCCTAACCCTAAGACTCTCTTCATATCTCTTTAATTCTTAGTTTAATTTAATTTAATTTACTTGCATTGTCATTTCTATTTCCATGCTTTCAATTTAACTCTAGTTTAATCACTTCACCAAAAATCTTTTTCTCTCTCTCTCTTTCTCTCTCTCTCTCTTGTGCAATCTCATTAGCATTAAAATCAAGTTTAATCCCAACACGTGTTCAATCCCTTGGGTTCGATCCCTACTCGCTTCATACTACATAGTATAAGTATTTAGTGGTTTTATAAATTTTAAAATATGATGCCTACTTGACATTATTTCTAAACCTAAAGTGTTGTGCATTATTTTGTGCACACGCTCGGGTCGCATCATAATTTTGGCGCCATTGCCGGGGATTGACGGTTTAGTTGGAATTGAATTAGGCATTAGGGTTAATTTGATTGTTTTCTTTAAATTACTATTTTCTTACAAATCCCTCTTGTTCAATTAGGTACTTGAAAAGAAGAGGAACAAGCATTGGATCTTGGCACCATTGTGACGTTGTTGTTACGGACTTTCGTGAGCTTCCTTGAATTTCTTTACTATAATTGTTCAATTCTCTACATGCTTGCAAGATAGCCCTTGTCGAGGCTATCATATTTTTTTAAAATTCTTGTCCAAGCATAAGCCCAAAAGGAGGCTATTACTTTCTTGATAGAAAGCATATGCCCGTGTGGAGGCAATTTAATTTTGTGTATTGATATAACATAGGAGTATGGGAACATCGTATGTGGAGGTGGTGAATTATTATTGATTGTTGTTGTGGTTTGTTGTTTCTAGGAGAATTCTCCCTATTCTTGATTATCCCACACTTAATGGAAAACCAATTCTAAGATCTAGGGCATATGGATAATCTAGGTGAGTATCACCCTCTTAATGGGCATCCACCTCAAGGTGTGCATCCACCCTTGAGAATTCCCCATCTTAATGTGTTTCCACAACCCAATCAAATACAACAACCTCCAATAATACAAATTCATCCTCAAGATCATGTAGTGTATCCCCCAAATCCTAAATTATCTCTTCGGGATCACTACACTCCAAATGAATACAATACACCAACATGCATCTGGTTGCCAAACTTTCGGGCAACCCATTATGAAATCAAGCCCGCAACCATCCAAATGTGCCCCATTTTCTATGGGGTGAGCAATGAAGAATCACATAAACATTTGGATGAGTTTTTGGAAGTTTGTTTAACCGTGAAAATCACGGACCTTCCGGAAGAAGTCTTAAAAATGAAGCTTTTCCCTTTCACTCTTCGGGAAAAGGCTAAATATTGGTTCAACAACTTGAGGGCGAATTCAATCACATCTTGGGATCAACTACAATATGAATTCCTAAAAAAAATTTACCCCACAAGTAGAACCGATGCTATAAGAGCTTTTATCCGTGAATTCTCCCAAAATGAGGGAGAACCGTTACATGAAGAATGGGAGCGTTTGAACGATTTGCTACGGAAGTGTCCACATCACGACATTCCAAAGTGGCAATTAGTTCGTTGCTTCTATGAAAGCTTATCCGATACCCAAAAAGGTATTGTTGATGCTTTATGTGGAAGAGCCTATTTGGACAAAAATGAAGACGATGTGTGGCATCTTTTTGATCGCATGAGCGAAAATTCAATGCATCATTCTTCATTGTCCCGATTTAGCCAAAATTTGAATGAAGGAGGGAAGAAAACCTCCAGTCCTTCTCAAATGGAGAGTTCCATGGAAATTGCCGCCGAAGTCAAAAATCTTACTCAAAGGTTTGATAAATTTCTTTCGAGCCAAAACCCGGCAATTCAATCATCCAACTCTTTCCATTCTCAAAGCGTGATGTGCATAACTTGCTCTAGTTATACTCACAATACTTCCAATTGTCCTCTTAGACAAGTTTTTCCGAGTGAGTATCAAGAACAAGTCAATGCTATTTTCATTCATCCGGGAAGTAATCCAAATTCTAACTCCTACAATTCCGGATGGAGTGATCCTCACTTCTCTTGGAGAAATCAAGGAGGAGGTATCATTCCTCCTCTTCATAAAAATTCTCAAGAAAAGTATGTACCGCCCCACCTCCGAAATGCAAAGTCTCAAGCATACCATTCTCCATCTTATCCTCTTCCAAATGTGAATCAATTCTCCAATTCTCATTCTTCAAATCATCAATCTTTTTCTCATCCACCTCAAGAGCCTCCTAGAAATCCCACTTTTGAGGATAAGGTTTTAGAAGCTTTGGGTGATCTTCGAAAGGAAAATCAAGTGTTTCATTCGCATTCTCAATCAATTGCAAAACTTGAAGCCCAAATTGGGCAAATGGTTCAAACAATGAAAGGGAAAGGGCCTATTCAACCCAAACTTAACCAAAAGGCATACTCCATTTCCACCTTAAGGAGTGGGAGAAAAATTGATAACAAAGTTGAGAGACCTAGTGAAGTTAGTGTTCCGGTGCAACCAAGTGTTAGCCCATTTACCATTCCCAATTCCATTCCTACTTCATTAGGGATAAATGGTCACATTAAGGAGCAAATTCCATCATCATCATCTTCCTCCCATGTAGAGAAGCCTTATGAGCCATAAGCTCCATTTCCTCAAGCTTTAAACTTGACTCCATTTTCAAGGCAAGAAGGAAAAATCAATGATATGATGGAAGTTTTTAAACAAGTTAAAATCAACCTTCCTCTTCTCGATGCTATTCGACAAATTCCACCATATGTTAAGTTCTTAAAGGACTTATATACTCAAAAGAGGAAGAACAAGGGACCAAGCCCAAAGAAAGTGCTTCTTACGGAGCAAGTGAGCTCTATCATTAAGCTTAACACCCCACCTAAGTTCAAAGACCCCGGCGCGCCAACCATCTCTTGTACTATAGGGAACCATGAGGTCAAAAGGGCTCTTGTTGACTTAGGGGCTAGTGTTAATGTTATTCCTTACTCCGTGTATCTTCAATTACGTTTGGGAAACCTTAAGCCAACTTCGGTAGTTATTCAACTCGCCGATAGGTCTACAAAATAACTAAGGGGAATTGTTGAGGACATCCTCATCAAAGTCGACAAATTCTATTTCCCGGTTGATTTTGTTGTGCTTGACACTGAGCCGGTTTCCAATCCTACCAATTACATTCCAATAATTTTAGGAAGACCATTCCTTGCCACCGCTAATGTGACAATCAATTGTAGGTCCGGCATTATGGACATCTCTTTTGGCAATATGATGGTTAAGCTTAATATTTTCAACACAAGCCAACATCCCATCGATGAAGGCGAGTGTTTCATGGTGAATGTCTTGGATGAAATTGTTGAAGAAGTCTTTCCTTCCATTCCTTCCATTCCTTCTGAAGATCCTCTTGAGGCATGCCTCTCTCACTTTAATATGGACGCATTTGATATTAAAAGCTCCATATATGAAGTGAATTTTCTAATAGACTCAGTGGCCATCTTAGACTTCCCGCTATGGAAAAACTCAAAAGAACCTTTTCCTCCAGTCGCAAGTACTCTTTCTTATCAAGAAAAGGAAGAAGTGGCAAGTTCGCCAATAGCCAATCCAATTTATGAAGACATTCCTTGTAATATTGAGCATGAAGTCATTGAGGTAACCTTAGTGAATGAGGAGAAAATGATCAATGTGGAAGTTAACAAAAAGGATGAAGAGATTGAGTTTCCTAATAATCCAACCGAGTCTTTGAAAGACATTACCTTGCCAAGTGCAAGGCCGATCATGATGGACTTTATTTTCAAGACCATGGATGAAAGGGAACAAATTGCATCTTCCATCATTTCTTTCCAAATCATTCTTTTGGGAGATGTATTCATTGTTGTGAGAGAAGATCCATTGGGGAAAATAGATAAACGGATCAATGAGGATGTCTCATATCCGGTTTTCGATTCTTTCGACTAGTGAGTTGCAAAAACGTCTTGCTAGAGACGTTAAACACTAGTTTTTCGTAGAGTTTCCCGACTTTACTTCTCCCTCATTTCTCTTTATTTTATTTCTTGCGTCTTTGTCTAAATAAAATTTTTTTTTATTTTCTTTTTTTACTTTATTTTATTTATTGTACAATTCTACTTTTAGAAAATAACAAAATAAAAAATAAAAAATAAAATTTGTAGTGGATAGTACAGGTTGGTATTTTATTTTATTTTCATTATTATTATTATTATTATTATTATTATTATTATTATTATTTATTTGTTAATTATTATATATATACATTTCATTTTAGTTTTGCTTTATTCAAAAACATAAAAAATTAAAAATAAAAAATAAAAAAAAATAGAAAAAAATAGTACTAGTTAGTATAGATTTGTAAGTGATTGTATTTTAATTTTATTTGTTATTAATTTTATTTTTATTTTTATTTTATTTATATAATTTTCATTTTAGTGAATATATTCTTTTTAGTTGTTTATTTTATTTATTTTTATTTTTAGTGTATATATTAAAAAAAAAATTAAAAACAAAAAAAAAAAAAAAAGCTAAGGATCGATCTCTATAAGGGGATTGATCAATCCCATGCCTGGCAGAGAGCAACAAAAAATTGCCACATGTGGATCGATCCCACAACCATGGGGATCAATCCCCTTTCACTTTCTCACATTACACAGCAAAGGGAAATTTTTTACCTAAAATTGTCGATCCCCCGTCAAAGCGGATCGAGCGCCCTTTTTAACCCTCACTTCTCTCCATCGCCTATCTGGTTCATCACCATCACTAGCTTCGGCCGAATCAAACTCCACTTCCAATTTTCTTCGCTTCGTGATTTCCGGCGCCATAGTTCTGGGTCGCTTTTCTTCCGGCGAGTTTGAGGGTCGCTGAGTTTAGGTTGCCAAGTTTGAGGGTCGCCGATTTGGTAGGCTGGTTCGTCTTTCCAGCGTCGCGGCTGTTTGCTGCTTCTTCCAACAGCGATCACGGCTGCTTCTTCCAACGGTGATCAAGGCTGGTTCTTCTCCGAACACAATTTTCGACTATTTGGGTTCTTCGCTTCTTGATTTCTGGTGCCGGCTGGTTCATTTCCAACGCCGGCGATTTTGTGGGTCGCCGTCCAGTGATTCAGGCTGGCTTCTTTCTGTCGCGCTTAGCGATTCGCGGCTAGTTTTCTTTTCCGGCGAGAATGCGAATCGCCGTTTTTTTCGATCGCATCTGGTTTGTTTTCCGGCGTCGCGGCTTGGCTGCTGGGTCTCGCCGGCGATTCTTGGACTGGGTTTACCCAGCGCTGCCGGTTGTCTTCTCCGGCGAGTTTGTGATGTTTTAAAAAAAAATAAAAAATAAAAAAAGAAAAAGAAGAAAAAGAAAAGAAAAAAATTAACTAAATAATAAAAAAATAATAATAATAACAAAATTAAATAACAAAATAATAATAATAATAATAATAATAAATATAAATAAATATATATATAATAAAAAAAAAAATTCAGAGTCGCATTCCATCTAGCAAGACGTTAAACTTAGTCTATTTTATTTTATTTTATTTATTTTGTTTTGTAGGTTATATATACATGTTCTTTTTCTTTATTTCTTAAAAATAGAAAACAATTCTTGATTTTATTTCCATTTATTATTATTTATTTACTATTATTATTATTATTATATATATATATATATATTATTTTAGTATATATATTTTTTTCTTTTTAGTTTAGAATATTTTTCTTTGGGTTAAAAAAAAACAAAAAACAACACTGGGAGATCAATCCCATTTTTGAAATTAAAAAAAAACCATATCACAAAAATTCAAAAATATGTGTTACTGGTATGCCCTTATGCTTTGATATAACTGTTTTTATCTTTTATAAAGGGCTTGATCTCATGTCTTTTTACATCTTATTCTATATTGTTTTGGAATGCATGCTTTACTTATCCCATTTGATATTTGAGGTGAGTTGCTAGTGTGGCTTTTCTGGTAGGTTTTTGCATCCAAGTTTGGGGGAGACCTCTTTCATCATGGATCATTGCCTGGCGTCATAAACTTTTGCATCACGGTATACTCTTTTCATTTCTTCCATTGTTCTCATTGCACATTGAGGACAATGTGCAGTTTAAGTTTGGGGGTAAGGTAGTCTTGTTACATTCTACTTTAAGTTGAACTTTAAATACATAATTGAGATTTGAGATGTGTTTGGCAATGATTTCGAACTTTTGAAACATAGTGCCATTGAAAAGCAAGTTGTTAGAGTCTAATACTTCTTGTATGCTCTAGGATGCCATTTAGGGGTAAATTTTAATTTTTGACATCATGTTTGCTTTTGTGGTACACATCATTTTGTTGGTTGAAAATGCTTTAAAAGTTGATTCTAGAATTCTACACTTGCACTTGCGCACACTAGCATTCAATTTGTGGGGTACATGCTTAGTTGATTATTGTCTTGGTTTATCCCAATTGAGCTAGTATGCTTTGAAAGTTTTCATTCTTGATAAAATGACTTTGTAAATAAAGGAAATAAAAGCACTCACCAAAAAAAAAAAAAAAACTGCATTCTTTCAGCATGTCAACTGATTAAAAAGGAAGACAGGGAAATAATGTAAAATGTATGATTAGTTTGAGTTCGTAGCCTAGCCATTCTGAGTCATTACGCCCTTAGGAGTGTCTTCACACTTAACGCCCTAAGACCATCTGGTTTGGGAGTCGTTGGCTCAACGCTTGTTACATGGGGTGATTAGAGAGGTTAAGGAACTTGGACATTGTGATACCCCCGAATTTTCGAATGCGGGTTGGCCAGGCCCACGCCCGAATACCCGAGGATATCAAAACAAATTGATAATAAACGAACACAGAGTACAAAAGAATAAAGAAAAATAAATAAAATGCTGACAAGAAACTAAAATGATAATCTAATAATAAACCTCATAATATATTTCCATTAATTAATAAACTCTTCTGATACAACTGATCCTTCAAAATACAACTCGGGAATCCATACTGTGTGGACCCCTAGAAAATCCAAACTAAACAAATGACAGTAATTTAAAACAGGAAACTGAATCATAAAGGAACCCCTATGTAACATCGGAAGAATGAAGTAGACTGATCCCCGCTCAGCACGAACAACCTCTACTCGTGACGAACACCTGAAAAATAATGGTGGGTCAGGCCCACAAACAAGTTCTACTCTACTACAGTCCAAGCAGAGATCCGATACACGTATACATCCTAGTCAATCCAACAATAACTAGTAGTCCGTATATATATATATATACACACACTAAAGGAACCTCACTAGACTATAGGGTTGTCTCAACCTGAATAGTAGGCAACATGCAAAACGCACATATAGTGGGCATGAGTACCTAGACCTACCAGGGTACACAACTACACTATATCTAGCTACACATCCCTGGCGATATATGCGCCCTAACTATTGATCTTGAGACTCAAGCTCACATCATGGCACCATACTTATATATATAAAATCTAGTAATCATCCTATCCAGTATAAATTAATCCTCCATAAGTCATTCAACTTGTTCAGCTGACCTGACTTGAATATAAGTAGGACCTAACATTTTAGTTAATCCATTCCCCTATATAATAAATTAATCATCTATAAGTCATTTAACTTGTTCAGTTGACCTGACTTAAATATAAGTAGGACTTAACATTTTAGTTAATCCATTCCCTTATATAAAATAGGTAGGACTTAACTAATAAGTTAATCCATCCCTAGAATGCCACCGTCCCATACCGGTGCATTAAACCACACAATCCAACAATTGATGTAACAATTAAGGAAATACATCAAACATTCCATAAATAACTATGATAAATATGATATCAAGTTATCACATAATAGGAATGACTTATTATTTCTTTAAACTTCCTATATTATATGTCCTACACAAACTGAATCTTATACATGATGATATTTTATTATACCATTAAATAAGGATTCTCCATATCCAATTTATCCTACACATTTAATCTCAATTGCTAAAATATTTTAAAAGATTAAATCCATTCGTTTGTTTAAAACATTCAAATAGCAAGCATCATTATGATTGAGTCTATTTAAATTTATTAAAATCGAAACATAATCCCTATTTAATGTTCAGGAATCTTAGGCATGTTTCTACGTTCCATCATTCCACAGATATGAAAAATACATAATTTAAACATGTAAAAATTCACATAAGAAATCAAATCAAAATCATGCATTTTATCAATTCATAATACAAGAACAGATATGAACCAATTTTATAAAAACCTATGTTTTAATCCAATTAAACATGCATAATTATTTAATTTTATGTGTTTAATAAATCCTGGAATTTCCTAGGCATGTACAGAAACACGAATCAAAGGGAAAAAGATAGAAAAAGAACTTGCCTTAAACTTTCGGATCGAAAGTTACACTTCTTCTTCCTTGATCTTCTCTTTACATGGTTTTTCTCCTCATTCCTTCCTATTTCTCTTTCTCTCTCTAACTCTCTCTCTCTAGAATATATTACGTGATATATTTTCACTCCTTTTTCAACCAATAGTTATGTATTTATAGGCTAAATAATAATCATATTCCTTTTCCCAATCCAAGTCAACTTAATAAAGAAAAATAAAAAAACATATATATATATATTAAAAAGGTAACTTAAAATATATTACGTATATAATCTATGTATATCCTTATTAATTAAATAAAATATATACATTAGATTATTTAGTAATACTAAAGTTACCATAATATTAAAAGGTAACTTAAAACATGTTACGTATATAATCTATCTATATCCTCATTAAATAAATAAAATATATACATCAGATTATTTATTTATACTAAAGTTACCATAATATTAAAAAAGTAACTTAAAACATGTTACGTATAAAATATATGTATATCTTTATTATATAAATATATAAAATATATACATCAGATTATTTATTAATACTAAAGTTACTATAATATTAATAAATTACTTTCCTTTTTATATATATGTATATACATATATATATATATATATATACATATACAACTATCCATGGGTAATTATCCATACCCATCCAACCTCCTATCCAAGTAGTCCATAGGACCCAATTAGTTAGCCCATTACCATTAACCATAACCATAAAATAAAATAAAATAAAATATTTAATCATTTAATTTACAATTAATTACAATTAATCAAATACTTCATTTAAGCACACAATCTAATTAAATAAATAATACAAATAACACCTAGACAAAATACAAATAACACATAGATAAGTAGTCAATTAATTAATTAACACTTAATTCAATTAAATACATAAACAATTAGTCAAATAATCAATTAAACAATTAAAAAAAATACAATAAAAATAAATAAATAAATACCGAGACTATTCTTTTAAAATTAGGGGTATTACAGACATTGCACATGGTCATACATAAAAAATAAAAAAAATGAAATCAATAAATAAAAAATAAAAAAAAGAATGTTTGATTGAATAACAAGGTTCATTCAATGTCTTGATGTCTGGTACTATATCTGTATGCTAGTTTGAGGGTAAGGCTATGCCATTACTTTGATTTGCTAGGATAGCAACACATTTTGATGCCGGTTCACTCAAAAAGGATGATAGAATTGATTCAATTTGCATGATTAACTTGCTTAATGTGTGGAGGACCATTTTTGCTTACATGATGTTGAAATGTTCATAATAGCTTAGAAATGGCAGAAATTTGCATACTTGAGGTAGTCTACTTTCAACACTTGTTTAATATGTGTCGTTGCTTCTCAAGTAAGAAAGAGCTTTTGATGTTTGTGGGTACCATTTTTAGAAACCCTCATGAGACTTCACTCGTCCACTAGGGGTAACCTAGGGGTTTAAAAGGCTTGTTGCATATGCTAAATGCAACCGTGATCCCTATGAAAGTGGTGTTATCTTTATTTGTTTTATTAGTTCATAGTTGTATATATGTTTGTTTCATTTCCATGCTTTAGTTCATTGCTAGGGACTAGTAATATCTAAGTTTAGGGGTGTGATAAGTGCTTAAATGTTGCACATTTCAGCACCTAAGTTAGAGTATTTCAGTCTTTGCATCTATCTTAATTTCATGTTTTAGTCCTAATTTTTGTTTATATGTATTTCAAGGCAATAAAATTAAAATGACCTAAGAACGGTCCATTAAAGCCTTTTTGGAGTCAAGCAAAGATATTCAGAAAAAGTTCAGAAAATGACAAAAAGAGGTCGTAGCCCATTGCTCGTATAGTGTGTTTATTCTTCGAAAGCGGTCAATCTCGTGCCTTTGATGATGTTCCCAAAGATGAAGAAGCAAATCAATTAGCCCGAGACCAAAATAGAGCTAAATAAGGCTTAAAGGAAATTTCCAACCCTGGAGGGATTGATCCCCCAGGACTTGGCAACATTACAGATTTTTTTTTATTGTTTGGGCTTATTTTGTGGACTATTGGGCTTTAATAGAGTTGTTACTTAAGGCCTAGTGAGCCATTAGATTAGGGTTAATATTTATTTTATTTAGGTGAATATTATTAGAATTATTAATTTTTTTTTTTTCTGTACCGTGATATCACGTTCTCTCTAGGAAAAAGGAAAAGGTAGGGGTTGAAGAACATTTTTACAGAGGCTTTGTCTATAATTGAAGGAAGAAGAAGAAGGAGCCAAAAGATGGAGATGGAGCTTGTTGACACCATGATCATCTTCTCCATGAGCTAGTTCTTCACTTAGGGCTTGGATGAGCCCTAAGTTCATGTAACCTAAACCTTTGTTTTTCTTTTCTTGGGGAATTATTAAGCTGTAATTAAATATTTGGCCTTGTGATTTATTTATATATACATGCTTGATTTGACAAATTAGGGCTTGTATTGATTAATTCTTCCATTAAAATCTCCAAGTTGATTGTATGTCTATATATGATTAATTAGGGATTTTATTCTTCATTAGATGTTTGAAAATTAATTCTTCCATTGATTCTATATGAAAATTGCATGTCTATGTGTGATTGAATTAGAATTATACTCTACACTAGATATTTCTTTTAGTTGTGTTTAGTGATGGCCATAGCATGAGACTTAGTTGATACACTTGTAAATTAATTTGATGGATAAAGGCTTAATCTTGATGGGTTGTTCTACAAATTAGCTTATTGTCATTAGGTAATTGTAGTAAAGTAAGCAATTTGTGCTTGATTATGTTAATTCATACTTCTAATTACAATTAGTATTATCCTCTTGATTGATATGTGCTTTTATCGAATACATTTGTGAATGTGTATGGTGGGATATGACGTAGTCTTGAATGGGTTCTACACTTTAGTTTAATTGTCATTAGGTAAACAATTCATTCTTGATGTTGATAATCTATGCTTACAATTGTGATTTGTGATGATAATGTGACCACATCTATAATTACACTAATGAATTCCCCATTAATTGAAAGCATATGGTTAATTGTATGAGCTTAGTGGTGAATCCTAACCCTAAGACTCTCTTCATATCTCTTTAATTCTTAGTTTAATTTAATTTAATTTACTTGCATTGTCATTTCTATTTTCATGCTTTCGATTTAACTCTAGTTTAATCACTTCACCAAAAATCTTTTTCTCTCTCTCTCTCTCTCTTGTGCAATCTCATTAGCACTAAAATCAAGTTTAATCCCAACACGTGTTCAATCCCTTAGGTTCGATCCCTACTCGCTTCATACTACATAGTATAAGTGTTTAGTAGTTTAATAAATTTTAAAATATGATGCCCACTTGACATTATTTCTAAACCTAAAATGTTGTGCATTATTTTGTGCACACGCTCGGGTCGCATCAGTTATTGAATGTGTAAGTTGGATTAGGATTAAATATTCTTATATTAGAATAATTTAGTATTTAAAGGTTAGTATATTATTTTATATTAATAATATAATATTGGTGCAAACATGAATGATTTGTCAAAACTTGGATATTAGATATGTGATTTAAATAATTACAATTATTATTAGGGATTGGATTAAATATATTTTTCCTTCAATTATATTTTATTATGTAATGGTTTAATAATTATTTAGGATTGAATTAAGGTTAAAGGAATTTCTCTTTAAAAGAAATTGTGATTTGGTCTAGGAATGATTATTAATTTAATCATTATTTAATGGTTTTAAATTTAATGAACCTATTAATGGATATGATTAGTGTATTATATATAATTATTTATACATATGTGTATCATTATTTAATAAAGATAAAAACTTTAATAAGATTGGTTTTGGTGAAAGATGATTTGCTTATTAGTTTTCAGAAGCCTGGTAGAGAGAGCTTGCTTGTAGGGTTTAACTCGCGATTTGTTTTTCAGGTTATTACAAGTTCCAAGTCTCAAGGTTGAGGATCCGCAGCTGGAGGACTTATCCATTCTTTCTATTTTATTTCAAAGTAGGATATTATTACTTCAGTATGTATTGATGAATTTCTGGATAATGGATTTTGGTTAAGGGGGCCTTGAATTATAGGATTCCCGAGCTGTAACCATTGGAGAATTATTAATGGATTTATTATTTAATAGATTTTTCTTCAGCGAGTTATTTATTCTTTTTATTTTCTTTTTGTACTCTGTGCTTGTTAAATACTTTAATTGTTTTGATATCCCTTAATTTTGTGTGCGGATTTGATCAACCAGTGTTCCGAAATTAAGGGGTGTCACACTAGAGAGCTTAATAGATCAACACATTGCACCATGCTTCCATCTTTGATCCATAGAGTTAGTAAAAAAAAAAATCAAGTGGAAAGAATAAGTGCACTTAATTGAATAAAGTTTTAATAAAATGTCCATTCTTTGTCTTGCTGATTGGTACTAGATTTGTGTGATAGCTTGAGATCGAATGTGATCATTTCTTTGGTTGGCTTAGATAGCAACATATTTGATGTTGGTTCACTTAAAAAGGATTCTAGAGCTGTTTTGATTTGCATAATCATTCTCTTGATGTGTGGAAAACCATACTTGCTTGCTTGATGTTGAAATTTTGGGAGATCGCTTGGAAATGGTTAACAAATTGCATACTTGAAGTAGTCGTCCCAATGCTTATTTGGAATATTGGTACCTCTTTAGTGAGAAAGAGCTTAATGTTTGTGGGTATCATTTTGGAAACCCTCACGAGACTTCACTTGTCTACTAGGGGTAACCTAGGGGTTTAAAAGGCCTGCTGTATATACTAAATGTAATCGAGTTCCCAACAAAAGTGGCGTTATCTTTTTATTGCTTTCTAGTTCATTCTTGTATAGTTGTTGGTTTCTTGTTTTTCTTTGTAGTTCATTGCTAGGGACTAGCAATATTTAAGTTTGTGGGTGTGATAAGTGCTGAAAAGTGCGCATTTAAACCCCTTAATCTTGAATGTTCTAGGACCTTATTCTATCTTATTTTTCCGTTTTAGTCTAATTTCATGTTATTATCCTTTTTAGGCACTTAACCCTAAAATAAGTCAAATTAGTTGAATTAGAACATTAAAAGAAGCAATCTAAAGTCTAGTGGAAGAAAGGAGCACGGATGACAAATTTTTCATATCATTTTATTTTATTTTCTTTTCTCTTTGTTTTTTTTTTTTTTTTTTGAAAAAAAAAAAAAAAGAACTATCAATTTTTCATATCCTTTTTCCTTTTTCTTTTCTTTCTTTTTTTTTTTTTTTAAAAAAAGAGACTACATTGTACTATTATTTCCATCGTATTTTACTAAAAATTGGAGAAAAATTATTTTAATTGCTATTCAAGTAGGTTGAATGTAAGTGATAAGTTGAGAAAACTCATATAATACATATATATTCTTCAATCTTTTAAAAAAAATCTTTTGCAAATTTTATTATTTTATAAAATTTCAACCTTCAACTCATAAGATTCGATCGTTAAAATGTGACCCATTCACAAGACCTACCGTTTACAAGATCCAACCCATTTTACAAGACCGAACCTGTTTACACAACCCTGACCCACTTAACCTTTAAAACAATTCTAACTAAAGAAACCCTAGAGGGACTTTCAACACTTAAGTGGGTTATTACACAAAAAATAAAATTAAAATAAAAAAGACTTATTAGGCTTTCCACACAAGAGGGAAATAGCTAAACATGAGCTTGGAATCTTTAGAGTCACTCTTAACTTTGAAGTCAATATAAAATGTGGTGGAGGCAAATCAAATTTCTTTTATGAACATTCATGGAAATTAATAGCCAGAAAATTTTATATCCAAATTGTGGAAGTCAAGTCTTCCAAATGACTTACTTAACCAAAAAAATAAATAATGTTAGTCTTTCAAATGACTTATAATTAGTGTGGCCTTCATTAGCTGGCCCTCAAGTCAGCTATGCTTAAAGCCCAACCACTATTATGATTTATTGTGAGTTTCATAATGCGGAATGGTTGTGGAATATAATATGGATAAATAATCTAGAGGGGGGTGAATAGGTTTTACTTGCTCCTTTATTCAATTTGTACTTATTTGGATTTTACAGACATAAAACTAAAACCAAACCCACAAAGCAAAAATTAATGCAAGTAAAGTAAATAAAGTTTGAGAGATGATACCAGGATTTTTAGCGAGAAAACCCCGATTGGCAGAAGAGACCAATCGTTATGGGAAAAACATCGTGAACTATGTAAGCTAAAGCAAAATAATCCATTATGTTTGAAGCAAAGTACACTGAACTTTGACTTAGGCTCACACCCTATCATTCTACCAAAAATCAATCGCTGACAATCCCTGACTTTGCGACTCCCCCGTCTAGCAGCTCTCAACCTCAGGCTTACCCTTTTCTTCAAATCTAAATTTGGTAAAGAATGAATAAATTCTGCTTTTCGAAACTTATGAATCTTCAATTATGCTCCAATTCCGATGAGATTGAGAACAACACTCCTAAATCACTCTTATGTTCATGTGTGTTCTCTAAAAAATTAAATCAGAAAAATTAGATAGATTTTCTTAATAAAAATCTCACAAAGATGGCTCTCAATAAAATTAGAATTTTGTATGCAAAAAACTATGAAATCCTAAGTGAGAAAACATGTTTTTATAGACTTTTGAAAATTTAATTGTACTTGGAAAACAAGTTAATTTCGTGCATAATTAATATGGTAAAAGTCTATGCATAATAGGAACCAAAATAGATCAAGAAACTAAGTTACCAAAACTGTTTGAAGACCTTCAACCGGTTCAGAGTGGTTGAATCGGTTCAAGTTGGTTGAACCGATTCAAGTTAGCCAGACTTGAAAAACACCAATTTTGAAACTCCAAAGTGTCATCACACATTCTCTTACCTTCCTAAAACGTTATTCTCATCATTCCGGAGTGTATAGAAGTATGAACACGATCACTTCTTGAATTTCGCTTCCAATCTTGATTCTTGACAAATCGAACTGAAAATTTACAACTCAATCGGACTCGTTTTGACAATGAAATATGCTAATTACAAATTTATATCTCACAATCTCCCACTTTGGCAATTTCGTGACAGAATCCCTAAGGCAACAAGTAATCTACCCAAAACGAAAAAGTAAATTACATTGATTGTCCAAAAATAGACAAAAACCTAAATTCTTCTTGAACTATATGAAGCTTCATAACTACCCGTGAAACTTAATCAAGAAAGATAAACAATCAACATATATCAATATGTGAATATCAATGTCTATGTCTCCCCCTCAAGTCTAGAAACTCTCCCCCTCAAATATATATACACCTCAAATATGCACACTTCTCCCCCTTTTTGTTATAAATTGACAAATAAAGCTCAATAAAGAAGAAAAAAATAATAATGTAGGAGAATTAACAAGAAGAGAGATCAAAACTATCATCCATGCATAAGATATAACAATAAGCACATCAACATGATGATATATGCTAGCAATAAAACAAAAGACAAGTATCAAATATAACACATGTTCCATCCACAAAATAAATAAGAGCTCAAAATTACACATGATATTTCCTCCTTAAACATGAAGTACCTTTTCTCCCTTTTTATAAGAATTTAACAAACCATGCAAAAAAGGAAGAAATGAACAAATTAAGAGAGAGTATCAACATCTAGTCAAAATTGAAAATTCATAATAAAAACTAAAAGGAAATCTTTTTGGATTTTTCAAATTTTCATTTTTATGATATTTGAACAAAAAAATTATAAGATAGCAATTTCCATGAATATCAAGAACACGAAATTTTTAGACACCACAAATTATTCAATCAAATCAATTCTCAAGCATGCAATCACAATATGAAATTCAACTTGGAATTTTTATGAAGATTTAGAAATTTGCCTAACAAGCTAATGTGTGTGTGTGTGTGCAATCCAACCTCATCAGATTTCAATCCAATCACATTGATCAACTGTCTAAACCATATTGATTGAAAAGTATTAAGATAAAATTGTTTTGAGCAAATTTTTCTAAGCAATGGGGCTTTCGCCCTAAAGAGTAGCCAACAATTCTCTATTTCGACTTATTTCCTCCAATTTTTTACTCAATTAACTCCTCTTTAAAGTTTAGTAGGAGCTTTCGACCTAATCTCAATAGGTAGTCTTTTCCTTAGAAAAGATTTTTAGCATTCTTTTGATTTTTCTTTTCTTTTCTTTTCATGCTGAATTTTTTATTTTTTTAAACACATGCTCTTTTAAAAGAAAAAACAATAACAATAACTTTTATGAGCAATATGACCTAGTCAACTTCACAATGATTTTTATTTAAATTTTCTCAGAGTTGGATTGATGCACGTGAAAGAATATGAACTCAAGAGACTCATATCTAAAAAGAAATAAACAAAGTAAATTTTCTTTCAACATATAAATTACACATCGAGAACCTTTTTCACCAAATAATCATGTGTTCCCAATTTGCATTCAAAAATAATGAATTCAAGAGAAATAATTATCACTCACGTAGTGACAAGAAAAACATGATCATCACATTTTCTCAAAATAAATAAATAAATAAATAAATAAATAATCCAAATCTTAAACTGCAAGATATGGTCTAATAGAAACAAGATATTTATCAAAGCATAGTTTATGACCATAAAACCTCTTTAGGACTTAGTTATAAGGGATTGCACTCATAGACCTAATTGGAACAAGTCTCATAGCATCAACAGGAAGATAATTAACCAAGTCTTCCTTTTTAATCCACACAGTCTTTACATACTTTTGAAGAGACTTTTCAATTTCAACATTTTTCTTATTCGAATAATTCTTAGCATGAGAATTTTTGAGTTGGTTCACATAATTTTTCTTTTTAGCATGAACCATATTCCTAGCATAAGAATCATAAGCACGAAATTCAGAAAAAGTTTCTCTTCTCTTCCTATAGCAATAATATTAGCTATGTCCACTCTTACCACAATAAGTGCAATGCAAAATAGTGACCTAGAATTAAATCCAATCAATTTCTCTTGTGACTTTTTCAATACAATTTCAAAAATCCCAATTTAGAAATAGGAGATTCTTTTACAGAATTAACTTGACTTACCTCACATTCTAGGAAGTTTACCTTTCTTTAAAGATCTTGAATCTCCTTCTGTTTCTGTTCACTTTTTTTCTTTAGAGCATCTCTTTTCTTCTCAACTTTTTCCAATCATTTACCTTGCTTATTGAAGACTTTCTTTGTTTGAACATATATAACATACAATTCGTTGAAAACTTTATCATAATTCTCCTTTGTTGATTTCTTGTACCAATCTTCATCACTTGGTTTTGTAACGACCCAAATCCTGGGGTTCAGAAAGGAGGGTTGCATTATTAGAATCGTTTGAGGATCCCATTGTGATTCATCATTCCAAAGGGCATATAGTACCAAGACTAGATTAGTATTATTTAATCTCTTGGTTATACAAAAAATATATACATATATAACTATGTATGTATGTAATACCCCTAATTTTCAAAATGATATAATTGAAATTTAATTATTTATCTCATGTGCATTTTTAATTGATTATGTAGCTATGTGCTTATGTGGCTATGAGTTTATTTGATTAGTTGTATATTTGAAATATGTGATTTAATTGTATGTTTTAATTGCTTGATAGTGTGAGAATTGTTTGTTGACTGTGTAAATTTCTTGTAAATTATTTGTTAGTTATTAAATGGTTAATTGTTTTATTTTTATTTTAATTTAAAAATGGAGTTAGATTTGGATAGTAGTATTGGACCAAATAAATGGGTCACAAGGACTCCTTGGATGGACCTACATAGGTAAGGATTATGAACCATGGGTATTGGTATATTAATATATATATATATATATATATGAAGGTTATTATTATTATTATTATTCTAATTAATAATGACAAGGAGGATTCAATTATATATATATTTATATAAATATATATAATTATATTATATTTATAAATGGTTACATATATATGTAAATACGTAATATTACAACATAGTATTAGTATTACTATATAGTTGTATTATTTATTTCTCTTTTCCTTATAAGTAGACTTGTATTACGTGTAGGATTAGGGTTAAATCATATTGCTAATATATATTTACATCTGTAGAGGAGGAGGCTAGGTTTATACGTGAGTTATATTATACCTAGAGAAAGATAAGTAATAGAGTTTGAGAGAAAATGAGAAAGGAAGCTGGGGTTTTTTGCCAAGGATTTAAGGCCGGACCAAGGAGGAAGGAAGAGGGTTTGTTCGTGGGTAAAACCAAGAGCAACAGAGAGGGTTCGACAGCAACCAAGGTCGTAAAAAGACTAAGGAAGAAGAAGAGAATGTTTCAATCCGAAACCTTGAGGCAAGTTCTTCTCCTACTCTCTCCCTTAGATTCGTCTTCTATGCATGCCTAGGTTAATTCCAAGATTTATCAGAAAATAGATTGACTAAATATACATGCTTGAATTGAATTAAAACTGATTTTTTATTGTTGATGGTGTTCTTGATTAAATCTTAAATTTTTCTTGCTTATTAACCTATTTTGATTCATGTTTGTGATGCATATTACCTTCATACAATTATTTGGGACTATTTAGGACTTAGTTCAGTATTGTAGAAACCATAACAGAGGAGAGCGGAATATTCCATAGTTGCCGGAGATGGAGAAGATATCGTAGAACAGAGAGGGAGTCAGCTCCCTCTTGGAGGGAGGCAGCTCCCTCTTAAGGAAAGGCGGCTCCCTTAGGAGGGAGCCAGCTCCATGCATGAGAGAGGCGGCTCCCTTTGTGAGGGAGGCGGCCCCTTTACTAGACTCTTGGTTAGGGCGTGTTCGGGCTTGGTTTTTAGGACTATAGAAAGGTTTAAAACCTACATAGGATATAATGGATGGTTGGAATGATTTAAATTGGCATAATTATTTTCCTGAATGTATAATTTATGTTAATTTGTCATGGATATGAACAATATAATGTTTTAAATAAATCTGTATATTGTTAATATATGAGGAAATTACGTATTATTAAGTTAGCAATTCAAATGGATGTTAAATGATTTAAATCATGGATAATCAGTATAATTTAGCCATATATTTATCTAATGTTGAGTATGCTGATTTCTGGATTTAATTAATGTATTAATTTATTTCTTCATCAATTATTAGGTGGAAGGGAGGAATTAATTGCTTAAAAATAACTTAGCAATTGATATAGATGTTATATGATTTTAATCATGCATTGGTAGAATAATATGGTCAAGTATTTGGTCTGACCTTATCATGCTTAATTCTAGATATTTGTTGTATTTAAATTATTGCATCAACTGTGGATTTATTTAATGTATTACTTTGGATGTTCCATCATGTATTGGATTGTGTGGTTTAATGCGCCGATATGGGACGGTGGCATTCTAGGAACGGATTAACCAAAGAAGTTAAGTCCTACCTATTTTGTTTAAGGGAATGGATTAACTAAAATGTTAAGTCTTACTTATATTAGTGTCAGGTCAATTATACAAGTTGAATGACCTATCTGGATTACTTATGGATGGATATGATGGATTTTATATATAAAATTATGGTGCAATGATATGAGCTTGAGTCTCAGGATAATGGTTAGGGTGCGTATATTGCTTAAGATGGATAACTGGATATAGTAGACATCTGGGTGTCCTGGTAGGTCTAGGTACTCATGCCCACTTTATGTGCGATTTGCATGTTGCCTTCTATTCAAGTTGAGACAGACATATAGTCAAGTGAGCGTCCTATAGTGTATATCTATATATGTATACGGACTACTAGTTATTGTTGGATTGACTAGGATGTATACATGTATCAGATCTCTACTTAGATTGTAATTGAGTAGAACTTGTTTGTGGGCCTGACCCACCATTATTTTTCAGGTGTTCGTCAAGAGTAGAGGTTATTCGTGCTGAGCAGAGATCAGTCTACTTTACTCTTCCGGATTATCTATATAAGAGTTTCCTTCATGTTCAGTGTTCTAAGGTAAACAGTTATGGCTATCACTTGTTTAGTTGGGATTTTCTAGGGGTCCACATAGTATGGTTTCCTGAGTTGTATTACTATTGGAGGATTGAATGTATCAGAATATTTTATTATTTATGAAAATTTATTCTAAGAATTTTATTAATAGATTATCATTTTAGTTTCTTTCAGCAAATTATTTATTTTTAGTTATCATATTTGTATTCTGTGTTCGATTATTATCGATTTGTTTTCAATATCCTTGAGTATTCGGGCGTGGGCCTGGCCTACCCACATCCGAAAATCCGGGCGTATCACAGTTGGTATCAGAGCACTCCAGGTTCAAGTGTCCTTAGGAGTGTCTTTCGTTATGTGACTTCCGCGTTGCGTCTCTTAAAACTTAGAGCCTATAGTAAGATTTGTTGTACTCTATTTACGGTTCGTTAGGAGGAGTTGATGTCAATTATATTCTGTAGTCATAGAGTGGTTGGCACTAAGAAAAGGATAGGTTCCAAAGTGAAAGTGAAAAAGACCCAAAGGAGTAAAGGAGTACATTATCGATTTCTTTGCCAAAAGGCAAAATTTAAGATCGAAGGTTTAGTTTTGGGTTGGCATTACTTTAAAAGTATAATCCAAGGAAGGATTTAAGGCAGGTCACCGTATATCAAAACCAACATGATTTCAATTGTTCTCAAAAAGCAGACAAACAAGGAGTAGGAGCCCGAAGAGGATCCTAATGGAGGAGATTTCAGTGTATCCAAGAAAGAGGGTACTAAATCTTAAAGAGGAATGATCCCGCAAGGGTGATCTTATTTTCTAGTGTTATAACGAATGATATAAGTAGAATTGATGTTGATCAATCTACATATAGTTAAATTTTCTTATCCTCTCTAAAAAGAGATATATAAGAAGTACTCTTCTGGAGTTTGGGGATTTGATAGAGTTCTTGTCAGAACGAAACGTACGTATGATTTTATATAATGTTCAAGAGAGTATGGGGATTATGTTGTGATGTTCTAATTCATTTTATAAAGCTAAGTTAGACAGTTTACATTCCGTGTGTAGGGAGGATGAAGGTTAAGCCCTTGGTATTTTCTTAGGCAAACAGATGTTTTTAAGCTATGCTTTAAAGGATATGTTTCGAGGTTGGATGAGTGCTTATGAAACTATAAAAGGAAATTATGTGAAACAATTTTTATAAGTTGTTTTCAGAGGAGAATTTCCCTCGAAAAGATGATGTCTTAAGTAGGAGTATATTTTATGGGATCGTGTTTGTCATACGTGTTTTATTTTCATTAACTTTTCAGGATTTTAGTATGTGGTTTAGTTAGGGACACAAGTATGTGATCAGTTAACTATTGTTTTTAATAACATGGGGTAATAACACTATTTATGCTAGATTTGTGAGCATGTGGTCGTAAGATTTGGTAGATGCACATAAATCTAGCTAATTTATTGGACCTGGACATGCGTCATTATCGTATGTTATTTAGGATGGGATAGTTAAACCATCACTACGAGTCAAATAATCTAGAACGATTAGTTTGATATACTTTACGCTAGGTATGGATTCGTATCTTCTTGGAAATTCCAGAAGTTGTTAACAAGACGGAAGAAGAATTTCGTACTGGTTTAATTACCTATTAAAATGATGCCGCGGAAGGATAGCTGACTGAATAAATCTTCATTAGTCTATTTTTAATCAAGAATTTTTTTCACAAAGGCGTGTCACTAGGAGAAGTTGCCGGTGTTGCACATGGTGGAGGAAATTAAGTCTGTTCACTTGCATAAATAATATGGAGATTTTTTTTTTTTTAAGGTCACAGTTTGCAACAAATAGTTGTTGCTAGGAAATTGATGACATGTTTGGAGGATAGAAAAGTTTCATATTCTTTTGAAGTTAGACAATGTAATACCCCTACTTTTAAAAGGATAGTCCTGGTATTTTAATTAATTGTTTTGTTTACATTTTTAAGTATTTAATTATTTTGTTGCTTGATTAATTAACTTGTTGGGATTATTTGATTTACTATTTGATTTCATTGCATTATTTGTTTTACTTGTATTACTTAGTTTAATTAAAGTACTGAATTGTTTTTATTATTTATGTGTCCTTAATTAATTAGTATAAAGGTTTACTTATGTAATTATGTTAAATGGGTATTTATATTAAGTTAATAAATTCTTTAGGGTTTATATTAGAAGTCCCGTAGGTGGAAGCCGACAAGGTTTATAACGAGGGTTGTTTATGGGCCGAGTTGGGCTTTGTCTCTAATTTTACAAGGATTAGGGTTTTAGGGATTAAAGCTTATATAACACCATGACAATAAGTCAAGGGTTTACGATCGTAACACTTAGCCTATAGACGTAAACTAAGTTCTGTAAAGACAGAGAGATACAGAGTGAGGTTTTGAGAGAACAGAGCACGTTTGGTGTGGGATTCAACTGAGGTTTCAAGGTCAGACCTAGGAGAAGGGAAGAGTAGAAGTAAGAGGAGGCTAGACAGTCATTCAGTGTTGCCGGAACAGTGGACACGACGCTGAGATTTCATAACTGAAATCACAGGCAAGTTCTTTTTTTCCTCCTTCCCTTTGGCTTGTGTTATGTGCACCTAGATAGTCTCTAGGGTTTAACTAATGAATAAATGAGCTTTACATGTATATTATATGCCATATTGATGATATATATGTGTTGTAATCTATTAAATTACAGTTCGTGCATGTCTATTTTCAGTGGTATTCTTAAAGCATGCTTAGTCTGTATAACTGGTAGTTTTTGTATTTAATTTCAACTGCTATAAACACATCATGGGAATTATAATGGACACATTTAGAACCCTTAGGAACAGTTTAAAACCAAATGGACAGGTTGGGAGTGATGGAAGATGAAGCAGAAGGTCGCAGAAGTTGAAGCGGTTGAAGGCGGCTCTCAGGGGAGGTGAGAGCTGGCTCCATAGAAGTGGGAGCCGGCTCCCATACATGTAAAGCCAGCTCCAAGGGTATTAGAGCCAGCTCCAAGCTGATTGGAGCCTGCTCCCAAAGTTTTGGAGCAGGCTCTCCCTCAAAATGGCTTCCTAATGTTTTTTTTACGCACTATTTCAAACTGTGCGAGGGTTGAACTTTTCTGATGGTTCTGTGATTTCACAGAGGGACTTGGAAGTTGGTTTAGGGTGTCATTATGATCTTAAATTAATTTAGGATGACCTCTAAGTGAATGGGATAAACAGTAAAGAATTAATGAACCTTCTATGTTGTTAACGGATGGAAGATAGACTAATTGCTTAACGAAATTTCAGCAAGATAATGGGATTTAATATGTTATAAAACAGATTTTAAAAGCATGATAGGGTCAGGTATTTATTAGTTTTGACCTATGCATGTTTTGGGACTTTGGTTGCTAAGCTACTGTTCATAATTCTGTAGTTTACTTGGTTTTCTTTAAACTGGATTATACCTTGGATTTAATTGCTGTAATGTCACACACTATTTTGCAATTAATGGGACTTCGGATTTGGACTGGATAATGGTTTTGAAATTTAATTGTTAAAATATTAAATCTTATTTTACAATTAATTGGAGTATGTTTTAACTGAACTTGCTGAAATGTTATACCATATTCTGCAATTACCTGGATTATGGTTTTGAATTTTAATTACTGAACTGTTATTTATGTCCTGTAATTTACATGGTTTTGGACTATAATTGCTAAATTTTTATATTAAATTATGTCAAATATATGGATGTGGTGGATTGTATGCACCGGTATAGGATAGTGACATACTAGGGATGGCTTAGTTCACAACTCTAAGACCTACCTTATTGGAATAAGGGAATGGATTCTAAATATTGAATCCTAATTATATTTGAGTCAGATTAACTGAGTAAGTTGAGTGACTTTCCGGATTAATTATTGTTTGTGTTTAAGTCAGATCAACTGAATAAGTTGAGTGACTAATAAGCTTAGGATTCTTATGTCATATCAATAAATAATTGAATGACATACTCTGGTTTGGACGGACTTTAAATATATGATTATAGTACCACGATATGAGGTTGAGCCTCAGAATCGTTGGTTAGGGTGCGTATATGCAGTGGATGCGTAGCTGGCTAAGATAGGTTGAGGTGTACCTTGTTAGATCTAGGTATTCATGCCCACCTTTTGGGTGCGTTTTTACATGTTGCCTTCTACTCAGGTTGCGACCGCCTTCGTAGTCCAGTGAATGTCCCTTAGTGTGGATAAATATATGTATGGGCGAGATAGATACTATTGAGATATCTAGGGTGTATCTGCATATCGGGTCACTGTATGGATTGCAGTTAGATTAGAACTTGTTCGTGGGCCTGACCCACTCTTAAATTTTGCAGGTATCGGACAGTTCCAGTCTTTGGCTTGATCATGCTGAGCAGCGACTATCATTCACTCTATCGACAACGTAGGATTTCATTCCATGTCTTAGTTTTGGTTTTATTCCAGTTACTTTAAAAGTTCAGTTGGGATTTTATTTAGGGGTCCACCAGATGGATTCCCGAGTTATATTCTTTGAGGATTTTTATTTTATAAATTCTTTCAGCTTCATTATTTAATTCTTAATTCTTTTGATATTTTGTGTTTGTTATAAAGTATTAACTGTTTGATATTTCCCTTGGGTTTGGGCTTGGGCCTGATCAACCCATGTCTCGAATCCGAGGGGTATCATAGTTGGTATCAGAGCACTCCAGGTTCAAGTGTCTCTAGGGTATTTCGTATTAAGACTTCTGCGTAGCATTTTCTCTTGATTAGAGCTTGAGTTTAGGATTCGTTGTATTCCTTTACGGTTCAGTTTAAATCATTCTGATGTCTGTCTTTCTGTGTTAATAGATGGTTAATGCTAGAAGAGGATAGAATATACAAGGAAATAAGAGGCGAAGGAGAGCGGCACCTAGGCAGCAAGAACGCCAGCAGCGCCAATAAATGGAGAAAGGGCAGCAACTGCCTAGGTTTCAGGAGGAGGAGCAGGAGGAAGTTGGTCAATTACATATCGAGCAAGAGGACGTACAACTAACTCAGGAGTCTCAGGATCGGGGCTATAATCAAGGCAGGAAACCAAAGTATACTCCTCAGTTAGTTTACACCATTGTTCAAGCTGTAGCAGCGGGCATAACAACTGTACTTCAGAATCAGCTACACGTTCAGCAGACACTAGAAGCGGAACCAGTGGTGCAGAATGTGTTTAAAGGACATTGTTTTGCCTGCGGAAATTATGGGCATACAGTTAGACAATGTCCTAGGTTCACTCAGAAACAGTATAATGGGGGACCACAAGCAGGATAGGATCAGTCAGAGGCAAACTAACAGAGGAGACCGTTTGGTACTTTTAGGGGTACTTGCTATACTTATTGGGAGATTGGTCACACTTTCAGGCAGTGTCCTAAACGAGGAGATACCGGGCCGTCCAAGCAGGAGGGTACCGAATCACAAGGAGGATGGCTCTTTTAGGAGTAATTTTAATTACTGGTAGTAGTGGAGGTATTAGTAAAGTGTGGTACAGATTTAGTCACATACACTAGTAGTATGTTAAAGAATATTTTACTATTATTCTTTTAATGGTTTATGGTTTAAACTATTTTGAGTTTCTTCCATAAATGGTTTATTAAACTATGTTTTTATTATTTATGTATTTGTTGCGATGATAAAGGATTATCATAGTGGAGCGATTGGTTTTGGACAAGCAAACAAATATTTGTTTATATGTATGTTGTGTTTTGCTCTACGAAGTATTCTGACATTTTGGTTTATAGTTTAGTTGGTGACACAAGTGTGTGATCGACCACAGGGTATTTCAACACCGTTAGGTAATACAACCATTCTACATGAGAGTGATGGGCCTTAGACACTAGATATGGGTAGACTCAGATTTTTAGCCAATCTATCAGTCCTGGATATGAACACTCATGTTATGTTACTTAGAATGGGTTGGTTATCGCACTACCATGCCCAAGTTAATTATTATTATAGGTCTGTGGTTTTTACCATACCTGGTCATGACATATACGTCGCCGCTATGCCACGTTCTAATGGGGTAGTTAACACTTTCTTGTTACATGTGAAAGAGGAAACGGAGGAGGAGGTTACAGTGTCATTGGATCGCATACCAATTGTACAGGACTTTCAAAATATTTTTCAGGAGATTCTAAGATTTCCACTTAGGCGAGAAATTGACTTCGTGATTGACTTAGCTCCAGGCACTACGCCTATTGCCAGAGCACCGTACCGGATGGCACCAGTGGAGATACGAGAGCTGAGGGATCTGATTCAGCAATTACTCAACTAGGGTTTTATTTGCAGGAGTACTTCGCCCTGGGGAGCCCCAGTTCTATTTATGAAGAAGAAGGATGGTTCACTTCGGCTGTGTATAGATTACAGGGAGTTGAATAAGGTTACTATTCGTAACAAGTATCCGTTACCCAAGATTGATGATCTTTTTAATCAGTTGAAGGGAGCTACGTACTTCTCTAAGATTGATCTGCGGTCTGGATATCATCAACTTCGGGTTCAGGAGCAGGATGTTCCGAGGACAGCGTTTCTCACTAGATATTGGTCTTATGAGTTTCGGGTGATGCCGTTTGGGTTGACTAATGCACTAGCGGTTTTCATGGATTTAATGAACAAAGTCTTCAGGGCTTACTTGGATTAATTTGTCATTGTCTTCATAGATGACATTTTGATTTACTCGAGGTCAGAGGACGACCATGCTAGACATTTACGGATTGTGTTACAGACACTTCGTGAGCACCAGTTGTATGCCAAGTTCGAGAAGTGTGAATTTTGGCAACAGGAGGTGAAATTTCTGGGGTACGCAGTGTCAGAAAAGGGAATAGCAGTAGATCCAGCCAAGGTTTCAATGGTGGTTGAGTGGGGACAGTCTACATCACCTATCGAGATTCGGAGTTTTCTCAGTTTGGCAGGGTATTACAGGAGGTTCATCCAGGGGTTCTCAAAGATAGCGGGACCACTCACTCATCTGACTAAGAAGGGTGTACGGTTCGTGTGGGATGAACATTGTCAAAAAGCTTTTGATGAGCTGAAGACTAAGTTAACTTCTGCACCAGTTTTGTTTACCCCACAGAGCGGAATAGATTATCTTGTCTACATGGATACTTCTTTGTAGGGTCTTGGATGTGTTTTGATGCAGGAGAAGCGACCAATTCCGTATGGATCTCAGAAGCTTAAGCCTTACGAGCTTAATTATTCAACACATGATTTGGAATTGGCAGCTGTGGTTTTTGCCTTACGTATTTGGAGGCATTATCTGTTGGGTGAGTCCTTCAGATTATTCAGTGATTACAAGAGTCTACAATATTTGTTTACTCAGTGGGAGCTGAATATGAGACAGCGCAGGTGGTTGGAGTTTGTGAAAGACTATCACTTTTCTATCCAGTACCATCCAGGGAAAGCGAATGTGGTGGCGGATGCACTTAGTCGCCGACCTGTCGATAGTCTTTCCGCTCTATTCACTACTGACTGGAATGCGTTGAAGAAGGTGGATGAATTGTCGGATGCTTTCATTGCTTGCATGGTAGTTACACCTTTTATTATTCGCAAAGTTTTGAAGGCACAACTTACGAATCAGTAGTGCATTGACAAGGTTGCCGAGATAGCTTCCGGTGAGATTCTATTTTACTATGTTGGGACTGATGGAGGTTTGCGATACAAGGGACAGTTAGTGGTACCTTCTGCTGATGAGTTAAGGAAGGATGTGATGACTGAGACTTACCACTCTGAGTTTTCTATTCATCCAGGAGGAGACAAAATGTATCAGGATATGAAGCTGTAGTTTTGGTAGGCAGGTATGAAGAAGGACGTTGCTCTTTTTGTTTCGCAGTGTAGTACCTGTCAGATGGTTAATATTGATCATCAGAGGCCGCCAGGAGCTTTATAGCCACTGCCGATACCGGAGTGGAAATGGGAGAGCCTTTCTATGGATTTTGTGGAGGGATTGCCTAATTCCTTTAAGGATCACAATTCCATTTGGGTCATCATGGACAGATTGACAACATCAGCTCATTTCTTCCCTATTCGCACTGACTTCACTTCGGAGCAGTTGGCGAGACTTTACATTTCCAAGATTGTAAAGCTGCATGGAATTCCGTTGTCTATTATATCGGACAGGGATTTGAGCTTTGTGTCAGGATTTTGGAAGAGTTTTCAGCAGGCTTTGGGTACAGAATTACACCGTAGTACTGCTTATCATCCTCAGATTGATGAACAGACTGAGAGGGTAAATCAGATTATAGAGGATATGCTTCAGTCTTGTGTTCTTGATTTTAAGGGCTACTGGGAGGATTACTTACCATTTGTGGAGTTTGCTTATAACAATAGTTTCCAGAAGACTATTAGGATGGCACCATTTGAGGCATTATATGGCCGACCGCGCCGATCGCCTGTTTGTTGGATGGAGGTTGGCCGGAGCAGATTTTTGGGTCCTAAGTTCATCAAGGATACTTTTGAGAAGATAGCTCTTATTAGGGATCGCATGCGTACTGCCCAGAGTAGGCAGAAGAGTTATGCGAATCATTGCACACGTGCTTTGGAGTTTCAGGTTGGGGATCAGGTTCTACTCAAAGTGTCGCCTATGAAAGGTGTAATGCGTTTTGGGAAGAAAGGGAAGTTGTCACCGTGGTTTGTCGGTCCATTCATGATTACGGGTCATGTTGGAGCTGTCGCTTATTGGTTAGCACTTCTGGATAATTTGGATCGCGTACACAACGTATTCCATGTTTCCATATTGTAGAAATTTCTGCGAGATGAGGATCGGTATCAGCATATCGATGTTGGGGAGATTGAGTTACAGCCGGATGCAACTTATTTCGAGCCACCATGTCATATTGTTGACCGTTGGGATCAAATCCTTCGTAATAAGGTTATCCCTTTGGTGCATGTTCAGTGGAGTCATCACGATGAGGCTGGGTCTACGTGGGAACGGGAAGATGTCATTTGCTCGCAATTTCCTGAAATATTGGAAGAAAGGTAAGAGCGAATTCCGAGGTTGGAATTCCTTTTGTTAGGGGGAAAAATGTAATACCCCAACTTTTAAAAGGATAGTCCTAGTAATTTAATTAATTATTTTGTTTGCATTTTTAAGTATTTAATTGTTTTGATGCTTGGTTAATTAACTTGTTTGGATTATTTGATTTACTATTTTAATTGCATTATTTGTTTTACTTGTATTACTTAGTTTAATTAAAGTACTGAATTGTTTTTATTATTTATGTGTCCTTGATTAATTAGTATAAAGGTTTACTTATGTAATTAGGTTAAATGGGTATTTATATTACGTTAATAAATTCTTTAGGGTTTCTGTTAGAAGTCCCGTAGGTGGAAGCCGAAAAGGTTTATAACGAGGGTTGTTTATGGGCCGAGTTGGGCTCTGTCTCTAAGCTTACAAGGATTAGGGTTTTAGGGATTAAAGCTTATAAATACACCATGACAATAATTCTAGGGTTTACGATCGTAATACTTAGCCTATAGACGTAAACTAAGTTCTGTAAAGACAGAGAGATACAGAGTGCGGTTTTGAGAGAACAGAGCATGTTTGGTGTGGGATTCGATTGAGGTTTCAAGGTCAGACCTAGGAGAAGGGAAGAGCTGAAGTAAGAGGAGGCAAGATAGTCGTTCAGGGTTACCGGATCAGTGGACACGACGCTGAGATTTCATAACTAAAATCACAGGCAAGTGGGAGCTGGCTCCCACACATGTAGAGCCAGCTCCAAGGGTATTAGAGCCAGCTCCAGGCTACTTGGAGCCTGCTTCCAAAGTTTTGGAGCAGGCTCCCCCTCAAAATGGCTTCCTAATGTTTTTTTTACGCACTGTTTCAAACTATGCGAGGGTTGAACTTTTCTAATGGTTCTATGATTTCACAGAGGGACTTAGAAGTTGGTTTAAGGTGTCATTATGATCTTAAATTAATTTAGGATGACCTCTAAGTGAATGGGATAAAGAGTAAAGAATTAACCAACCTTCTATGCTGTTAACGGATGGAAGATAGACTAATTGCTTAATTAAATTTCAGCAAGATAATGGGATTTAATACGTTATAAAACTAATTTTAAATATATGATAGGGTAAAGTATTTATTAGTTTTGACCTATGTATGTTTTGGGACTTTGGTTGCTAAGCTACTGTTCATAATTCTGTAGTTTACTTGGTTTTCTTTAAACTGGATTATACCTTGGATTTAATTGCTGTAATGTCACACACTATTTTGCAATTAATGGGACCTTAGATTTGGACTGGATAATGGTTTTGAAATTTAATTGTTGAAATATTTAATCTTATTTTACAATTAACTGGAGTATGTTTTAACTGAACTTGCTGAAATGTTATACCAGATTCTGCAATTACCTGGATTATTGTTTTGAATTTTAATTGTTGAACTGTTATTTATATTCTGTAATCTACGTGGTTTTGGACTGTAATTGTTAAATTTTATATTAGATTATGTCAAATATATGGATGTGGTGGATTGTATGCACCGGTATGGGATGGTGACATACTAGGGATGGCTTAGCTCACAACTCTAAGACCTACCCTATTGGAATAAAGGAATGGATTCTAAATATTAAATCTTACTTATATTTGAGTCAGATCAACTGAGTAAGTTGAGTGACTTTCTGGATTAATTATTGTTTGTGTTTAAGTCAGATCAACTGAATAAGTTGAGTGACTAACAAGATTAGGATTCTTATGTCATATCAATAAAAAATTGAATGACATACTCTGGTTTGGACAGACTTTAAATATATGATTATGGTACCACGATATGAGCTTGAGCCTCAAAGTCGTTGGTTAGGGTGCGTATATGCAGTGGATGCGTAGCTGGCTAAGATAGGTTGAGGTGTACCCTGTTAGGTCTAGGTATTCATTCCCACCTTTTGGGTGCATTTTTTCATGTTGCCTTCTACTCAGGTTGAGACCCCCTTCATAGTCCAGTGAATGTCCCTTAGTGTGGATATCTATATGTATAGGCGAGATAGATACTGTTGAGATATATAGGGTGAATCTGCGTATCGGGTTACTGTATGGATTGCAGTTAGATTAGAACTTGTTCGTGGGCCTGACCCACTCTTATATTTTTCAGGTATCGGACAGTTCCAGTCTTTGACTTGATCGTGCTGAGCAGAGACTATCATTCACTCTATCGACGACGTAAGATTTCATTCCATGTTTTAGTTTTGGTTTTATTCGAGTTATTTTAAAAGTTCAATTGGGATTTTATTTAGGGGTCCACTAAATGGATTCCTGAGTTGTATTCTTTGAGGATTTTTATTTTATAAATTCTTTCAGCTTCATTATTTAATTCTTAATTCTTTTGATATTCTGTGTTCATTATAAAGTATTAATTGTTTGATATTTCCCTCGGGTTTGGGCTTAGGCCTGATCAACCCATGTCTCGGATCTGAGGGTATCACAGACAAGGAGTCTGATTGACACTTACTTCCGTTAAAGAAGTAGGGTGTGTCAAAGACATGAAGGTGAGACCGAAAACCTATATAAAGAATAGGTTCACGGTGTGTGTGTGGAAAAGTTGTAATTAGTTAACTTATGATGTATAGATATACCGGTTAATTTTTCTTTATTGGAAAGATTATCACGGATCAGTGATGCATAGATTTAGTTATAGAGTTAGCTTTTGAAGATACTCCAATTTAAACAATGGGTGTAGACGAAAGCTGGTGGTACCAGACTAATGGTGCTTTTTGTAGACAAATTGGAAGGAGGATGCAAGGACTGAGGTTCACAACTCTTAGTTCTTTATTCATCCAGATGGAACTATGATACATCACGGTATGCAGCAGATGTTTGGAGGACAGGCAGAAAGTTGGACAGAGAGATTTTATCTCCAGGTCTAATATTTATTATATAGTCGGGATTGACCATCAGAGATCACTAGATCCTTGTAGCCATTTCTTATACTGAAGTGGAAATGATAGAGTATTTTCCACGGATTTAGTAGAGGGATTGCTGATTTTACACAAGGGTCAGGATTCTGGTTGGGATATTGGTTTATTGATAAATTAAATCAGCTTAATTTTGTTTATTTTGAACTGGTAAGATATCAATTCATATAAATGGAACGGACCACTAGACGGCTTAGATGGATAGAAGTGGTGATTCACACTTTGTATTAAGTTCCATCTGGTGGAAGTAATTACGAAAGTGGATGCTTTTAACAACCGATATGGTAATTAAACCTTCGGGTAGTTGTTGAGAAATTAGTTAAATTTATAGCATGTGTAATAACAACAATTGCTATTACCAAGGTAATTAAGGAGGTCAACTTAGAATATTGGAATTACCTTGGAGGAGGTAGTACCTTACTCAGATAGAGCTTCAGGTACTGGAGGAGGATTAGTAGGTCTGTGAATGATGTTAGAGTGACTAGGATGTAAAATTTGTAAATTTTTCACGGTGCACTTAGATGGTCATAAGTTACACTAAGACATCCAATGTTAGTTTTGGTGAGCTGGTATGGATAGGGACATGTACATAAATGTCTCTAAGTGTAACATCTGTTAAACAGGTGAAAAAATTGATAACTGGATATCATTGGAGATTTTTACCACTTCCTATATCAACATAAGCGTAGGACTAATCATAAGTGGATGGTTGGTAGGAAATACGGACATTAAAGTCGAAATTTTTTGCATGGGATAAGAGCGATGGATTGAGTAATTTAGCCTATGGGCATTAACTAAAGTAATGTTCACTTTGGAGCTTCATATCAGTTCTATATTGCACTGATAATGGAGTTATAGCATGTGGTTATCCATTATAGTGGATGAAAAGTGCTAGTTAGAAGGAGGATTTTTGTGAAGATTTTGGAGCAACAGTTTTGCTTCATATCTTTAAACAGAGGTTTTGCTCGAAAAATTAAATTTGATCATGGAAGATATGCTTGGGATATATATCCTAGGTTTTTATGGATAATTGGAAGTGTTTACTTTGCTTTACAGATTTGTTGTAGGTTGTGCGCAGTTTGGAGGCGACAATAGATTTACGTAAATTGTCAAACTCATATACTAGAGCTTTTTATTAGGAAGTAGTTTGCTTGTGATGTTTTCCATACAGGAGGCAAGGCAATTTTTGGTGGAAGGTCAATTTTACTTATTAAATTGACTTTTCGAGGATTGTGTTTATCCACTGAGGCGGTAGCCTATAGATTAGCGTTACTAAAACGTTAGCGTTGGGTGCATAGAAGTTTTGCGAGTGTATGCTATAGAACTTGGAGGAATATGGAGTTGCACCCTTGTATAAATATTGGGTAAGGATGAGTTGTTGTTAAATACAACCTACGTATAGTATATTTTTTTTGTGTTTCTCAAATATAGAAATCATAAATTTTCTATGAGGATTTGGAATTCAGTGGAGCCCATACCAGAGGCAGAGTCCACAACGGAACGGAAATGAATTTAAAAGATAACAATTCAGAGTTTCATGAATTCCAAGAACATAATTCCTTTTGTTAGGGGGAAAAAGTGTAATACTCCTAATTTTTAAAAGGATATAATTGAAATTAATTATTTATCTCATGTGCATTTTTAATTGATTCTATGGCTATGTGCTTATATGGCTATGAGTTTATTTGATTAGTTATTTATTTGAAATATGTGATTTAATTGTATGTTTTAGTTGCTTGATAGTGTGAGAATTGTTTGTTAATTGTGTAAATTTCTTGTAAATTATTTGTTAGTTTTAAATGGTTAATTGTTTTATTTTAATTTTAATTTAAATAATTTTAAAATGGAGTTGGATTCAGATAGTAGTAACGAACCAAATAAATGGATCACAAGGACTACTTGGATGGACCTACATGGGCAAAGATTATGACCCATGGGTATTGGTATATTAAAATATATATATATATATAGGTTATTATTATTATTATTATTCTAATTAATAATGATAAGGAGGATTCAGTTATATATATTTTTATAAATATATATAATTATATTAAATTTATAAACGGTTACATATATATGTAAATACGTAATATTACAACGTAGTATTAGTATTACTATATAGTTGTATTATTTATTTCTCTTTTCTTTATAAGTAGACTTGTATTATGTATAGGATTAGGGTTAAATCATATTGCCTATATATATTTACATCCGTAAGGGAGGAGGCTAGGTTTATACGTGAGTTGTATTATACCTAGAGAAAGAGAAGTAATAAAGTTTGAGAGAAAATGAGAGAGGAAGCTGGGGTTTTTTGCCAAGGATTTAAGGCCAGACCAAGGAGGAAGGAAGAGGGTTTGTTCGTGGGTAAAACCAAGAGCAACAGAGAGGGTTCGACAGCAACCAATGTCGCCGGAAAACCAAGGAAAAAGAAGAGAAGGTTTGAATCCGAAACCTTGAGGCAAGTTCTTTTCCTACTCTCTCCCTTAGATTTGTATTCTATACATGCCTAGGTTAATTCCAGGATTTATCAGAAAATAAATTGACTAAATATACATGCTTGAAATGAATTAAAACTGCTTTTTTATTGTTGATGGGATACTTGATTAAATCTTGAATTTTTCTTGCTTATCAACCTGTTTTGATTCATGTTAGTGATGCATATTACCTTCATACAATTATTTGGGACTGTTTAGGACTTAGTTCAGGACTGTAGAAACCATAACAAAGGAGAACGGAATGTTCCACAGTCGCCGAAGATGGGAAGACAGCGTAGAACAGGTAGAGAGTCAGCTCCCTCTTGGAGGGAGCCGGCTCCATTGTAAAGGGAGGCGGCTCATTTGCTGGACTCTTGGTTAGGGCATGTTCGGGCTTGGTTTTTGGGATTACAGAAGGGTTTAAAACCTACCTAGGCTATAATGGATGGTTGGAATGATTTAACTTGGCATAATTATTTTCCTGAATGTATAATTTATGTTAATTTGTCATAGATATGAACAATATAATGTTTTAAATAAATCTGCATATTGTTAACGTAGGAGGAAATTGCGTATTATTAATCTAGCAATTTATATGGATGTTAAATGATTTAAATCATGGATTATTAGTATAATTTAGTCATTTATTTATCTAATGTTGAGTTTGCTGATTTCTAGATTTAATTGATGTATTAATTTATTTCTTCATCAATTATTGGATATAAGGGAGGAATCAATTGCTTAAAAATAACTTAGCAATTGATATGGATGTTATATGATTTTAATCATGCATTGGCAGAATAATTTGGTCAAGTATTTGGTCTGACCTTATCATACTTAATTCTGAATATTTGATATATTTAAATTATTGCATCAACTGTGGATTTATTTGATGTATTACTTTGGATGTTGCATCATGTATTGGATTGTGTGGTTTAATGCACCGGTATGGGACGTGGCATTCTAGGATCGGATTAACCAAAGAGGTTAAGTCTTACCTATTTTTGTATAAGGGAATGGATTAAAATGTTAAATCTTACTTATATTAGTGTCAGGTCAACTGTAGAAGTTGAATGACCTATCGAGATTACTTATAGATGGATAGGATGGATTATATATATATATATAATTATGGTGCCATGATATGAGCTTGAGTCTCAGGATCATGGCTAGGGTGCGTATATTACCTAGGATATATAACTGGATATAGTAGACATCTAGGTGTCCTGGTAGGTCTAGGTACTCATGCCCACTTTATGTGTGATTTGCATATTGCCTTCTATTCAGGTTGAGATAGACCTATAGTCTAGTGAGCGTCCTATAGTGTGTATCTATATATGTATACGAATTACTTGTTATTGTTAGATTGACTAGGATGTATACGTGTATCAGATCTCTGCTTGGATTGTAGTAGAGTATAACTTGTTTGTGGGCCTAACCCACCATTATTTTTCAAGTGTTCGTTTGGAGTAGAGGTTGTTCGTGCTAAGTAGGGATCAGTCTACTTCACTCTTCTAGATTATCTACATAGGAGTTTCCTTTATGTTCAGTGTTCTGAGGTAGATAATTATGGCAGTCACTTGTTCAGTTGGGATTTTCTAGGGGCCTATATATTATGGATTCCCTAGTTGTATTACTATTAGAGGATTGGATGTATTAGAATATTTTATTATTTATGAAAATTTATTCTGAGAATTTTATTAATGGATTATCATTTTAGTTTCTTTCAGCAAATTATCTATTCTTAGTTATCATATTTGTGTTCTGCGTTAGATTATTACCGATTTATTTTTGATATCCTTGGGTATTCGGGTGTGGGCCTGGCAAACCTACATCCGGAAATCCTGGGGTATCACAATGTGTGAATTTAAGCACATGCATACATTGCATGTGTAACTTCTAATCAATAACTGCATCCTTCTGCTTAGTGGCCGTGTATTGAAATTCGAAAGTGAAGTCATATGGGGTACCAATTTTATTATTTTACTCGCATTTTAACAGATGGGGAAGGCCTTGAGATAATGCTCAGCTTCATCGAAGATCTGCTTGAATATGTAATTTTTTGCTGCATTATTCTGATTTTTATTTTTATTTTTTATCTGAGACTACCCAGAATCACGGTTAAAACAGACTCGAAGTGGCCACCACTACCATAAATTTTGTAGCAATAGTGAATCTCATGATCTCAACCTCTTCAAGACCTTGTGACATTCTAATAAGATTCCTCGAATGTTCAAAGTTCAGTATATATAAATGCCTGTGATTTGTTTTCGAAAACTTGTATAGCTATTATGAGATTGTAATTTTCATCAAAGCATTATATCTCCCTTAGTTTGAAGAGGAAATATTAGGAGCTTTCCCTTATAGCCGTTGGATTGGGAGACTTGGATTGAGGGTCTCCATAAATCAAAGATCACGATAAGAGCCTCCTATGGATAGATTTTCTAACCATGTCAATCCTGCAGGCTGCAAGGTAGAGCTCATAGCGAAAGTACCCTCTTGATAATTTTTAACTTCTTAGAATACAAGAAAGAGAAGAGAAGATATAATGTGCAAAATGATATTCTCGTACTCGATCCTATTTTCTACGCTAGTTAGCCCAAGCTTCTTACTATGATAGCCCCAAAAGTATTTCACCATTTTCTACTGAACATAAATCAAACCAAATAAAAAAGGACTTAATGTTGGAAACAGGGCATACAAAACCGAAACTTTGGATGAAATTTGGAATAGAATCCGCTAAGAGTTTTTTGCGGATCTATAGGCAAACGCGTTCCTCTCCGTAAAGAGATGAACAAGGTATATTTACTTTCTCAAATCCGTTTCTGGGTGAATGAGAAATTAGCTCCAAAGTGAGGTGTTTGACAAGCCTAAATGGGTTTGCAAATGTGGGAAGTGCTTGTCCTACATGGAAAAAATGATCAAACCAATTTGAGTTTAAATAAGCCAAGTATGGGATTTGGGTTTGGGCCCAAGGTAACCCAAGTTTTTAAGAGGGGGAGGACCTATGCAAGTTTAGGTTTGAACCAACTACCACACACATGCGCACCCTGCCCGGTTCAGGCTAGGTCTGGGCTTGATTGTAAAATTCGGTTAATTTTTTATTAAATAGAATTCTAGAATTTGGGCATGTGTTAGATTTTATTTTTTAATCATTGTTGGGATGTGTTAGACTTTATTATTAAAATGTGGTTGGGCTTAAGTTGGTTATTTATCTGAATGGATGTGACTGGTCTGAACCAAGGGTTGTGGTGCGACCGAGCGTGTGCACAAAATAATGCACAACACTTTAGGTTTAGAAATAATGTCAAGTGGGCACCATATTTTAAAATTTATAAAACCACTAAACACTTATACTATGGAGTATGAAGTGAGCAGGGATCGTCCCAAGAGATCTAAACAATTATAGGTTTTCCAGAATTGAATTATACTTTAGTGCTTCTGTGATTGCCAAAAGGGTTTTGTTTGTGATTAAAACTAATTTTAAACTAAATGATTGCAATAAAGAAATAGAGTTTAAGAGATTGGAAAGAGACTTAGGGTGTAGGATTCACCACTAAGCACATTCCCTAACTCACTCACTTTCAACTAATTGGGGAAATAATACTATGTAATCTATATGTGGCTAACAAGAGCAATGAAAAGTGTAAACCATCAATTTCAAGCATGAATCAACTACCTAATGACAATTAAACTAAGTGTAGTGCAATTCACCCATTCAAAGCATGATTTATCAATCCAAGTTACAAATTTAACACACATTAATCTAGAAGATAATGCAATTGTGACAAAAAGTATGGAATTCAAACATAAGTATGGATGGTCTACTTACCTAATAATTGAATTGCAATTAAATTAATTAAACTTAAATTAAACTAATTAAACATGAATTTAAAACTAATTAAACAACAAATTAACCTAAACATGTAGTACCATCCATCAAATGTAAGCATTTTTCATCAATTTGAAACACAATTACAACTAAGCAATACCATGCATAGCCATCACAAGAATCAATTAACAAAGAATTCATGTGTAAAATTTGTTTATCAATCAACCGCACATAAGACAATATGAGATTAATACAGATAATCAATTGGAAGAATTTAATTCATAATATTCAAGACTATACACTAATTACATAAATTAATCCCCAAAAAGTATGAAAAGAGAGAGAGAATAGGTTACATGCTTAGGGTTTATCCAACCCTAAGTAGAAGAATCAGCCACTCATGGTTGATGGAGTCGAAGATAGGACAATCCCCATCATCTGCTTCATCTTCTCTGAACTTTTCTTCTAAACCCTAGCCTGTTCTTCTTTTTCCCTTTCTTCGCGTGTTTTTCCAGAGAGAAAATACGATACTACGATACAGAAAAAAAAAATAAAATAAAACTCTTTTTTTTTTTTTCTCTAATAATCTTTACCTAAATAAAAACTAAAACTAACCCTAATCTAATGGCTCACTGGGCCTTAAGTAACAATCTCATTAAAGCCCAACAGTTCCCAAAATGAGCCCAAAAATTAAATAAAAACTGTAATGTTGCTAAGTCCTGGGGGATCGATCTCCCACCCTGGGGATCGATCCCCCCAGAGTTGACAAATTCCTTTAAGCCTTATTCAGCTCCATTTTTGCCCCGGGCTATTTGGTTTGCTTCTCCATCTTTGGGAACATCATCAAAGGCCCGAAATTGACCGCTTTGTGCCATTGTCTGAAAATCTTTGCTTAACTCCAAAAAGGCTTAATTGGACCGTTCTTAGCTCATTTTAACTTTATTGCCCTGAAATACACATAAACATAAATTAGGACTAAAATATAAAATTAAGATAGATGCAAAGACTGAAATACCTTAGCTTAGGTGCTGAAATGTGCAACATTTAAGCACTTATCACGCCCCCAAACTTAGATATTGCTAGTCCCTAACAATAAACAACAGCATGGAAATGAAACAAACATATATACGATTATGAACTAATAAAGCAAATAAAGATAACACCACTTTCGTAGGGATCACGGTTGCATTTAGCATATGCAACAAACCTTTTAAACCCCTAGGTTACCCCTAGTGGACGAGTGAAGTCTCGTGAGGGTTTACAGAAATGGTACCCACAAACATCAACAGCTCTTTCTTACTTGAGAAGTAACGACACATATTAAACAAGTGTTGAAAGTAGACTACCTCAAGTATGCAAATTTCTGCCATTTCTAAGCTATTATCAACGTTTCAACATCATGTAAGCAAAAACGGTCCTCCACACATCAATCAATTAATCATGCAAATTGAATCAATTATATCATCCTTTTAAGTGAACCGGCATCAAAATGTGTTGCTATCCTAGCAAATCAAAGTAATGGCATAGCCTTACCCTCAAACTAGCATGCAGATATAGTACCAGACATCATGACATTGAATGAACCTTGTTATTTAATCAAACATTCTTTTTTTTCTTTTTTTTTGATTTCATTTTTTATTTTTATGTATGACCATGTGCAATGTCCAAGTTCCTTAAGCTCTCTAATCACCCCATGTAACAAGCGTTGAGCCAACGACTCCCAAACCAGATGGTCTTAGGGCGTTAAGTGTAAAGACACTCTTAAAGGCGTAATGACTCGGAATGGCTAGGCTACGAACTCAAACTAATCATACATCTTACATTCTTCCCTTGTCTTCCTTTTTAATCAGTTGACATGTTGAAAGAATGCAGTTTTTTTTTTTTTAATTTATTTCTTTTCTTTCCTTTGCAAGGTCATTTTATCAAGAATGAAAGCTTTCAAAGCATACTAGCTCAATTGGAACAAACCAAAACAATAATCAACTAAGCATGTACCCCACAAATTGAATGCTAGTGTGCGCAAGTGTAAATGTAGAATTCTAGAATCAACTCTCAAAGCATTTTCAACCAACAAGATGATGTGTACCACAAAAGCAAACATGATGTCAAAAATTAAAATTTACCCCTAAATGGCATCCTAGAGCATACAAGAAGTATTAGACTCTAACAACTTGTTTTTTAAAGGCACTATGCTTCAAAAATTCGAAATCATTGCCAAACACATCTCAAATCTCATCATGCATTTAAAGCTTAACTTAAAATAGAGTGAAGCATGATGACCTTACCCCCAAACTTAAACTGTACATTGTCCTCAATGTGCAATGGGAACAATGTAAAATGATGAAAAGAGTATACCGTGATGGCAACGATTATGAAGTCCAGTAGTGATCCAGTAGGAAAGATGTCTCCCCCAAACTTGGATGCAAAAACCTAGTTGTATAACCATACTAGCAAACTCACATCAAATAGCATATGGGATAAGCAATACCCACAGTCCAAAACAATATATAACATGCTGCAAAGAGATATGAGATGAAACCCTAGATAAAAGATGAAACATGTATAACCAAGCATAAGGGCATATTAGTAACATATTTTTGATGTTTGAAATTTTTTTTTTTTTTTTTTTTAAAAAAAAAAAATCAAAGAAAAAGATTATGTGTACACAACCTACAAAAGAAATAAAAAATAAAATGGGCTAAGATTAACGTCTCTAGCAAGACGGATTGGGACTTTTGATTTATTTATTATTATTTTTTTTTATGTTTTTTTTTATTAAAAAAATAAATAAATAAATAAAAACCTTATTACAAAATCTACTGAATTGATTCTTGTTTTTAATTTTTTTACAATCAACAATTTCATTTTTATTTTTATTTTTATTTATTTATTTATTTATTATTATTTTTTTTAATCATATATTCAACACTTTTTTTTTAAATAAATAAAATCAATGCAATTTATTTTTTTATTTTATTTTATTTTTAATCAACAATTCAACTTTTTTTCTTTTTCTTTTTTTTTTTAATGCAACTTTTTTTTTTTTTTTGTTTTTTTTTTATGTGTATATATATATATATATATATATATATATATATTTTTTTTTTTTTTTTTTTTTTCTTTTCTTTTCTTTCCTTTTTCTTTCTTTCTTTTCTTTTTCTTTCTTTCTTCTTCTTCTTCTTTTTTTTTTTTTTTTTAAATTAACATCACAAGCTTGCCGGAGAAGACAACCGGCAGAACTGGGTAAACCCAGTCCAAGAATCGCCGGCGAGACCCAGCAGCGACGACGGAGAACTGCGAAGCGGTAATCGACGACGAACCCAGCCGCGACGCCGTTTGATGAACCAGCCGCCGGAATCGCTGGGGAAAACGACGAGTCACAAGCTCGCCGGAGAGGGCCAATCCGGAATCGGACTGATTCAAGCACGGCCGGAAGAAAACGGACAGCCGCGACGCCGACGAATTAAACAAGAACCAGGAAATGGCGCTGGAAGATGAACAGATGCGACGCGAAGAAAGACGAACAGCCATGATCGCCAGAGAACGACCCAGCCGCGATCGCTGTTGGAAGAACCAGACGCCGGAATCGCTGAAGAAGAAGCAGCCGCAACGCCGGAGAGATGAAGCCACGATCGGCGTAGAGAACGACCCAGATCCGACGCCGAAAAAACGAACAATTAAAGCCAAAACAGATGCAACCCGAAAAGAAAATAGATGCAACGCCGCTGCTGTTTTTTTATTTTTATTTTTTTCAGAAAGACGACCCAGACGCTCGCCGGAAAGACCAGCCGCGATCACTGGAGAATAAAGGATGAGTCTCAAACCGGCGGCCGAAGGAAAACCCAGTCGAAATCGCCGGAGAAAAGCGACCCAGAAGCGCGACAGAGAACCCAGCCGAAATCGCCAGAGAAAAATAGCGACCTTGATGCGATCGCTGGAGAACGGCGACCCAAACTCAACGCCGGAATATGACCCAGGCGCGGCGCTTGTAGAACAACGAAAGAGGCAACGCAGAACAACGTCCTATCCGAAATCGCTGGAGAACGACCCAACCGCAACGCCAGAGGACGAACCGGCCGTGATCGCTGTTAGAAGACGCAGCCGCGATCTGAATCGCCGGAAGGAACAGCCGCGTCGGAAAATAAAAGGCGAAGCCAACGGCGAACTCAAACCGTCGGCGGAGAAGAACTCAGAACCATGGCGCCGTTTTTAACAGCCGCGACACCGTGGAAGAGGAGAAGAGATCATGAGGGTTGGACAATGAAATTGGGTTTAGAGATTTTTGGGGGAAGAAGCAGAATTTCAAGCAACAGAGAGGAATGTATTAGTGGTTTCAAGGGCCAAGGTGCGATCGATCTGCTTTGACGGGGGATCGACAATTTTAGGCAAAAAATGTCCCCTTCACTGTTTAATAAGAAGGGAGAAACATAAGTAAAATGGGATCGATCCCTTTAGACGGGGATCAATCCACTTGGCCTATTTTTTTGTTGCTCTCTGCCAAGAAAATGGGATCGATCTTCTACCCATTTTGGGGATCGATCTTTCTTTTTTCCTTTTTTTTCAATTTTTCAATTTTTTTTTTAATAATAATAATAATAATAATAAAAATAAACAAAAAAATAATAATAATAAAACAAAACAAAACTAAAAAGAATATATACACTAAAATGAAAAATAGATAAAAATAAAATAAAAATAATAATAAATAAAATTGAAATAAAATCACTTATCAACCTATACTAATTAATACTTTTTAATTTTTTTTTTTTTTTTTTTTATGTTTTTGAATAAATCAAAATTAACATGAAATATATACAAAAATAATAAAAATAATAATAATAAAATAGAAATAAAATCAAACACCAACCTACATTACTCATTTACAATTTTTTTTTAAAAATTTTTTTTTAAATTTAAAAATGCATAAATGTACAAAAGGAAAAATATAAATAAAATAATAATAAAATGAAAATTAAAATGCAACGAAGGAGAAACTCGATACAACTAGTGTTTAACGTCGCTAGAAAGACGTGAGATGTTCTCAATCTTCAAAATAAATGGGATCTACCAAGAGGGCAGATTCCACATTTCTTTGAAAATTTTGTCCATCAATGTATGGTTTAAGCCTTTGACCATTAACTTTGAAGGTCCCTTCATCTTTTAGATTTTTAAGTTCAACAGCCCCATGAGGTGAGACGGAGATAATTTGATAAGGGCCTTCCCATTTGGTTCGAAGCTTTCCAGGGAAAAATTTGAGCCTAGAGTTGAATAACCAAGCCTTTTGACCGGCTTCAAAGGACTTTTTCACAATATGTTTATCATGAAATGCTTTTGTCCTTGCCTTGTAAATTTTTGAACTATCATAGGCATCATTTCTCAATTCCTCTAGCTCATTGAGTTGGAGTAAACGGTCTTTTCCAGCCTTATCAAGATCAAAGTTAAGCCTTTTTATTGCCCAAAGTGCTTTGTGTTCTAGCTCAACCGGAAGATGACAAGGCTTCCCATAAACAAGTCTATATGGAGACATACCTATTGGAGTCTTGTAAGCTGTCCGGTAAGCCCACAAAGTATCGTTCAATTTTCTTGACCAATCTTTTCGGGTCGGATTGACAGTTTTCTCAAGAATATGCTTGATTTCCCTATTTGACACCTAGACTTGCCCACTTGTTTGGGGATGGTAGGGAGTGGCCACTTTATGTGTGACGGAGTATTTCAAGAAAAGTTGCTTCAAGAATTGATTACAGAAATGTTTTCCTCCATCACTTATCATAGCCCTTGGCATACCAAAACGAGCAAAGATATTTGATTTAACGAATGCAATTACCACGGAGTGGTCATTCGTTTTGGTAGCACAAGCCTCAACCCACTTTGAAACATAATCAACAGCAACGAGGATGTATTGAAAGCCATAAGACATTGGGAATGGTCCCATAAAGTCTATGCCCCATACATCGAAGATTTCAACTACAAAGATTGAAGTTAAGGGCATCATGTCTCTCTTTGACATTGATCCCAACTTTTGACACTGAACACACACCTTACAAAAGTTATAGGCATCTCGGTGGATAGTGGGCCAGAAGAGCCCACTTTGAAGAACCTTCAAAGCGGTCTTTTTTCCACTAAAATGCCCACCACAAGCAAGTGTGTGACAAAACGCAAGGACGCTCGGAACTTCACTTTCCAGCACACATCTCCTGATGATTTGATCCGGGCAATAACAAAATAGAATGGGATCTTCCCAATAGTATTTCCGGATGTTAGCAAAGAATCGGTCCTTTTCTTGTTTTGACCAATTAATGGGAAGTTTGCTGGTTGCAAGATAGTTAACAATGTCGGCGAACCAAGGCAACGTCCCATTTGAGATTTGAAAAAGTTGTTCATCCGGAAATGATTCATGAATTTCAAGATTTGGAGAAGATTCAACCATTAATCTAGACAGATGATCGGCAACGACATTGTCAGAGCCCTTTTTATCCTTGATTTCAAAGTCAAATTCTTGAAGAAGTAGAATCCATCTTATCAAGCGAGGTTTGGTTTCCTTTTTCATTAAAAGATGCCTAAGAGCGGCATGGTCGGAAAACACAATTACCTTGCATCCTAAGAGATATGACCGAAATTTATCAAGGGCATATACTACGGCAAGTAACTCTTTCTCGGTGGTAGAATAGTTCAATTGGGCACCTGAGAAAGCCTTACTCGCATAGTATATAGCATATGGTAGTTTACCTACCCTTTGCCCCAAAACAGCACCCATTGCGAAGTCGGAAGCATCACACATAATCTCAAATGGTAAAGACCAATTTGGAGGTTGCATGATAGGAGAGGATGATAGAAGAGTGCGAAGTTGATGAAAAGCATTTAGGCATGCTTCATCAAAGACAAATGGAGTCTCCTTGGCAAGAAGGTTACACAAGGGTCTAGCAATTTTGCTAAAGTCTTTGATGAATCGGCGATAAAAACCGGCATGTCCTAGAAAGGAGCGGATTTCTCTCACCGTAGTAGGTGGAGACAATTCAGAAATTAGCTCAACTTTCGCTCTATCTACTTCTATTCCTCTTTTAGGGATGACATGTCCAAGCACGATTCCTTCTTGAACCATGAAATGGCTCTTTTCCCAACTTAACACAAGATTAGTCTCACGACATCTTTGAAGCACTTTTTTGAGATTTTGGAGACACGAATCAAATGAGGACCCAAAAACCGAGAAATCATCCATGAAGACTTCTAAATACTTCTCCACCATGTCCGAAAAAATTGACATCATACACCTTTGGAAAGTGGCAGGAGCATTGCACAATCCGAAAGGCATCCGTCGATAAGCAAATGTACCGAAAGGACATGTGAATGTGGTCTTTTCTTGATCCAATGGATCTAAGGCCACTTGATTGTACCCCGAGTAACCATCTAGGAAGCAATAGTATTGTTGCCCAGCCAATCTTTCCAAGATTTGGTCAATGAAAGGCAATGGAAAATGGTCCTTCCTAGTGGCAGAATTCAGCTTTCGGTAATCTATACAAACACGCCATGAAGTAGCGGTGTGTTTCGAAATAAGATCACCCTTAGCATTTTCAACAACTGTGATTCCCGACTTTTTAGGAACCACTTGAGTTGGACTAACCCACTTGGAATCAGAGATAGGATAAATGATTCCCGCATCTAGAAGTTTCACAACCTCCTTCATGACCACTACCTTCATATTTGGGTTCAATCTCCTTTGAGTATCCCTAAATGGCTTTTCATCCTCTTCCATGTGTATGTGATGCATACAAATAGAAGGGTCAATGCCTTTTAAGTCAGCCACACTCCATCCAATGGCTTCTTTGTTAGCTTTAAGCACTTCCAAAAGATCATTCTCTTGGTCATTTTCAAGATTGGAAGCAATGATGACCGGAAGAGTCTCTTTTGGGCCTAAGAAGGCGTATTTCAGATTTGATGGAAGGGGCTTAAGCTCCAGAATAGGAGGAGAGATGAGAGATGGAACTGGTGGAGTACTAGAGAGTGAAGGAAGAGGTTCTTTCTTGCTTTTCCAAGGTGGGTAATCCAAAGCGGCCACAGAGTCCATTAAAGCATTCACCTCACTTATGGATCCTTCTGTGTCAAAACCACAACTTTCAAACATTTCGCAAAGGCACGCCTCAAGAGGGTCCTTAGATAAAATAGAGGGAAGAGTCTCCTCTATGGTTTCATCCAAGACATCTACTAGGAAACACTCGTCTTCATCTGTGGGATGTTGACTTGCATTGAATACATTAAGCTTAACCATCATGTTGCCAAAAGAGATGTCCATAATGCCGGATCTACAATTAATGGTGGCATTGGCAGTGGCAAGGAATGGCCTTCCTAGGATGACTGGAATGTGATTGGTGAGATTAGGGACTGACTCAGTATCTAGTACCACAAAATCAACCGGGAAATAAAACTTATCAACCTTAATTAGAATATCCTCAACAATCCCCCTTGGTTTCTTAATTGATCTATCGGCTAGTTGGATTACTACCGATGTTGGCTTCAAGTCCCCTAATCCTAATTGCAAGTAAACAGAGTATGGAATGAGATTGATACTTGCACCTAAATCAAGGAGAGCTCTACGAACCTCTTGGTTTCCAATAACACAAGAAATAGTCGGAGCACCCGGATCCTTGAACTTAGGAGGAGTGTTAGAAAGAATGATGGAACTCACTTGTTCTGTTAAAAGCACTTTCTTAAGGTCACTTCCCTTGCTCTTCCTCTTTTGTGTGCACAAGTCCTTCAAGAACTTTGCATATGGTGGAATTTGCCTAATTGCATCTAGAAGAGGAAGATTGATTTTCACTTGTTTAAACACTTCCATCATATCATGAATTTTTCCTTCTTGTCTCCCAAATGATGAAGTCTCTCTCAAAGCTTGAGGAAATGGAGCTTTTGGCTCATAAGGCTTCTCTAATTGGGGAGATGATGATGAAGATAATGGAATGTCCTTTTTGGAACCACTAGCATCCAAGGAAATTGGAATAGAATTTATAATGGGATGGATGCAACCACTTGGTTGTGTCAATTCATTATCCTCCTTTGGTACCTCTACCTTATTATCCACTTTCCTACCACTCCTCAAGGTAGTAATTGCTTGAACTTGCTCATTTCCAGAAAATTCTGATGAAGGACTTGCTTGCGCCATAAATTGCCCTTTAGGATTGGTCTCAGTTTGACTAGGCAACTTACCTTTCTCTCTCACATTTAAAGAATTAGCTAATTGCCCAATTTGAGCTTCAAGCTTTGCAATTGATTGAGAGTGAGAATGAAACAGTTGATTATCTTTTTGAAGATTACCTAAAGCCTGCAAGACTTTGTCCTCAAAAGCTGAACTTTTAGGAGGCGCTTGATTTGGATTAGAGTAAGATTGAGAATTTGATGCTTGAGGATGAAAGTAGGACTGAGGATTTGATGCTTGAGGTTGAGAGTATTGATTCACATTCTGAGGATAGAATGAAGGACGGTAACCTTGAGAATTTTGATTTTGATTTTGGAGATATGGGGGAACATACTTTGCTTGGTAACCTTGATTTTGAGGAGGGTTTGCACCGTCTCCTTGATTTCTCCATGCAAAGTTTGGATGATTTTTCCACCCCGGATTGTAAGTATTGGAATAAGGGTTGTTCCCTTGATGAATGAAAGCAGCATTTGCTTGTTCTTGAGACTCACTTGGTATAATTTGTCCAAGAGGGCAATTTGAAGTATGGTGAGTGTAACTAGAACAAGTCATGCACATTTCATTGGAATGGTGAGGATATGATTGAGTTGCCGGACCTTGATTCAAAAGGAATGTATCAAACCTTTGAGTAAGATTTTTGACCTCAGCGGCAATTTCCATGGAAGAGTCTATTTGATTTATAGCTTTCTTTCCTCCCATATGTGCTAGGTGACTACCCCTAGAAGATGAAGATCTATGCATTGAGTTTTCACTCATTTTTTCGAAAAGTTACCAAATTTCATCTTCATTTCTTTCAATGTAGCTTCCGCCACAAGAAGCATCAATAATGCCCTTATTGGCATCGGATAAACTTGAAAAGAAACATTGAACTAATTGCCACTTAGGAATGTCATGATGTGGACACTTCCGTAGCAAGTCATTCAAACGTTCCCATGCTTCATGAAGGGGTTCTCCTTCTTGTTGTTTAAATTCACGAATGGAAGTTCTCATGGCATCAGTTCGACTTGCGGGGTAATACTTTTTTAAGAACTCTTGTTGCAATTGTGCCCAAGAGGTGATTGTATTTGGCCGCAAGTTGTTGAACCAATATTTAGCTTTATCCCGAAGAGTGAAAGGGAAAAGCTTCATTTTTAGGACTTCTTCTGGAACATCCGTGATTTTCACGGTGGAACAAACTTCCAAGAACTCATCTAAATGTTTATAAGGCTCTTCATTGCTCAACCCATAGAAAAGGGGGCACATGTTAATGGTGGAAGCCTTAATCTCATAATGATGAGCATGAAAATTTGGCAATTGAATGCAAGTAGGTGCATTATATTGATTTGGAGTGTAACGATCCCTAAGGACCATTGGAGGATTGAGAGGATTGAAAGGAGGATATGGCATTTGACCTTGTTGATGATATGCCATTTGACCTTGTTGAGGGTATGCCATTTGAACATATTGTTGTTGTTGCTCACCAATTGGGGGAACAACATTTGGCCTTGGCATCCCTAGATTAGGTTGTTGCACCGCATGATTAACTGGTTGTGGCATTCCCAAGGGTGGATGCACACCTTGAGGATCCACAATATGAACTTGTGGTGGGTGGTGCACACCATTATGATCCACATGACCAAGATCTACAATGGGATCTTCAATTGGATCTTCCATTAAAGGTGATGGAAGATCAAAATTTAAAAGATTAAGATGACTATCCCTAGTACTACTTCTTAAACGCCGAGAAAAATTTCGAGATTTTGATTTACAGGAGCAAGAGGACGATTAAGTGATCTACGACCATGCATGCACTATAACAAGTCAACACACCAACATTTCAAAATTTCAACCTCCACATACGATGTTCCCAAACTCCTCAATAATATCAATGCACTTAAAACAAATAAATGCCTCCACACGGGCCGATGCCTTCTACAAGAAGGTATGCTTGGACTTAAAAATAAAACAATTCAATTTAAGCCTCCACTTGGGCTGTCCAAAGCATGCAAATTGGTATACAATTAAAGTACTAAAATTAAAGAGAACTTACAGATGGTCCTTAAGCAACTTCAAATTTTTTTTTAATTGCTTCTAAGTCCAGCGTTTGCTCCACTTTGCTTCAAGTACCTAATTGACAAATCAAATAAAAAAAAATTAAAAATTAAAATGACTTAAAAGTAGACAATCAACAAAGAACTAATGTTTAATTCAATTCTTCAAAACCGTTAGATCCCCGGCAACGGCGCCAAAACTATGGTGCGACCGAGCGTGTGCACAAAATAATGCACAACACTTTAGGTTTAGAAATAATGTCAAGTGGGCACCATATTTTAAAATTTATAAAACCTCTAAACACTTATACTATGGAGTATGAAGTGAGCAGGGATCGTCCCAAGAGATCTAAACAATTATAGGTTTTCCAGAATTGAATTATACTTTAGTGCTTCTGTGATTGCCAAAAGGGTTTTGTTTGTGATTAAAACTAATTTTAAACTAAATGATTGCAATAAAGAAATAGAGTTTAAGAGATTGGAAAGAGACTTAGGGTGTAGGATTCACCACTAAGCACATTCCCTAACTCACTCACTTTCAACTAATTGGGGAAATAATACTATGTAATCTATATGTGGCTAACAAGAGCAATGAAAAGTGTAAACCATCAATTTCAAGCATGAATCAACTACCTAATGACAATTAAACTAAGTGTAGTGCAATTCACCCATTCAAAGCATGATTTATCAATCCAAGTTACAAATTTAACACACATTAATCTAGAAGATAATGCAATTGTGACAAAAAGTATGGAATTCAAACATAAGTATGGATGGTCTACTTACCTAATAATTGAATTGCAATTAAATTAATTAAACTTAAATTAAACTAATTAAACATGAATTTAAAACTAATTAAACAACAAATTAACCTAAACATGTAGTACCATCCATCAAATGTAAGCATTTTTCATCAATTTGAAACACAATTACAACTAAGCAATACCATGCATAGCCATCACAAGAATCAATTAACAAAGAATTCATGTGTAAAATTTGTTTATCAATCAACCGCACATAAGACAATATGAGATTAATACAGATAATCAATTGGAAGAATTTAATTCATAATATTCAAGACTATACACTAATTACATAAATTAATCCCCAAAAAGTATGAAAAGAGAGAGAGAATAGGTTACATGCTTAGGGTTTATCCAACCCTAAGTAGAAGAATCAGCCACTCATGGTTGATGGAGTCGAAGATAGGACAATCCCCATCATCTGCTTCATCTTCTCTGAACTTTTCTTCCAAACCCTAGCCTGTTCTTCTTTTTCCCTTTCTTCGCGTGTTTTTCCAGAGAGAAAATACGATACTACGATACAGAAAAAAAAATAAAATAAAACTCTTTTTTTTTTTTTTTCTCTAATAATCTTTACCTAAATAAAAACTAAAACTAACCCTAATCTAATGGCTCACTGGGCCTTAAGTAACAATCTCATTAAAGCCCAACAGTTCCCAAAATGAGCCCAAAAATTAAATAAAAACTGTAATGTTGCTAAGTCCTGGGGGATCGATCTCCCACCCTGGGGATCGATCCCCCCAGAGTTGACAAATTCCTTTAAGCCTTATTCAGCTCCATTTTTGCCCCGGGCTATTTGGTTTGCTTCTCCATCTTTGGGAACATCATCAAAGGCCCGAAATTGACCGCTTTGTGCCATTGTCTGAAAATCTTTGCTTAACTCCAAAAAGGCTTAATTGGACCGTTCTTAGCTCATTTTAACTTTATTGCCCTGAAATACACATAAACATAAATTAGGACTAAAATATAAAATTAAGATAGATGCAAAGACTGAAATACCTTAGCTTAGGTGCTGAAGTGTGCAACATTTAAGCACTTATCAGGTTGCACCCGGTTCTTCAAATTGAATTCAAAACGAAACTAATTTTTAATTTTTTTATTTTAAATGAACCATTGTGACCCATGGTTGCACCCACCCTAACAGGCACCATGCTGCCTATATAAAACCCCCTTGGATTCTGATGAGCACTGAAAAGTGCGCATTTAACCCTTTATGCTCGAGTGTTCTAGGACTTTTATCTATCTTATTTTCCCATTTTAGATTAATTTCATGATTATTGCCCTTTTCAGGTTATTATCCCTAAAATAAGTCAATTTAGCCAAATTAGAGCATAAAAGAAGCAATCTCAAGCTGAATGGAAGAATGGAGCAAAGTAGAAGCAAAGTGGTGAAAATCAGCAATCTTCGATCGATCAGGAATATTTTCGATTGATCTTATATGATCGATCCAGCCTTACCAATATGGATCAAAACCCCTTGTCCTTATCCTTAAAGAATTCCATCTTCAATCAATCCAACTTTCTTCAGATCGATCAAACTTCCTTGATCTTATCCCCACCTACCACTTTTGTCTTTTTCCCAAAATATCCCAAAATATCTCAGAGATTTATCGTATTCTAAAAAGGCATCACCAAGGATTGATCAATCTGGCCTTACTTTGATGGATCTGGCCACAGTTCGATCGATCTCATCTGAATTCAATCGATCGGACCTCCTCAAGTCTGAAATAAAACAGAGTCCAGCTCATTAAAAGAAGGCTCGTGGTGCAATCATTGAAGAGACCCTAGTGCACGAGACCTGACCATTGGGTGTAACACTTGAGCTACCTATATAAGGATTTTGAGCCATTTCTACATGAGATCTCAACTAATATCTTAACATAATTCATATATAATATCATATACTATCTTGGAGAGGAGGCGAGAGCTGAGAGAAACATACACTATTTGGGATTTCTTCCATTCTTCTAAGGTTTCCATCAAGAAGAAAATCATCCTACCATGGAGATGGCCCTTGAGGGTGGGATGACTACATCAATGAGTGGCTAAACATCTTCTTGGGGCTAGAGTTAGCCCTAAGCATGCCTTCTAGACCTTGATGTTTTGTATTTTGAGGGGATTTGTGTTGTAATCTTGTCTTGACATTTGATTTATGTATGAATCTTGTTTTTACAATGATTTGTGTTGATTAATACTTCCAATTGATCATTTCATTCTATCTATATGCCTATGTATGCTAGAATAGATGTTCATGTGTTTATCTCTTGGTTTTGTGATATTGATGCATGTCTCTGTGTATTGATGCTATGAATCTAGAGATTGTCAAGGCATAGTGCTTAAATAGAATACTCTTATGGTTTGTTTGATGGTTCATACTCATTTCTTGATGGATTGTGCCTCTACCTTAGTTTAATTAGTTTAATTTCATGTCTTTAGCTTAGATGTAGTGTAGTTGCTTTACTTTCTTAGATATGAGGACAATCCATTCTTATTGTTTGATGTTCCATACGTATGAATGCAAGTAGTATAATTCTCTAACTTATTAGTGTGTTGATTGTGAGCTTAAAAGAAGGAATAATAGCTTAGTTTGATATATTGTGTTATTCACTAGATTGTCTAGACAATGTATACTTAATTAGTCAATCCATGCTTGTTGATTCGATTAATCACACCTTTTTGTATTGCAATACATATTTTCCCTCATTCATTACACATTGAGTATCTAGAATGGTGATGTTTAGTGGTGACCTCTAGATCCCAAGACCTCTCTCTCTTGTTCTCTACCCTTTATTTATTTTAGTTGCTTTGTATTGAATTTATTTGCATTGTAGTTTAATTAACCAAACAAACAATCTTTTGATCACTCGCCCTGCTAATCCAACCTTATTTCCATTTCATACACGCACCCAATCCCTTGGGACGATCCCTACTCACCCTAGCTATATTAGTAGTTAGAGTTAGTAGTGGCACTTTATAAATTTAAACTTTACCATACTTTATTTTAACTTGTTGGTCGACACGACTAGGGCCACTCCAAGTTTTGGCGCCGTTGCCGGGGATTGATTTGGCAACGCCGTGTTTTGGAAATAATTAGGAATTACTACTCTTTTGATCATGTTTTTACCTTATTTTATTTTAGTTACTCATTGTGTTTATTCTTGATTGGCTAGGTGAATTGAGCAAAGGAAGTCAAGCAAGGGAGAATTGAAAAGCAAGGAGCTAAGCTAAGCATAAAAAAGCTAAAATCTAAAAATTGCAAAGCTAGGCGGGAAATGGAAAAATCATTTGAAGTTGCTTAAGGATCCTTTGTGAGCTCTTTCTTAACTCAATCTCTAGTTAAATCGTCGGCCCGCGTGGTGGTAAGTTCTTAAATTCTTAGATAGATCGTGAGCCCGCGTGGAGGCAATTTACTTTTCTTTGCATATTGTTCAAGCATGGGAGTATGGGATCATTGTATGTGGAGATTTGTTGTTTGATTTGTTGTTAGGGAAAAGTGATTGCTATTTGATTAATTACTTGTTATTTGTTTTATTAGTGCATGCATGGTCGTAAGTCATTAAATCCTATCCTTGTCCCACTTAATTTCCATCTTGAATCGGTTGTTCATAATCCTAGGGGAAGAGGTAGTTCTCATCACTCCATTTCATCAATGGATGAGCAATATGACGTCCATGTGGAGGACCTTGGTTACATAAACCAACAAGGCATCCTCCACCCTAATGTGAATTATGACAACATCCAAGTACCCTTAGGCATGCCTAGACCATTCATCCCACCACAACAACAAGGCCAAATTCCGTTGGGAATGCCTCGGCCAATTTTTGCTCCACAACCTCCCATTGTTCAAGCTAATCACGGTGTTCGTTTAGCACCACCGGTTGTGAATCCTCCCATTGCTTTGTGTGATTATTATGTTCCAAATGAATACAATGCACTGACATGCATTCAATTGCCCCCATTTAGAGCACACCACTATGAGATTAAACCACAAACCATTCAAATGCTTCCTAACTATCATGAACTTCCAAGTGAAAAACCTTACAAGTATTTGGATGAGTTTCTTGAAGTGTGTTCTACTATGAAATACACGGACATGCCAGAAGAAGTGTTAAGACTCAAACTTTTTCCTTTTACCCTTAAGGATAAAGCAAAATATTGGTTCAACAATCTTAGGCCTTTTTCGATAACTTCATGGGCAGAAATACAACAAGAGTTCTTGAAGAAGTACTACCCGGTATCAAAGACCAATGCTATGAGAACTTCCATTCGTGAATTTTCTCAAGGGGATGGGGAATTATTTCATAAGGCATGAAAAAGTGATAAGCGCTGAATATTACATATTCAAGCGCCCTTTTTTGCATTAGTTAAGTCCATTAGTTGATCATATTGTATATATTAGTTTCATTTCCATGTTTTTGTTTATTTTCAGGTTGGCTCCCCAAAGATAGCTAAAAGTGAAGCTTTGACGAGTTTTTGAAGATCAAAGTATGCGTGTGCCAGGAACCTTTATTTTAGCCAAGCTAGTGATCCATTGAACTCATGGTTTCCCCTATAAAACACGCTAACCACGATGACCGCGTCAACGGACTGAGCCAAAGCCATTGCAAGAATGTATTTTGGAGCTCTAAAGCCTTGTGGGCGCCCACCCAAATGGGCAGAATGTTGTGATTTTCACGGGGCCCCGCTGTGTCTCGCGGGCCCTCGTGAGGTGCGCCTTGAGTCCCTTGACAAAGCGCGGGCGCCCGCCCTGTGCTTGCAAGCGCCCACCGATTTGCAAATAAAAGGGCATGGCCCTCTCCTCTTCACCTAATGCTATCCCTTTAATTAGGGGATTGCTCTGCATTTTGTCTAGGAGCTTTAGACCACAAAAATGAAGTGGTTGGGAAGCTATCTTAAGTATATAGAAGGCATGTATGGTTATAAGGAGGAGATCTCACATTTTATAAGGTTCTAGAGAGAGAAATATTGTTAGCAAGAGGGTTTGTGTGTCTTGTGGCCCTTGAGGTGCAAAACTGGTGGGTATGATGATCTCTTTTCCTTCCTCCCTTGCTCCTATGGGTAACTAAATCCCTTTCTAGGGAGGTGATAAAGCCCTTCCTTGTAAGCACGCCTTAGTTTTGGTTTATTTTGGGGGAATGATGTATATATTTGGTCTTTCCATAATCTAGAGCTATACACATGTTGTAATGGATATTAATGTTTATAAATGATCATTTTGAGTTTATTATCTTGTCTTAGATTATTTTCTCTCATGATCATATGGCTTGCATTTTCATAGTGACAATGGAAATGAGATTGTGGAATGGTTTAATGGCATGTTGTTTAGGAAATTTGATAGTCCATAGCTGAAGGCCTTCCTTTGATGGACTATACTTGGTTTTTAACTTCACATGCGCTTATTATTTGTTTGAAGGTTTGATAATCTCTAGCTTAATAAGCATGTCTAAGGTTACACCCTAGTTTAGGTAGTTCAAGCATGCACAACTTTGATAGGTTATTCTTGCCAATGATTTCATGAAATTTCTTGAAGGTAATTTAGCAACCATGTGTAGCTACATTTCATAGTCACTTATATATGTTGTTTCCCCAAGTTAATCATATTCTAGCATGTTTAGAGGGTTGGTAGTGGATTCACTTCACTAGTCCCCTCTACCTAGATTTCTTTCCTCTTTAAATTCCTTGCATTTATTGTTTTATGCAATTCTTAATTCTAGTTCGAAGTGAAAAACAAAACCAACTCTTATACCCTTTTCATTAAACTAAAAGTGATTTTACAATCTTGGTTGTCATAAACTAGCAATCCCAATGGTTCGACTTACCCGTCCAATAGCCCTATTTTACAATGATTTGTACTATTGCAAATGGTTGATTATTATTGATAGTCGACGAGACCGATCATAAAGATTTAATGACTTGCTTAGGAAGTGTCCACATTATGACATTTCTAAGTGGCAATTAGTCTAATATTTCTTTAAAAGTTTGTCGGATAATAAAAAAAGGAATGGTAGATGCATTTGTGGGTGGTTCTTACCATGATAAACATGAAAATAATGTTTGGCAATTGTATGAAAGTATGAGTGAAAATTCCATGCATAGATCTTTGTCCTCTAAAATGGTAGAATTCTAGGTGGATAGAAGAATGTTGGCTTATATCAAGTTGACAATTCAAATGACATAGCCGCCGAGGTGAAAATCCTTAACTCAAAGGTTTAATCAATTTTTGGTCAACCATAATTCAGTAAATCAAATGTCTTCCTCCCCTAATTATGTTCATCATGTATCTAATGAATCTTTTATGACTTGTTCTAGTGTCTTACATACTACTTCCAATTGTCCACATGGATATACCCAAAGTGAGCATTATGAACAAGTTAATGTTGCATTTATCAACTATGGGAATAATCCCTATGGCACACACTACAGTCCTGGATAGAGAAACCATCCAAACTTCTCTTGGAAAAGCTAAAGGAAGGCAAAACCCTCCCCAAGGTGGTTTTCAAGGTAAGTATGTTCCGCCTCCAATGCAAAGTCAAGGTTTCCAAGGTTATAGATCTTCGTTTCAATCATCACATGGAAACTAATTTTCTAATTCTCATTTTCCTAATCAATCATCTTATTACCAAGGAAATTCTAGGAGGCCCGCTTTTCAGGAGAAAGTGTTGACCGCTTTGGGTACTCTAGAGGCCAATACTCAATTGCTTCATTCACATTCTCAATATATTGCTAAGCTAGAAACCCAAGTCGGGCAAATAGCTAGTACCTTGAATGCTAGAAAGATAGGCAAGACGCCTCTAAATGCCATACCAAAGCAACAATTCATTGTAGAAACCAATGAAGGTCACACAATTGAACATGCCAATGCGGTGACGACCTTGAGGAGTGGGAAAATTGTGGACAATTAAATTGGTGTTTCTAATGAAGAGAGTGAACCGGTGTAATCCAAGATTGTCACCCATCCCTTTTCACATTCTATTCCTCCTTCATTGCATGTGCATGATCATCTTGTTGAAAAAATGATGAAAAATGATTTGAACAATGATCTAAAGAATTCTTGTGTTGAAAATGTTGTGACAAATGATTTTGAAAAAGTTTTTGAGCCAAATGCTCCATTTCCAGATGCCTTGAAAGGATCCATTTCTATTAATAAACAAAAGACCAAAGTGAATGAAATAATTGAAGTGTTTAGGTAAGTGGAGATCAATCTTCCACTTTTGGATGCAATTAAGCAAATTCCAGCTTATGCCAAGTTCTTGAAAGATCTTTGCACCCAAAAGAGGAAGATCAAGAGCCAAGTACCAAAGAAAGTGGTCTTGACCGAGCAAGTGAGCTCTATCTTACAACACAACACTCTCCCAAAGTTTAAAGACCCCGGTTTACCTACTACTTCTTGTATCATTGGTGACTATGTCATTAATCGGGCTCTTTTAGATTTAGAAGCAAGTGTTAACCGTCTTCCATACTCAGTATATGTTAAATTAGGCTTAGGAGACTTGAAACCAACGTCGGTAGTTTTACAACTTGCCGACCGATCCATCAAAAAGCCCCTAGGTATCATTGAGGATGTTTTGATTAAGATTGATAAGTTCTTCTTCCCCATTGATTTCGTTGTCATTGACATGGAACCGGTTTCGAATCCTAAGAGCCAAATTCCCGTTATCCTTGACCGTCCTTTCTTGGCAACTGTAAATGCCAACATCAATTGTAGGACGGAGATAATGAAAATATCATTTGGGCATATGAAAGTGATGTTCAACATCTTTAATCCAACCCCGAATTCAATGGATAAGTATGAAGAAGAGTGTGTTGTGGAAAAATGTATTGACAATGAATGTGACAAAGTTGAGTCGTTGCTTGAAGATCAAATTTCCAAAAGTTCATCTTCCAAAAGGATTTCTAAAAATGTTGTTTTAAAAGCTAATGTTGAAAGGGCATGGAAGCCCATGAATTGCATGGACAAAGGACCGTCAATCTCCTTTGAGTCAAATCCTACAAGTTCTTTAGGGAATAATTTGTTGGGTGGGATTCAAAGTGCTATTCACCCTATCAAGGAGGGGATGCACAACAAGATTTTCGATTCGGGCTAAAAGAGCCCAACATATTGCTAGAGACGTTAAACATTAGTGCTTTATAGGGTTTACAACCCTATTCCTCCCCCATTTCTATTTTTAACTTTCATTTCTTGCGTCGTCTAGATATGTTCTGGGTTCATACACATTGTTGAGGACTTTGGTTGAGAATGCATGCACTTTCATCTCAAATTAAGCATTTTATGCCTATTCGATCGATCTCGAAAGAGGTTCGATCGATCGAACTACCAACCCTGCATCCAATCATTTATCTAACCCATCGTGCGTAATTTTCCTACATATTTCAGCTCTATGTGTATCATGCGAACTTCATTTCCGATCGATCTGAGTGTTCTAAGATCGATCAAGATTTTTCTCAAATCGATCTTCATTCCATACTTAGAAAAAATTTTGAAACCATGAAAAATCACCTCTCTATGCATCGATCGAACTTGTCTGCAGGTTTTCACCAGTTGGATCGATCGAACTTTGATCGATATATATTCGATCGATCTTACTATCTCCCGTTGACTTTGACTTCTTTTTGGTATTTTGTTTTTAATTTAATTTAATTGTTTTTAAAAAATAAATAAAAAAAAATTGAAAAATCCAAAAATATTTTATTTTACTTTTATTTTTTATTTTTATTTTTATTTTTATTTATTTTCTAAAAATCTAAAAACATTTTGTTTTAATTTCCAAAAACTCCAAAAATATTTTTAATTTTGAAATTTGTTTTATTTTCAAAAATTCAAGAAAATTTCAAAAATACTATGTCGTTTTATGGAATTGATCGATCTAAGCTTCTTCCTGATCGATCGACATTCGATCGATCTGATTTCCTAGTGATCGATCGAACATGTCAGAGATAGTTTTTAAAAATATAACCTAAGGGTTATTTGGATCGATTTTAAGATCGATCCAAGACCCCATCTCTCTCCCCTCGCTGTTCATCATCTCTCCCACCTCCGGCAAGTCTCCGGCGACTTCTTCGAACCTTCCAATCACTTTCTCAATTCAGATCTACTCTCTCTCTCTCTCTCTCTCTGTCTCCATTTCTCTCATTCAATATGGTACGTTTGGGTTTTATTTTCAATTTTGAGCTTCAATCTTATGTTTTAGATGTTCCCATGTTAAATCTATGCCCTTCCATGATTGATTGTTTCCATTTTAAAGTTGATGAAGCATGTGTATATATATGTATATATTTTGTATATATTTCGTTTCAATTTGATTTAGGGGGTCACGTGCCTATATAAGTGACCAATATCGATTTATTGAAGTGAAGAGGGACCCACGAGCTTGCTCGGATGCCCCCCGTGTTGCCCACATCATAGATCTGCGACTTTTCGTATTTTTGTAGAGTTCGATAGATCACATTTTTCTCTGATCAATCAAAGAAAGATCGATCTCATCATGTCCAGATCCATCCAACTTGGATCGATCTCATCTTTTCCTAATCGATCAAATTTCATCATTTTGCATTTTTATATCTCTGTACCCTCTATAGTGTTCATATTAGTTTATTTATGCTCAATGCATGTGTTTTCCACATTGGCTGCATTTCATACTTATATTGTTCCGCATGCTTCACTTATTTGAACATTCACTGTCCATACCTAGCTGCATTATCACTTACATAGAATCATGTGATTCATTATGAGTTGTCTTTCTTACCTGACAAACATGTTTCAATTTGTGTTCTTTCAATTCTATATTTCATATATTATTCCTGTCACTGACTCCAGTTGCAAGTGTTTCTTTCTTTTATAGACCATGACCCGAGTCAAGACTGTTGCCAACCGGTAGTATATTCGCCGAGTGCGACAACGTGTGGAGGAGCCAGAGGAGCATGAGGAGCTAGCTCCAGCTCAGTCTGAGCGCTCTTCTTTTTCTTCTTCTTCTGCATCTTCTTCTTCATCGGCCGATGAGGCTGACTATGTACCACCTCCTTCACCACCACAAGCACTTCCAGGCTAGGTCCAAGATAGACCTAGCAGGAGATATTCACGCCTTCAGGTGGCGTATGAGTCTGTCTTCGACATTGTTTTCTTTTCTCGGTCGATTCTGACCCAGGCAACCTTTGACGATATTGAGCGGCGCAACATTTCAGCCAATTTTACTCCAGTTACCTACCTGGTTTACCCGAGGCTCTTCCGGTAGTTCTACCAGAACCTCCAGCCGGCCCCGAGTAACCTATCGAAGCTGTAGTGTAATGACCCGGTCATTTTCATTCCTTTCCCTTTCTCAGATTTTCACGGATATTTTTTTTTTCATTAATCTTTTCCTTCCTAAGTTTAGTTCCTCGTCGCTTAGTGTCGTCTCCAGTGCTCTGGAGTGATTTCCGAGACTCTTTCTGTGGATTGACAACTTCCTTTGAGGACCGAGTCGTTTCCATATTTTTTATTTTTCGACACTATTCACTTTTTGTCCTTTTCCCTATTTCGTTATTTTCCCTATTTTATCATTTTTTCCCGTTTCTCACTTTGTTGGCATAACCACACTTCTTGTGTTCGGAGTTGGTTTCTGACTTCACGTATCTTCATTCTCAGTGGTTTCCATGAAATACGTATCCTTACTTTTGCAAGAAAGTACTATGGTTGCTCCCGATGTCCGTAGGGGCATGGATGTAAAGTTCTTTGGGAACTTTTTCTTTCCTTGGGGTGTTTTTCATAAATATCTTTTGAAGATATTTTATTTTAGGGGTTTTTAAGAAAATATTTTTGGAAGATATTTTCATTCTGGGCCATTAGTGCAATTTTCACTTTTTGGAGGAGCCATTATGCAATTAATGAAAGTTATTACTAAATGTCTTGTTTTGAGCCTAGATCCTCGTACGGGATTCATTTTCACTTTTCGTTGAGTCGTGTACTCTTGGAATTTCCTCCTGGTCGATGTTTTCCAGTTTCAGGGTTTTTGACCCTAGTTAGCGCCAAACTTGTTTGGGGCATAACTTTTTGCTCGGGACTCAGTTTTTGACGCCGTTTCTTCCGTTGTTCATATTTTCTCATTTTGAATCTTTTTTGTTCATAAAGTTTTGCCGTTTGAGTGTGTCTACTAAAATTTCACTTTTCCAGACTCGGCGTGGCCCTTTCGGGACACTTTTAGGGTTTTTCTATAAATAGGAACACTTAAGAGAAAATATCAGATTTTTCTCTCTCTCTCCTCTCTATTGGCCGGCCATTCATGGCTGCCGGTCTTCTTCTTCATTTTCCGGCCACTTCCCTTGGTTGAAAAGGTGTAGCACCTTTATGCTTATTGTTCCCCTCGACGTGCTCTTCCATTCCCCCTTATTAGAATTCAGTTTTGGCCATTTGTCGAGTTCGGGTTTGAAGTCAAGATGTGAATTTGATGGGGCTTCCTTGGGGGTTATGTTCACGGTGTTGTCCCAGACAAAACCTAGAAGTTTCGTCGGATTCGGAGCACATTCATTTCGGTGGGGATTTGAGATTTCATCTCAAATGGAGGTAAGGAATGTTTTAAGATTATTTGTGTGTTGTATTGAGTGTTTCCCATGATTATACAACTTATATGTATGTCTTGTATCAAATCTAGAAAGTTAGTAATTTTTATTTCTTTGTATGAGATTTAAATTACAAGGATGTTTATAACTTAGATTTAAATTGTGGCATGCTAGAAAGTTTATTTTTAATATGTTTGTTAACATATATTTAATTAGGATTATTTGAATAAAATTTGCATCTTTTATTTAATATTTTTCTTTGTGAAAAATTAATTCCCATGGCCATACCTTGCATGAAATGAACTTGTGTTATGCTTTTAAATTAAGTCTTGGCATGTTCTTTAACATACTTTAATTTGAGAGCATTTGGTTGAGTTTGAAAATCTAGAGAGTTTAATTAATCTTACTTAATTAAATTGTATCTTATTGTTCCATAGATTCAATCATGTTTTAGAAATTGCTTCTATGTTAAGATCATGGATTTGGACTTGTCGTGTATTCACTTGATTATGTTTTAAGCATTGAAGAACATTGTTGTTAAATTTGTATTCATGAGAATATGTTTCTAATATAAATATATTGTTGACTTGTGATTTCATAGTATTATGCATATGGAATACTTATTATGCATTATTGGAAGTTAAATTGCTAACTTGTTACTAGATAGTAGTAATATGGATTCTTGTGAATTATTGGTATTATTGGCCTTGTAAACTTCTTGCTACAATGTCGTATAATTAGTGTTTAAAGTTTACCATGGAGGCATGATTTAAATTGTTAAATTGATGATATTGTTTTGTACATTGTATCATAGTAAAGACTTGATATTATATATGCCATTTTAGACTTGAAACTTTAAGGAATGGATTGTGTGGTTTTAACCTACTTATGCATGGAAGGTGGTTTTTGTGCATTATATAAATTACGTATAAGTTGTGAATTTATTTGATTATTTTGGAGTCTTGGGACATTGTTACTGTGATATGGCTAAAGTTTGGCTTTAGTGCGGAAGGTATGAGTTCTCCCTAATTGAGATAGTGCGCACTAGGGTGGTCTTCCCAGCGGGTTAATGCCTAGAATAACCATTTTGTTCTCGGCAAAAATCCGAGACGTGATGTCCAAGTCTTCCACTATTTGTTTTCGTATTCAATTCCAAGTTGACAATCATGTTAATTGTGACTTGTGGTTTTGGCCATCGGCGATTTGATGTTGTTAAGTACATCCATACTAAATTGTTACATTTGGTTGTTTTCATACTTTAGATTTCAAGTTGATAACTTTGAGAATCTATGTCTTGATGTGTGGTATTAGAATTCTAATTATACTAAATTGTTATATTTAGTTGTTTTCGTACTTGTAGATTTCAAGTTGATAGCTTTGAGAATCTATATTTTGTTGCTCTGTGTAACCATGCTCCTATGTTGTTGGAATTGCATGAATGGTGTGATTTATGCTAGAAATGATCTAAGGTAGCTTAGGATACTCCCAGAGTCTCATCTTGACATAGACGTTAGGTGGCATGAGCCCCTTTAGCATGTTTCACCTTAAGGTGATGAAATTGTAAAACGTAGGTCAATGCATGCTCATTTCCTACGAGTAGCTTTATGTTGCTCACCCCAAAGTTACTGGGGCATATTTTAAGTGTAGGATTCAAGATATGGAGATTGACATTTATCTTTGATGGTTTGGAGATTTGAAGTTTCTTTCCATTCTTGTTCACATGCAAGTGTTAGCATGTTTAAGTCTTACTTTTGATGTTGTAACACTTAGTTAGGATCAACATCCTCTTTTTGCCTTTTTATGTGTAAAGTGTACTTAGATACACTAACTGGGATCTATTTGATATGTACGACATGAGATCAAGGGCCATAGGCTTTAAATTTCAAGTGTATGTACTTAAATTCCAAGTTTTGCCTTTCAATTGTAAACTTTTCCAACTTTGAGGTTTGGCATGTGAATTTGAGTAAATGACATGTAATGAGGCCATAGGCCATTGTAATACATTTCAATATGTAAAGTACACTTGTGAGCATGCTTATATAGCTTAAAATCTTGTTTTTTATCCATATTCATGTTGGGGTTCGAGGCTTGGGTGAAGCTTCAACATTTCTTATGCATAACAAGTGTTTTTGTGCCTTTTCGAGCCATTTTGGTCGTTCAAAGCTTCATTTCGGTCGACCAATAGCTTTTGGTAATTGTTTGGACTTCAAAAACCCATTTCCAGTAGCCATTTCTATTGTTCAGGGCCATTTCAGTCGACCGATGGCTTATTTCGGTCGACCGATGCTTCATTTTGGTTTACCGAAGTAACCACACCTCAAAAACATGTTTTTAGCATAAATTTTGTTCATTTTGGTCGCCCGATGGCTCATTTCGGTCGACCGAAATAACTAGATCCCGAGCACAGCTTTAGTTCAGTTTCAGCACTGTTATTCTGACTTCAAAGGGTCATATCTTCTTCATTTCTTATCCAAATGGGGTGATTCTTGAGCCTAAGTTCATGGATTCTGAGTTAGATTTCCAATGGTACCAATGCCATTCTTAGATTACAATCACAGTGGGAGTTATTCATGTTTTAGTGAGAGGGTGTCAGTTTTTGCTTAAACCAGGAAAGGGCATTTTGTGGGATTCTTGTCCAATGTTCTTAGAACCTCTTGGAATGTTATGAAATGAATATATTAGGTTGTTTTCACCTTGTTTGACTTGTTTAGAGTCAAATTTCTCCTTTTATTTGTGAGTTGACCATTTTTGCCCCTTGGTTCACGGTTTTTGGCCGTTTTGACCTTTGTTTCCGCTTTTGTCCTCTTTGAGCTTCGTGGCTTCATGGAAGGTCACATTGGTGTCTTTGAGATGGTTTATATCTCTAAAGACTTTGGTTTCATATTTTGCTTTCGTATTTCGGATCCGTTATCGGGTCAACTTTCGGTTCATCACTAACGCACTAGATTGAAAAACTTGGGCCGTCACATGTGGACTACTATTGATGGCTATCTCATCCGCATTACTGTTGAGTCATTGGCCACATCTTCTCAATGCCCGCATGTCTGCCCTCCTGGCCTTTATTATCCGATTCTCAGACGGCCATCTGATGCAAATATGGCTGTTGCTCTGACTGGCCATTACAATGATGGCGAGACATACGCCACCAGGACTTATCTGCCAGACGATTTATGGTTCTTCGATTCGGTTTTGTACCGAAATGTATTTATGGCGGGCCATAAGATCCAGAGGCACTCATACTTTCTTGCTGCTCTTTATGCCTTCTATAAAGGCCATTGGTTCTTTGTTCCTGCACTCTACTAGAGTGTTATGATGAGGCTGTATGCGAGTCATATCAGCAAGGCTAAGCCTGGGCGAGCCACTTTCCACCCCTTTGGACATCTTATTACCCAAATCCTCTGAGATCAGCATTATCCTTTTCATGCGGCGGAGCATACTGAGATAGGGGCTTGCCACTATGGCAAGAAGGATCGGAACAAGAGCTATAATGCACTTATAAAGAGTTTAGAGTAGGAATCCATCTTAGTAATAGAGGAGGCTGCAGAGGCAGAGCTAGCAGAGATGGTGGAGCAGGCAGGAGCAGCAATAGTAGATGATCCAGCAGACCCACCAGTGGCTGCGAACGTGTATATAGATATAGATCTAGAGCGAGAGCCTTCAAAGGAGTCACCATATCATTCTCCGGCAGGGTCGCCATTACACTCTCAGGAGCCAAGTCAAGATATACCTCAATTTCATAATCCAATGATCCCTGACGCTCCAATTCTGACACCCAGCCTAGAAGAGCGTATCCAAACCTTGGAGGATGCGGTTGTCTCTCTCCGAGCGGATATGACATCTATCCGCTCAGATATAGTGACTGCGTTGCAGGGTATTTCCAGAGATCTCTGTAGATCATGCCCCGCTCGCCTGACCTCCCCTGCTTGATCATATCTCTATCTCTCTACTTCATTTTATATATCTATGATACATGACTGTTATTTTGATACTGTTATTTTTGCGGCCAGTTTGTTGGCCCAGACACTGTGTTGTACCTTATACTGTTTTTATTTTTTTATATCGTATGCATGATATATTTGGATGTCAGGTTCTTATATTGATTTATTTATCTGTGATTGACTCTATTATCAGGTGCATCCCAGTGACTTCAATGAGAGAATGCTGCCAAAATTTTTCAGGACCATCCTTACTCCTCTTTCCTTAGTTCATTTATTATCCCATTTACACTTGCATGTCCACTGTGCACTGTTTTTATTCCCTTTTGTTATCTGATCAGCTTTTCTCCCCGTGCCATCTTTTCAGGACCACAGTCAATCCCAAGTTTGGGGGGATTATACCACCCACTTTAGATACTTGTGTCCCAGTTATTCTTTACCTTAGTTGCACCGGTATACTTTTTCCTTTGTTCTCTTTGCACATTAAGGACACTATGTCATTTAAGTTCGGGGGAAATAGGTGTTATTTGCAGTGTTTGCTTTCAATTCAAAATTTTGAGCATGACTTGTGTATTTGAGGGATTTTCTATGATTGGTCCATGACTAGAATTAATTTTGATCTTTTGAGAACTATATTGCTTAGAATTTAAAATTTGCTTGACTTGAGAGTCCAATACTCCTTGTATGCCTTGTGGACGCTATTTAGGAATAAATTTTTCAAAAAATTGATATCATGCTTGCACTTATGGTCCGCATCATCCTGATTTTGTGATTGTTTTGAGATTCACTCTAGGATTCTGCACTAGCACAGGCACATACTAGCATTCATTTGTGGGGTACCTGCTTTGTTGATTATTGAAATGGTTATATTCTAATTGGGTTAGTAGTGCATTGAAAGCTTTCATCTTGACAAAAGTGAATAACAATCACTTTTCATTGAGTAGCCGGGATTCAAGCCTCATCAAGCACTGAATTTCTCGCGCCAAAAGGTGGAGGGCCCAAACTCTAGGATAATAATTGAATTAAATTACAAAAAATAAAAAATAAATAAAAATAAAAAATAAAAAAGCAATAAAAAGGTGAGGAATTCTCCCATTGTAATGACCCAGTCATTTCCCTTCTTTTCTTTTTTCAATAAATTTCTTTTTTCGTTTTTTCCCTATTTCATCCTTTAGTCATTTTTTATTTTTCTTTGCATAACCTCACTTTTTGCACTTGGATTTGATTCCAGCTTTGCATACATCCATGATATTTGAATTCCATGATATCTACATTTTCACTTTTGTAGAAAAGCATGTTAAATGTTTACTTTTCTTGTAAAGGGCATGAATGTATAACTTTCAGTAATTACTCTAAACTTGAGGGGTTTTTGCATAATTAAATAAAGTAATTATTTTTCGTCTTAGGGACCATTTTGTAATTTAATTTGGAATATATTTTCAAAAAGGACCTTTTTGCAATTTCTAAAAAATGTGACATGTGTCACATTCCTAAGGTGCCACTTGTTAGTTTTATGGTGGAACCACTTGGAGGCTTAATCTCATGACACATGGAGGGTGGACAATCACCCATTTGTTAGCCTAGGATTGGAGCACTTGTTGGCATGGATGGTTGACAAGTGTAGGTTGGATATTTAATCTTGGAAGCTTACTTAGATTCATGACAAGTGTAGGCTTCACAATTGGTCTTACATTAGTGTGTGTGTGAGAGAGGTAGTGCAAGAGCACCTAGTGAGTGGAGAATCCCACCATTTTAACTTAAGGTTTTCACTTTTAATTCGTTTATCTCTTTCCTCTCAAGAACCCTAACTTAGCCACCATTGGAGAAAAGCTTGGTTAATAGCTTTCTTCTTCATCTTGGCCTCCTTCCACTCACCTTAAGACCATTAAGCTTGGAATACAAAAGCCTTGCCTTATCTTCCTCTTCATAACCCTAGAAGGAAAACTTGAAATTCCTTTATTTCCCTTCGATTCAAGAGGAACAATCCTCTTGTGAGGTAGGGGTGGTTGTATGTTTATCCTCTTTGGGTTTTATATATATTGAAGCTTGATATATATTGATTACATGCTTTTTAAATTCTTGTAATTACATATAAATAGAGATTTTATATGCTTGACTTAGGATTTGCGGATTAAAGCATGCATATGACTATTAAATTGTATAGGTAGGTTATTGTTTAATGATTTGCCTAATACTTGTGATTGCATTGATGAATATCTTGAAATTGCACTTATGTTGTTAAGTAAATAGAGATTTTATTGAGAGTCTAGTATGAAAATCTTGTATATAGCACTTATAATTACTTGTAGGTAAATTACTATATTGCATGATTGGTAATTGTGGCCTACATTAATATTAAATTCATATGGCATAATGTGTAATAACATTAGCTTTCCACTTTAGACATGCAACCTTAGGGCATGGTTTATGTGGTTTTACCCTACTTATGCTTTGAAGGTAGTTTCATGCATTGAGATTATATAAATGTCATGAACTTGTTGATTTTTGGATGCTTGTAAGGATATGAAATGTTTAATGGCTAGGGTTTGGCTCTAGTACGGAGGGTAAGAATTCTCCAATGTCATAGTGCGCACTAAGTAGTACCTTGTGGGTCGTGATTACCCAAAATAACTTGTATGGTCTCGTGGCCACATATCCTAGTCTTTTCATTATTTGATTTCGTATTACTTTCCAAGTTGTAAATCATAGATTTCTTGTAGCTTGTGATTTGGTAATCTTAGTTTTAATGTGGTTAGTGTACTTGTCTTGTATACTTGGATGCTACGTGTTTATTATTTCAAACATTTGTATAGCTTGAGATGATCCCTTAGAGTACCATGGAAACATAGACGTTAGGTGGAATACACCATTGTGATGGTCTATGTTTGGTTCACACTATACTTGAAACTATAGGGTATGCGCATGCACCACATCCTACGAGTAACTTGATTACTCACCCTAGTTGTTTGGGTTATTTTGCAAGTAAAGAAACTTTGTTTTGGGATGCATCACATCCCTAAGTTACCTTGATACCTTGGAGTATTTCGTTGTCTTTTTTAAAACATGCAAGTGTTAGCATGTAGTATAATTTTGGTGTAAAATGCTATTTTCGTCTTGAAATATGTAATATGTACCCAAGGACACTTTTTTATGCTTAAATAATATGTATGTATTGAGGCCAAGGGCCAAGCATGTTTAATTTAGCACTTGTAGTCATTTGGTACCATCTTTTGCTTTAAGAATGTATTTAAACAAACTTTGGAGGTTTAGCATGTGAGATTCTTGTAAATGATGTGTTTGAGGCCATGAGCCGTTGTTCTATGTATAAATAATTCATATTAAGGTTGTTGGCATGTCCACACACCCATATCTCATTGAAAATCAGTTTAAACATTCAATTTTGAACTAAATCATCGTGGGATTCAAAGCATAGGTTGAACCTTAACACCTTAGGCTTATAACAGGCCTTACAGTAGCTTTTCGAGGAGTTTCGGTCGACTGAAACAGACCGATGGCCTCAATTCAGTCTACTGAACCAACCAACCCTTAAAAACATGTCTTTAGAAAACATTCTGTCCAGTTCAGTCATCCAAAACTCTATTTCGGTCAACCAAAATAGCATACATTCTCACATTCTCTATGTTATGTTTCAGCACTAAAGTTCCAACTTCAAACGATCATAACTTCTTCATTTCTAACCCAAATAGGGTGATTCTTTAGCCTAAACTCAAGGATTTTGAGTCAGGTTTCCAAGGGTACCAATTCCATTCTCATATTCAAATCATAGTGGGAGTTATTAATATTTTAGTACGATAGTGTCAGTTTTCGCTTAAACCGAGAAGGGCATTTTGTGGGATTCTTGGCCAATGTTCTTGGAACCTCTTGGAATGTTATGAAATGATCAAATTAGGTTATATTAACCTTGTTTAACTTGTTTAGAGTCAATTCTCCCCTTTTGAATTGTGAATTAACTACTTTGCCCTTAATTGGCGAATTTAGCTCGTTTTGACTCTCGTTTGTTCATTCGTCTTTCCTTAAGTTCTGTGGCTTCATGGAATGTCACGTTGGTGTTTTAGAGATTATTTATATCTCAAAGGACTTTAGTTTCTTCTTTCGCTTCCGCATTTTGAATCTGTTATCGAGTTAACTTTCAGGTTATCACTAATGCACCGGTTGAGAAACTTGGGTCATGACAAATGGTATCAGAGCTCTTAGGTTCAAAAACCTTAGGACGACGGGTTTTGGGTGCATATCATGCTTTTGTTGACATGCTTTGATATGTTTACGTGTCCCTTGATAACATGTTTTGATTTAACAACATGTTTACGTGCTTATACGGCAGTATGTTTTGGAGTCTACTTTAAATGATTTAGTATGTTGTATATGCTTGTATACATTAGAATTTTGTATATGCTTGTTAGGTGTTAGCATGTTGAATATAATTGTATATTTAGCATGACTATATGTTGCATACATTTCTTGCTTGGATTATGTGCTACTTGCTTCGTGCATTCATGGCGTGAGCTGCATTAGGTCTTAATGACTAGCATTGTCGTTGACCTTGTCCCTTATGCGCGTAGCACCATGGTCTTGACTCACGGAGAGTCTTCTCGTCACGTTGTAGTGGATGAGCAAGTTGAGGAGCAGGTTGTAGACACCGGGCTCGCCCTGGGTCCAGGGAGGCCTAGGGCTCGACCTCGTGGTGTGGATCCTAATCCACCACGAGCGCTGACTTATGAGGAGCAAATTGCATAGGGAGTAGCTCTGGGGATGTCTGAGTCCATTCAGCAGATGTTTCATCAGCATAAGGTAGGGATGCAGATTCCGGTACCGGCACCAGTTGCTAATGAGGCATTGCACTACTTCATGAAGTTATAACAGGGTTAAGATCGACCAGTTTGTAGGGAGTATGGATCCGCTTGCCTCAGAGCCATGGCTTGATCTCATGGTACGCAAGCTCGATAGCATGGCAGTACCTGCAGATCGATTGGGGATCTCCTTGACTACCTCTATGTTCATGGGGGATGCCGATATCTGGTGGAGGTCCATAACCAATATTCACGATGTAGAGGTGATGATATGGGAGGAGTTCCAGACATTATTCTTCGATCATTTCTTTCTGAGGGCTATAAGGCAGGACATGAGAGTACAGTTCACAGGTCTCTATCAGGGCAGGATGAGTGTCATTAAGTATGAGACACACTTCACTTCTCTTTCCTACTATGCACCGGAGATGGTAGCTACTGAGTAGCTTAGGGTGAGGAAGTTTCAGGATGGGTTACATCTTGATATTAGGCCATGGATTTCAGTATTGGAATTGAGGACCTACAGGGAGGTAGTATAAAAAGCTATGTTGGTTGAGGCAGAGGACCGAGATCAGCTCAGGATCAAAGGTTCATATAAGAAGTCTCATGGAGAGGCTTCATCAGTATCCATTGGGGGTCAGTGGAAGAAGGCTAAGGCCGGGGACAGTTCACGTACTCAGGGCTAGTCACAGTAGTCTCAGTCTGTACTTACAGTTCCAGTATCTTCGGGGTCAGCCTGGGGAGTGATTTGTCACTACTGTCAGCAGCCGGGGCATATCAAGCCTCGCTGCCCACAGCTTCAGCCACAGGCCAGTCAGTCACAGGCTAGTAAGCCTATAGTTTTGAAGGGAGTTCGTGGAGTTTGTCATTATTACAAGCAACCAGGTCACTTTAGGAGAGAGTGTCCAAAATTGTAAGGCGGGACACAGAGTGGCATAGGTTCACAGGTCACACCAACACAGTCAGCAGTTATGCAGTCAGGTTTCAGGGTGCCTAAGGCACTGCAGTCAGCAACGTCGCCAGTTGGTTCTTATCACGTCAGAGGCTCTACGCCTACTACTTCCGGACATCAGTCGGGCCACCAGGGCAATTCACAGTAATCTGGGGCTCAGGGATGAGGTTATGCACTACCACAGGCCGATACCTCTGCTAGGACTTCTACAGTTTGGGGTATCTTTCCAGTTTTCAGTTCTTGGGCTAAAGTTCTTATTGACACAGGTGTATCGCATTCATTCATATCTGCTTCATTTGCACATTCATTGGGTCTGGAAGTCACGCAGCAGGATGGTTTCCTTTGTGTTGACACACCAGTTGGGGTCCAGTGTTTTTGGACCGTGTTTGTCAAGGTTGTGCTATCAAGATAGCTGGGCGGACTTTAGAGTTCGATTTTGTTGTTTTCGATATGATGGACTTTGACGTCATTCTCGGGATGGTTAGGTTATCCTTCTTTCGTACTACGATCGATTGCTTCCGCGGGAGGGTGACTGTTTACACTCCTAAAGGAGATTGTTTTCACTTTGTGGGAGATCGGAGTGATTCCCACTCGATGATGATTTTCAGTATCGGTGACTGGAGTCACCACAGGTCCTACTTGGCTAGCTTGTTAGCTGACAAGGATAGCAGTTTGGGCCGCGTTTACCCAGTAGTTGTTGTGGAGTTCTTGGATATTTTTTCAGAGGAGTTGACGGAGCTTCCTCCTCTTTGGGAAGTTGTCTTTGCCATCGATGTCATTCCTGGTACTGCTCCTATCTCTATGGCACTGTACCGTATGGCACCAGCAGAGCTTAACGAGCTAAAAGCTCAATTGGATGATTTAAAAGCTAAAGGCTTTATTCGTCCTAGTGCTTCACCCTGGGGAGCACCGGTTCTTTTTGCGAAGAAGAAGGATGGGTCTTTAAGACTTTGCATCGATTATCGCAAGCTGAACCACGTCACAATCAAGAACAGGTATCCTTTGCCTAGGATTGATGACTTGTTTGATTAGTTGAAGAGAACCACTTATTTTTCAAAGATTGATTTAAGATCAGGTTACTTTCAGTTGAAGGTTAAGGATGAGGATATATCTAAGACCAATTTTCATACACGGTATGGCCATTATGAGTTTCTAGTGATGCCATTTCGTTTGACCAATGCTCTAACAGCTTTTATGGACTTAATGAACCGCGTATTCAGTGACCATCTTAATCAGTTCATTGTGGTTTTCGTTGATGACATTCTCGTATACTCAGCTTCGATGGAGGAACATGAGCATCATTTGAGGACAGTGTTGCAGATCCTTAGGGATAATCAGTTGTACGCCAAGTTTGAGAAATATAAATTTTGGCTATCAGAAGTGAAGTTCCCTGGACATGTTGTGCCAAGGGGCGGAGTTGCAGTAGATCCGTCAAAGATTGAATCGGTGATGGATTAGGAACGTCCGAAGATAGTGTTTGAGATTTTGGAGTTTTCTTGGCCTAGTCGGTTATTACCAGAGATTTGTTTGAGACTTCTCTCGTTTAGCGGCACCTATGACTCAACTTACCCGCAAGGGGGTCAAGTTCGTATGGAATGAGGCTTGTGAGTTTGCTTTTAAGGAGTTGAAGGTCAGGTTGACATCGGCTCCAGTGTTGATCATTCTTGAACGTGGTTTGGGTTATGTGATCTTTTGTGATGCTTCGCGGGAAGGTTTGGGTTGTGTTTTGATGCAGACAGAACGGGTGGTTGCTTATGGGTCTCGACAGTTGAAGACTCATGAGTTAAACTATTCGACACATGATTTGGAGCTGGCAGTAGTTATCTTTGCCCTGAAGGGGTGGAGACACTATTTGTACAGAGAGAAGCTTGAGGTTTTCTCTAACCATAAGAGTCTCAAGTATCTCTTCTCAGAGAAGGATTTGAACTTGAGACAGCACAGATGGGTTGAGTTCATGGAAGACTACGACTTTGAGTTGCAGTATCATCCGGCTAAGGCCAATGTGGTGGCCAACGCATTGAGTAGGAAGTCATGGGGAACTTTTGCTAGCATTTCCATTCATAGATGGAGGATGCTAGAAGACCTTGCTAATCTTAGTTTACAGTCATGTGAGGATGTCTCACCGGCTATTTTGTTTAGTCTTGTAGCTCAACCGGCTCTTGTTAGCAGAGTTATTAAGGCACAGTTGGAGGATGGGGAGATGAAGGCCATCCATGTTCGGATGTCAGGTGGTGAGAATGTAGAGGGTTGGACCTTATATTCAGATGGTGGTCTCAGGTACAAGGGGATGATGTTCGTTCCTTTGTCTTGTCGTGAAGATGTTCTTCAGGATTTTCACCACTCTCGACTCGCAGTTCATCCTGGTAGTACGAAGATGTATCACAATCTGCGACGACAGTTTTGGTGGCAAGGCATGAAACGGGATGTTTCACAGTTCGTGGCTCGATGCCTTACTTGTCAGCAAGTGAAGGCAGAACATCAGTGACCAACAGGATTATTGCAACCATTACCAGTAGCTGAGTGAAAATGGGAGCATATCACCATGGATTTCATAACGGGACTTCCGAGGTTTCAGGCAGGGAATGATGCTATTTGGGTTATAGTTAACAAGTTAACTAAGACGGCTCACTTCTTGCCCATGGCAGTGACAGACAGTGCAGAAAGATTGAGTGAACTGTATGTGAGGCAGATTGTTAGGCTTCACGGGGTTCCTGTATCCATTATTTCGGTTAAGGATCTGCGGTTCACGTCTCATTTTTGGCAGAGTTTTCAGGAGGCTCTCGATACAGGGCTTCACTTCAGTACGGCATTCCATCCTCAGACTGATGGTCAGTCGGAGCGTACCATTCAGATATTGGAGGATATGTTACGGGCTTGTATTTTGGATTTCGGAGGTAGTTGGGAGGACTACTTACCTTTAGTTAAGTTTTCCTACAATAACAGTTACCAGACCATTATTAGCGTGGCACCTTTTGAGGCATTGTATGGCAAACCTTGTAGATCTCCAGTTTGTTAGACCGAGGTCGGTGATACCGTTGCCTTGGGTCCCGACATTGTCATTGAAACTACAGAGAAAATCAAGTTGATTCAGCAGCGGTTGGCTACCGCATAAAGCAGACAGAAGAGTTACGTTGATAAGAGGAGACGATCCTTGTCTTTTGAGGTAGGGGACCATGTTTTTCTTAAGATTTCTCCTCGCAAGGGACTTCTGAGATTTTGACAAATTGGCAAGTTGTCTCCTAAATTCATTAGACCATTTGAGATATTGGAGCGCGTCGGTGAAGTTGCTTATCATTTGGCTTTACCGCCAGACTTGGATAGGGTTCACGACGTCTTTCATGTTTTTATGCTGAGAAAGTATGAGCCGGATCCATCACATAATTTACGATGGACAGATGTCATTGTTGATGAGGATGTGACCTACGAGGAAGGTCCAGTCCAAATTCTAGATTCACGAGAACAGGTCTTACGGATTAAGACCATTCCATTGCTTAAGGTCTTGTGGAGACACCATAGCGTCGAGGAGTGTAATACCCCTAGTTTTAAAAAGGGATATAATTGGAATTTACTATTTATTTTATTATTTTCATTATTTCCTTTTTTATTATCATGGTGCTTACGTGGCTATGTGTTGATGTGTTTATTTAAATTAATTAATTATTGATTTGCCTTTATTATTTGATATTTGAATTAAATGGATTTAAGTGCTTTATGTGAATTATTTGAATTATTTAAATAGTTTAATTATTGTGTGCTTTTTAAATTATTAATTTTATTATTCTATTTAAATCTCACTGTTGTAAGATTAGGTTATTAAATTAGGTTAGGGTTTTAGCTTTATAATACATCTCACTGTTGTAAGATTAGGTTATTAAATTAGGTTAGGGTTTTAGCTTTATAATACATCTCACATATGTAGCCAACGTTTACATATCATAGGTTGGTCTATGGGCGGGTAAGTCAGTTAGGGTATAATTGAACCTAGGATTATTTAGCCTATAAATATACGATTAATGTTCTGTCTAGGGTTTGAGAACCCTGTTCATGTTGGTGGAGGCAGAGGGAGACCAGAGAGGGCAAACAGAGTGTTCGCCGGGGAATTGAGGAAGACGTCGGTGTAAGGCAAGTTTTAATCCTAACTTTATTCCTTAGGCTTGTGTTATTTGCATGTCTAATGCAACTCCAAGAATGTATAAGGATTAAAAGTAAACTGGTTTTCATGTCTCTATTGTTTAAACTGAACATAGCCGTGAGTTGTATTATTTGTTTTATAGTTTTTCGTTATGTAACTCATAAAGTAATTCACGGAACTGGTTGTGTATTTCATATAAATTGCAAGACAAAGAGTTGAGTTAGTTAGTAACACATTGGAAAGTATTAATTTTAAACTGGTTTGCATGTTTAGGTTCGTTTGTAACTGTATACGTTTGCATATTTCGTATTAGCTTGTTTTACTTCTTTCTTGAATTTTTCTGTTCTAATTAGAGTGGATTTAATATTAATGGTTTTTTAAGTCTCTGGAATATTGAAACTTAATTTTAATCAGTAGAAACCATTAAAGTTGGGGACTGACAGAACTGGACGTCACCGGAGATGACACTGTTGAAGAAAATAAGCAAATATGAAGAGAGGAGGAAAGAGGCGGCTCCATGGAATTTTGGAGCTGGCTCAAAGTGACTTGGAGGCAGCTCCAAGTGGTTTGGAGCTAGCTCCATCTTATTTGGAGGCGGCTCCAACTTGGTTGGAACCGGCTCCTTCAAGGTTTCTTTAGTTTTTTTTGGTTTTTTGCGATTTCTAGGCTACTGGGGTTGGATTTCAAGGTTCCAGATTGAATTAGTAGTTGTTCTAGGGGAGTATAGTGATGTCTAAACCCTTATTAAAGCTTCAGGAGGCATGGTAATACGTAAAATACCATAAGAAGTTAATGTAGAAAACAGTAGGGAATTCTACAGAAAGTCTAAGTGTTGGCTTGGATGCGGATGATTCAGGTTGCTCATGTTTAAATTAGCAATAGACTTAAGGAATTTATAGTTTGAATCATGTCACAGTGTTATAAAAGTAAGCATGACAATTACTGGAACTTAGTTGCTATGTTATGCTTAATGAGAACCTAGTTGCTAAATATATAGTATTGTGTCTTATAAACTTACTGAATATCTTGGAATAGTTTAAAGTGAGCATGTTAATTCTAATAATGTTATTATTATGGTCATAGTGGATTACAGAATGGATTTACCTATTCTCCATATTTTAATCTTATTGGAGAATAATGTATCGGTAGAACAGAACAAGCATGTCATATACATATTCCTATTATACTTGTGATGGATTCTGGTTATATTTGTTATGGACTTGTTGATATTCATTTTCTTTATTAGTGATATCAACTGCTGGATGGTATGGAATAGTTAGTATTTACTTATATATTTGTATTGTCAACTATTGGATGGATGGATGGTATGCATCAGTATGGGACGGTGACATACTAGGGACGGATTGGTTTCAAAATACTACATCCTGCCTACACGGAATAAGGGAATGGATTCTAAAATAAATCCTACTTATACTTAAGTCAAAGAAGCTGCACAAGCTGAATGACTAACTGGATTGTTTGTTATCTATGTTAAGTCAAAGAAGCTGCACAAGCTGAATGACTAACTGGATTGTTTGTTATATATGTTAAGTCAAAGAAGCTGCACAAGCTGAATGACTAACTGGATTGTTTGTTATATATGTTAAGTCAAAGAAGCTGCACAAGCTGAATGACTAACTGGATTCTTTATGGATAGTTAGGATCGGACTTTAAATATATTTTTATGGTACCGCGATATGAGCTTAAGTCTCAGAGTCGTCGGTTAGGGAGCATATATGCAGTAGGATGTGTAGCTGGATATGAGAGGTTGAGGTGTACCATGTTAGGTCTAGGTACTCATGCCCACCTATGGGTGCGTTTTCATATGTTGCCTTCTATTCAGGTTAAGACCCTCTCCATAGTCTAGTGAGAGTCCTATAGTGTGAATATACATACGTACAGACTAATAGCTATTGTTGAGTTGGTTAGAATGTATATGCGTATCAAGTCTCTGCTTGGATTGTAGTAGGTTAGAACTTGTTCGTGGGCCTGACCCACCTCTATTTTTCAGGTACTCATCAGTTCCAGACTTAGACTTGATCGTGCTGAGCAGAGACTACTACTCAATCTTCCGACGACGTAGGATTATTTCTCCATGGTTTATTCTAGATGTTTTTTAAGTAGCTTTCATTTTAGTTTAGATTGATATTAGGGGTCCATTAGAGATGGATTCCCGAGTTGTATTGGAATTGGAGAAGTTGGATGTATCAAATTAATTCTTTATTTATAAAATTTTGTTCTGACCTTTTCAATTTTGGATTATCATTCTAGTTCCATTTCAGCAGTTTTATTTATTCTTGTATATCTTAACTGTATTCTGTGTTCATTATTACTAATTGGTTTGATATCCCGGGTAATCGGGCGTGGGCCTGGCCAACCCGCATCCGGAAATCCGGGGGTATTACAAGGAGGCTACCTGGGAGCTCAAGTAGGAGGTTCGCTCCCGGTACCCCCATTTGTTCTCTCTTTTAGGTACGATTCAATTTTAGGGACGAAATCCCTTTTAAGGAAGGTAGGTTGTAATGAACCGGTCATTTCCCTTCTTTTCTTTTTTCGGTAAATTTCTTTTTTCGTCTTTTCCCTATTTCGTCCTTTAGTCATTTTTCATTTTTCTTTGCATAACCTCACTTTTTGCACTCGGATTTGATTTCGGCTTTGCATACATCCATGATATTTGAATTCCATGATATCTACATTTTCACTTTTGTAGAAAAGCATGTTAAATGTTTACTTTTCTTGTAAAGGGCATAAATGTATAACTTTTCGTAATTACTCTAAACTTGAGGGGTTTTTGCATAATTAAATAAAGTAATTATTTTTCGTCTTTGGGATTATTTTGCAATTTAATTTGGAATATATTTTCAAAAAGGACCTTTTTGCAATTTCTGAAAAATGTGACATGTGTCACATTCCTAAGGTGCCACTTGTTAGTTTTATGGTGGAACCACTTGGAAGCTTAATCTCATGACACATGAAGGGTGGACATTCACCCATTTGTTGGCCTAGGATTGGAGCACTTGTTGGCATGGATGGTTGACAAGTGTAGGTTGGATATTTAATCTTGGATCTTACTTAGATTCATGACAAGTGTAGGCTTCACAATTGGTCTTGCATTAGTGTGTGCGAGTGAGAGGTAGTGCAAGAGCACCTAGTGAGTGGAGAATCCCACCACTTTAACTTAGGGTTTTCACTTTTAATTCATTTATCTCTTTCCTCTCAAGAACCCTAACTTAGCCACCATTGGAGAAAAGCTTGGTTAATAGCTTTCTTTTTCATTTTGGCCTCCTTCCACTCACCTTAGACCATTAAGCTTAGAATACAAAAGCCTTTCCTTATCTTCCTCTTCATAACCCTAGAAGGAAAACTTGTAATTCATTTATTTCCCTTAGATTCAAGAGGAACAATCCTCTTGTGAGGTAGGGGTGGTTGTATGTTTATCCTCTTTGCGTTTTATATATATTTGGAGCTTGATATATATTGATTATATGTTTTTTAAATTCTTGTAATTACATATAAATAGAGATTTTATATGCTTGACTTAGGATTTGTGGATTAAAGTATGTATATGACTATTAAATTGTATAGGTAGGTTATTATTTAATGATTTGCCTAATACTTGTGATTTCATTGATGAATATCTTGAAATTGCACTTATGTTGTTAAGTAAATGGAGATTTCATTGAGAGTCTAGTATGAAAATCTTGTATATGGCACTTATAATTACTTGTAGGTAAATTACTATATTGCATGAATGGTAATTGTGGCCTACATGAATATTAAATTCATATGGCATAATGTGTAGTAACATTAGTTTGCCACTTTAGACATGCAACCTTAGGGCATAGTTTGTGTGGTATTACCCTACTTGTGCTTAGAAGGTAGTTTCATGCATTGAGATTATATAAATGTCATGAACTTGTTGATTTTTGGAAGCTTGTAAGGATATGAAATGTTTAATGGCTAGGGTTTGGCTCCAGTACAGAGGGTTAGAATTCTCCTATGTTATAGTGCGCACTAAGTAGTATCTTGTGGGTCGTAACTACCCAAAATAACTTGTATGGTCTCGTGGCCACATATCATAGTCTTTCCATTATTTGATTTCGTATTAATTTCCAAGTTGTAAATCATGGATTTCTTATAGCTTGTGATTTGGTAATCTCAGTTTTAATGTGGTTAGTGTACTTGTCTTGTATACTTGGATGCTATGTGTTTATCATTTCAAACATTTGTATAGCTTGAGATGATCCCTCAGAGTACCATGGAAACATAGAGTTAGGTGGAATGCACCCTTGTGATGGTCTATGTTTGGTTCACACTATACTTGAAACTATAGGGTATACGCATGCACCACATCCTACAAGTAACTTGATTTCTCACCCTAGTTGTTTGGGTTATTTTGCAGGTAAAGAAACTTTGTTTTGGGATGCATCACATCCCTAAGTTACCTTGATACCTTGGAGTATTTCGTTGTATTTTTTAAAACATGCAAGTGTTAGCATGTAGTACCATTTTGGTGTAAAATGCTATTTTCGTCTTGAAATATGTAATGTGTACCTAAGTACACTTTTTGATGCTTAAATAACATGTAGGAATTGAGGCCAAGGGCCAAGCATGTTTAATTTAGCACTTGTAGTCATTTGGTACCATCTTTTGCTTTAAGAATGTATTTAAACAAACTTTGGAGGTTTAGCATGTGAGATTCTTGTAAATGATGTGTATGAGACCATGAGCCGTTGTTCTATATATAAATAATTCATATTAAGGTTGTTGGCATGTCCACACACCCATATCTCATTTAAAATCAGTTTAAAACATTCAATTTTGAACTAAATCATCGTGGGATTCAAAGCATAGGTTGAACCTTAACACCTTAGGGTTATAACATGCCTTAAAGTAACTTTTCGAGGAGTTTCAGTCGACCGAAACTCTTTTTTGATCGACCGATGGCCTCAATTTAGTCTACCGAACCAACCAACCCTTAAAAACATGTCTTTAGAAAACATTTTGTTCAGTTTGATCATCCGAAACTCTATTTTGGTCGACCGAAATGGCACACATTCTCACAGTCTCTCTGTTATGTTTCAGCACTGAAGTTTCAACTTCAAACGATCAGAACTTCTTTGTTTCTAACCCAAATACGGTGATTCTTAAGCCTAAACTCAAGGATTTTGAGTCAGCTTTCCAATGATACCAATTTCATTCTTAGATTCAAATTATAGTGGGAGTTATTAATCTTTTAATGGGACAGTGTCAGTTTTTGCTTAAACCGGGAAAGGGCATTTTGTGGGATTCTTGGCCAATGTTCTTGGAACCTCTTGGAATGTTATGAAATAATTACATTAGGTTATTTTCAAATTGTTTGACTTGTTTAGAGTCAATTCTCCCCTTTTTAATTGTAAATTGACTACTTTGCCCTTAACTGACGGATTTAGCTCGTTTTGACTCTTATTTGTTCATTCGCCTTTCCTTGAGTTTCGTGGCTTCATGGAGCGTCACGTTGGTGTCTTAGAGATGATTTATATCTCAAAGGACTTAAGTTTCATCTTTTGCTTCCGCATTTTGAATCCGTTATCGGGTTAACTTTCAGGTCATCACTGACGCACCGGGTTAAAAAACTTGAGTCACAACACCCAAAAGGTGAGAAGTGGGAATTGATTAGATGGAGGTTGTTTTGATTTGTAGCCTAGTTGATTTGAGTTTGTAAGTCCTTAGGGGTGTTGATAAGCACTGAAAAGTGCGTATTTAAACCCCTTAAGCTTAGGCATTCTAGTACCTTTATCTATCTTACTTTACCGTTTTAGATTGATTTCGTATTATTTCCATTTTCAAGCACTTATCCCGAAAATAAGCTAACTCAGCCAAATAAGAGCTTAATTGGAGCAATTCTGGGATTGAACAAAGAAATGAGCAAAGTGGAGAAAGAAAGAAGCAAAATGAAGCAAAGCAGCAAGTTCGATCGATCTGAGTCCAAGGTTTGATCGATCGAACATTAATCGATCTTAACACTTCAAGATAGATCCAAGCCTTGACCCAAAGCACTTAAGTCCAAAAGCTCGATCGATCCAACATCATTCTTCGATCGATCGAACACCTTTGTCCTTATCCAAATGATTGATCATATCCACGGCTGTACCACCCACCAACCACTTTTGTCCTTTTCCCATAAATATCTTGGATTTTTCTTTTTCTAAAAAGCTTAGCCAGTTGGATCGATCTAGCCTAAGTTCAATCGATCTCACTTACTTTCGATCGATCGAACTTCCTCCAGTGCGAAAAAGTTAAAATTCCATCCCATTGAAAGTTGCCCTTTATCCAATCATTAGGGAATATTATGTGCATGACACTAGCTCATTTTGGGTGTCATTTTGACCTACCTATATAAGGATACGGATTGCTTTTTCAAAGGGGAGCCAACATTATTTTTGATATCATCTCTTGGAGAGGAAGTTTAGAGGAAGGAGAAGGCTAGAGACACCATTAGAGATCTTCATCAACAAGGAGCAAACCTCTTCCATGGAGTTAACCCTTGAGGGTTGGAGCATCCTTACCATGAGTGGCTAGACATCCTCTTGGGGCTAGAGTTAGCCCCAAGCATGCTTTCTATATCTCAATCTTGTGTATTATTGAGGGATTAGTGTTGTAATTAATGTTTTGACTCTTTGATATATATAGATCTTGTTTAATCAATGATTTATGTGGTTTAATGCTTCCAATTGATCATTTCATTCTATCCATATGTCTATGTATGTTAGAATAGATGTTCATATGCTTATTTCTAGATTCTGTGTTGTTGATACATGTCTATGTGTATTGATGCCATAAATTTAGAGGGTGTCAAAACATAGTGCTTAAAGGAATGTTCTTGTGATTCTCTAGATGGTTCATGCTCATATCTTGCTGGATTGTGTCTCCTTCTTAGCTAAATTAGTTTAATTTCAATGGCTTAATTGTAGTTTAATGATAGTATAATATTAGATGGGAAGACAATCCATGCTAGTTGTTTGATGCTCCATACTTTTGAATGCAAGTAGCATTTGTCTCTAATCTTGTGTTGTATTTGGATTGTGAGCCTAATGAAAAGGACCAATGATTTGCTAGATATGTTGTGCTTTTCACATTCTATTTAGACAATATATACTTAATTGTTAGATATATTATGCTTTTCACATGTTGGTTAGACAATATATACTTAATTAGTCATCCTTACTTGTTGAATTAACTAAATACACACATACCAATATTGCAACACCCTAATTGCCCTCATTAATCACTTGTCAATAATATAGAAATGCATTGCTTGGTGGTGATCTCTAAACCCCAAGACTCTTCTCTCTCTCTCTTACTTAATCTCCATTATATTCAATTACTTAGTTTAATTTTGTTGCTCTTTAATCAATCCACCAACAAATTGTTTGATCACTCGACCTACTAACCCTAATAGCGATTCCACAATCAACTCCGACTCCAATCCCTTGGGATGATCCCTACTCGCTCTAGCTATATTTATAGTGAAAGGTAGTAGTGGCTTTTACAAATGTAAAACTTGACCCTCTCCTAAATTACACATTCTCAAACGTATGGTAGGACGACGGCCATCACCAGTTTTTGGCGCCGTTGCCGGGGATTAGGCAACATTGTAGTTGTGGAATCAATTAGGAATTAGTACTCTTTTGATCGTGTCTTTACTTGTTTCAATTTTCTTTTGGTTACTTATCGTGTTTGTTCATATTTGACAAGAAGCATTGAGCAAGAAGGCAAGTAAAGGAACATTCAATCAAAGAAGCTAAGCAAAGAAAGGACAAATGCTAAAAGTTTAAAAAAATTGCCAATCTAAGCTTTAAATTTGGAGTTGAACTGCTAAAGGACCTTTGTGAGATTTTCTTTACTCAATCCCTTAGTTAAATCGTCGGCCCGCGTGGAGGCAAGTTTTTAAATTCTTAGATAGATCATGAGCCCGCGTGGAGGCAATTTACTTTTCTTTGCATGTTGTTCAAGCATGGGAGTATGGGTACAATGTATGTGGAGGAAGTTTGTTGATGGTTAATTTGTTGTAAAGGGGGAGTGCTTGCTTGTTTTGTGTTATTTTGTGTGTCATTTGTAGTCTTGTGTAAACCTGGCCATACCATTCATGCTAGGCATTCACATAGAAAATCTAGAGGGTAATCGTAGCTACTTAAACCCACATTTCATGCAAAACCCACCGCTTAATCAACATGGCCCCGGAGTCCAAGCTCCAATTTCTCCAATGGTCCTTCGTGATCATTACAATCTTCATGCATACCATACACTTACTTGCATCATGTTGCCTAATTTTGAGGCTAATCAATATGAAATCAAGCCCGAGACCATTCAAATGTGTCCACTCTTTTATGGCTTAGATGAAGAGGAACTATATAGGCATCTTAATGAATTTCTTGAACTATGTTCCACTATGAGGTACATGAATGTCCCAAAGGAAGTTCTTAAACTACTCCTCTTCCCTTTCACACTTAAAAACAAAGCAAAGCATTGGTTCAATACTTTAAGGGTAAATTCAATCACATCTTGGGCGCAAATGCAAAATGAGTTTTTAAAGAAATTTTACCCCATAAGTTTGACCAATGTAATGTGTGCTTCAATTAGAGAATTTTCTCAAAGGGAAGGAGAGTTGTTGCATGAGGCTTGGGAGAGATTGAATGACTTGCTAAGAAAGTGTCCACATCATTGCATTCCAAAATGGCAAGTGGTCTAATACTTCTATGAAAGCCTATCCGATATGCAAAAGGACATTGTTGATACCTCATGTGGAGGCTCATATTTTGGGAAACATGAAGATGACATTCGGCACCTCTTTGAGAAAATAAGTGAGAATTCTTTGCACAAACATTACATTTCTCGGTCCTATAATCATTCTAAGGAGGAGAGTGAAAAAGTTTGCCAAATTGAAAGTTCAAGGGAAATTGTAGCCGAAGTTAAAACTCTTTCTCAAAAACTTGATCAATTCTTGTTAAGTCAAAGACCGGCTACCAATTCATTCTCTAATCATCATTTTTCTCAATCTTATGAGCCTTGCATAACATGTTCAAGTGTTCTACATACTACTTCCAATTGTCCCCATGGATATGTGTTTAATGAACATTTTGAACAAGTCAATGCTATATTTGCTCGACCTTATTCAAGTGCATATGTTCCAAAGTGGAATGAGAGTCCCAGTCCTTACCCAATCAAAAATTTTCAAAGCAAATACATTCCACCTCATAAGAGGAATGAAGGGTCCCAAGGAATTGATTCTTTTTCTCATCACCAAAGAATGAACCACTCTTCACATCCTCAAATGTATGACTCCCAAGTTGACACTCATTATCCTCATGCATTCTCTAGCAATCCAACATTTGAAGATAAGGTTTTGGTAGCTTTGGATAGCTTAGAAATGAATACCAACTTGTTGCATTCCCGTTCTCAATCAATTTCAAAGCTTGAATCCCAAATCGGGACCATAGCTAATGCATTAAATGCAAGAGAGGTTGGGAAATTACCTAGTCAACCCGAGAGGAATCCAAAGGCCCAATTTTGTGTGGAAGCAAACCCTACATCGGGGTGTTCTTCCCAAGCTCAAGCGCAAGCCATCACTACTTTGAGAAGTGGCAAGCAAATGGATAATAGGGTTAAATTACCAAAGGAAGATAGTGAATCGGTGCAACCTAAAGTTGTCACCCATCCAATTCCCAATTTCACTCCTACTTCCTTGAATGAAACTGTTCCTAACCGGAATTCACAATCTTCTCCATCATCCTCTCAAATTACAAAGTCTTGTGAGCCAAAAGCTCAATTCCCTTATGCTTTAAAAGAAACTTCACCTTTAGGGAGGCAAGAAGGGAAAACACATGACATGATGGAAGTTTTTAAGCAAGTCAACGTCAATCTTCCTCTTTTGGATGCCATTAAGCAAATCCCACCTTATGCAAAATTCTTGAAGGATCTTTTCACACAAAAGAGGAAGAGCAAGGGTTCAAGCCCTAAAAAAGTGTTCCTCTTGGAGCAAGTGAGCTCCATTCTTCCACAAAACACTCCACTTAAGTTCAAAGATCCCAGTGCTCCGACTATTTCTTGTATAATCGGAACACATGAAATTCGTAGAGCTCTTCTTAACTTAGGTGCAAGTGTCAACTTGATTCCTTACTCCGTATATGTCCAATTAGGGTTGAATGATTTGAAGCCAACCTCGGTGGTACTTCAAATGGCCGATAGATCTGTCAAAACACCTAGGGGCATGGTGCAGGACATCCTTGTAAAAGTGGATAAATTCTACTTTCTGGTTGATTTTGTAGTTCTTGATACCAAGCCGGTTGCTAATCCTTCCACCCACATCCCAATCATCTTGGGAAGACCATTCCTTGCCACCGCAAATGCAACAATTAATTATAGATCCAGGATCATGGATCTTTCTTTTGGCAATATGATGGTCAAACTCAATGTTTTCCATGCAAGTCGACATCCCACAGATGAAGAAGAGTGTTGTCTTGTTGATGTGTTAGATGAGGTTGTTACGGAGTCAATTCCCACAATGATTATGAAGCAACCAATTGAGGATAGTCTTTTATCTCTTTTATTTGATGATCCTCTTGCTTCTTGTCTTCTTGAAATGTATGGAAATTGTGGATTTGATGATAAAAAATCAATGAATGAAGTAAGTAATCTTATGGAATCGGTTGCAAGCTTAGATTGTCCATCTTGGAGAACTCCAATAGAACTCCTTCCTCCACCCTCTAGCATTCCACCGGTCTCATCTTTAATCTCTCCACCAACTCTTGAGCTTAAAACTTTACCTTCCAATCTCAAGTATGCATTCTTAGGTCCAAAAGAGACTCTTCCGGTTATCATTTCTTCAAGTCTTGAAAAAGACCAAGAAGATGCTCTCTTAAGTGTGCTTAAAGAAAATAAGGAAGCCATAGGATGGAGTGTGGCGGACCTTAAAGGAATTGACCCTTCTATTTGTATGCATCGCATACTTATGGAGGATGAGACAAAACCTTTTAGGGACGCCCAAAGGAGACTTAATCCAAACATGAAGGAGGTAGTCAAGAAGGAAGTAGTCAAACTTTTAGATGCCAGAATCATTTATCCAATCTCCGATAGCAAGTGGGTGAGTCCAACTCAAGTAGTTCCCAAAAAATCAGGGATTACGGTGGTTGAGAATGCAAAGGGTGAGGAAATCTCTAAGCGTACCGCCAATTCATGGCGTGTATGCATTGATTACCGTAAATTGAATACCGCCACTAGAAAGGATCACTTTCATTTGCCATTTATTGATCAAATTCTAGAAAGATTGGCCGGGCAACAATATTATTGCGTCCTTGATGGCTATTCAGGGTACAATCAAGTAGCCCTTGACCCATTAGACCAAGAGAAAACCATATTTACATGTCCATTCGGCACATTTGCTTATAGACAGATGCCTTTTGGTTTGTACAATGCACCTGCCACATTCCAAAGGTGTATGATGTCAATTTTCTCGGACATGGTGGAAGAATATCTAGAGGTCTTCATAAATGATTTTTCTATTTTTGGGTCCTCATTTGATGCATGCCTTAAAAATCTAGATTTGGTGCTTAAAAGATGTCGAGAGACAAACCTTGTCCTTAGTTGGGAAAAGAGCCATTTCATGGTTCAAGAAGGCATTGTTTTAGGTCATGTCATCTCTGAGAGGGGGATTGAGGTAGATAAGGTGAAAGCTGAGCTCATTTCTGAATTACCTCCACCTTCAATGGTGAGAGAAGTTCGCTCCTTTCTAGGTCATGCCGGCTTCTATCACCGTTTCATTAAGGACTTTAGCAAAATTGCTCGACCCTTGCGCAATCTTCTTTCCAAGGAAACTCCTTTCGTCTTTGATCAAGCATGCCTAGACGCTTTTCATAAATTGCATGAATTATTATCATCTGCTCCTATCATGCAACCTCCCAATTGGTCATTGCCATTGGAAATCATGTGTGATGCTTCTGATTATGCCATGGGGGCAGTTTTGGGGCAAAGAGTGGGTAAGCTTCCTTATGCCATATACTATGAAAGTAAAACTTTCTCAGGAGCTCAATTGAATTACTCCACTACCGAGAAAGAGTTACTTGCCGTGGTATATGCCTTTGATAAATTTTGATCCTACCTCTTAGGGTCAAAAGTTGTTGTTTATTCTGATCATGCTGCTTTGAGGCATCTTTTGACAAAAAGAGAAACAAAACCTAGGTTAATTAGATGGATTCTACTTCTTCAGGAATTTCACTTTGAAATCAAGGACAAGAAAGGCACCGAGAATGTGGTTGCCAATCATCTTTCTAGGTTATTGATAGAGCCTTTCCCTAGTCTACCAATTTGTAACTCATTTCCGGATGAACAACTCTTCCAAATTTCCAATGGAAAATGCCTTGGTTTGCTGACATTGTGAATTATTTGGCAGTGGGCAAGCTACCAACTTCTTGGTCGAAGAATGAGAAAAATCATTTCTTTGCCAACATCCAGAATTACTATTAGGAAGACCCTGTCTTATACCAAAATTGTCTGGATCAAATTATGAGGAGATGCATTCCAGAGAGTGAGATTCCAAGTGTCTTAGTGTTTTGTCATACTCATGCATGTGGTGGGCATTTTAGTGCAAAGAAGACCGCCTTGAAGGTTCTTCAAAGTGGGCTCTTTTGGCCCACTATTCATAGAGATACCTACAATTTTTACAAATCATGTGAGAGATGTCAAAAGATGGGAACAATGTCTAGAAGAGATATGATACCCTTGACCAATATACTTGTTGTTGAGATCTTTGATATATGGGGCATTGATTTTATGGGTCCATTTCCTATGTCCTATGGTTTTCAATACATTCTTCTTGCCGTTGATTATGTTTCCAAATGAGTGGAAGCATGTGCTACCAAAACAAATGACCACTCCGTGGTCATTCAATTCATCAAATCCAATATCTTTGCTCATTTTAGTATGCCAAGGGCTATAAAAAGTGATGGAGGAAAACATTTTTGCAATCAATTCTTGAGGCACTTATTTCTTAAGTACTCCGTCACTCATAAGGTAGCCACTCCCTACCATCCTTAAACAAGTGGGCAAGTCGAAGTGTCTAACCAGGAAATTAAGCATATTCTTGAGAAAACGGTTAACACTACCCAAAAGGATTGGTCAAGGAAGTTAAATGATGCTTTGTGGGCCTATCGGACGGCATATAAGACCCCCATTGGCATGTCTCCTTATAGGCTTGTATATGGAAAGCCATGTCATCTCCCGGTTGAGTTAGAACACAAAGCCTTTTGGGCGGTTAAAAAGCTCAATTTTGACCTTGATAAAGCCAGAGAGAATAGGCTTCTTCAATTGAGTGAGTTAGAAGAATTGAGACACAATCCCTATGACAATGCCAAACTCTACAAAGAGGGAACCAAAACCTTTCATGACAAGCATATTGTGAAAAAGACTTTGGAACCCAGTTAAAAAGCTTGACTTTTCAACTCTAGACTTACACTCTTTCCGAGGAAATTAAGAACTAAATGGGAAGGTCCTTATGAAATCATCTCTGTTGCACCTAATGGGGCAGTTGAAATCAAAAATTTGAAAAAAGGAAACATTTTTAAGGTTAATGGGCAGAGGTTGAAACCTTACATCGAGGGTCAAGTCTTTCAAAGACATTTTGAAGCTGCACATTTAGTTGACCCGGTGTATGAGCACATAAAACATTGCATTAACAAGGAACCAAAGACTTCTTGTGAGCTTGATCCAACAAGTTCTTCAAAGGACCATTTGTTGGGTAGAGTTCAAAGCATCCATCACCCCAACAAGGAGGGGATGCATTATAAGATCTTTGATCCGGGCTAAAAGAGTCCAATGTCTTGCTAGAGACGTTAAAGACTAGCAAAGGCATTCGTAGGGTGTCAAAACCCTATTCCTCCCCCATTTCTATCTTTCATTTCATTTCTTGCGAAGTCTAGATACTTGTTTTTGGTTCATATGCATTCCAAGGAACTTTGGTGAGGATTACATAAGTTTTTTTATCCTAATTAAGCATTTGGCAAAGTTCGATCGATCTCACATTGGAGTTCGATCGATCAAACTGTGGATTGCACTCAACACTTAGAAAAATTTTCAACCTGCATCCACCTGCATCCAAAATCACCTCTCTGTCCCATCGTTTGAACTAACCCCAAGCTCGATCAAAAGACCTTTGATCGATCTAACTTCCAAGTTCGATCGATCTCAGGACTCAACACTTAGAAAATTTTTGAGCCTGTATAAACCTGCATATTTTAGCTCTCTATCTGATCGTTCAAAACATTCCAAGATCGATCAAGAAGTTCTTCGATCGATCCAACTTTCCAGTTCAATCGATCTCATGTTCCAACACTTAGTCAAAATTTTGAACCAAAAACCTGTATATTTTTGCTCTCTGTCTGACCGATCGAACTCTTATTTCGATCGATCACAAATCTTCATTTCATTATTTTAATTTTAGTTTGACTTTTCAACTTTTCGAAAAAAAAATCCAAAAATACTTTGAAAGGAGTTCATCAAAGTTTGATCGATCACAACCCATCTTCGATCGATCGAACTAGTCGGTAAATGTTTTTAAAAACAGATCCATCCTCCTCTTCTTGGATCTTCTTCCTTTTCACAGTCCATCCCTCCTCTCTTTGATTCAAGGTAAGATCCAAGACCCTAGAGCTGTCTTCACACCTTGCTTTGTTAAGAATATGCTTTCAGTGTCTGATTTGTTCAAATTTTCATAAAGATTAGTGGCCATGGATGAAGCTTTAAGACTTTCGTGTACACATATCTATATCTATCTTTATGCCAGGTCCATTGTCATGAGTTTTTCTGATTTTTGGGAGTGTGAACCATTCCAGGTGCTTGGAATTGATGTTTGTTGTGTACTTGGGCCCTTGAACATGTTCATGTGGGTCCCTTGCTTCCACAGTCTCAGATCTGTGGCTCCTTGTTTTTCACAGAACATAATTCGATCGATCGAACTTGTGTTTTAGATCTATCGAATCTATGAGATCGATCTCACTTCTTTTCTGATCGATCGAATTTCATATACACACTTCATTCATCTGGTGTTCACTTCACGCTATCATATCAATGCCTGCATAGATTCATGTTTCACCTCCTATCACCTGCATAGATTCATGTCATCCTTATTTTTGTCTATCTTATTTGACATACATGTTTCTATTGTGCTTTCAATTATTTATTCTAGCACTCATTCCCATTATAAGATTTCCTTTTGCAGATCATGACTAAGAATGATAGCTCTTCCACTTCAGCCACACCAGAGGATCATGATCAAACATGTCGCTTAGAAGAGCACCTTCGGAGTTTGGAGGATATGCTGGTTGCCCTTAGAGCCGACCTTGCTACCCTTTGTCTAAATATAATGGCTGCCATTAGAGCTAACATTTCTCACCTTCGTACGGAGATCTTGACTGCCATGGATGACTTAGCCAAGGAGATCCATGGAGCTCCCTCTGCCTGAGACTTCCAGTCTCTTTATCTTTTTATGCTCTATATCTATGTTCTGTGTCTGCTACACTTGTGATACTATTATTTTTGCAGCCGGGTCTGTCGGCTTTTGACACTGGATGTATTGTAATACCCCTAATTTCAAAAGGATAGTCCTGGTATTTAATTTATTGTTTTAATTGATTTATTATTTTAATTGAATTTTTAAATTCTTTATCGACTTATTTGACTTACTTGAATTATTTGTATTATTTGACTTTATTAATTGGGTTTTTATTTTGTCTTTAATTGTTTAATAAATTTGTTTTGTTTTAATTTAATTGGATTGGTGATGGATTTAATTGTTGCATTTGATTACTGGTTTAGGTTACTTGCATGTAATTGAGTTAATTTATTTAATTGTCTTACATATGGATTTAATTGTGTTAAGTTGAAATTAAATTTAATTAGATTAGTTTAAATTACATTTAGTTGGTTTTAGTTAGTTGGCAACGTGAATATATTTTCATGGGGTTTATAGTTTTCATAGGCAGCCGACATTGTATATCCTAGGTTTGTTTATGGGCCGAATTAGACATGGATTAGGGTTTTATGAAAACCTATAAATATATGTAATGAGCATCTACCGAGGGCTTTAAAAATCCTATTCACGGCATACTGGAAACAAGAAACGTAGAGAGAAGTATGGGACAAAACTGAAGGATTTCTGGAAACACTTAGAGGAAGGACATTGAGATTTTTGAACCGAATCTCACAGGCAAGTTTTATATTTACTCAATCTCTTTGGCCTGTGTTCTTTGCATCCCTAATTAAGTTCCAGGAAGAATTTAAGTTAAATTAATTTGGTTGCACAAATATATTATTTCATAAAAGTATCTGTTCTTATATATGTTTTTTTTTTTTCGCTTCTGTTTTGGACTGCTTTTGTTAATTCTTGTTCTAGTTGTTTTTGTTCGGCAAGTAATGAAATTTAAATAACTTTAAAGCATCTTGGGACTTAGTTTTAACCAGTAGAGAGGTTGGTTTGGTGGAGCAAGCAGTCTAATACTGCTAGAGGGGAAGGAGACGACGCACAAAGGAGGAACAAGTGCACCAAAACGTAGAGCAGGCTCCACCTTAAGTGGAGCCGGCTCTAGGATTTAGTGGAGACGGCTCCACCATTATTTGGAGGCGGCTCCACTTTGTGTGGAGCCGGCTCCTCCAAGTTTTCCAGTTTTTTTTATTTTCTTTGTTTTCCCTGCGAATCTAGGCTACTGTATTTGGAATTTTGAAGTTCCAGAATGTTTTAGGAATAGTTCTAGGGGTATTTTGTAATGAATAAACCCTTGATAAATTCTATGATGGCATGGTAACTCATAATATACCATAAGGAGCTAAATAAGGAACAGGCGAAGACTTTTAGGAAGTGATCAGTTTTACGGTGATGCGGATAATTCAAGTTGCTTGCTTTAAAAGTAGCAATTGAATTAGGAATTTTATGTGTAAATCATATGACCGTGGTATTGGAGTAAGCATCTCAAATTATATAATGTCAGTTATGCTTAACGGGGAATTAATTGATGTTTACGACACTTAAGGAAGTTTATGTGACGACTTTATTACAGACAATTCAAGTTGCTTGGTAATTGAATTAAGAAGTTTATGTTTAAATCATGAAACAGTGGTGTGGGATTAAGCATGTCGACTAATATAATTACACTTAATGCTTAATAAGAAACTGGTTGATGTTGATCCAGAATTGTTTATGTCAACTTGGGGAATGTTGTGAAGTATTACAAGGAAGCATGCAATTACTGTTAATATTATTGTTATGATTTTTGTGAGTTACAGGATCGTTATATTTGTTCTCTGTATTTAAAACTTGTCAGGGAATCATATACTGGATGTATTAAACAAGCATGCTAGTTAAACATTCTTGTAATGCTTAGATTGGATACGTTGATATTTACTGTCATTTATATTATCAACTGGATGGATGGATTGTATGCACCAGTATGGGACGGTGTCATACTAGGGGGATTAGCTCAAAAATGCTAAGTCCTACCTACTCTGGATTGAAGGATGGATTAACTATAAAAGTTAAGTCCTACCTGTATGTTGTGTCAGATCACTAAATAGTTGAGTGACACTTCTGGTTTGGAACGCAATTTAAATATATTTTTATGGTGCCACGATATGGGCCTGAGTCTCAGAGTCGTTGGCTAGGAAGCGTATATGCATTGGGTTGCATAGCTGGCTATGATGGTTAGATGTGTACCCTGCTAGGTCTAGGTAGTCGTGCCCACTTCGTGTGCGTTTTGCATGGTGCCTACTAGTCAGGTTGAGACGGGCCTGTAGTCCAGTGAGAGTCCTGTAGTGTGATTATATATATATGTATATATTTACGGACTATTTAGTTATTGTTGGATTGGTTAGGATGTACATGCGTATTGGGTCTCTGCTTGGGTTGTAGTAGTATAGAACTTGCTAGTGGGCCTGACCCACTTATCATTTTGCAGGTATCGGACGGTTCCAGTCTTAGGGCTTGTTCGGGCTGAGCAGAGACGATTTTCTATTCTACCGACGACGTAGGACTTCTTTCCAGTTATTGGATTTGGATTTCATCTTCAGTTATTTATTTTTCGTTCAGTTTGGGATTTTTACTAGGGGTCCACTAGAGATGGATTCCCGAGTTGTAAACTTATGGAGGTTTTGGATTACCGAATTTAAGTATTTATTGTTAAAGTATTTAATTTAGTTTCCGTCAGCTATTAAATTTTATTTCTTAAATTCAATTTTGTATTCTGTGTTCGTTATAACATATTAATTGTTTGATATCCCTCGGGTTTGGGCCTTGGCCTGATCAACCCCTGTCTCGAATCCGAGGGGTATCGCATTTATCACACTTTATGGTTGTTTTTATGATGGATGTTGCATGCTTTTATTGATATATCTGTCCTTTCAACTCTATCAGGTGTATCACAGTGACTTCAGTGAGAGGGTGCTACCCAATTTCCAGGACCACCCTTATACCTCTCTCATTTCGTTATCTATTTATCCCATTTACACTTGCATGTTCACTGTGCACTGATTATCTCATTTTATTATCTAATAAGTTTATCCAAGTGTCAATTTTTAGGACCACAGTTCATCCCAAGTTTGGGGGGGCCATGCCACCCACTTCGGATACTTCAGTCCTGATCATTCTTGCTTAGTTGCACTGGTATACTCTTTCCTTTGCTCTCTTTGCACATTGAGGACATTGTGCAATTTAAGTTTGGGGGGAATGGTGCTCTATAGTGATAGTTTTAAATTCAAAATTTTAGCATGACTCGTGTATTTGAGGGATATTTCTATGATTGGTCCATACCTAGCTATGATTTTGATCTTTTGAGGACTATATTGCTTAAAATTTAAAAATTGCTTGACTTGAGAGTCCAATACTCCTTGTATGCCTTATGGATGCCATTTAGGAGTAAATTTTTCAAAAGATTAATATCTTGCTTACACTTGTGGTCCACATCATCCTGATTTTGTGATTATTTTGAGATTCACTCTAGTCTTCTACACTAGCACAGGCGCACACTAGCATTCATTTGTGGGGTACATGCTTTGTTGATTATTGAATTGGTTATATCCCAATTGAGCTAGTAGTGCATTGAAAGCTTTCATTCTTGATAAAGGTAGATAACAACCCCTTTTCACTAAGTAGCCGGGATTCTAGCCTCATCAAGCACTGAACTTCTCGCGCCGAAAGATGGAGGGCCCAAACTCTAAGTTAATAATTAAAAAAAAAAAAAAAAAAAAGGTTGCAAAAGCAAATAAAAAAAAGTGAGGACTTCTCCCAAATGGTGAGAAGTGGGAAATGATTAGATGGTTATTGTCTTGATTTGTAGCCTAGTTGATTTGAGCTTGTAAGTCCGTAGGGGTGTTTGAACGCCTAATGCCCTAAAGCCATCTGGTTTGGGAGTCATTGACCTAACGCTCGACCTCATGAATTGCTAAAAAGCTTAATAGATCAACACATTGCACTATACTTCCATCTTTGATCCTATAAATAAAAAATAAAAAAAATAAAAAAAAATCGGGTGAAAAGAATAAGCGCACCTAGAACAATAAATCTTTAATAAAAGGTCCACTTTTTGTCTTGATATTCGGTACTAGATTTGTATGCTAGTTTGAGGATAAGGATGTGATTAATTCTTTAGTTGGCTTAGATAACAACACATTGATGCCGGTCCACTCAAAAGAATTCTAGAGTTGTTTTGATTTGCATGATCATTTTCTTAATGTGTGGAGGACCATACTTGCTTGCTTGATGTTGAAATTTTGAGAAATTGCTTGGAAAGGGTTAAAAAATTGCATACTTGAGGCAGTTTTCTCCCAATGCTTGTTTACAATATTGGTACCTCTTTTGAAAAGAATGAGTTTAATGTTTGTGGGTACCAATTCTGGAAACCCTCACGAGACTTCACTCGTCCACTAGGGGTAACCTAAGGGTTTAAAAGGCTTGTTGCATATGCTAAGTGCAATCGTGTTCCCTACAAAAGTGGCGTTATCCATTTATTGCTTTCTAGTTATAGTTGTATAGTTGTTCATTTCATTCCTTTACTTTCTAGTTCATTGCTAAGGACTAGCAATATTTAAGTTTAGGGGTATGATGAGCACTGAAAAGTGCGTATTTAAACCCCTTAAGCTTAGGCATTCTAATACCTTTATCTATCTTACTTTACCGTTTTAGATTGATTTTATATTATTTCCATTTTCAGGCACTTATCCCGAAAATAAGCTAACTTAGCCAAATAAGAGCTTAATTGAAGCAATTCTGGGATTGAACAAAGAAAGGTGCAAAGTGGAGAAAGAAAGAAGCAAAATGAAGCAAAGCAGCAAGTTCGATCGATCTAAGTCCAAGGTTCGATCGATCGAACATTGATCGATCTCAGCACTTCAAGATAGATCCAAGCCTTGACCCAAAGCACTTAAGTCCAAAAGTTCGATGGATCCAACATCATTCTTCAATCGATCGAACACCTTTATCCTTATCTAAATGATTAATCATATCCACGGCTGTACCACCTACCAACCACTTTTGTCCTTTTCCCATAAATATCTCGGATTTGTCTTTTTCCAAAAAGCTCAGCCAGTTGGATCGATCCAGCCTAAGTTCGATCGATCTCACTTACTTTCGATCGATCGAACTTCCTCCAGTGCGAAAAAGTTAAAATTCCATCCCATTGAAAGTTGTCCTTTATCCAATCATTAGGGAATATTGTGTGCACGACCCCAGCTCATTTTGGGTGTCATTTTGACCTACCTATATAAGGATAAGGATTGTTTTTTCAAAAGGGAGCCAACATTATTTTTGATATCATCTCTTGGAGAGGAAGTTTAGAGGAAGGAGAAGGCTAGAGACACCATTAGAGATCTTCATCAACAAGGAGCAAACCTCTTCCATGGAGTTAGCCCTTGAGGGTTGGAGCATCCTCACCATGAGTGGCTAGACATCCTCTTGGGGTTAGAGTTAGCCCCAAGCATGCTTTCTATATCTCAATCTTGTGTATTATTGAGGGATTAGTGTTGTAATTAATGTTTTGACACTTTGATATATATAGATCAAGTTTAATCAATTATTTATGTGGTTTAATGCTTCCAATTGATCATTTCATTCTATCCATATGTCTATGTATGTTAGAATAGATGTTCATGTGATTATTTCTAGATTTTGTGTTGTTGATACATGTCTATGTGTATTGATGCCATAAATTTAGAGGTTGTCAAAACATAGTGCATAAAAGAATGTTCTTGTGATTCTCTAGATGGTTCATGCTCATATTTTGCTGGATTGTGTCTCCTTCTTAGCTAAATTAGTTTAATTTCAATGGCTTAATTGTAGTTTAGTGATAGTATAATATTAGATGGGAAGACAATCCATGCTAGTTGTTTGATGCTCCATACTTTTGAATGCAAGTAGCATTTGTCTCTAATCTTGTGTTGTATTTGGATTGTGAGCCTAATGAAAAGGACCAATGATTTGCTAGATATGTTGTGCTTTTCACATGCTATTTAGACAATATATACTTAATTGCTAGATATATTGTGCTTTTCACATGTTGGTTAGACAATATATACTTAATTAATCATCCTTACTTGTTGAATCAACCAAATACACACATACCAATATTGCAACACCCTAATTGCCCTCATTAATCACTTGTCAATAATATAGAAATGCATTGTTTGGTGGTGATCTCTAAACCCCAAGACTCTTCTCCCTCTCTCTTACTTAATCTCCATTGCATTCAATTACTTAGTTTAATTTTGTTACTCTTTAATCAACCTACCAACAAATTGTTTGATCACTCGACCTACTAATCCTAATAGCGATTCCACAATCAACTCCGACTCCAATCCCTTGGGACGATCCCTACTCGCCCTAGTTATATTTATAGTGAAAGGTAGTAGTGGCTTTTACAAATGTAAAACTTGACCCTCACCTAAATTATACATTCTCAAACGTATGGTAGGACAACGGCCATCACCAGGTGTTTTAACACCTAATGCCCTAAAGCCGTTTGGTTTGGGATTCATTGACCTAATGCTCGACCTCATGGATCGCTTGAAAGCTTAATAGATCAACATATTGCACTATACTTCCATCTTTGATCCTTAGGATTAGAAAAAGAAAACAATAAATAAATAAATTTTGAGTGAAAAGAATAAGCGCGCCTAGATGAATAAAGCTTTAATAAAAGGTCTACTCTTTGTTTTGATGATCGGTAATAGATTTGTGTGCTAGTTTGAGGGTAAGGATGTGATCATTTCTTTAGTTGGCTTAGATAGCAACATATTTGATGCCTGCCCACTCAAAAAGGATTCTAGTGTTATTTTGATTTGCATGATCATTTTCTTGATGTGTGGAGGACTATACTTTCTTGCTTGATGTTGAGATTTTGGGAGATTGCTTGGAAATAGTTGAAAAATTGCATACTTGAGGTAGTTTTCTCCCCATGCTTGTTTGCAATATTGGTGCCTCTTTTGTGAGAATGAGCTTAATGTTTGTGGGTATCATTTTTGGAAACCCTCACAAGACTTCACTCATCCACTAGGGGTAACCTAGGGGTTTAAAAGGCTTATTGCATATGTTAAATGCAATCGTGTTCCCTACGAAAGTGGCATTATCCATTTATTGCTTTCTAGTTCATAGTTGTATAGATGTTCATTTCATTCCTTTACTTTGTAGTTCATTGCTAGGGACTAGCAATATTTAAGTTTAGGGGTGTGATGAGCGCTGAAAAGTGCGCATTTAAACCCCTTAAGCTCGAGTATTCTAGGACCATTATCTATCTTATTTTCTCGTTTTAGATTAATTTCATGACTATTGCCCTTTTCAGGTGCTTTTCCCCAAAATAAGTCAATTCAGCCAAATTAGAGCATAAAAGAAGTAATCTCAAGCTGAATGGAAAAATAGAGCAAAGTAGAAGCAAAGTGGTGGAAATCAACAATCTTCGATCGATCAGGAATATTTTCGATCGATCTCACATTGATCGATCCAGCCTCACCAAGATGGATCAAAACCCCCTGTCCTTATCCTTAAAGAATTCCATCTTCGATCGATCCAACTTTCTTCAGATCGATCGAACTTCCTCGATCTTATCCCCACCTACCACTTTTGTCTTTTTCCCAAAATATCCTAAAATATCTCAGAGATTTGTCGTATTTTAAAAAGGTACCGCCAAGGGTTGATCAATCTAGCCTTACTTCGATGGATCTGGTCACAGTTTGATCGATCTCATCTGAATTCGATAGATCAGACCTCCTCAAGTCCAAATTAAAACAGAGTCCAGCTCATTAAAAGATGGCTCGTGGTGCAATCATTGAAGGAACCCTAGTGCATGAGACCTGACCAATGGGTGTGACAGTTGAGCTACCTATATAAGGATTTTGAGCCATTTCTACATGAGATCTCAACTAATATCTCAACATAACTCATATAGAATATCATATACTATCTTGGAGGGGAGGCTAGAGCTGAGAGATACATACACTATTTGTGAGGTCTTTCATTCTTCTAGGGTTTCCATCAAGAAGAAGATCATTCCTACTATGGAGATAGCCCTTGAGGGTTGGATGACTACATTAATGAGTGGCTAAACATCTTCTTGGGGTTAGAGTTATCCCTAAGCATGCCTTCTAGACCTTAATGTTTTGTATTTTGAGGGGATTGGTGTTGTAATCTTGTCTTGATATTTGATTTATATATGAATCTTGTTTTACAATGATTTATGTTGATTAATACTTCCAATTGATCATTTCATTTTATCCATATGTCTATGTATGTTAGAATAGATGTTCATATGTTTATCTCTTGGTTTTGTGATATTGATGTATGTCTATATGTATTGATGCTATGAATCTAAAAATTGTCAAGGCATAGTGCTTAAATAGAATACTCTTGTGGTTTGTTTGATGGTTCATGCTTATTTCTTAATGGATTGTGCCTTTACCATAGTTTAATTAGTTTAATTTTCATGTCCTTAGCTTAGATGTAGTGTAGTTGTTTTACTTTCTTAGATGTGAGGACAATCCATGCTTGTTGTTTAATATTCCATACTTCTGAATGCAAGGAGTATAATTCTCTAACTTGTTAGTGTGTAGATTATGAGCTTAAATAAAGGAATAATGGCTTAGTTTGATATATTGTGCTATTCTCTAGATTGTCTAGACAATGTATACTTAATTAGTCAATCTATGCTTGTTGATTCAATCAATCACACCTTTTTGTATTACAACACATATTTCCCCTCATTCATTACACATTGAGTATCTAGAATGGTGATGTTTAGTGATGACCTTTAGATCCCAAGACCTCTCTCTCTTGTTCTCTACCCTTTAGTTATTTTAGTTGCTTTGTATTGAATTTATTTGCATTGTAGTTTATGTTACCCAAGAATTGACTCTAGAGGGGGGGTGAATAGAGTCAATGGCCAATTTTCGCAAATTATAGAAATACAATTTCTAATCAACAATATAACCAATTATGCAATAATCAACATATGAAATCAAGATATGAAAGTAATCAATTTAGCACAATTGTAAAAGAGATAAGAGAAGAGAAATTACAAACAATAACACGACGATTTTTGCGAGGTTCAGAAACTCCTACTCCTCGGCTCATGATCCCTCTTGAGACTTCCTAAATTCCTTAGAGCTTCTCCTTAATGGTGGAGAGCAAACCTTCAATTGAAGCAAAACCTTGCTTCTCTTTCTTGCTAGGAGAATTCCCTTCTCCTAGGTTTCCTTTTGGGTCACACCAACCCTTTACAATAACTTGTAATAGAAATGAAATGTACAATGAATCTTTCAATGATAGTAGTACAATTTTTAGCTCACACTAGAGTATTGATGAATATAAATGAAGCTCAAACTCCAAGAATGAAATGAATGAGAGGAGACTGTATAAGTGAAGAATGTAAGCTCTTACAATCTCTTAAGTGTATAATAGAGTAAAAACTCTATGAAGATTAAAGCAAGAGTAAAAGCCCTTTGATTGCTTAATTAAATCTCTCAAAATAGAATAAGAGTGAAATGAGAGAGAAGAAAAGAAGATAAGAATAAAAGCTCTCTTTGCAATGTAATATAATGTCTCTCAAATGGTGTGATTTTCTCTAGACATTCCCTTGCTATTTATAGAGGATTTAGGAGCTGAATAATGATGCAAAAGGTGGACAGCACGAATTTTAAATAAAAGAGCCGTTGGACATAGATCACAAAAGCAGAGCCTACTCTGTCCTGAAGGGAGCAGCTTCCCTTAGCTCTAAGAGTCGGCTCTCTATGGCATGGAGCCGGTTCCCTACCTCTAAGATCCTACTCCCCAACTTGGGAGCCTACTCTCTACCTTGGAGTTAGTATTTTTCGTGAGAAAAGGGCTACTGAAATGTCAAGAGCTAGCTCTGTCTTTCATGGAGGTGGCTCCAATGCTGGGCAGAACTTCAAATGGACATAACTCAGTCCATTTAACTCCAAATGAGGTGAAATTTAAGTCTAAATTTATTGCCTTGAAGTCAGCTTTCTAATGCCACCGCCCTTGCTCAAAAATACCAACCACAGATATGGTTATGGCCATTTTAGTGCAACCTGGTCATAAATTTCACATACCAGAAACATACATCTTGTGATGGTCATATCTCATTCAATTCAAATCCTTTTTAGGTGAAATTTGAGTGGCTCAAAGTCAGATTTCTAATGCAACTGGACTTACTTAAAAACTCCAACTACAAAAATAGTTATAGTAGTTTTAGTACAGGCTGGTTTGAAATTTTTGTGGGTTGAAAATTGTTTCTTTTGAGATATCCATCTTTCTAGCACCTAGGACTTTGATGAATGGTTCAATTTAGTTCAAAACCTGTTTCTAAGAGTCTAGGGACATAAGAAGATGATAAATTTCAAGTGCATTATGTCCTAGAGTCAATTACCAATTTATGGTAACAACGGCTTTAAAGATGAAATATTAAGTTCAATGCATTTTCCTTTTCTTTCTAGAGACCAAAATAAATATTATGATTAATATGCATAGTCCTAGCATTTCTAGCTTAAGTTGTGAGTTCTTTCAAAGCTTATGCAAGCTTAAACTAACTTATTTTTAGCAAAGACTTCATATATTAAATATATATGTATTGAAGTTCATAGTCTATTGATAATGATGTAGGAGCATATAAATGATGTATAATATGTATGTCATATAGAGATGAGCTTCAAATGTATTCATTAAGACTTTGACATTGAATCATAAACACTCACCACCCTACCTACTCCTTTCTTTATGCTTTGTCCATGATCTTTAGGCATGAGGTAGTATTGTCTTCTTTCTTCCTTTGAGTTACTTTCTTACTCATTGTAGTCTAAGCTATCTTTGGATATTGCATTTTGTTCCTTGCAACTTCATGTCTTTATTGTATCCATTTCTTTCCTTGATGTGATCTTGAATAATGGAATACTTTGAATGATCTTTAGTACTTCATTGAGGTCATTCTTTGAATGTGAATAATCTATATAACACTCAATGTCAACATTAGTCCTTAAACACCATTAATGGTTTGTTATCATCAAAACACCTAGATTGTCATTGGATGAAATCCTTAAGGTCAATAGTTTAATTAACCAAACGAACAATCTTTTGATCACTCGACATACTAATCCAACCTTGTTTCCATTTCAAGCACGCACCCAATCCCTTGGGACGATCCCAACTCACCCTAGCTATATTAGTAGTTAGAGTTAGTAGTGGCACTTTATAAATTTAAACTTGGCCATACTTCATTTCAACTTGTTGGTCGACACGACTAGGGCCACACCAGGTTCATTTTCTAAACACACCATTCAAAAATCATTCTTCTCCTTTTTTAATTAACTTCTTCCTTTCTCTTATTCTATAAGTGTCTGTAGGTTCAAGCCATAGTCAGTGAGTTCGAGTCCGAGTTCGAGTCTGAGAGTACTATATCGAGCCGGTTTGCCTATTCCTTTGATTTGCAGTGCTACTACCGAAGGAAAATAAGTCGTTGTATCCTGGAAAGTAGACGTCACTGAGTCCGTTAGCACCATAGTGGGGCGAATCTGTCTTAAAGACATAGAATCAAATTCTAGCCTCGACCTTTAATCAGATTCATTTATTTTATAGTTTTTATTTTATTATATTAAACTATATATTATAAGAAATTATATATATATATATATATATATATATATGTGTGTATTATTTTATAATAATTTTTTTTTTTCCTAGTTAATACTTACACACACTTGTCTCTTCTGAGACTTGAACCCCTGACCTCCCTTTAGGACGTAAGAAGCTGATACCGCTAGGCCACTGGCCCGTTGGTATTTTATAATAATAATTATATATATATATAAACATTATATTTTAACATAATATTTAAATAAATAATACTATAGTATATGGTATACTAGACCACTTATTTAGACAACACTTAATGTATGCAAATCTTAAAAATTCAATGAAATAAATACATAAATCACAGATTATTACTTGATTTTTATAGGGAGAAGAAAAATTCACTATCAATACAGCTAGCTGGAGAGGTACTCCCATTAATGGCTTGAGGAGTCTTGAACCATTCAACCCAATTAAGGGTCACTTCTACTCACATGGGAGGTTCTTAAAAAGACAGTCTTACTTAACAGGTTATTTCCTGTTTTGAAATCGTGACTTCAAATGTGGTTGGGCTATGTTAGATTTTATTTTTTAATCATTGTTGGGATATGTTGCACTTTATTATTAAAATGTGGCTGGGCTTAAGTTGGTTATTTATCTGAATGGGTGTGACTGGTCTAAACCAAGGGTTACACCTGGTTCTTCAAATTGAATTCAAAATAGAACCAATTTTCAATTTTTTATTTTGAATGAACCATTGTGACCCATGGCTACACCCACCCTAACAGGCACTATACTACCTATATAAACCCCCCTTGGGTTCATTTTCTAAACACACCATTTAGAAATCATTCTTCTCCTTTCTGAATTAACTTCTTCCTCTCTCTCTTCTTCTATAAGTGTCTGTGGGTTCAAGCCCTAGTCTTTAGGTTTGAGCCTTAGTCAGTGAGTTCAAGTCCGAGTTCAAGTCAGAGAGTACTACACCGAGCCGATTCGCCTATTCCTTTGGTTTTCAATGCTACTATTAAAGGAAAACAAGTTGTATCCTGGACGATAGACGTCACTGAGTCCGTTAGCACCATAGCGGGACGAATCTGTCTTAAGGACATAAAATCTAATTCTAACCTCGACTTTTAATCAGATTCATTTATTTTATAGTTTTTATTTTATTATATTAAACTATATATTATAAGAAATTTTATATATATATTATTTTATAATAATAATTATATATATATATAAACATTATATTTTAACATAATATTTAAAGAAATAATACTATAGTATATGGTATACTTAGACCACTTATTTGGACAACACTTAATGTACGTAAATCTTAAAAATTCAATCAAATAAATACATAAATCATAGATTATTACTTGATTTTTATAGGGAGAAGAAAATTTCACTATCAATACAGCTAGCTGGAAAGGTACTCCCATTAATGGCTTGAGGAGTCTTAAACCATTCAACCCAATCAAGGGTCACTTCTACTCACATGGGAGGTTCTTAAAGAGATTCTTACCTAAGAAGTTATTTCCTATTTTGAAATTGTGACTTCAAATGTGGTTGGGCTATGTTAGATTTTATTTTTTAATCATTGTTGGGATGTGTTGGACTTTATTATTAAAATGTGGTCGGGCTTAAGTTGGTTGTTTATCTGAATGGGTGTGACTGGTCTGAACCAAGGGTTGCACCTGGTTCTTCAAAATGAATTCAAAATAAAACCAATTTTTTATTTTTTATTTTGAATGAACCATTGTGACCCATGGTTACACCCACCCTGACAGGCACCATGCTGCCTATATAAACCACTATTGGGTTCATTTTCTAAACACACCATTCAGAAATCATTCTTCTCCTTTTTAAATTAACTTCTTCCTCTCTCTTCTTTATAAGTATCTATGGGTTCGAGCCCTAATCTTTAGGTTCGAGCCTTAGTTAGTGAGTTCGAGTCCGAGTTCAAGTCAGAGAGTACTACACCGAGCCGATTTACCTATTCCTTTGGTTTGCAGTACTACTACCGAAGGAAAACAAGTCGTTATATCTTGGGAGATAGATGCCACTGAATCCGTTAGCACCATAGCGGGGCGAATTTGTCTTACAGACATAGAATCAAATTCTAGCCTCGACTTTTAATCAGATTCATTTATTTTATAGTTTTTATTTTATTACATTAAACTATATATTATAAGAAATTATATATAAAATAATAATTATATATATATATAAACATTATATTGTAACATAATATTTAAATAAATAATACTATAGTATATGGTATACTTAGACCACTTATTTGGACAACACTTAATGTACGAAAATCTTAAAAATTCAATGAAATAAATAAATAAATCACGGATTATTACTTGATTTTTATAGGGAGAAGAAAAATTCACTATCAATTCAGCTAGCTGGAGAGGTACTCCCATTAATGGCTTGAGGAGTCTTGAACCATTCAACCCAATCAAGGGTCACTTCTACACACATGGGAGGTTCTTAAAGAGACAGTCTTACCTAAGAGGTTATTTCCTGTTTTGAAATCATGACTTCCAGATCATAATGGAACAATTTTACCATTTTGCAAAGGTCCACCACCACCTATGCACAAAAATTCGCCTACACAAATTGTGAACAAATAGTCTCTAGTCTGTTCTCTGCAGGCAAGTCGAGACTTACTCGACTCTTAGTCACAGCTCACAACCAAACAACCGTGCCTAAGGATGGTTATAGAATCTAAGCAAGTTGATTAATAAATTACCATGTCCTTCACCTAACTATGTTCTTAATATAATATACAGAAACTGTTTACACCCTTATTTTCGCCCATGGAAAAGCAAACACGTGGAAGGAGTTTTGGGTCAAGCCAATTTCTGACACATGAAAGGAGTTTGGGTCAAGACCAATTTCAAGGACTTTGAGAGTTGGAAAGTTATTAAAAGTCCACCACTAAGAAAAGCCACATAAGGGATATGACTTGGTCAAAGGAACGTGTCAATTATTGGAGTTCTAGACGTGGAGATTAGAGTTCCTAAAATGTGGAAGTTGGTTTTCTTTAAAAGCCACGATACTACAAAACTCTAACCGTTTTAACGTAGGCCACAAGTACCACCATCCTGAAAAAAGGAGTAATGGCCATTGCTCAGACAAAAGAAGTCGTGTAATTTGTTTGGGAGATAACGGCATTAAAGGCTCAATTACATGATTAGAACGTGAAGTTCTAGAAGAATCAAGGCACGATTACATGATTGGAACGTGAAGTTTCAGAGGAATCAAGGCACGATTACATGATTAGAACGTGAAGTTCCGGAAGAATCAAAGCATGATTATATGTTTGGAATGTGGAAGTTATAGAAGAATCAAAGGCACGATTGCATGGCTTGGACACTTGGAAGCATTTGAAGCACCAATGGAACTGCTCGGACTACTATTGTAACTGATTATATTTTCATTCTATAAATAGGTCATTATGTTGTAACGTAATAGGCCTACTTAACGCCAAACACAACATTTCAATATATCTTACTTTTCATTGCAATACACTTTCAATATGATTAGTCTTAGTCCTGCACTTTACTTTTCAATAGATAATTTTATACTCAATTCTATTACTTTCATAAGTAACGTAGTTCTACCTAACCAATTAACTATCTCGAAGTCCTTTATCAAAGGCAAAAAGAACCCTGAGGTGTTCATTCTAGACCTCATCATAGTCGCCTGGTCTCGCAATCTTCCTTCTAGAATATTATTTGGATCTCTCTTTGGAACTACTACAGTTCCTGGCACGCCCATCCAGTTCCATCGAAAACAACCGCTTTTTACAGGCCAAACATAGTGGCACGCCCCGTGGGACAACCGGGAAAAGATCCTTCTTATGGCATATCTAAGCTTTGAATGTGAAGAGTACTACCGAATTAGGGACAAAGAACATGACATGTGCTACCTACGTAAAGTGTGCTACCAAAGATACCTAAGGGTGGCTGAAGAACGTGAACAATATGTCTGAGCTATGTCGCAGGTGCAGATAGTGCATATGCCATATGCACAATCGATATCTATTCCAGTGGAACAGCATGTGCAGAATCCTGTGGTAATTCTTTAACAGGTTTGTCATTATGTTTTTACTGACAATTGGCATCATTTTGGGTTTTGTCAGGGCATGACTCAGGCTGGTCAATCAGGTAATCAGTTGTACTTTTCACCCAATACTACTCAACAATCAGCCGTTCCGATGAACAGGCCAAGTACATTTACTGAGGGGAGTCCTTCTCATCAGCCTGTGCATTCCATACCATAGGGACAGACGACGCAGAGGCTATATGCACAATCGATGTCTATTCTAGTGGAATAGCATGTGCAGAATCCTGTGGTAATTCCTTAACAGGTTTGTCATGATATTTTTACTAACAATTTGCATCATTTTGGGTTTTATCAGGGTACGGCTTAGGCTAGTCAATCAGGAAGTCAGCCGTACTTTCCATCCAATACTACTCAACAATCAGCCGTTCCGGTGAACAGGCCAAGTACCTTTGTTGAGGGGAGTCCTTCTCATTAGCCTGTGCACTCCATACCACAGGCACAAATAGTACAGGTGTCACCTGTACAATCAATGTCTATTCCAGTGACCCAATAAGTGCAGAATTTAGTTCCTGTGACTATGCCTCAACAGGTTTATCATAAAGTTTTTTCTAACAATTTGCATCAATTTGGGTCTTCTTAGGGTACAATTCAGGTAGGTCAATTGGGAAATTAGTCGTATTTTCCACCCAATGTTGGCCAGCAGAATGTTCAGCCACCTCCTACCATTTCTCAAAAACCACCTCAAGTTTTTCCTATAGTAAACGAGGAACAACCTCTTCCAAAAATATCTCCTGATCAAGGAATAAATCCAATCCACCGGATGAGTATTCCTTTGGTAAACCCAAACCCAATTCCAGTGGTGTTTGGGGGGCATCCAATTGCCAACTTACCCAAAGGTTGGTCGGAAACTACAAATTCATTACCCCAACTTATGGTGTCGATTTCGCTAGCAGTGAAGTCGATTTCGCTAGTAGTGAAGTCAATTCCACCACCACTACCATTGTAGATGTAGGTTCCACCTAAGGTGCAAAACCCTTCAGCAACAGTGAAGTCGATTCCACCAGCAGTAGCTCAACTACTTCCATCACAGGTGTAGGTTGTAATACTCCAAATTTTAAAAGAATAGTCTCGGTATTTATTTATTTGTTTTAATTACGTTTTTAATTGTTTAATTTATTATTTGGCTAATTGTTATATGTTTAATTGACTTGGTTGTTTAATTTAAATTGTGTGTGCTTAAATGGTTTATTTGAATTAAATTATCGCCTGATGTGTTTGCTTTATTGATGTGCTTGTTTGATTGTATTTACTTGTTTAAGTGTTGTTTGATGATGAATAGTTATTTATTAATTTAAATGTTATTTTAATTTATTTCATATTTTTAAAAAGAGATGGATTTGGATAGTAGTAATAGACCAAAGGTCACATGGACTACTTAGATAGGAGGTTTGATGGGTATGGATGATTACCCATGGATATATATATATATATATATATATATATATATATATATATATATATATATATATGTATGTATCTCTATATCACGTATTTAGCTAGTATATATATTATGATATTTTCTTTTCTTTTCCTTGTTTTCCTTAGCAGACTTAGTTTTGATATAGGATTAGGTCAATTATGATAAGGCCTATATATATATATATATATATATATATATATATGTTGTAGTCTGTAGAGGAGGCTAGGGTTTATATTACGTGATATTATGTATATAGAGAAAGAGAGATACAGAGAGGGTTTTGGAGAGGAAAACCGAGAGAGAGAAAGAGAGGCTCGGCCAAAAGTTAAGGTCAGACCAAGGAGGAAGGAAGGGAGGCTATTCGGGGGTTTAGGATTGAGTAGCAGGGGCTTCGACGGCGGCCAAGGATCACCGAAAATGCTAGGAAGAAGAGGTTAAGGTTTCAATCGAAAACCTAGAGGCAAGTTTTTCTCTTACTCTCTCCCTTAGATTCGTGTTCTATGCATGCCTAGGTTAATTCCAGGAGTAATCAGATAATAAATTGATCTTTTATACATGCTTAATTAGAATTAAAACTGAGTTTATATGTTTAAAGTGTTCTTGCTTAATCTTGAAAATTCTTATGTGAAACCTTGTTTTAATTCGTGTTTAAGATGTGTATAGACTTTATAAATTTATTGGGATCATCTGGGGCTAGGAACAGAAGGTTAGGAACCTTAAGGATTATGATCAGAATGATCAAAGAACGTCAGAGATGAAGAAGACGGAGAGTAGTAGAAATGGAGGCAACTCCATTCGATGGAGGCGACTCCATTCGATGGAGGCAGCTCCATTCGAAGTGGAGGTGGCTCCATTCGAAGTGGAGGTGGCTCCGTTGTGGGTAGAGCCTGCTCCTTTCAGAAGGGAGCATGCTCCATGGCTGGGACTTCTACGGGATAAATATTTTGATACTGTTTTGAAATTTTAAGGTTCCAATGATGGTTTGGATGATGTTGGGGGTTTAAATTAATATTAATTGACATGTTAAAAATCCCATAAAGCACAATTTATATTCTTATGCTAATAATTTGAACAATATGTAATTTTAATTAAATTGGCATATTGTAATGGATGATTTATTTGCTTAATATTAGTTTAGCAAAATAAATGGATATTAGAGGATGTTTGTCTTAGATTGGCAGTATAATATAATCAGGTAATGTTTTCGATATTATTATACTTATTTATGGATTTAATTGATGTACTGTTTTATTTCTTCATCAATTATTGATAATGGAGGATTTAATTGCTTTGAACTATTTCAGCAAGTTAAATGGAGATATATGATTTTAATCTTGTGTTGGTTGCATAATATGATTCTTTATATCTGATTATTATTATGCTTATTCTTGGACTTATTGATGTATCGTTTTATTTCTTTCATCAATAATTGGATTGTATGGATGTAATGCACCGCTATGGGACGGTGGCATTCTAGGGACGAATTAACTTATTAGTTAAGTCCTACTTATTTTTGCAAAGGGATGGATTAACCAAAAGAATGTTAAGTCCTACCTATATTCAAGTCAGGTCAGCTGAATAAGTTGAATGGCTTATGGAGGATTATTTTTTACTGGTTAAGATAGTTAATGGATTATATATATATAATTATGGTGCCATGATATGAACTTGAGTCTCAGGATCATAGTTAGGGTGCGTATATTGCCTAGGATGGATAACTGGATGTAGTAGACATCTGGGTGTCCTGGTAGGTCTAGGTACTCATGCCCACTTTATGTGCAATTTGCATGTTGCCTTTTATTCAGGTTGAGATAGACCTATAGTCCAGTGAGCGTCCTATAGTGTGTATCTATATATGTATACAGACTACTAGCTATTGCTGGATTGACTAGAATGTATACATGTATCAGATCTCTGCTTGGATTGTAGTAGAGTAGAACTTGTTTATGGGCCTGGCCTACTATTATTTTTCAGGTGATCGTCAGGAGTAGAGGTTGTTCGTGCTGAGCATGGATCAGTCAATTTCACTTTTTTGGATTATCTATGAAGATGTAAGAAATTTTTTCTCTCTAAATTGACAGAGTTTCATTACACTTCAAAAATTTCTCTCCCTTTTTTCTTTCATTTTCATCTATTTATAGATTGTTTACAATGTTCTAGAAGTTCCCTAACTATCTTCCTTTATTGGGCTCATCATTGAGGCTTTTGTATTCATGGATCTATTTGTCTTTCAGGCCTTCAGCTTCACTCTTCAGCATTGGGCTTGCCTCTCGACTACTTGATTTGGGCCCAAGCCATTTTCCTGGCCCATTCTTCATCATGCGGGTTAGATTCAGCCCATGCCGCCTTTGGTATCCTCATCTACCCCCATAATCACTCCCTTATTAATTAGGGTGTGATTATCAATAGACCTAATGATGATTTGACGGCTAATGATGATTCGACGGCTCGAGACAATCACGTGGGGCATCGAGCGGTCGGCCTCAGAATTAATGTCTTTGAAATTTTAACTTTTTAAATCCCTAACGTCTCGGTTAGCGGGACCAGTTCCCCTTTATAAACCATTTCCTCATATCCACATCTTCCCTTGTCGTTGATAAGCGCCGAATATTGTATATTCAAGCGCCCTAAATTGTATTAGTAAAGTCCGTTGTATGTTAATTTATGTAGATTATCTTCATTTCTATGTTTTTGTGCATTTCCAGGTTCCTTGGCCCAAAAGGAGCAAAAATAAGGTGTTCTGGATTTTTGATCAACAATGTGCTCAAAAGCTGAATTTCAGGCAGCAGTGGAACTTGATTTTGATTTCCACTTTTGACCCAGAAAGCTTGAGATATGGACTTCCATTATAAAATGGCATATTTAGAGCACTGAATTAGCTTTCTAAATCTTCAAACGGTTTGTCATTCAGAGCTCGGAGCAGAGAGTTATGGCCTTGTTACCAGAGGTACACAGAACTGCCTGGCAGCAATAAAATTCTGCCTTGATCTTCATTTTATACCAACCATTATTGAGAATTAGATCTCCACCAAAACATGAAGTATTTAAAGCTCTGAATTAGTTTTCCAAATCTTTAAACGGTTCGTCATTCGGAGTTCGGAGCACAAAGTTATGGCCATTTCATCAAAGTAGGTCCGGGCGGAGCAAATGGAGAATAGGCATTCTGCCCAATTTTCAAGTGCTCGAGGCCCAAATTTGAGCACTCGAATTTAGGGCAGTTTGTCTCCGAAAAATCACTATTTCAGCCACTTGTTTCTTGGTTCCTTCATTTTCTGATTTCCTTCTTTATGAGGTGGTTGGAGATGTTCCTAGGGGGGGAGAGAGAGCCTAGTTTGGTGGTAGATAAGAGGGATAAGAGCCACACATCTCCTAAGGAGTTTGGATCAGATTTTGGGGAGAGAAGAGAGCAAGGAGATAGAGTTCTTCAAGCTTGAAGAAGGGAGCACGAAAATGGAGGAGGTCTTCAAGCTTCTTCCTTCTTCCATTACTCCTATAGGTAACTAAATCTTCTCTAGGGAGGTGATGAAGCCCCTCCCTTGTAAGCATGTTCTAGTGTAGATTTTACTTTTGGGATTTCAATGTATTATTGTTGGTGATTTTATGATCTAGAGCATCATATGTGTTGTAATGAATTCTAATGTCTATACATGATTATTTTGAGCTATTCATCTTGTCTTAGATGGTTTCTCTTCCTAATCATATTACTTGCATTTCCATAGTGACAATGGAAGTTAGATCATGGAATGGTTTTAATGGCATGGAGTTTGAGAACTTTGATAAATCATTGCTTAGGATACCCTTTGATGGTTTATACTTGATTCTTAACTTTGTGTGCTCTCATCATTTAATTAAGGGCTTGATAATCTTTGGCTTAGGGAGCATGTTGAAGACTACACCCTAGTTTAGGTAGTTCAAGCATGTGAATCTTTGATGGATTATTCTTGTTTTTGATTTAATGAACCTCTTGAGGATAGTATAGCAACCAAGGGTTGTTATGTGTCATGACCATCATTTATGTTGATTTTCCCAATTTAATCTCAATCTAGAATGTGTATAGGGTTGGAGCGGATTCATTTCCCTAGTTTTTCTCTACTTGTATTTCACCTCTTTACATTCCTTGTAATCTACTAGTTTATGCATCTTTACATTTCTAGTTTAGTGACCATCAAACAAACCCTTATTACTCCTTATCACTCTAAAATGACTCTAGACACTTAGGTTGCCATAGATTAGCGCAGTCCCAATGGTTTGACTTACCCGACCAATAGCCCTATTTTACAATGATTCGTGCTATTGCGAAGGTTAATGTATAGTTGATCAACCGATCAATTTTTGGCGCCATTGCTGGGGACTGCAAACGGTTTAGCGACCAAAGTTCTAGGGTTAATTTTAGTTTGATTGTGAATATTGTGTCTTGTGAATATTCCTTGTGTGTTTTGACCATCTTTGTGTTTTAAGTGTTGTAAGATTCTAGGGACTCAACTCTCGCCGTGGGAACGCTAGCAAAGTGCAAGTCTAGAGGACCCTAGGTAAGCTTCTTGACCTTTTAGTTTCGCATTGTTATATATTGTGCATGTGTTAAGCTTAGAAGTAGTTAATTTATTTGCAAGCCCTTGTTGAGGCTATATTATTGTTTTAATTTCGTGTTCAAGCATCGGTCCTTGTCGTGGCCAATTTAATTTTTGTCTTGATAATTGAGGAGAAAGGGAATATCATATGTGGAGGTTATGGTGATGAAGTGTTGTGTTAATTGCTTTGTGTGTTGTTGAATTACTCCTAGATGGAGAATAATTATCTCCGAACTCAATTCTACACACCACATGCATTTTGTGCTTTTTGCTCTAGTAATACACATCATACAAGAGATTGTCTTCCAACGAGACAATTCTCGGATTTCTATCTAGAGCAACCAAATGCAAATTTCTCTGAACCGGGTAGTGATCTATACTTCAATGGTTATAACTCGGGTTCAGGAGATCATCAAAACTTCTTGTGGCTTGACATAGGAAATTCAGCCCCGCAATCTCTTGGGCAACATTTTCACTCCAATTTTCAACCCAATGATCATTATTTCCAGCCCTCTTCTTCTCCTTTTCTACCGTCTCCATTGGATGAGTTAATAGCTGCCAACGAACAAATGATAGAGTCTATGCATACGCAAATGATGGAGTCCAACAAGCAAATGTTGGATGACATTGTTAGCATGCAATCCACCGCCTATTCTCATTCCCAATCTAGAGTTGATTTAGATGACCAAATAGCCCAAATTCAACAAATGGTTGATGTTCTAAATCAAGAAAAGGAAGAAGAATTTCCAATTGAACTTGTGGTCAATCCAAAAGAGAATTCTATGAATGATGAGTTTACTTCTAGTAATTTTCATCACGAGAATGTTCAAGTGGTTACCGCATGTGAAAATGAAAAAATAGTGGGTGAAGATCAAATTGTAGCCACATAAAAAATTGAAGAATTTGTGGTTCAAAATGAGGAAATTAATGATAATGAGATTGTATCCTATAAAAATCCAGCACAGCCCCTACATAATCCCTTGCTTGATGCACCTCCTTTAATGGAGGATCCTCTAAAAACATGCTTAGCTCATTTTAATTATGAGGATTTTGATGTTGCGAATTCTGTTTGCGAGGTCAATTCTTTGCTTGATATTCCTCCTCTTCATTCTCTTCCTTTGTCAACATCAAATGTATCTCTTTCTTGGGAGCTTGCATCTCATCCCATTCCCTCACTTGAGTTATCTCAAGTTGTTGAGCCCGAACCGCCGGATAAGTGTGAGGAGGATGTTGAAATTTTAAAGGATAATTGGTCGAGCATACCCGTGCTCAATATGGCCCTTCACAAGTCTTTGCTTGATATGCCTTCATTTGATCCACCTTTCCCTCATCCAAATCAGCCCCTAAATAATCCAAAGCTCTTCATTAAGGATGAAGAGTGGATTGAGGTCTTTCCATTACCTCTTTCCAACTTTTGTCTTCAAGCTCTTTTCCTTCCGCTTCCAAAAGAACTTTCTTACTTAGGAAAGCTTGAATCTCTAGAGAGACATGGTATAGGGTAAGGAGGACTAACTTGATCTCAGTGTGTCTAGCTATCGAGATTTTTGAGGATTAGTGCCTGCTCTAACTTCGTCTAGCTATCGACATTAAATTTAGCAAAGTAAGGAATAAATTCTTTCGATGTTCCAAGCTTCCCTACCTTCTCAAATTGCTCGTGCCTTGAAATTTTCTGGGAAATGGTTTCGAAAAGCCAAAAATTTGATTTTTTCTGAAATAGTCTTCAGTTGTGTTCCGCAATTTTAGACCGGCTTCTTAGACCTTCTCAGCCCTAATTTTCATTCCCAAAAATTTCCATCGCTTCCTAGCAATTTCATCGGATCTTGGGAATGCTTCTCATGTGCATATTTTCTCATTTTTAATGCACAAGTTGGAAATTTTCTCAAAATTCTCCATGCATTAGAGAGAAGCTGCAAGGTTTGAAAATTTTCTCAAAATTTTCCATGCATTGGAGATGAAATGCAAAGTTTGAAAATTTTTCATCCGGGCATTAGAAATGTTGAGCAATTTGACAATTTTTCCAAAAATTTTCCACCCATGCATTGGAACGGACTGAATTTGCAAGTTTGAAAAATTATCCATGCAATAGAGAAAAGTTGCCAAGTTTAAAAATTTTCTAAATTCATCCAAGCATTGGCGCACAATTGTAAAGTTTGAAGAATTTTCAAAAATTAATCTATGCATTGGATTGACATTGCAAGTTTTAAAAAAATTTCTACATTCATCCATGCATTCATGTTGGCTGAAAAATTCATTTCCATGTTGCTCACATTGCACATTCCATTGCAATGAATTCATTTTCGAGCCTACTGATCCAATTTCGAGCAATCTACCTTCCCTATCGAGTGCTCGTTGCTGCCTCCAATCTTGCATGCACCACTGTCCTAATTTCGAGCATTCAAGATCCAAGTTAGAGTGCTCGCAGCTGCACACCAATTTCAGCACATCATTCGCAGCTACTGCCTCCATTTCGAGCCCTCAAATCCCAATTTTGAGTGCTCGAACCTCCTCCACATCTTGCCAATCTCTCTGCCCTAAGCTCGAGCACTCTAGCTCCCATTTGGAGTGCTCGAGCCTAGCCAACATGCCCACCATGCAACAAACCAAGCAACCTTCCAACCATCAACCAACCTCTTCACCCCATCCTCTCCACCAACCTCCAACCAACCCACAACCCCTTCACCTCACCACCTCTCCCATTCTCAGCAACCCAACACACCACCCAACTCTAACCTCACCACTGAACACTTCTCTCTCTTGGCATCCCTCCACCAAACCACCACCCCTCAACCTTAAACCTTCTCTCTTTCTCAACCTTCCTCCTCCCCACCATGCAGCTTCCCTCCCTCACTCACTACATGTCCTTCGAGCACTCGAAGAACCCATTTCGAGTGCTCGAAATTCTTACCACCATCAATCCGAGGCCTCCAACTCCATGCCCCAACCCTCTCTCTCTCGGCATCTTCCCTCTCCACCATGCAGCACCGTGAAACTAACTTCCTCCCATGCATTCCACAACCACCGTGTAACCACCTCTTCACCTCTCGGCAACACACCCACATCACCAACACCACCCCCACCCTCTCGGCTTCCATCACTGCATGCACACCATCCCTCTCAACCTCCTTCAACATCACCCTCACCTCACCACCAACCCACCTCACAAACCACCACCTCTCAACCACCATCAACCTACCCCAACCCTCCTCCTCCCCACCATGCCGAGCTCTCCTCAACCCACAACCAACCCCACCAAGCCACCCACAAATCCTCACCAACCCAGCCCACACTCAACTAACCCACCCTTCACTCTCTCGGCCATCAACCACAAACCATTCGACCAACATACAACACCAACCAACCTCCCCATGCAACCTTCTCTCGGCTCCCAACCCAAATCCACTTTCAACCTCCACCTTCTCTCCATAACCACAACCAACTTCTAAACCTTCTCCACAGCATGCATGCAAAACCTCAACCTCCACCTCTTTCTCACACCTCTCGGCCTCTCTCTCAACCACCCACAAACCCTCAAAAATGCAAGCCTCCCCAAGCCACATAACCGATTCTCATCCTTCTCAAAGCCAACCAACCTCCACAACCCCTCATGCATGCCATCCATTCAAAAAAAAAAAAAAAAAAAAAAACATAATACTATCTATATATATATATATATATAAATAATAATAATAATAATATTACTATATATATATATATATATATACATAATAATAATAATACTAAATAAATAAATAAATACATAAAATTTTAGGTTTTGTTTAGATTTTTATCTTGCCATATAATTCATGTGACTGTTTTTATTTCTGTTTTGATTTTTCTTAAAAGCCTATGCTTTTACTTGTGTATAGTAGTTATGTTTTGACAGGTCTTCCTGTCCAAGTTTGGGGGACGCGTTTGTGCATTCACATAGATGGACATCTTTGCATTCGTCACTCCACTTGGTAATATTGTTCTTTTCCCCCCTTTTTTTTGCTCTTATTTTGGTATGCTTGTCTTCACACCTTGAGGACAATGTGTCATTCAAGTTTGGGGGTGCATTTATGCATTTTTTGTTTCATAATTTTTGCTAAGTAATGATAGTATAACTTGACACCTGTCGGAGATGAAACATATGTTTAATACCTTGTGTATAGAAGCAACTGAAATTTTTGAAAATAAAGAAAAATTTGAGTTGAAATGATCATGTAGATTCAAATTAGTCTGTATAAATGTCTCAATTAAATTCTCGCTGGATTTGACACTCTTTTAAGCTTCACAATGCACAGATGCACATTGGAAACTTAACTGTGAGGCATGCAACTTAATCGACCTTGACCTTAGCCTAGTTAATCTGATTTGATGAACCTAATAGATGAATATCTTTGGCATGATTTAAGTTGTCTAAAAAAAAATAATAAATAAATAAATAAATAAAATAAAAGAGAAAGAAAGAAAATAATGACCAGTTGACGTTCGTAGCCTTTCCAACTCGAGCTATTAAGCCCTAGGAGTGTCTCTACACTTAGCACCCTAAAGCCGTCTGGTTTGGGAGTTGTTGGCCTAACGCTCGCTACAAGGGTTGGTTAGAAAGTTTAAAGGACTTAAACATTGCACGGTCATTCAAAAAAGATTGTAATAAGCATGGTTCGTTGGAGTTTGTAGCCTTTCCAACTTGAGCTATTAAGCCCTTTGGAGTGTCTCTTCACTTAACACCCTAAAGCCATCTGGTTTGAGAGCTGTTGGCCTAACGTTTGCTACATAGGTTGGTTAGAAAGCTTAAGGGACTTCAGCATTGCACAACCGTTCTATGTTTCGCTTATGAGTTACAATAAATTATCAACAAGTAACAAAAGTTGTCTTGTAAATAAAATCATGCCTTAGGGACCTCATTTAAAGGGGAATTCAATGATTTGAAAACTTGTGCTTGGAAATTGAAAAAGAAAGTAAAAGTCGCATGTTGAGAATCCAATCCACTTTCACTGAAGTTAGAGTTGATTTCCATTTAAGAGATGACAATTGAGTTATTTATATGGACTATGATGTTGATACATGCATGTTGAAATGTGTTTAATATCAATGCTTCATATATGCAAGGTAGTCTTCCCAATGACCCCATCTCCAGCTCTTTTTCTGTTTCAAGTTATTTTTGAGCTATGTATATATCTCATTTTACCATAGATGATATTTTTGTAGTAGCATGCCCATGGTTGTCTTTTCATTAAGTTTTTCATTGTAGTTTTGCTAAGGGACTAGCAAAATGTAAGTTTGGGGGTGTGATAAGCGCCGAATATTGTATATTCAAGCGCCCTAAATTGCATTAGTAAAGTTCGTTGTATGTTAATTTATGTAGATTATCTTCATTTCTATGTTTTTGTGCATTTTCAGGTTCCTTGGCCCAAAAGGAGCAAAAATAAGGTGTTGTGGATTTTTTATCAACAATGTGCTCAAAAGCTGAATTTCAGGCAGCAGTGGAACTCGATTTTGATTGCCAATTTTGACCCAGAAATCTCGAGATATAGACTTCCATTATAAAATGGCATATTTAGAGCTCTGAATTAGATTTCTAAATCTTCAAACGGTTTGTCATTCGGAGTTGGAGCAGAGAGTTATGGCCTTGTTACCAGAGGTGCGCAGAACTGCCTGGCAGCAATGAAATTCTGCCTTGATCTTCATTTTCGACCAACCATTCTTGAGAATTGGATCTCCACCAAAACATGAAGTATTTAAAGCTCTGAATTATCTTTCCAAATCTTCAAATGGTTCATCATTCGGAGTTTGGACCGCAAAGTTATGGCCATTTCATCAAAGTAGGTCCGGGCGGAGCAAATGGAGAATAGGCATTCCGCCCAATTTTCGAGTGCTCGAGGCCAAAATTCGAGCACTCGAATTTAGGGCAGTTTGTCTCCAAAAAATCACTATTTCAGCAACTTGTTTCTTGGTTCCTTCATTTTCTGATTTCCTTCTTTATGAGGTGGTTGGAGATGTTCCAAGGGGGGGGGGGGGAGACAGAGCTTAGTTTGGTGGTAGATAAGAGGGATAAGAACCACACATCTCCTAAGGAGTTTGGATCAGATTTTGGGGAGAGAAGAGAGCAAGGAGATAGAGTTCTTCAAGCTTGAAGAAGGGAGCACGAAAATGGAGGAGGTCTTCAAGCTTCTTCCTTCTTCCATTGCTCCTATGGGTAACTAAATCTTCTCTAGGGAGGTGATGAAGCCCCTCCCTTGTAAGCATGTTCTAGTGTAGATTTTACTTTTGGGATTTCAATGTATTATTGTTGGTGATTTTATGATCTAGAGCATCATATGTGTTGTAATGAATTCTAATGTCTATACATGATTATTTTGAGCTATTCATCTTGTCTTAGATGGTTTCTCTTCCTAATCATATTGCTTGCATTTCCATAGTGACAATGGAAGTTAAATCATGGAATGGTTTTAATGGCATGGAGTTTGAGAACTTTGATAAATCATTGCTTAGGATGCCCTTTGATGGTTTATACTTGATTCTTAACTTTGTGTGCTCCCATCATTTAATTAAGGGCTTGATAATCTTTGGCTTAGGGAGCATGTTGAAGACTACACCCTAGTTTAGGTAGTTCAAGCATGTGAATCTTTGATGGATTATTCTTGTTTTTGATTTAATGAACCTCTTGAGGATAGTATAGCAACCAAGGGTTGTTATGTGTCATGACGGTCATTTATGTTGATTTTTCCAATTTAATCTCAATTTAGAATGTGTATAGGGTTAGAGCGGATTCATTTCCCTAGTTTTTCTCTACTTGTATTTCACCTCTTTACATTCCTTGCAATCTACTAGTTTATGCATCTTTACATTTCTAGTTTAGTGACCATCAAACAAACCCTTATTACTCCTTATCACTCTAAAATGACTCTAGACACTTAGGTTGCCATAGATTAGCGCAGTCCCAGTGGTTCGACTTACCCGACCAATAGCCCTATTTTATAATGATTCGTGCTATTGCGAAGGTTGATGTATAGTTGATCAACCGATCTGTAGTACCCCCCACGAATCACTGTCAATCGATTTCAGTTTGTTCTCTCAAGGCAACCCAGATTTTTCTAGTCAATCCAAATACTCTCCAGCGAATCCAGTGAAAGGTTCTTTAGTCTCAATTCTTTTGCAACATCCCTCGCTAATCTTCACCTTTTCAAGGTTAGTTCTGTTTATTCTTCTTAAAGTATTTGCACATTTTCCCAAAGATCATAACGGTCAGCATCATGCCTATAGATTTGGATATTCTACGTATAATGCTCCATCTCCCTTCCAACATTCACCTTAGAGAATGTCCCAAAGACTAACAATGTCAGAACCGGTGCCGGTCTTCTTCCCGGCGAATTCTTGTTTTCCCTTCATCACCTCAATATTATTAGATTCCCTCTTCACCCTTTCTTTTGCTATGTGTAATACCCCTAGTTTTCAAAAGGGATAAAATGGGAATTTGAATTTAATTTATGTGCTTTTTGTTTTACTAATGGGAATGGGACTTATGTGTGTAGTTGCTAATTGTTTAATTGTAGTTTTATGTAAATTAATTATTTATTTGTTTGCATGATTTATTTTAAATGTAATTATTATTTGTGTGACTTTATGTGTTTGTTTTAATGGTATTTTTTTTAATTCTATTTACAGTTGTGCTCATTGGTTTAGTATAATTAAGTTTAGGTTTTTATTTTATAATTAGGGTAGCCAACTGTTACTGAGTCGTGGAATTAGGATTAGGGTTTACAAGGAACCTATATATATAAAAGACAGTATGGTCTCCTAGGGTTCAAAACAAACCCTATTCACGTAATATTAATCTGTGAGGAAAACAGAGGCTCTAGGATGTAAAGAGAGATACACAGTGAGGGTCTTGAAAGATTTATTAAAGAGTTACTTCTAGATGAAACCACGAAGCAGTAGAGGAAGGGAATGGTAATCAGAGGAGGAAATGCAGTCTTGAAAATTCTACAATTTAGAGACGGCGAAAGGTTTCAAACTGAAACCTAGAGGCAAGTTTCATTCTCTCCTTCCTATAAACTTTTGTTCTGTGCATTCTTTATAGTCTCCAGGGATTAATTTAAATGATGAAAACATGGTGGATGATGCATATTATACTAGACAGTAATTTGTTTTCGTTTAAAAGATCTGAAGTTGGTTCTTGCATAAAACTGTGTTAAATATGGTTTTAAACTTCTGTAAATTAGTTCGTAAGGGAATTCAAGGAGTTTCTAGGATGGTTTGGACTATAATTTAACACTGAAAACTTTACAATGATTTGTTGATACATGTTTCAAACCTTAAACTATTCGTATGCTTAGTTAAACTGAATTTGGTTTTTCCTGCATAAATTGTTGTGTGTAGTTTAAGCTTTTTGTCAATTGGTTAACACTGGAATAGGAGGAGTCTCTAGGGATCTAAGAACTTTAATGGAACCCTAAAAATCGTAGAAAGGTTTAGGATGGGGCAGTGGGCTTCGCCGGAAGCATAGAAGGCAACCGGACGAAGCAGAGATGAATTTAGAGCGGAGGAGAAGACTCAAAGTGAGTGAGAGAGGGCTCCAGATTGTGGGAGTCATCTCCCCCTTCATAGAGCCGGATCCAAGGGGTTAGGGAGCCAGCTCTAGGTGGCATAGAGCCTACTCTTTGATTTTAGAGCAGGCTCCCTTGGTTAAGTCACGTTTTGATGCATTCTTGAGCTGTTTGGGCACTGTTTGGGCCATGTTTGAAATTCTAAATGGTTTCAGGGACTGGAATGAGAATTCCTCTAATTGTATATTTTGGTCCATAGGGCAAATGGAATAAACAGTGTAAAAATAAGCAACTTTGTACGCTGCTAACGGATAGGAAGGACTAGTGCGCTAGGTTTTGTTTTAAAAAAATTTAACGGATTGTTGCATGGAATCTAAACATGATATTATGCTATATTAGGACCCACAATGCATAATTTATCCTAATATGCTAAGGGTTTTCACAGTGTGGGAGTTTTATATAATGACGCACATTGTTGGCGATTGTAAAGTATCTAGTTGTATAAATTTAATTTAGCAACTTAGATGACTGGAGGATGGATTTGAATTCTGTGTTAGACACAGAATAGGGTCATGTATCAATTAGATCTTATTTGTGCATAGGTTGGATTTTAATTAAGGAACTAATAAATTAGGTTTCATTAATTAAATGGAGATTGTTATTTTAATGGTTAAACTGTTCTATATGTTTCAGCAATTATTGGTTAGTACTGTGAATTTTCTGAGTTATAGTTTGTCATTCTCAGCTTTATAATTGACTCTTACTATTGTTAATGTTGTCAACTACTGGACTGTACTATGGTTAGTTGAAATTTAATTAAATGAATTAAATTGTCAATGACATGGATGGATTCTGGATTTTAACTTGATGAACTATTAAAATTTGTCTCGTTAATTACATGGATGGATTCTGGATTGCAAGTTGATGAACTGTTTAAATTCTGTTTATCAACTATGTGGATAATGTGGACATTATTTGATGTACTGCTTATAATGTTGCATCATTTATGGAACATTTGCATGTATGCACCGGTATGGGATGGTGTCATATGGAGGGATGGATTAGGTCACAACGCTAATTCCTACCCATTCATACATATGGAATGGATTAACTAAAACAGTTAAATCCTACATGGATGCATGTCCTGTCAACTAAGATAGTTGAACGATATGACGGATGTTTACTTTACTTTTCAGTATTAGAAAGGAATTTATATATATACTTATGGTACCGTGGTACGAGCTTGAGTATCCTGATCACGGTTAGGGTGCGTATATCGCATGGAGAGATAACTGGACCTAAAGACGTTCCCTGGTAGGTCTGGGTGTGCATGACGACGCGACGGCGTTTTGCATGTTACCTTCTACTCAGGTGTGATGACTATAGGTTAGTGAGTATCCTATAGTATGTGTATATATATATATGGACTATGTTTAGATATTGCTGAGCTATCTAGGATGTATCTGCGTATCAGGTTTATGTACGGATTGTAGTAGATTGGAACTTGCATATGGGCCTGACCCACTCTTATTTTTCAGGTGTTCGTCAGTACTAGGCTTAAAGCTTGATCGTGTTGGTGCAGATACAAACACTCACTCTTCCGGTTACATTGGATTTCATTTCTATTTTGGTTTTGGATTTTAATTCTATAAATTTATTTCAAGATTTGGGATTAGGGGTCCACTAGGTGGATTTTCGAGTTGTACAGATTTAAATTATATTAATTTATTATTTAAGGTTTGGGGATTTTTCATTTTAGTTTTCTTTCTACGCATTATTTTTTTATCTTAATTCAGTTTTATTCCTGCTTGTTTACATATTGATTGTCTGATATCCCTCGGATCTGTGCTCGGACTTGATCACCCATGGCTCTAAAATTGAGGGGTATCACACTATGTGTTCAATAGGTTGAAACTTTCTCCTCTTCAAGTCAACCCCAATTTTCTTAGGGTACTATCCATTCTATTACTTCTGAATCGTGACAGAAGCTTAGGTCTTGACTTGATTGATCTTCTTCTCTGCTACAAGGTCAGCAAAATCAGGCTAGAGGATGCATATTACCATCTTTACCTCCTTGAAAAGAAATCCATCTGTACAGACAAGCTTAATTCTGAAAAAGGGTGGAAAAAGGGTATTGTTGGCATTCGGGGTACTTGGTTTGCTCCAGCTGCTAAGGACTATCTTATCCCTACCGCCTTCGACGAATGCTCTGTGTCTTCGTATAAGAAATTCAAAACCCATAAGACAGATTGCCCTTGTGAAATTTGCATTCCTCGATTCTATTTGTTTCTTTGCAATTCTTTGGGTATCCCGCAGAATAACGAACTTAGTTATAACATTTGCAGGGATAGGCCAACTACCTGAAGGACTACGTTCTGAACGACATCCTTTCCTATTCGGAACTCCTCACATCCGAGAATTTAAGTGATATATCTCTCCTTAGCACCACAATGAGCCAGCTTTGGATTCCATCCTTCAGTAGGAGGAAGGATCCTCCCAGGGTTAATGCTGCTTCTGCAACTTCTTCTTCTCCAGCTTCAGCCTCTTTATCTGCCACCACATCCAGCACTACCTCGAACGTGGTGACTGTTCGCTCGATCGTCACCGCTCTACCTGTCATCCAGAACTCCGTCCCTCAAGCTCAGAATACCACTACCCCCATCTGATTTGAAGAGCCATCAATGAAGAGCTTCCATGAAGATTCTTCAAGGCACTCATCCGGCTCATCTACATCACATTCTAGTAAGAAATCAGCTACAGCTGACCCTTTAATAGCCGTTCAGGGTTCATAAGCTATGTTGAAAGAACTAAGCTCTATTGCCCACTTCGTCATTCGTTCGAACAAATTGGGCTTATGCAAGATCACCCTTATAGGAAATGTGGTCAGGACGACTATAGGATGAGACTCAAAGTTTTGCGTTTACCAAAGATAGGATTACTTGTTCAGCCTTCGAATACCTTCTCTCCGGCTCGGTCAACATTTTGCTTATATAGAAAACCGGGAATTGCTTACCCTCAGCACATCGTATCTGCACACCACTGGTCGCAATGTTAGAAACTCCAAGGTACAGGAAAAGCTTTTCGCCTGGCACTGGGGTGTTCAGGATTGGTGGGTTTCGCATATATTCTTTCAACTTGATTAGCGTTTGCCTTTGCTCATCCCCCCAGGACTGTTTTCCATGACCCCGGATTGTATCGAAGAATGGTTTGCATCGGTCAAATAACATAGAAATGAATCGACTCAGTGCCGCTATGCGTCCGGTGAGAGCTTGGATCTCTTTGATAGTACTTGGTTCATCATTTTTTAGTAAAGCTTCCGCTTGGGCTGGACTAACCTCAATTCCTCTGTTGTTGACCATGTGGCCAAGGAATTGCCCGGATCCCACGCCAAACGAGTATTTAGTTGGATTCAGCCTCATTCCATACTTTCTTAGCACGTCGAACACCTCCTGTAAATGTTTTAAGTGATGGTCCTTCTGTCTGCTTTTGACCACCATGTCGTCGATATAAGCCTCTACTGTCCTGCCCATTTGATCCTTAAAAATCTTACTAACCAACCTCTGATACGTGGCTCCGGCATTCTTCAGTCCGAACGACATAACCTTGTAACAATAGATCCCTCATTCGGTGACAAAAGAGGTCTTTTTCTCATCGACTGGGTCCATTGGGATTTGATTGTAGCCTGAATATGCATCCAGAAAGGTCAGTCGCTCATACCCGGTTGTTGTGTCCACCATTTGATCAATCTTTGGAAGTGAAAAACTATCCTTCGGACAGGTTTTGTTCAGATTAGTGAAGTCAATGCAAACTCTCCATTTTCCATTCTTCTTTTGCACTACAACCACATTCGACAACCAGTCCGGGTATTATACTTCTCTAATGAACCCAACCTCCAGCAATCGATTAACTTCATCTGTAATGATCTGGTTGCGCTCCGGGGTAAACCTTCTCTACTTCTGCCTCACTGGCTTGATGTTCAGAATCCCTGGCATGTCGAGATGGTTCCAAGCGAATACATCGGCGTTCTAGGAGAGGAAATCAACTAATTGACGTTTTTCTTCCTCGGCAAGCCCGGAACCTACATTCGTGGTCCGATCTGGGCTTAAATGATCAATTTGAACTTCAACCAGTGGTTCCTCGGTAGGCACTGGAAGCTCCTCCTCTCCGTTCATGCTGAGGGGAGGCTTCTGTAATTGTTATTGCTCATCAGCAAATCGGGCAGGAGCTTTTCCCTTCCCTGTAACTTTCAGAGTCACTAAGTAACACTCCTTTGCTGCGACCTGATCTCCATGAATATCTATCACCTTGCTCTCATCTGGACTTATGCATCTCATCACCTGATGTAGGGTCAATGGGACTCCTTGTACCCTATGGATCCACCCCCTCCCCATCAGCAGATTGTAGGAGGGATGGATTTCCACCACTACGAAACTTTTGGCAAGGTTCCTTTCAGCTGCACGGACCATCAACTCCACTGTGCCGATCGGTTATACTCGTTTGCCATCAAACCCCAACAGTGCATTTCCAGTTGACTTTAACTCCTTTAGATTGATTTCTAGGCGATCAAAGGTGACCCTTGGCATGATATTTGCACTACTCCCCAGATCAATTAGCACTCTTCGTACTAAACACTCAGCTACTGTCAAACTGACAACCAAAGGGTCCTTATGAGGAATCTGAACTCGCATCAGATATGTCTTATCAAACCTTATCAGCGTTGTTGAGCTTTGTTGGTGAAGAGTGTTAACACTGCCTATTCGTCTCTTCATTTGTGCTTGTCGAAGACGTGTTCGGGTCAATTCTTCAGACTCTTCAGCTCATTCAGGTCGACCATGAATGGCATTTATAATCCGAACGGGCTGAGTGTTATGGTGATTCAGCTTTTGATTTCTTTTTGACTTACTCAATTAGTCGATTCTGCTCTTGGGCTGGTCCTTGAACATACCCGGCAAACTCTCCCCTAACGATAAGCATCTCCACTTGTCTCCTTAAGTTCCTGCATTTATTAGTCAGATGACCAAAATCACTATGAAAAGCACAATGTTTGGATTGATCCCTCTACTCAAGAGGTTGTCTAATTGGCAAGGGAGGGTGAAAATTATCTTTATTCTCTTGGTATAGCCTTACCAGTGTAACTTTGAGTGGAGTAATCAAGTCATCCTTCCTGTGTCTCTTCTTTGCCTTCCAGGAGGTCTGACGCTGCGTAGGAACTTGCTTCTACCGTATCTTCGCTTTGGACTTCTCTTCTGTGGAGATGATAGATGTCTTCCTAGCATTAGCTGCTTCTTCCTCTTCTAGGCGTACGAAACCATCAGCTCTCTCATTCAGCTCGTCCATTGTCTTCGGCGTGTTCACCACCAAACTGGTATGGAACGGTGTCCCTCAGGTCATAGCTAACTTGAACACCTGAACTGTTGTGGAAGGATGGAACTCTATCACCATGCTCTTGGTTAGGTTAAACCTAATAAGAAAAGCTTGGAGACACTCATCGTCATGCTATTTCATGGTGAACAAGCTAGAGATATCTTTTGCCAAGCACTTATTCCTATAGTATTGGCTTATGAACCGATCACACAAGCTACGGAAGCTGTCCACTGAGCCCCTCGGCAGGGTCTTAAACCAGTTGAGCGTCGGTCCAGCTAAGCTTATAGGAAAACATTTGCACATCAAAGGATCATTCTCTGTGTTCAGTGCCATTTTCAACTGAATGTGATATACATGATCAATCGGATCGGTCGTTCTGTCGAAGAGAATGAAAACAAGCATAGAAAACTTCCTCGGGCTTGGAGCATTCAGGATCTTGTCGGTAAACGGTGAATCAACCGTCCGTGCTGCCGAACGGAGGGCCTCATTCTCTCTTTTAAACCTTGTGACAACTCGTTGATCTGTAGATCTTCTTTCCGAACTCCTATAATCATATGTGGCCATTGAAGGCCAATAAGGTGGATCGAACAACCTTTCCTTAGTGAACTCTTTCTACCACGGCGAGTTAATCTTGTGACAATCAAACTCCATATCCTGTTCGTGGTTGTGCCTTTCCTGATGCGAATTGAAAGTTGTATTTTCGTCCCGCCTGATATGCTCACGATGAGGATCGAGATGTATAGATCCTTCTCGATCCTCAGCTCGATAAGCGTTTGGTAGTAAATTCTCCATCCTAACCTCCTCGCGGTGGAGATTGACGTAGTTATCTCCTTCTTGCTCACCTTGATATGTGTTATCAGGTCGCACGCCTCTTTCTCCCACCGGAGGCAGTCGCGGCACAACCGGAACCTCTCGGCGTTCCATTCCAGCTCTCAACTCTGCATTTTCTTTTCTTAATGCCTCGATCATATTCATCAGTTCATCAAGCTTCATCTGCTGGTTATTCTCCACTAGATTTGAACTCCCTTCTCCAATCATCATTCCGGATCGTAGCAAAGTCATCAATCGCAAATTTCTAATTAGATCTGAGTTTTGCCAATGTTGAGGCTCTAGATCTGGATTCTAGCGCAGTTGAATTATGATCGTGATTAACCAGATCTGAATTACTCTGGCGACGAACTTGCCAAATTTAGCAATTTCAGCGACTCTCGACCTCACAGCTCTCCAAAACAAGCACAAATCAGAACTGCGTAGATCGAACACCAATTTCTCCGGTCACAGTTTCGCCGATCTTAATTCTGCCTTCAACGATCAGGCTTCATCTTCAAATGCTATACCACTAGATCAAATTAATCTGAGTGAATCATCAATGAATTTTCATCGATTCCCACGGATGGCGCCATTGAAGATACAAGAAATTTTCTCTTTCTAAATTGACAGAGTTTCATTACACTTCAAAAATTTCTCTCCCTTTTTTCTTTCATTTTCATCTATTTATAGATTATTTACAATGTTCAAGAAGTTCCCTAACTATCTTCCTTTATTGGGCTCATCATTGAGGCTTTTGTATTCATGGATCTATTTGTCTTTCAGGCCTTCAGCTTCACTCTTCAGCATTGGGCTTGCCTCACGACAGCTTGATTTGGGCCCAGGCCATTTTCCTGGCCCATTCTTCATCATGCGGGTTAGATTCAGCCCATGCCGCCTTTGGTATCCTCAATCTACAAAAGAGTTTCCTTTATGTTTCAGTGTTCTGATGTAGACAGTTATTGCTGTCACTTATTTAGTTGGGATTTTCTAGGGATCCACATAGTATGGATTCCTGAGTTGTATTATTATTGGAGGATTTGATGTATCAGAATATTTTATTATTTATAAAAATTTATTCTGAGGATTTTATTAATGGATTATCATTTTAGTTTCTTTCAGCAATTTATCTATTCTTAGTTATCATATTTGTATTATGTGTTCGATTATTACTGATTTGTTTTTGATATCCTCGGGTATTTAGGCGTGGGCCTAGCCAACTCGCATCCAAAAATCCGGGGATATCACACAGGTTCCACTTGAGGTGCAGAACCCTCCACCAGCAGCAGTTCAAAAAGTTTGATTTCAAGTCCAACAGAATGTTCCATTTTTGAACGTTCAGCAACCTACAAACATACCACCAAGGCCACTTATGGCATTTCCAATGGCATTCGAAACGCAACGCCCTCCAAGGAAACCTCCTAATCAAGGAGTAAATCCAATCCGCCGGAGGAGTATTCCTTTGGCAAACCCAAACATAATTCCAGTGGTGTTTGGGGGGCATCGAATGGCCAACCTACCCAAAGGTTGGCCAGAAAATACAAGCCAACTTACTAACTTCTCCCAGCAAGACTGTGGCTTGGCCATAAGGAAGGTCAACAAACCTTTCTATAGAAAGCCGTTATCACTTCTTCCATTGGAAGAAGATTTTCCACAGTCAAATTTTCTTTTAGAAACGGCACAATATTCTCAATCATTATATATTCTTCCACCTAAAGAATATAATGGTCATAGTATTTTTCTTCTAATTTTGGGAAAAAAAAATGCTAGTACTTTATTTATCCCAAATTCACATCTTGTGATTTTTGGGGGGCAAAACTTGGCCAATCAACTATGTATTTGGCCAGAAGATGTACAAATTCATCCTCCTCGTAAACCTTCAAACCTCGGGGGCAACAAAATTAGATGAATTTCACATGGCAAATTCTCACTCACATATAAAAATTTGATACGCCTTACAATTCTTCAAAGAATATTAGGCACATCCAATTTGGGGGGCAATGTTTACACCCTTTTTTTCGCCCATGGAAAAGCAGACACGTGGAAGGAGTTTTGGGTTCAAGCCAATTTCTAACACATGAAAGGAGTTTGGGTCAAAACCAATTTCAGGGACTTTGAGAGTTAGAGAGTTATTAAGAGTCCACCACTAAGAGAAGCCACGTAAGGGATATAATTTGGTCAAAGGAACGTGTCAATTATTAGAGTTCTAAACATGAAAATTAGAGTTCCTAAAATGTGGAAGTTGGTTTTCTTTAAAAGCTACGATACAACAAAACTCTAACCGTTTTAACGTGGGCCACTACTACCACCATCCTGAAAAAGGAGTAATGGCCATTGCTCAAACAAAAAATGTCGTGCAATTTGTTTAAGAGATAATGGCATCAAACGTACGATTACATGATTGGAACATGAAGTTCCAGAAGAATCAAGGTACGATTACATGATTGGAATATGAAGTTCCAGATGAATCAAGGCACGATTACATGATTGGAACATAAAGTTCCAGAAGAATCAAAGCACGATTATATGTTTGGAACGTGAAAGTTCTAAGAGAATCAAAGGCACGATTGTAAGGCTTGGACACTTGGAAGCATTTAGAGCATCAATGGAACTGCACGGAACTGCTATTGTAACTGATTATATTTTCATTCTATAAATAGGTCATTATGTTGTAACGTAACAGGCCTACTCAACGCCAAACACAGCATTTCAATATAATTAGTCTTAGTCCTGCACTTTACTTTTCAATAGATAATTTTACAGTCAATTCTATTACTTTTATAAGTAACGTAGTTCTTCCTAGCTAGTTAACTATCCCGAAGTCCTTTATCAAAGGCAAAAAGAACCCTGAGGTGTTCATTCCACACCTCATTAGTCTAGCAATCTTCCTTCTGGAATATTGTTTGGATTTCTCTTTGGAACTACTGCAGTTCCTGGCATGCCCATCCGGTTCCATCGGAACGGACCGCTTTTACAGGCCAAATAGAAACTGATCTTAACACACTATTAGCCCCTTAACATTTGTCCAAAGGAAGACATAGGCATTCACGGCTATGCCATGTCTTGGGAACACCTTGGCTCTGGTTAGAAGCCACGAGGATGCTCAGTGAGCTATTAGTGTGCACAGGATGCTCAGCGTGCACACAAGATGCTCAGAAGGATGTTCAGCGTGCACTAGGGGGTGCCCAGTGGCATTTTCATAAATATAGCGAAAAGTGAAGTTTGGGATTTTAGCTCAGCAACTTTATTGGAGGTACCTTGAGTCCATAGAAGATGATGGGTGTAGTCGGCACTTGATTTGGATGTTGGGAAGGGCCTAAAAGGCCATTATGACTCCTCAAACACATGTGATGTTTACTACTATCAGAGTGCTGATTTTCCTAAGGACTATACTAGAGAGGGGTCAGTTGGTGCACATTAGTTGGGCTATGGCATGGCTTGCTTAGAGGGCTTAGCTAACGTGTATGGGCACGTGTTGCATCACTCCAAGAGGGTTGCACAAGAGGGTAGCACCCAAACTACCATAGGGCAAACATGCGTGTGGCGGTGTGCGAGCAGTCGTGCAGCCTCGTACACGCACAGAAGCATCAGCATACCCAGGTGCACAGCAGCGCGCCCGTACTAATGTGCACCAATATTTCTATATTGTGTGTGTTGTGTTGTGTTGTGTGTTAGCTGAGACTTAGTGGCCTCAAGTGTCATTACAGCGGCAAAAATTTGTGGTGTGATTTGACCTGTAACACACACCATAACAGCAACTTAATTATCTCAGGTTATCTAAGCAGCATGCATGGTAACTAGCTGTGTGTAGATTATTATTTGCCCGATCCTAACTCATGATCAAGATGGTTGTCGTTGCATTTTATTATTCACATTTCGAATATAAATGTCTGAAACCCAATTAATTGAGCCATTCTGTACCATTCTACTACATTAATGTTTGATCTACTACTGGCCTGACTATATTGGTGGGACCCAATAATATATATTATCCTCAGGGCCAAAATGAAGGAATAATTGGGAGGAAGATGGACTACCAACTTGTGAAAAAGCCCAGAACTCTCTGCCTTCATGTTTTAGATCGAACGGTGCAATCCTGAAAAAAAAAAGCCAGAAATATGGCCAGAATTTGTGCGAAATATTGCTTTTTTGGATGCACCTTTTCCTGCAGAAGGAGAGCCCAGTGGTGAGGGGAAGTTTCCTCCTAATTATGAATGGTTCGAATCCAATGAGGTCAGATTGTCTCATAGTATATGTTGAGGGTGAAATTCACGCGATCTAATACGACACCGTTTACCTGCAAGGGAAAAAGGAGAAGATCGATGAACCTTGACAGCACCGGTGTGGTGCCTACCAAGAGCTCTCCGACGATCAAGTTAGTCACCGGAGGTCTAAAAAGAAGGCAGGGGTTTAATAACAGTTTTTTCGTCGTACCTTATTCCCGAGTCATCGTCCTATTTATCGTCGCTTCCCTTATTCTCGATAAGAGAATTTCATCATCCTCATCCCATGGGACTTATCCCATGGAAATCTTATCCTTGATAAGATTTGTCATCATCCCCGTGGAAATCTTATCCTGCATAAGATTTGTCATCATTCTTATCCTTGGAAATCATTACCTCTAATAATAAAATATTATCGTTGATCACCGAAAAAATCTGGCGGCTGGTCAACACTTGGTTGCCTCTATCGTTAGGTCAAGATAGGTTTATTTTTCCCTATCAATTGCCCCCCATTCCCAAGCTTGCTCGTCTAGCTTTGGAAATGTAAGATTTTTTTTTTTTTTTTTTTTTTTTTTTTTTTGCCCCCGAATAGTGTTCGCGGGTACTGTTCATTAAACAGTAGAAAATTTTATTTTACTGTTCATATGAACAGTAGAATAATTTTTTTTTTTTTTTCCTACCCTGGGAACAGTACCCGCGGGTACTGTTCATATAAACACTAACTTTTTTTTTGGTACGCTTCCCTTGGGTACTGTTCCCTTAGGTTCTATTTTTGGTACCCTTGGGTACTCTGCCCTAGGTATCATTCTTAGTACCCTTGGGTACTCTGCTCTTGGGTATTTTTAGTACCCTTAGGTAATCTTCCCCTGGGGTGCTCTGCCCCTGAGTACTATTTTTAGTACCCTTGGGTACTCTACCCTGCGTACTAGTTTTACTCAGATCGTCACTCCTTTAATAAGGGAATTGAACTTTACGAGCTTTACTCAACTCACCCTTTTAGTAAGGCATTTTTATTTACTATCCCTTATTGTAAGGGGATATTAATTACGAGATTCATTCAGCCCGGGTCCTTGTAGTACAGGACACTCATTTATTATTCCTTATATTACCGGGATATGGATTACGGGATTCATTCAGCCCTGGTCCTTGTAATTCAGGACACTCATTTACTATCCCTTATAGTACGGGGATACAGATTACGGGATTCACTCAGCCCGAGTCCTTATAATACAGGACACTCATTTACTATCCCTTATAGTAAAGGGATACGGATTACGGGATTCACTCAGCCCGAGTCCTTATAATATAGGACACTTATTTACTATCCCTTATAGTACGGGGATACGGATTTCAGGATTCACTCAGCCCGGGTCCTTATAATACAGGACACTCATTTACAATCCCTTATAGTATGGGCATACAGATTACAGATTCACTCAGCCCGGGTCCTTGTAATACAGGATACTCATTTACTATCCCTTATAGTACGGGGATACGGATTACGGGATTCACTCAGCCCGGGTCCTTGTAATACAGGACACTCATTTACTATCCCTTATAGTACGGGGATACTGCACGTATAAAAATAATTGACCAAGAGTCAAGGCAACTAAAAAGAATTTTATTAAAGACCATCATTGCCTCAAGGCTTATTAAAAACAAGATATAATTAACTAAGATGCCCCCAGTCTTTATTGTGAATGACTTGATAAGGCTAATTCCAGCCGTGAGACAATTTCTAATCGGTATACTCATCTGAGTCATTCTCATGATATGTGCTATCACTCTGGCTAAAGAACGATCTCTTATATTTGGTATTATTTTCATCCTTGGCGAGAGGGGCTGGCCTCTTCTTGTCCTCTCCTTCCTTCCGTGCACTCATGCTGTCTTCAGCGTTGATGTGTTTTTGCGCTCTGATCGGCAACTCTATCATGCTGGTGGGAGGTTCTTTTGATAAGGAGAACAAGAATCTGGAGGTTTGGAGTCCTCCTATGAAAGCGGTTAAAGCTACCTTGTCTGTAATGACCCGGTCATTTTTTTTCTTTTTCTTTTTCTCAGATTTTAACGGATATTTTTTTTTCCCGTTGTCTTTTCCTTTTTAGGTTCGGTTTTTCATCACTTGATGTCGTCTCGAGTGCTCTGGAATGATTTCCGAGACTCTTTTCCTTAGATTGACAACTTCCTTTGGGGATTGTGTCATTTCCATATTTTATTTTTCCGAACACTATTTACATTTTGTCTTTTTCTCGTTTATCCTTTTTCCTTGCACAACCTCACTTTTTGTGCTCGGATTTGATTCTGGTTTTGCATGCATCCATGATATTTGATTTCCATGATAGTGGTATTTTTACTTTTCTAGAAAAGCATGTTGATTGCTTACTTATTTCATAAAGGGGCATTAATGCATACTTTAGTGTAATTATTATTAACTTGTGGGGTTTTAGTTTAATTAAATAAAGTAATTATTTTTCATCTTGGGGACCATTTTGCAATTAAATTTGGAAGATATTTTCAAAAATGACCTTTTTTACAATTTTTGAAAAGTATGACAAGTGTCTCACTCTCATTGGTCCACTTGTTGACATTTGTGTGGAAACACTTTAATGTATTGGATGATGACATTTAGAGGGTAAGGATTCACCCACTTGTTGGCCTAGGATTGGTGCACTTGTTGGCTTGGATGGTTGACAAGTGTAGGTGTGGGATTAAGCCTAGGAAAGAGCCATGGATTGGTGACAAGTGTAGGTTCACAATTTAGTCTTGCAAATATCTTTGGGCCACTTTGGGATTATGGTTTTAAAGGAGGGTTTTTGTGCAATTGACCATAGATGTGTGTGTTGACCATGGTGTAAGAGTACATAGTGAGTGGAGGATTTCTATTTCCTCCATTCACACTTAACCACATTATTTCTTTCTCTTCCTTGCAAGAAAACCCTAGCCTCGATGGATGGAGCTTGAAGCCTTAGGCATTGACCTTGATCTTTGAGGCCCTTCCACTTACTTTAGACTATAAAGCTTGGAATACTTTTTGTTCCCCTCATCCTCCTCTTCAAAACCCTTGAAGGATCTAGCCTAACTCTTGGTTTTGCTTTGGTATCTAGAGATTCAATTCTCTAATGATGTATTGATCTATTATTTTGAAGTATTTTTATGTCATTATTGAGTGTTTTACATGCATGGAAGAGAAGGACTTGTATTATGCCCTTAAACTGTTTTAACTTGAAATTAATCTTGTCAAATTAAATATAGAATATGAAAATATACTCAATTAGCTTTCATTTAGTTTTGGTTTCATGTAATTTGGATTTAAAATGAATTAGTTATGAATTTTTGAAGTTGCAAACTAGTTGTTGGAAATTTGAAGCTTTTCCTTTTTGGTCCGAAAATGAATTTTTATATAAAGCTGTGGTGCTTTAATTGCCTTGAAATTTTTACTGGAACTTCCCCCATGGGTTTTACATTACTCAGAATTTTTTCACGATTTTAGAGCATTTCTAAATTTTTTTAAAAATCCAAAACTATCTGCTGTCCATGTTTTTATTGCAACTGGAAAACATATTTTTAGATGATTTATTTCACTAACCTTTTGACATTGGATCATGGTTTAAATTTTCAGTTTTACACTCTCATATGTTTACTTTCAAAATAAATTAGGTTTGCCCAATTTGGATGTCAAATGAATTTTTCATGAATTTTCAAAGTTGGAAGCTACAGGCTGAAAATATGTCTTATGGGCAAAATTTGTTTTAAAGTTGTGGGTCAAAACTGTTTCAATTGGGAAAATATTTTGTTAAATTAAATTGATATTATCAAATTACAGTGTTTAAGCTTTCATTGGGCTTTGGATTCATTCAATTTGGGTTAAAATTGATTTTTTTATGAATTTTACAAGTTGAAGGTAGCAAGCTAAAAAATCTGTTTTGCGGATCAAAAATTTGGGGCGATTTCATTTCGGTGGTAATTGGGATTTTCACTCCAATTGAGGTAGGGAATGTTTTAGGATTATTTGTGTGTTGTATTGTGTGTTTGCCATGATTATACAACATATATGTATGCCTTGTATCAAATCTAGAAAATTAGTAATTTTTATTTTTTTGTATAAGATTTTAAATTTATGATGATATATAACTTTGATTTGAATTATAACATGTTAGGAAATTATACTTAGATATATTGGTTAACATATATTAAATTTAGATCATTTGATTAAGAATTACAACTTTTATTTAATATTTATCTTTAGTGAAAGTTTAATTCACATGGTTGTATCAAGAATTAAATCAAGTTGTAATGTGGTATTTAAATAGGCCTTGGCATGTTCTCTAACATAGATTAAATTGAGGGCATTTGGAATTGTTTAAAAATCTAGAGGAAATTAATTAATTAGCTTGATTAATTTTGTTTTAAGTGTTTTAATCACTTAACTTGTCATTTGATGTTATATATATGATGACCATGATATGTCTTTCAATATATATTAAATTGAGGTTATTTGGATTAACTTGAAATTTAGAGAATTTAACTATTTATGTTTAATTAAATTCTACTTTATTACTCCATGGATTTAATTGCATTTTGGAAGTTGTTTCTATATTTAAATCATGGATTTGGATTTGATGTATGTTCACTTGATTACTTTTGAGCATTCAATAACATAATTATTACTTTTATATTCATGAGAATATGTTTTTCTTTATTGAATATATTGTTGCTATGTGTAAGGAATTGCACACTTTGTATTTGATATCTTACATGCCATAGTAGTTGTGAATTTTGAGCATGTATTGTATAATATTCTAAAATTTGGATTGTGTTTGGTAAATAGTTGATATCTTGTATATACATGTTGATATATATACGTTGTTGCACAATTTGTTGATTTTGGAAACTTAGGGATGTCGTTGTTTGGCTACGGTTAGGACTTGGTTCTAGTACGAGGGATTGTCCCTCTATATAGTCTAGTGCGCACATAGGGAGGTTACCCATGGGTTAGTAACCCTAAAGTAACTATGTTGTCGGTCTGATCCAGCATGACGTCCGAGTATCCACTTTGTTTGATTTCGTATTTCATTTCAAGTTGATAACTAGATGATATCGTAACTTGTTGTTCCTTATTTGATTTCCTATTTTGAGCTTAAGATGTAGCTTTGTGAAAGCATGCTTCATGCGTTGTATTGGAAGTTCCATTGTTGGTTAAATTGCATCGATATCATAATTTGTGTTTTGATGTTCAAATGTAGTTTAGGAATGACCTTATAGATTCATTTTGAACATAGACGTTAGGTGGCATGACCCACACTTGTTGTTTTCGTATTTTGGATTTCAAGTTGAAGACTTTGAAAATCTATATCTTGTTGCCTTGTATAACATATTTCTATGTTGTTTGAATTGCATAAACAATGTGATTATGATATAAATAATCTAGGTAGCTTAGGATGCTCCTTAGGTCTCATCTTGACATAGACGTTAGGTGGCATGAGCCCCTTTAACATGTTTCACCATAAGGTGATAAAATTGTAAAATGCTAGGTCGATGCATGCTCATCTCCTACGAGTAGCTTTATGTTACTCACCCCTACGATACTGGGGCATATTTCAGGTACAGGACTCGGGATTTGAAGATTCCATTGCTCCTTGGATGGCTTACAGTTTCTAAGTTTCTATTTTATGCAAGTGTTAGCATAAGATGCCTCTTTGTAGCCCTATTTGTTTAAACTTGTATTCGTTGATTCGTATATGTAAAGTGTACGTAAGTGCACTCTTTTCAATGTATTTAACATGTATGAGATGAGGCCGGAGGCCAATGACATGTATCTCGTTTTCTATGCACTTTTGTTTTCAAAGTTTATTATGAAAATATTGGAAAATGTTAAGTCATTGCTTCATAACTTTCGCATCGGGTGTTGGAATTTCATATCTTTTCTGCCCGGACTCAGAATCAGACGATTCTTGAGTCTAATTTTGTTCATTTTTCGTTGTCCTTCCAATGGTGTGCACGGTGGCACCCTTTTCAGTAAGAAATAACCATTTTGCCCTTAGTTCATCTCTTTTCGGGTTAGGTATTCTTACTTCATTTGTTTGGCTCATTTGAGTTTCGTGGCTTCATGGAGAGTCATTTTGGGGCCTTAGGGATGACGTACATCTCTTGAGGTCATTTGGCTTCTTTCGCTTCTGCATTTCGGGTCCGTTATCTGGTCAACTTCTAGTTCATCACTAACGCACCGGGTTGAGAGATCCGAGTCGTTACATTGTCCTCTACCTCTTCTACCTGTAACATCTCTGCGTTGAATCGGATGATGTATTCCCAAATCGACTCTTCCTTTTGTTGCTCCACGGTAAACAAGTAGGTAGCTAGCCTCCTATACCTCTGACCTGCAATGAAGTGGCTCACAAACTGCTTACTCAGTTCTTTGAAGGTGTTGATGGTTCCTGGCTTCAGCTTATTGAACCAAACTCTTGCTGATCCCTTAAGTGTAGTGGGAAAAGCTCGGCACATGATTTCGTCTGGCACAGCGTGTAAATGCATAAGAGCTTGAAAAGTTTTCAGGTAATCGAGGGGATCTTTAGTCCCATCGAAGCTTTCGAACGAGGGTATCCTGAACTTGCTAGGCAGTGGACATTTCATAACGGCGGGGCTGAACGGCAAGTTGGTCCTTTGTACCAGGTTATCTACGGCGGCAAGACCTTTCCCTTTCAGAGCCTGCATTACATCTTCCATTTTCCTCTTGAGATCCTCGATCTGCAGGTCGAGATAGGTAACTTTCTTTATATTTTCCTAAAGACAGAAGGCTGTGCTTTCAGGAGGTCGGGAACTCCGTGGGAGAGATGGGTGGACCACCTCTCTATGTCGGGTTCCCGCCTGGCTTTGTTCCACTTCAGTCTCATTTTGGGGGGAATGATTATCTTGCTCTTCAAGATTCCCATTCCCTCCGTTTGAATTTGAGAGATCTTGTCGTGGCAAGTTTTGTTGAACCGGTGGAATAAGATGTTGCAGGAGTGCTGCATTTTGCTGGATCAACTGGTCCATACCCTGATTCAGAGTTTGGACCTGTAGTTCCAATGCTGCAAGCCGTGTCTGGTCATTTGGGACATCTAGGTTTTCACCCGACTCTACCCTTTGACCAGACCCCTGCGACGGTGTTCCTTCGGTAACCATACCGGACTACAAACATATATACCCAACAGAGTAATTAATTGATTCAAGAGAATCGTCGTTCTCACAGACGGCGCCAACTGTTGAGGGTGAAATTCACGCGATCCGATACGACACCGTTTACCTGCAAGGGAAGGAGGAGAAGATCGATGAACCTTGACAATACCTGTGTGGTGCCTGCCAAGAGCTCTCCGACGATCAAGTTAGTCACCGGAGGTCTAAAAAGAAGGCAGGGGTTTAATAATAGTTTTTTCGTCGTACCTTATTCCCGAGTTGTCGTCCTATTTATCGTCGCTTCCCTTATTCTCGATAAAGGAATTTCATCATCCTCATCCCATGGGACTTATCCCATGGAAATCTTATCCTTGATAAGATTTGTCATTATCCCCATGGAAATCTTATCCTGCATAAGATTTGTCATCATTCTTATCCATGAAAATCGTTACCTCTAATAATAAAATATTATCGTTGATCACCGAAAAAATCTGGCGGCTGGTCAACACTTAGTTGCCTCTATCGTTAAGTCAAGATAGGTTTATTTTTCCCTACCAGTATAGATTTTCAAATTTGATTTCATTTCCTCATTCATTTGATCAATTTGTGGCATTAATTTGTAAAGAAGGTTGTGGTGGTGTCATTTGTAGGATCATTATGAGTACAGGAATTTTGACGAGTGTGTCGTGTACATTGAAGATTGCATGGTCAGGCTTGGACCATTTGATGGGTTGCCAGGCTTTTCTCAGGTAACAATTTTTTATATATCTGTATAAATTTTTGGAACATTTGATGTGTAAACAAAAAATTATCCCATTTAGTGTTTTTTTTTTTTTTTTTTTTGAAGCTCAAGATACTTGTGATTTAACTAAACCTTGAACCACATGAGCAAACATGCCTAGTGACTCATCTAGACTATGTCCAATAGTTACACAAGGCACGGCATAGGCGATAGCCGGTGGTATATCCTAACCTTCCAGAAAATGTTCACCTTTTAGTTTCTTCATTCTTGAGGTTCTAAGCAATTAGATTTTGGGAGAGTCTTGACTTCTTTTCTTGTTTCCCCAAGATTTTTCATCACAAATAAAAGAAAATAATTATAAATATGCACATCTAACATTCATGCATTAAGGTCTGTAAATCAATTGTTCCTATATTTCTGAATATTAAATTTTCTGATCTATGTTTTGTGATTTTTTTGAAAAGGGAGGACTACTAGCTGCTGCATCACCGAGGATGCAGACACATGTATAAATTTTTTTTTCCCCTTAATTTTGTTTCCTTGAAATTAGAATTTCTAACAATTCTGGGTGATATAATTAGATGGTTCAAATTTGTTTTAAAGAAAAGGAAAGAAAAAAAACTCTGAAATTAGTTTAGTTCACCAGTAAAACCAATCAGTTAATTATCACTTATCAGGCATTTAATTTGCACTTATATAGATTTAAATGGAACTGATTAATTGCCCTTTCATATCAGGGTGTGGCTTTAACTAGAGTCCCTAAAATAAAATTTGTCATAATAATATCTGGGGCTAAATTTGGAGGGATAGATTTTTCTGCCCCAAAGCTAGCTGAAAATGCCTTTTCCTCTCCAATTGAATGCTCATCACTCCACTTCATTGGTACTTTTTATTGGGATATTTCTTGGTTTTGCAATATTTTAGTTTTTTTTTTTTTTTTTTTCGCTTAACTTTTTAGTTATTTATTTTTTCGTTTTTTACCCTTCTTTTATGTGCTTGGATTTTTTATTGCCATATTGGGTAAATGAATCGTTACTCTTTCATTATATGCAACTAATTACACAAGCATCCTCTCCGTTCTTTTTGGTTTTAATTATTTATAGATGAGAAATGACTGGAGATTATGTTGAGCTTCATTCAGAAGATCAAAAGTCTACTGGAGAGGAGAGGAGAAGAATGCATTATCAAATAAGAATGAAAATTTTTAACAATTTGGTTTAACCGTAGGTGAACAGAACCAAAACCAGGGTTAAGTGGGTGCTGACGTGGCCCAATCTAGTCCTTGCAAAAATTAGACAGCACCAATTGTACTTACAGTGAAATGCACTGAATCTGGCTCCCTGTTTGGGTGTGGCTGTGTGAAATTTTACCATCGTGCAAAGGTCCACTACCACCTAGGCTCCTCTCTCTTTCCAGCCTCTAGCAACTCATCTTGGTCCTCCGATTCTGGCCAATTTGCATTTGGGTTCTACCCAAATGGAGATGGCTTCTCCATAGGCATCTGGTACGCAACAATTGCCCCGAAAACAGTCATATGGACAACGAACCGAGATGATCCACCATTTCACAGAGATAGTAAATTGCTTTTGAGTGATGATGGAAGGCTGATATTGCAACAGGGGGAGGACCCTGAGAAAACAATTGATTACTTGCACTCACAATGCCATTTTTCCTTTTGCACCTTTTCCAAATCAATGCAGACAAAACAATACAATACGTAAATGTATAAACCCAATGCAGCATGTGGAGGAATAATGTTGCCGTCCTTACCGATTACTCTTGCAATCGTAATGCCATTTTTCCTTTTGCACCTTTTCACTTTTTGTCTATGCACATTGATTGCTTCGCACAATCCGCTTTGTCATACTTGAACAAAGACTTGCGTAGTAACTGGGAGTCCTATTACACCTAAGGCCAACTTCAATTCGTAAACTATAATTATTTATGGAAATCATTCCTCCGAATAAACATGAATCTCATAATTCTAAAATTTTATTATTCTTACATTTCTACAATGCATAAATAAATATAATTAGATATAAATATCTTAATTTGTAATTATAAATTATTTTGAAATCAAGTCCAACGTCGAGGTCATTTAACAACGAACTAAACTGTAATTTCAAACAAAGAATCAGCTTTCTTTTAATAACTTTAATTCTACTTTTCACCAAATTAAGGAATAAATAAGAAAATGTTTTTCTAGTAAGTAGTTATCATTAAAGTAATTTATAAATTGACTAAATAATATAATTTTAACCAGATATTTATTTAATTAATTATTAATTAATAAAATATATTAAATGTCCAAATCATGTGAGTCACGTAATTAATAAATAATCATAAAAAACTTCTCAATAATACAATTCATTCTAGTTTGTTGACGCGCAAAACAAAGTCATTTCGTCACACGTGACATAAATGACTCTGCAATTGCATTATTAGAATTGCAGAGTCCTTACTAGAACATTCTTGTAGAGTTGTCTTTCTCTCCATCGCATGCTTTGAGAATTAAAACCATGTGCCTTTCTCTCCATCATATGCTTTGAGAATTAAAACTATGGGTGCACACGGTTTCGGTTCTCACGGTTCCGGTCGGAACCAGAACCGGAACCGTTCACGACGGTTCCTTGATAACGGAACCGGAACCGTATGGCATGGAACCGAACCGGTTCAGTTCCAGTTCAATTCGATGAGAATTGTTAACTGTTTGATTTTTTGTAATATTTATACCATTGTCCTTAGCTTGAACTATCCTGGAGTTTCCTGTGTTCCGATTTAAAGAGAAACTGTTGCTGGCAACTATTGGCAACATCTATGATAAAAACAAAGGGTATGTTTAGTAACAGGAATGATTCTTAATTTTTACTATCAATTCCTAAAATTGAGAATCAAAAGTAAAAATTATGTTTAATAAAATATTTTCACTTTTTTGTTTTAAAAAAGTACTTTCTAATTTTGTGAAGAGGAGAGAAAGTAAGAAATCTTCACTTTCTTGTTTTCTTCACGGTAGCGAAGGAATTACTCCCGCTACTGTAGCATAATTGCTCACCTGTATCACCCCTTCTCACACCATCTGTGTTCTCTCTTCTTCTTCTCTCTACCACCACAAACTACTACCAAACACCCTTCGATCAACCATTGAAAATTGAAACCCCTTCAGGCTTCATCGTTTTGAAAGAGCAAGTTGAAACCCCTTCATCACTTTCTCTCTCTACTGGTTTAACCTAAGCCCACTTGGTTGAAAGTAGATGAACGGCAGTGGCGAGTAGATTTCTCTAAACTGAGGCCGGACTGAACTTATCGGCGGACCGAACAGCGATGAGACTGTGACGATATGAGCAAGGAATTCAGCAATTGGGCATCGGAGAAGGAGACCCAAATTCGCATCCACAAGCAATTCATACTCCAAAATTTTATTCCCAGTCAGTTTGTCCGTGAATTCTGGCATCGGAGAGGGAGACCTAAGTTTGAGGCTCTGGTTTCCATGGATTCCGGCATCGGCACATAGTATATAGAGAGAGATTGAGAGAGATGGTTCACTAACAGGAACTAATGGATTTTGTTTTGGTTGTTGGATGAATTTTTGGTTTGGAAATGGTCTGTAAGGGGTGAATATCAGCCTCATCAATCTTTGTACTTTTTCTATATACCCATGGAATACAGAGGTGAATTCAACCAGAATCGCACCTATATACATAGGTTGTATATATATATATATATATATATATATGATTGTAATCATTTGTGTGCATTGATATCAGACGCAAGAAGCATGTTACCCATCCCTTACACACAAGATCATATGCGATGAGAATTGCTCTTGCTTTCTAATGTCAGCATTGCTAATGCTTCTCTAGCCGCAATTCTTACATGATTTTGAATTTCAGGTATCACCTGTTCAAAGAAAATGTTGAACAAATCCTTAAGAATTCCACCAGTACCACCAATCATCTCCTTTGCATTCTCTTCCAATGCCAAACTGGTAAGATTTCTATGCCCCGCTTCTGTAGCATTATTGGGCGTTTCTCTCCATACCTTAAAATGTCTCTGATATTACTAATTGTGAAAGCAAAATTAAAATTAAAATTTAATAAACTTACTTTCTATTTTTTTGCTTTCAAAATATTGAAAGTAAAAAAAATTATTGAACATTATTTCACTTTTTATTCCAGTTCAAAAAATCAAAATCATAATTTTACTTTTGCAGAAAGCAAAAGTAAGAAAGTGAAAGCTTTAGTAAATGGGCCTAAAGTGAGCTTCCTTCAGCTACAAACTATAGGAGAGCATGTAGCATGTTATTTAAGTGTATTTTATGACAATCACAAGTATACATGAACTTGTATGAATAAAATGAAATGTACATTTATTCCGCAAAAAAAAATCAATAAAAGCAAATGAATTTAATTGCAAGCATTTGAACTTCTATAAACCGAGGTGAATATCTGCTAGGTGTTAGTTTCATTTTTCTCTTCAGATATTTTGTTGTTTGTTCAAATCCATTTGCTCCAATGAAGAAGTTAGAAACAATAATCGGGAATAGCTCGATTTGCTCCAATGACGAGCAATTCCTTGTCAACAAAAATATCTATGAAAAAAAAATTCCTTGTCAACAAAAATGTTACAGGAGATATGGAAGAATGTTTTGTTGGCAACAATAATCAGGAATAGCTGGATTTGCTCCGATGATTAGTTGGATTTGCTTCAACGAAGAAGTTATATATATACGGTTCCGGTTCTTACCGATTCTCACGGGCTAGAACCGGAACCGGAACCATATGTACACGGTTCCTAAATTTGGAATCAGGACCAAAATCGAAACCGGAATCATGAGAACCAGAAAAAACGATTCCAGTTCTCACGGTTCTAGTTCTTTTGTGCACCCCTAATTAAAACCAACGGTTTTCATAAAGAGTAGTGTTTAGGTTCTACCTTATCAAGATAAGAATTGTCCTCCAAATTAACTTAGCCAGTAAGAATTTGCCACATCTCCATTCTATTAAAAAATATAAAACATGAGTTATACCTATTTAACTAACCCGTTTTAATTTCTCTCTCCTTGATTCTCTCTCATCCCATGTGCGTACCCTTTTGTTTCTCTCTCCTCTTTGTTTGCTCATGAATCAGAAAAGTAAAGCAATGGACATGATAAAAAGACTGTTTTCTTTGAAGCCTAACGAAATCCAGAAACTGGTTTGGGATTCTTTTTTTTTCTGCCCCACTGAAGTTCCCCTCGCCAGTTAAATCATCCTCATCAACGTCACGATCGTGACCATTTTCTTAACCTCTAGCCAAGCAAACCAGAGACAACAACCACAAATCCAAGAAAAAGAGATCCAGTATATTCCAGAACAAATCATTGATGAAATTGGGGACAATAGAACGATAATAGATGAAATTTACAGTCAGCTCATGGATGAGCATCACGTTATTAGGACGATGACTGACACCAAGCTGGCGTCGAGTGAGGTTCCGGCGAAGCTGCTGGCGAAGATGAGGAAGTCGGCGAGTCTGAAGTCGGCTTTTGGGTATTTTGAAGAAGAGGACATTGTTGAGGCTCGTCAGTCGGCGAAGCTTATTAGGATAGACAATCAAAAAGTTTACAAACCAACGGACAGTGAGTGATTGAAGATTCCGGCGGTGTATTAGATTCCGGCAATTGGGTAAATCACGTTATTCTCTGTCGGACTCTAGGAATTGTAGAACGCCGTTCTGCCTTTCAACAGGTTCCAGTTAGTCCGGCGAGTTTGAGGGTGTAGTGGAGAGATTTCATCGCCGAGACGAGGTGGGCGATGAGGTTCTTGTCTGCGGTGGCCATGATTTCGTTGCCGAAGGCGATTCAGTTGATTTTGGTTTTTGGGTAGATTAGGGAGATTGTGGTGGAGAGGACAACGAAGAGCCGGTGAGAACAGATTCGGCAGCGACGATCCGGCGGAGACAAGAAGGATGACAGATAGATGATAGCAAAGAGCTGGTGAGATAGATTCGGCGGGATGGATCTGGCAGTTGGAGATGGCGGCTGTGAGACAGATCCGGCAGCTGCAAGACTGAGTTTAGCGAGACTGATGGATGGTTTGGCAGATTTGGCAAAATTAGCATTTCTCGATGGGAGATTGATCTGTCATAAAGAAAATGAAACATACATACATGGGAAAAGAGAGAAACAAGGAGAAAGAAATAAAATGGGTCAGTTAAATGGGTATAACCCATGTTTTATATTTTTTAACGGAATGGAGATGTGGAAAATCCTTATTGGGCCAAGTCAGCTTTTTTGTCCTGATAAGGCAAGACCCAAGCATTACTCTTTCATTAATACGAGGGCGAGCTTTTTGGGCATCAATAAGAATGTTCAATTGTAATTTGGAGGTCACGGATTCGGGATGAGAACAATCTCTTCATATATGTTGGTAAGGTTGCGTACATCTAATCAGAGGCGGTTCAATTAATTTGAGGTCTTAGACAAAAAAAAATAAAATGGTCTTTTAATAGAGTTTATCCATGTGTTCATGCTAGTAATATGCTCATTATTTATTTTATGATTTTTAAGCGTAGTACTAAATATTTTTCAATATCTAGTTTTATAGTTAGTTAATTGATTATGTACTTTATAAAAGACATATTCAACAATATAAATAAAAATGGTGACAACTCACAAACAAAATAAATAATTTTATGATAACAAAATTTAATAAAAGTATAAACTAATTATTGAAGTTATAGAATAATAGAAACTGATTTCGAAAAATTTAGTTCAATACTTGGAAAAAAAAAAATAATAATAAATAATAAAATAAAAGTTCATTCAAAGTTTTGTTGCAGAGTTAAGTTGTAAATTGTAGAAGTGGAGAAGATGAAAATAAAAAAATTAAAAAAAAATAATTATAATGAGAGAAAAAAAATATTTAGAGGAAAAAAGTGTGAAAAAACAAAAAAAAAAAAAAAAAAAAAAAATTAATAAGTGTCTTAATTAATGTTATTCTTTCTTGTTCATTCACACCTTACTTGTTACTTGTTCATTCACACCTTACTGAAGATACCCTAAATAGATAACCCCACCACTTCCTTTCCTTCTATCTTTTCCGTATCTTCCGCTTATCTTCTGCGTCCATCAGATGCCAACAAACCCATGTGCAAAATCAAAATCCAAATCAAACGTCATGCCCAAATGAATTTTGACAAACTACTAGTAGGACCCGCCGAACTTCATCATTATTGCCCTTTTTCTTTTGCTTTCGGCAGATCACTTTCTCATCTCTGTCATCTTATCACAATCTGGTGCAAGAGAGAGAGATATATATATATATATATATATATATATATATATCTCTATATATATACCCAATTGCATACAATACAAAAATCAAAATTAAAATCAAAACCTACCAAAATTAAACTCATTCATACATCGCAAGTGGGACCCGCACATCATCACTTTTTCATTCATTTTTTCCATTAATCTCGTCCAGGTGCTTAACTTCACATCACCATCCTCCATTACATATATATATATATATATATATATATATACAATTGCATACAATACAAAAATCAAAATTAAAATCAAAACCTACCAAAATTAAACTCATTTAAACATCACAAGTGGGACCCGCACATCAACACTATTTCATTCCTTTTTTTCATTTATCTCGCCCAGGTGCTTAACTTCACATTACCCTCCTCCATTATATATATATATATATGTATATATATATATGTGAAAATGGACTCCCACTTATCCTTTTTAATAAAGTTTTGGGTGCGTTTTACACCCTTACGCTGGATATATAACCCCTCCTCATTGTTTGTTCACTTTCTCTGTACATTAAAAATGGTGTGAATTAAAGCTTGTCACCAACTGCCTAGTGTACTTTCCGAAAAAAAAAAAGAAAAAAATGGTGAGAATTAGTACTTTTTGACTGTTGATTTTTATTGACCGGTACTAAAACTATAAAAAAGACTAAAATAATCCTCTGATCTCTCTCTCAATACCTAATCCATCTGCTGCCACAACAAACCCATTTTCATCCCATTTTCATCTTCTCTTAGCTAACGAAATTATCAAAAATGAACAGCAAGCCCAAGATTCATGGGCAATGCCTATTATGGGTTTGTTGAGAATGAATCAGAAGTAGCTTTAGTACCAGCTTGTTCCATCTTTTTAAAAAACAAGGAGGGAGAGAGAGGCTATGGAGAGAAAGTATTGAGATTCATTTTTCGATCAGAAATTTCTTTCCAAGATTCATCTAAATTCGATTATTAAGAAGGTCTCAATCTTAGAGAAGCAGGAAACAGAGAGAGAGAGTTGTGACTACTGGATGTGTGTATAAAAATCGAAAAGTTGAGAAGTGAATCAGTAATTTCCTCTCCAATTCTCATCAAGACCAAAATTGAACCCTATATATACAAAGAGAACCAAAGATCCCCAAATCACTCCAACCTACACATGGCTCCAATATTCTCTCTGTTTCTTGTTTTGATCACTGAATTTTCATTAGCAACTGCTCAACAAAGAAACTCCAACATAAGCCTAGGCTCCTCTCTCTCTCCAGCCTCTAGCAACTCATTTTGGTCCTCTGGTTCTGGCCAATTTGCATTTGGGTTCTACCCAAATGGTGATGGCTTCTCCATAGGCATCTGGTACGCAACAATTGCCCCGAAAACAGTCATATGGACAGCGAACCGAGATGATCCACCGTTTCACAGAGATAGTAAATTGGTTTTGAGTGATGATGGAAGGTTGGTATTGCGACAGGGGGAGGACCCTGAGATAACAATTGCCGGTGGCGGTGGGTCCCAGATTGGTTCATCAGCTTCCATTCTGGACACCGGCAACTTCGTTCTCTATAATTCAAGTTTAGGGAAAATATGGCAGAGCTTTGAAGCTCCAACAGACACCCTTTTGCCCGGTCAGCAGCTTGTCCAAGGGCAAGAGTTGTTCTCTAGCATCTCTAAGGACAATCACTCCACTGGCAAGTTTCGGATGTTAATGCAGTTGGATGGATACCTAGCGCAATATCCAGCAGGCAGCCCGAATACAACAGAATATGGTTACTGGGATTCGGGAATATACGGAGGCGGAGACAATGTGACACTAAATCTTGATGACAATGGCCAATTATACTTGCTTAACACCACTGGCATTATGATAAATCTGTTTGAAGGAGGAGATGCCTCTGATAAACTGATGTACCGCGTGACACTCGATGCAGATGGGATATTCAGGGTTTACTCATTTGACTTGAATCGGAGTGATGACGATTGGAAAGTTGAGTGGCCATCTTCCGACGACAAGTGTCTTCCTAAAGGCTTGTGTGGTGACAATCAATATTGTTCCTTGAAGAATCAAGAAGCTGTTTGTAAATGTCTTCCTGGTTTTGATTTGATCGACAAGAGGCATAAGGACTCGGGCTGCAACAGAAATTATGTTAGGAATGGCACTGATTTTTATAAGTACTTAGACAATGTTGTTTGGTTCAATAATAACTATTCCGCAGTGATCAACAGCTCGAGCATATCTGCTTGCGAAGATGAGTGTTTGAAAGATTCCAACTGTGAAGTTGTGCTCTATACAGATAACCAGTGCCTGAAACAAAAACTTCCACTAAAATTCGGAAGACCGCAGAAAGAATCGGATCGTCAAGAAATTACACTAGTAAGACGCAGCAAAGAAAAAAAGCAATCGATAGTTGTTATTGTTGTGGTCGTAATTGTTGCTTTTACTGTGTTAACGATATCTGGGGTTCTGATTTACATATGCCTTGTCAAAAAACGTACTGTTCATGGTAAAGAACCTGTTCTTGGAATACCTGTTGGAGGAGATTTTGGAGAAAACCGGTAGGTAACGTCTGAAATCACTTTGATTTATGGTTTTGTAAGCGGAACAACAAAAGATTCAGACTCTTTTTCACTATCCGCTTCTTTTTTTATGTCTAGCATGCTCTATTGAATAATGAAACCAGCTTATTGTAAGTTCGTTTTTTTTTCTTTCAGTATGATGTATTCATTTTGTTGAGGGCTTTTCTGCAGATGAAATGAAATGGCATAAATAAATTCTCTATCTAAAATTCAACATAGTTTGGGTATCAAATCTATTAGTTTGAATAAATATTCTCATGGATATGTAATTTCTTATGCAAATGCTTCTAGTTTCCTGATGGGCAAAACAGAGTCATTTCGTGACACACGACAGAATTTCTTCAATCAACGGAGTGGAAACAAAAGATTGGCTGACGTTGTGAACTTACTGAATTTGTCACTAATCACTCCCAAATAGTTGGATAACGCTTTGTTGATTTGTTGAGTTTATATAACATATTAAGAAAAAGATATTCACACCAGTATCAACACAAAATCCCCATGTAGTTCACAATCTTGAAGGTTGACGTTGAATTTTAATATGAATCGTTCATGCCATACATCTGATTATCACACCTGGTGTGGTGCCCTATACAGTCCTGCATTCTTGACACACTGCATCAGATACTCTTATTGGTGAGAGATTGGTTGTTTTTTGCTGACTAGACATGGGTGGCAAACAGTTCGGTTGGGTTTGGTTTAGGCAGGATCAAATATGGACGAACTTAAAATGAGTCAAATATGAGTTGGGTCAATCTTGTAAGACTCGATGGGCAAATTTTTCATATCCTTTTTTTTCTTTTCTTTTTCATTTTTTTATTTTTTTTGAAAAATAAAATACATTTTACTATTATTTCCATCTTATTTTACTAAAAATTGGAGAAAAATCATTTTAATTGCTATTCAAGTGGGTTGAATGTAAATAATACGTTGACAAAACCCATTTAATACATATATTCTTCAATATAAAAAAATAAAAATAAAAAAATCTTTTAGATTTATATTAATTTATGAAATTTCATCCTTCAACTCGTATGAATTCAACTCACAAGATCCGACCTTTAAAATGTGACTCACTCATAAGAACCGAACCGTTTACAAACACATATGACACTTCGCTCATTGACAGGATTTGATTTTTGACAGAAATAAACATCTCTCAAACTAAAACAAGTATAATTTAACAAAACAAGTATTGAATGGATGATGGAAATCGTAATCAAATAGATGTAATTGTGTATTTCTAGTTGAAATCATTATCTCATTTGAATCATTGAGAACATGGTTGTTTTTTCTTTTTTTTCATCAAAATAAGTAGTAACTATTGACTTGTATCTTCTCCAATGTAGTTGAAATCATTCTCGTACATGAGTCATTGCGTTTTCATTTCCTTCCGTGTCCATTCTTTCCTTCCCGGCTCCTCCATTACCCTTCTTCTCTCGTACAATTTGGGAATAATTTTATGGAATGCCCTTTTATTATTATTATTATTATTATTATTATTATGTGGCAAATTAGAGTGAGCGGACTCGAACATGGACACTCTATTCGGTGAGCTGGGCACGTCTACCGACTAAGTGAATAATTTCAGACTCTTCTTGTTGTTTGCCGGTAGTTTTTGCTAGTTTAATAAAATGGTGATTTTCGAAGAAAAAAAATTAAATAATAAAATAAAATTTTGGATTGGGTAGAGTGCTTGCGATGGAGCCAATGAGTTAGAAAGGTGCATCTTTTTTATTCACCAGGGGAAGGGATTTTAAGAAAATTAATTTTATTTTATAACACTGGTTCGGAAGGCAACCTTAGTATGTACTACGCAATTTGGAGGACTGCTTAAATTCTGAAGTCTCGCAATATGGATTAATATTAACACTTTGAGTGCATTTCAATGTTTTTAATTTATTTTTATTTTCCCATCGTACGTCAATGGTCATTCCCTTGTTTTGTTGTATTTTATTGACAAAATTATCAATTTAATTGTCAAAAATTTAAGATTTATCATTGAGAAAACAAATTTAGGGCATGTTTGGCACGTGTTTTGGTTTTACTCAAAACAAAACAAGTGTTTTGGTGCGAAGTGTATTAGTTGAAAATGAAACATGTTTAACAACGTAAATTTGTAATGGAAATTTGGAAAGAATTTCTTTCGTTTCAATAAATTTTAAAACATAATATGTTTGACAGAGTTCACTGTTGCCAAAATTGTTGAAACAACAACAAGAAACATGTTTGGAAAAGAGTGTTTAAGATTTATTTTATAAAATCTAAAAATATATTAATATAATTATTATTTATATATGATAGTACATTTTTTTATATATATTTTGATAAAAAAAAAAAAAAAAAAAATTAACACATAATTTTTTTCCCCATTATCTAGAGTTAATAATTCTTTCTGTATGATGATATGAGTAGGACTGCATATGTACATTTTGCATGATTTATCACGTCTATTGTTTGTACGTCATTGTACACACAAATTTTGATTCCGGAAATTCATGAACGAAAATAAATGCGATAACAATAACTTTATTAAATAATATTAGAATATAAATGAGTGCAGTTCTCTGTTTGGCGAATCTATTACAGCATAAAATCTCCCTCTGATTGAATCTCCTTGGAATGTCAGCGTAAGGGCTTCAGAAACTTGATCTTGGTCAGTGGTTTAACTGTATCTGAGTTCTTAAAAATGGAAGAAAACTCAAATGGATTTCTAAACCAGAGCCGGTGAGGCTTGATCTCGAACGGTGGATTTAAAAGTCTTCGAAGGAGAACGGCACTTCTGTGCTTATTGTTCTTCAGAATCTTTGAATGTTGAAGAGCTTTGATGAAGAACGAAGTAGGTGTGTCACGCTTATTGTTGTTGTTCTTCAGAAACTTCGGAGTCCTTGTTGAGTCAGAGCTTCGGCAGAGCTTTGATGTTTTATTTTTTTCTTTCTCTGTGTGTCCTCAAAATGTGAGGGGTGGCCTTATATTTATAGGCTAAAGAATGGGTCGTTTAATTTGGAAACGCCCCAATATTGTGCGATTTTTCCATAAATAAGGGATTTGTTTCATTTTATATAGAAATCAATTCAAATTCAAATTTGAATTAAACCGTCATTTTTTTAAAGGCTTAAACCTTTAAGATTTTGACACGTGTCCATTGATGGGACTCGTATTTGTGGAATTTAATTATTCAAGAAATATTTGACTTTTTGACCAATCTGACGATGATTAGACCATCACAAATTTTATGTTGGAAACGGGAACATTAAAAACATAAACTTTGGATAAGGTTTGGAATAAATTCCGCTAATAATTTTTTACGGATCTCTAGACGAGCACGTTTCTCTCCGCAAGGAGATGAACGTGGTATATTTACTTTCTCAAATCCGTTTCCGGGTGAATGAGAAATTAGCTCCAAAGTGTGGTGTTTTGATAAGCTTAAATGGGTATGCAAAATGTGGGAAGTGTTTGTCCCACATGGAAAAAATGTTGAAATTAATTGAAATTTAAATAAGCCAAATTTGGGCTTGGACCTAATTGTAAAGTCCAATTATTCTTTTTACTAAATGGAATCTTGGATTGGGCCTTTAATTTTGGACTATGCTTATTTAAATGGGTGGTTAATTTTTAAATTTAAATTAAAAGTTAGTTTTTTTTTTTTTCAAAGGATTACATTTATTTCTAAAGGGTTGTATCTATTTTTCAAAGAGTTGCATCTGTTTCTAAAGGGTTGCAATTCAAAACTAACAGACATAACTATTCATGTGAACCATCGCAACCTATAGGAGTGAATGTGTCTATTGGTGAACAGACACCATGTGTACCATTGCAAACTATTAGAGTAGATGTGTCTATTGGTGAATAGACACCATGTGAACCATTGTAATCAATTGGAGTGGTTGTGTCCAGTATGAAGAGACACATATAAATGGTTGTGTCCAATGATGAAGAGACACACCCAATCCAAAAGGCACATTAATTAAAAACTACTTTTTAGTTTTTTCCAAAGGGTTGCATCCAATCCGAAAAGGCACCTTGTTGTCTATAAATACCCCCCTTTGAATCATTTGCAAATCATTCATTTTTCAATTTCTTCTATCTCCCTCTCTATACTTGAACCCAACCCAAGTGGATTCAAACCATAGGTTAAGTGGTCCGAACCACTTAGACCCTAATCCAATTTCATCGAGCTATATTAAGATTGGTCCGAACCATTTGGTTCAGATTGTACCCAATTCAGCATTTATATAGTATATAGATGCATTTTTTAGTCAGAGAGAGTATTACACGGAGGAGGTTCGCCGTATCCACGAGTTTGTAGTGTTGCTACTGGTGGATGTAGACCGTTGTATCTTGGGAGATAGACGCCACTGAGTCCGTTGGCACCATAGAGGGGTGAATCTGTCTTAAGGACATAGTATCCAATACTAATCTTGGTCCAGATTCATTCCTTGTATATTATTATTATTTTATTACTTTATTTTACATATTTAATTAAATATAGAGTTGCATATTTAATTAATAATTTCTTAACATATTGTTAATTATCTCATGACATACTAGTATAAGGTTTGTTATATCTTAAATGTCACATGAAGCATATATCTTTCCAACAATCTTAAGACAGATTCATTCCTTGCGTAGATTTTATTATATGTTTCTATTTAAAATATAAACAAGTAAATATTATACTAATAGTTGAGATATAATAAAATAATGTTTTATACATTATTGTATTATAATAAGCTAAATATTAATGTGTTCAATATTATCTGGCATTGAAGCATGTTATATAAGTAGATTATTGAATTATTTATATAATTTGATATTGGTTGAATTATTTTAATTTTGTAATATGATATTATGAAGTACATGACATTACCTTAAACAAGTGCCAACTGGAGGTGGAAAAAGGTATTTCGTTGGTTTTATCAATGATTGCATAAGATACTATTATGTATATTTGTTACAAAGCAAATATAAAACATTAGAAATGTTTTAAACATTATAAAAATGAGGTTGAGAATCAACTTAGGAAAAAGATCAAAACACTTGTGCTAATATTTGTTTAGAACATGATATCATTCATGAAGACATGATGAATGTTATATTAATAAATTATGGTTTAACTCAGAATTTGTGGGAGAAGTTTTGCTTTCCGCAAATTATGTTCTCAATAAAATACCTTAAACTAATGTGACACCATATGAATTATGGAAAAATCGAAACCCTTCCTATAAATTCTTAAAAGTGTGGAGGTGTCTAGCTAAGTTTGCAGTTCCTACTACTAAGAAAGTTAAAGTGGGCCTAAAATGTGACGACCTTGTAGGTGGGTGTGTTTATTGGAGAATAAGCCACAAAATTTTAAGGAAGCAAAGTCTTTTTCCGAATATTATTATTAAATTATTTTTTAGATTAATTATGTGATATAATTAATTATGTGATATAATATTAAACTATATTATTTATGTTAGTTCAATATTATTTATATAAGTGCTTACTTTTATTTGAGATTATAATATTGAGTTATGTAGTTAAATTACTTAGTGTGCATAATAATTTAATTTTACAATATAGTTAATGTTAGATATTATTAACTTTGTATATGAGTTCATGACTGGTTTGTGTATTTAATACAACAGACAAAAATTGACTAGTCTAGCTATGTCAATTCTCCGGATAGTCAAGGGAGAAAGATCTATACTAGTGTTTAAAGACACGTATAACTGTGAATAGGCTGAATAAGATAAGATTTTTCGATAACTTTAAAGTATTTAATAGAAAATGTTATGGATACAGTAAGCAAGTACATTGAGACAAGCTAAATCAAGCTAGTTAGCTATAATGTACAATTTAGCTGAAGCAAAAATGTTATTGAGTTGCAAATTAGTTAGCTTAGCCACAAGTTAAAATGATTAATGAGGTGCACAGAACATAAGAGGAAGATAAAAATCTATTAGTTGGTTCTTGCTCTTTACTTGGTAGTAAAAAACACGAGGGTGATAAATAGCCATTTTAGCCATAAGCTATTTGAGCTATACATCATATCTGCTCATGTAGGAGTAAATAATACTACTTGTAAAGTAGTAATTTTTGAAGAAAATTTTTCAAAACAAATTACTCTAATACCAAGGTAAACTACTTAGTTAAGTGCGTACTAAAGTTAAGAGCTACTAGAATTGATAACTGAGCAAACTTAACTTCATTCTAGTGGTAATAGCAGAGAAGTGGGTGCTCATTATATACTAGTAGTAGTTAATGAGAAGAGTGTGCTTAATCTAAGCTAGTAATGATAGCTTAAAACCCCACTTTTAACTAGTAATGATAGTTGAGAAGTGAGTGCTCACTTTATAGTGATGTATCCAAAGTTTAAACAATAAGTGAGTTATTTGCTTAAATGGTTGAGTTATGTGATGTGTGACACATGAAAGGTTATGACATGTTAAGATGACTGGCTTAACATGAATCTAAATATAAATAACTCAATTCATAAATACAAGAGATGAAGAAGCAAATATTAATTAAAGCTCATTGTAATTAATATCTCTAGTATTAATTCACAGTAACGTCTGTGACATATTATAAGAACAAGCTAGAGATAAAGTGAATACATATGCACTAGAGACTGTTATGCATGGTTGTTGAGAAGCGAATATAGAACCTTGGAAAGGTAGATGAGGTGAAATATTTAATATATGGTATTTCAAGAGTTGGAAAACCATAAGAAATGTATCATATATAAAATTTTAAGATTATCCCAAAGTTATGGGGGGATATTGTCCATAGATGAAATTTGCTATGAGTTACCTCACCCAATAAGAAATACTTATAAATGTAGGGTTCTTAATCCTAAGAGATTTTGGATAGAACCAAAAATCATTTATAGTATTATAACAATAGTGCATGTTGTTTCCTATGAGGAAAATATTATGGAACAACTAAAAGAGTTCTTTTTCCAGCGGAAGAGCTGAGTTATTTGTTCTAGTTGAAGAGTAAAGTATGCAAGCTTATAAGTCCTTGAGTGGATTAAAGCTGGTATCAAGACAATGACATAAATGTGATGAATAAGTCATTGTATGCCTTAAAAAAAATTTAATGATATACTAACTAGTATATTTGATATGAAAGATTTAACATCTAATAACATAGTATATTCTTAATAGAGTGAGATTGAGATAATACTAGTTATGATAACAAAAGCCTAGCTAACTTTTGTAGATGTAAATCTCAAATATAAATACTAGCCAAAGTATATCATTCATTGAGATTGCAAGACATCTTAATAACTGTGTTTAATTGCACATTTTCAATCCAGGATCGGATCACTAAAAAACAATAAATTGGGTAGTTGAGATACACCCTAAATCCAATATTGCATAGGTCGAGGTATCTAACTAAATTGGAGGTGTAACAATGATGCAATCTAGATATGGGATATTAAAGACTTCAAATCCAAGAGTGGATATGTCTTTTATATTAAAGGTGTAGTTGTAAGTTCTTAATATAACTCAAAGTAAAAAACTTTGACTAAATCAAATAGGAAAGTCAATAGACTTCACCTAGAGGATATTTCAAAGTAAGTCTACACCTGTGCCACTAAAGAAAATAATTTTAGGGCACAAAGTATATAGTTGCTCTCACCTGGAATATCTCTGCAGAGTGTAATATTTCTAAATACAACCGTGTGGCCACATATAAAGTTGAGGGTTGTACTAGAGAGTAATTGTACAGATCATCGAGGGGAATGGGGTTTAAAGTCGAAAGCTAACGAGTCATCTTAATGAAAACCCAACCTAGTTAACTGGAGATCCCAAGATCTAGGTTTAAAGGGACAACAGAAATTCTAAGTGACTCACCAGAAGCACTGGGAAGATATAAATCTTCTGCCCATTTCTATGATGAGACAGTGTTACCTACAACGAGGATTAGGATAAGCTACGCTTTTAATGACTCTTATACCTTGAAAATTCAAGTGGGGTATGGTAGGATACTCTTAATAAGAAGTCACCTATATGAGCGTGAAGTGGGGTCACTTCTATAAGAACTATAAAGGCTAAGTTTTCTGGAGCACTCATTGAATACCAGGAGTTGTTCAGGGCCAAAATGAACATAACAATGAGAACTAACTTTGTAAAGAAAGGTACTGTGTGTTTGTTATTGTCTTGGTTTACACAAACGGCTGAACAGTTCAAGACATCACGTTCACTGGTTAGCCAGTAAATCTGATAGCAATACACTAGGGAAGGTTCAAAGCCAAGAGCTACTTATCCTGATGTAGTAACTTTCCGACTATACTCTCTTTAGTGTCTGCACAATCATCTTTTACATTTTACGCAAATTTCCATTCATGTGGGGGATTGTTAGAAACGGGGACATTAAAAACATAAACTTTAGATGAGACTTGGAATAGATTCCGCTAATAATTTTTTATAGATCTCTAGACGAGCATGTTTTTCTCCGCAAGGAGATGAACTTGGTATATTTATTTTCTCAAATCTGTTTCCGGGTGAATGAGAAATTAGCTTCAATGTGTAGTTTTTTGATAAGCTTAAATGGGTATGCAAAATGTAGAAAGTGTTTGTCCCACATGGAAAAAATATTGAAATTAATTGAAATTTAAATAAGCCAAATTTGGGCTTGGACCTAATTGTAAAGTTTAATTATTCTTTTTACTAAATGGAATCTTGATTGGGCCTTTAATTTTGCGCTGGGCTTATTTAAATGGGTGGTTAATTTTTGAATTTAAATTAAAAGTTGTTGTTGTTTTTTTTTTTTTTTTTTTTTTCCCAAGGATTGCATCTATTTCTAAAGGGTTGCATCTACTTTTCAAAGAGTTGCATTAGTTTCTAAAGAGTTGCAACTCAAAACCAACAGACATAACTATTCATATGAACCATCGCAAACCATTGGAGTGGATGTGTCTATTGGTGAACAGACACCATGTGAACCATTGCAACCTATTGGAGTGGATGTGTCTATTGGAGAACATACACCATGTGAATCATTACAACCAATTGGAGTGGATGTATCTAGTATGAACAGACACATATAAATGGTTTTGTCCAATGATGAAGAGACACACTCAATCCGAAAAGGCACATTAATTAAAAATTACTTTTTAGTTTTTTCCAAAGGGTTGCACCCAATCTGAAAAGGCACATTGTTGCCTATAAATACTCCCCTTTGAATCATTTCCAAATAATTCATTTTTCAATTTCTTTTATCTCCCTCTCTATACTTGAACCCAACCCAAGTGGGTTCAAACCATAGGTTAAGTGGTCCGAACCATTTAGACCCTAATTCAATTTCATCGAGCCATATTAAGATTGGTCCGAACCATTTGGTTCGGATTGTACCCAATTCAGCATTTATATAATATATAGATGCATTTTTGAGTCAGAGAGAGTATTACACGGAGGAGGTTCACCGTATCCATGAGTTTGTAGTACTACTATTGGTGGATGTAGACCGTTGTATCCTGGGAGATAGACACCACTGAGTTCGTTAACACCATAGGGGAGCGAATCTGTCTTAAGGATATAGTATCCAATACTAGCCTCGGTCCAGGTTCATTCTTTGCATATTTTTATTATTTTATTGCTTTATTTTGCATATTTAATTAAATATAGAGTTGCATATTTAATTAATAATTTCTTAACATGTTGTTAATTATCTCATGACATATTAGTATAAGATTTGTTATATCTTAAATGTCACATGAAGCATGTATATTTTCAACATTTTAAACGTCTACAAATTACCCCCACTTCATAGCTTGGCGACATGTATGCTTACCTTGCATGGGTGGCAAGCTTTGAAGTGTCTTGGGTATCCTTTATTTATTTATTTTTTCTTTTTGGTAAATTTGAGCGCTTAAGTTCAAATGAACTGATTTGAATTTAATAGGCCGGATTGGGGCAGTCAAAGCGTTTAGTGGACGAACCCACCCCCCAGTTCAATTTATTCCTGTTTGGTGAGGATGAGTATACTTATATGTACTGGGGATTTCTTCCATGGATCCTTTGATTTCTACTTCGAATTCCAGCTGTCACTTTCCATATTAACAATTTTGAACAATATTGTGAAATCTTCATACTTTGTATCACGTGGGTTTTGTGTAGCAAAAGGGTGGACCAAAGTCTTCCATCCTATACTTGTCAAAGATTTTCTTTCCATGCAAGGCAATCTTCTCATGCCATTCTCTTTTCTTTCTCTTAGTGCACCGGGAATGGATTTAAAGTTTAATTTGGAGCATAAAGGAAAGCTGTTTGTCATTATATATATATGATGAATCACAAAGGAAACCCACATCACAAGCAATCCAATAACCATGATGGATTGAGATGGCTGGAAGGAGTAAGGAAAGTTGACTCATGCATTCCTTCCTTATGTGCGTCTACGCCCATTATTTATTTATTTATTTATTTTTCATCCTGGCGTGGAAACTTATGAATACGATCCTCACCTTTCCAAAATTGCGCAAATTCTTTTGACTTCTTTAGGATGACCGCCACACATTTAGGGTTTGCTTGTTTATAAAAATCCAACATAGAAGTCCCAGCCGCTTCATCCTCTATGCTCAAAGAGTCCATTCTTTGTGAAGAACTTAGAGGAAGAGTATGGACTTCTCTTTCCCCCTTTTTTTATTTTTATTTTTTATTTTTTTTTATATTATTATTTCTCCTTCAATGGTCTGTGACTTTAAATGGGTTTGCATATTATATCAATATGAAATGCATCTTCACTTTTCCAGAGGCCTAATCAATGGAGGAAACATCACGTTTTGTGTTTTGTCCCATCAGCGCAATCGTCGGATCGTCATAGTGAGTTTCTCACCGTTCTCAAATATTATTATTATTATTATTTTTTTGATTTCTCCCATGGTGTACGTCCATTGCATGGAGCAAATTTTTTTTTCAATCCTCATGCTTGTGTGCCTTGTATGTTAGTAAGTGTAAATCTGTTCTAATCTGCGCAGATTGTATCACTACAAAATAAAAAATTCTATTCTTGCGATCAAAATGTTGATTATTGCCACAATACACACATCTGCACTTTTGATTTTGCGTTCAAAGCTTCCATTGCAATTGACATCAAATGGGTCATATTGAATGCCTGTTGCTTTGTTGCCACAAGAGTTTACTTGGACAACATATTTGCTCTCGAACCTTCTTCAGTTTGGACATCAACAGATATATACGTATATATATATTTATATATATTTTCGGTTTACTGCAAGAGGAATAGCTCGATCATATTTACACATATATATCCGCTTAATTACATGAACCAATCCCCAGTAGCTCGGCCCATGAACGTCCCATTTGTGTTGCACTTACATAAATGGGGACATCGTAATCGGCCTCCTTGGTCACACTCGATCATGTCCAACATGTCTATATTTTTATTCCGGTGGCGTATATGTGACTAGTGGCGGCACACCATCCGGACACGAGCGATCCATCACTTGCTTCCTCTTTGTTGAGTTTTTCTACCAGACTATTTTATTGCCACTACACATATATCAAGCACACTTTTGGCCATGCTTCACTGTTGGCAATCTTCACCCACAATAACTATGACTTTTCTTTTTGTTATATTTTGATGAACTGGGTCTCATGACCATCATCCATACACACATGCATTTTTTTTTTCATGACTTGATATTGCTATATTCTTTAACAGAAAATAGAGACTTCTCTTCCCTGCGTCGGATCAGGGAGATTTTAATCTTGAAGCAACAAAATTCTGTGCAGGAGCTAGATACTTGTTCAGGGTTGTTGATGAGTGCTGAAAAGTGCGCATTTAAACCCCTTAAGTTCGAGTATTCTAGGACCTTTATCTATCTTATTTTCCCGTTTTAGACTAATTTCATGTTATTACCCGTTTTAGGTGTTTAGTCCCAAAATAAGTCAATTCAGCCAAATTAGAGCATAAAAGAAGTAATCTCAAGCTGAATGGAAGAATGAAGCAAAATGGAAGCAAAGTGGTGGAAATCAGCAATCTTTGATCGATCAGGAATATTTTCGATTGATCTCACATTGATCGATTCAGCTTCATCAAGATAGATTAAAACTCTTGTCCTTATCCTCAAAGAATTTCCATCTTCAATCGATCCAATTTCCTTCAGATCGATCGAACTTTCTTGATCTTATCCTCACCTACCACTTTTGTCTTTTTCTCAAAATATCCCAAAATATCTCAGAGATTTGTCGTATTCCAAAAAGGCGCCGCCAAGGATTGATCGATCTAGCCTTAATTCGATGGATCTGGCCACAGTTCGATCGATCACATCTGGATTCGATCGATCGAACCTCCTTAAGTCCGAAATAAAATAGAGTCCAGCTCATTAAAAGATGGCTCGTGGTATAATCATTGAAGGGACCCTAGTGCACGAGACCTGACCATTGGGTGTGACACTAGCTTGAGCTTCATATATAAAGATTTTGAGCCATTTTTACATCATATCTTAACATAACTCACATACCTCATATCACATATCTTGGAGAGGAGGCTAGAGCTTAGAGAGACATACACTATTTTTGGGATTTCTTCCATTCTTCTAGGGTTTTCATCAAGAAGAAGATTATTCCTACCATGGAGATGGCCTTTGAAGGTTGGATGACTACATCAATGAGTGGCTAAACATTTTCTTGGGGCTAGAGTTAGCCCTATGTATGCCTTCTAGACCTTGATGTTTTGTATTTTGAGGGAATTTGTGTTGTAATCTTGTCTTGACATTTGATTTATATATGAATCTTGTTTTTACAATGATTTGTGTTGATTAATACTTCCAATTGATCATTTCATTCTATCCATATGTCTATGTATGCTAGAATAGATGTTCATGTGTTTATCTCTTGGTTTTTTGATATTGATGCATGTCTATGTGTATTGATGCTATGAATCTAAAGATTGTTAAGGCATAGTGCTTAAATATAATACTTTTGTGATTTGTTTGATGGTTCATACTCAGTTCTTGATAGATTGTGCCTCTACCTTAGTTTAATTAGTTTAATTTTCATGTCCTTAGCTTAGATGTAGTGTAGTTGCTTTACTTTCTTAGATGTGAGAACACTCCATGCTTGATGTTTGATGTTCCATACTTATGAATGCAAGTAGTATAATTCTCTAGCTTGTTAGTGTGATGATTGTGAGCTTAAAGGAAGGATTAATGGCTTAGTTTAATATATTGTGTTATTCACTAGATTGTCTAGATAATGTATACTTAATTAGTCAATTTATGCTTATTGATTCAATCAATTATACCTTTTTGTATTGTAACACATATTTCCCCTTATTCATTACACATTGAGTGTCTAGAATGGTAATATTTAGTGGTCACCTCGAGATCCCAAGACCTCTCTCTCTTGTTCTATACCCTTTATTTACTTCAATTGCTTTGTATTGAATTTATTTACATTGTAGTTTAATTAATCAAACAAACAATCTTTTGATCACTCGATCTACTAATCCAACCTTGTTTCCATTTCAAGCACGCACCCAATCCCTTGGGACGATCTCTACTCACCCTAGCTATATTAGTAGGTAGAGTTAGTAGTGACACTTTATAAATTTAAACTTGACTACACTTTTATTGCAACTTGTTGGTTGACACGACTAGGGCCACATTAAGTTTTGGCGCTGTTGCTGGGGATTGATTTGGCAACGCCGTGTTTTGGAAACAATTAGGAATTAGTACTCTTTTGATCGTGTTTTTACTTTATTTTCTTTTTAGTTACTTATTGTGTTTATTTTTGATTGGTTAGGTGAATTGAGCAAAAGAAGTCAAGTAAGGAAGAATTGAAAAGCAAGGTGCTAAGCGAAGCATAAAAGGCTAAAATCTAAAAATTGCAAAGCTAAGCAAAAATTGAAAAAAATGAATTGAAGTTGCTTAAGGATCCTTTGTGAGATCTTTCTAACTCAATCTCTAGTTAAATCGTCGGCCCACGTGGTGGCAAGTTCTTAAATTCTTAGATAAATCGTGAGCCCGTATGGAGGCAATTTACTTTTCTTTGCATATTGTTCAAGCATGGGAGTATGGGATCAATTTATGTGGAGGATGTTTGTTGATTGATTTGTTATGGGGGCAAAGTGATTGCTATTTAATTGATTACTTGTTATTTATTTTGCTAGTGCATGCATGGTCGTAGGTCATTAAATCATACCCTTGTCCCACTCGATTTCCATCTTGAATGGGTTGTTCGTAATCCTAGGGGAAGAGGTAGTTCTCATCACTCCATTTCATCAATGGACGAGCAACATGACGACCATATGGAGGACCTTGGTCACATAGACCAACAAGGCATCCTCCACCCTAATGTGCATCATGACAACATCCAAGTACCATTAGGCATGCCTAGACCATTCATTCCACCACCCAAATTCCATTGGGAATGCCTCGGCCAATTTTTGCTCCACAACCTCCCATGGTTCAAGTTAATCACGGTGTTCGTTTAGCACCACCGGTTGGGAATCCTCCCATTACTTTGCGTGATCATTATGTTCCAAATGAATATAATGCACCAACATATATTCAATTGCCCCCGTTTAGAGCACATCACTATGAGATTAAACCGCAAACCATTCAAATGCTTCCTAACTATCATGGACTTCCAAGTGAAAAACCGTATAAGCATTTGGATGAGTTTCTTAAAGTGTGTTCCACCGTGAAATACACGGACATACTAGAAGAAGTGTTAAGACTCAAACTTTTTTTTTTTACCCTTAAGGACAAAGCAAAATATTGGTTTAACAATCTTGGGCCTTTTTCGATAACTTCTTAGGCAGAAATGTAACAAGAGTTCTTGAAAAAGTACTACCCGGTATCAAAGACCAATGCTATAAGAACTTCCATTCGTGAATTTTCTCAAGGGGAAGAGGACTGTTTCATGAGGCATGGGAAAGATTTAATGACTTACTTAGTAAGTGTCCACATCATGACATTCCTAAATGGCAATTAGTCCAATACTTCTTCGAAAGTTTGCTGGATAATCAAAAAGGAATGGTAGATGCATCTATGGGTGGTTCTTACCTTGATAAAGAATGATGTTTGGCAATTGTATGAAAGTATGAGTGAAAATTCCATGCATAGATCTTTGTCCTCTAAAAATGGTAGAATTCTAGGTGGAAGGAAGAATGTCGGCTTATATCAAGTTGACAATTCGAATGACATAGCCGCCGAGATGAAATCTTTAACTTAAAGGTTTAATTAATTTTTGGTCGCAAATCATGTAACGACCCGGTCATTTGACTCCCTTTCCTTTTTCTTGAAATTTTACGAATGAATTTTTTTCGTTTAATTTTCTTTTCTGAGCTCTGTTTCGTGTTGCTTAGTGTCATCTCGAGTGCTCAGAATTGGTTTATGAGACTCTTTCATGTGAATTGACAACTTCCTTTGAGGACCGAGTTATTTTCGCATTTTTCGTTTTTTGGACACTATGCGTTATTTCGTCTTTTCCCTATTCTGTCATTTTCCCTATTTCGTCTTATCTCTGTTTGTCAGTTTTTGGCACAAACTCACTTCTCATGCTTGGAGTTGGTTTTTGACTTCACGTGCCTTCATCTTGAGTGGTTTCCTCAAAATACGTATCTTCACTTTTTCAAAAAAGTACTCTGGCTGCTCCCGGTGTCCATAAGGGCATGGATGCAAAGTTCTTTGAAATTATTTTCTTTTCTTGGGGTGTTTTTCATAAATATATTTTGAAGATATTTTATTTTAGGGGTTTTTAAGAAAATATTTTTGGAAGATATTTTCATTCTGGGCCATAAGTGCAGTTTTCACTTTTTGGAGGGGTCATTGAGCAATTAATGAAAGTTATTGCAAAATGTCTTATTTGAGCCTGGATCCTCGTACGGGATTCATTTTCACATTTCGTTGAGTTGTGTACTCTTGGAATTTCCTCCTGGTCGATGTTTTCCAGTTTCAGGGTTTTTGGCCCCGGTTTGCGCTAAACTTGTTTTGGGCATAACTTTCTACTCGGGACTCGGTTTTTGGCACCGTTTCTTCCGTTGTTCATATTTTATCATTTTGAATCTTTTTTGTTCACAAATTTTTGCCATTTGAGCGCGTTTGCTCAAATTTTACTTTTTCGGACCCACGGGGCCCGTTCGGGGCACTTTTTGATATTTCTATAAAAGGGGGGGGGGTGAGATATTTCATTTTTCATCTTCTCCCCTCTTCATGCACGAACTGGAGCTCCCATGGCAGCCCAAGGGGTGCTGCCATCTTCTCTCTCCTCTTTTGGTTCACTTTTCCTTGATGGAAAGTCTTCGGCCTTAACGTTTGTTGTTCCCCTCGCCGTGCTCTACCTTTCCCCCTTATTAGAATTCAGTTTTGACCATTTCTTGAGCTTGGTTTTGAGGTCAAGTTATGATTTTGATGGGGCTTTCATGGGGGTTATGTTCACGGCGTTGTCCCCGACAAAACCTAGTAGTTTCGTCGGATTCGGAGCCGTTCCATTTTGGTGGGCCTTTGGGATTTTCATCTCAAATTGAGGTAGGAGATGTTCTAGGTTTAAATTCTTGTTATATAGCATGCTTGTGATGTTTATACTACTTGTTTGCATGATTAAATATAAAATCTAGATATTTTATTATTTATTTTTCTTGTACAGGATCTAATTTTTTCGGTTGCTCATGACTTGGTTTAAACATCTAGCATGATTTTATATTGCCCCTTGATATGCTCATTGTCGTGTATTAAAATTGGAACATTTGAATAAGTATTAAAGATTTTATTTAATATTTATCTTAGGTGAAAGATTAATTCACATGGCCTTAACTAGTTTAAAATCAATATGTGTTAGCATATTAAATTAGGCCTTTGCATGCTCTCCAACATAGTTGAATTTGAAAGTAATTGGAGGTGTTTTGAAAATTAGTAATTATTAATTAATTTGATTAATTAATTTGCCCCGAGTGCACTATTCACTTTATTTAAATTCCGACTTGATATTCTTGACTTACATGCCATAGAACTTCACATATGTTTGATTTAGAATATTCGGTTAGGTTTTCAAACCTTTCATTTAATTAAATTCCTTGTTTAAGATTTAATCCTCATGGTGATATACAACTTGGAATTAAATTGTGGCATGCTAGAAAATTAAGCTTTGGTGTGGTTGTTCACATATATTAAATTGGGATTAATTGCATGAGAATTGCAACTTTTAATTTATATTTAACTTTAGTGAAACTTTAAGTCACATGGTCTTAAATTGAATGAAATAAACTTGTAATGTGATATTACATTAGTCCTTGGCATATTCTCTAAGATATGTTAAATTGAGAGTATTTGGTTAAGTTTAAAAATCTAGAGATTTTAATTAAAAGAATTAATTAAAATCTATTTTGTGGTCCCATTAGCTTAATTAAGGTTTTAACTTGATATTTGTATTGGCCATGACTTGTTTACTAGTATATATGAATTTGGGACTATTAGAAGTTGTTTTAGAACCTTGGTAATTAAATTAGCATGATTTAATTAAAGTTCTACTTTGTTGTTCCAACAACCTAATTGAGTTTTAGAATGGATATAGGTGATGACCATACCATGTCCTTTAACATGTATTAAATTGAGGTTATTTGTAATTGAATCAGAATCTAGAGAATTTAATTGTGTTTATCTATTTAAATTCTTTCAATTTGCTCTATGATCTAGTTGTGTTTTAGAAGTGGTTTTTATATTCAAATCATGGACTTAGACTTGTTGTATATTCATTTGGTTATGTTTTGAACATTGGATAACATAGTTGTTATGTTTGTATTCGTGATAATATGTTTTCCTTATTGAATATATTGTTGCCTTGTGTAATGATTTGCACACTTCGTGTTTAATATCTTTCATGCATAGCGTGTAACGAATCGCACACTGAAGATTCGACATTCATCATATCATATTAGTTGTGGATTTAGAGCATGTATTGTATAGGTTTCCAAATTTGGTTGTGCTTAGTAGATAGTTGATTATCTTGCATACTTCTGTTGATATATGCGTTGTTGCACAACTTGTTGATTTTGGAAACTTGGGGATGTCGTTGTTTGACTATGGCTAGGACGTGGTTCTAGTACGGGGGATAGTCCCTCTATATGGTCTAGTGCGCACATAGGGAGGTTACCCATGGGCTAGTAACCCTAAAGTAACTATGTTGTCGGTCTGATCCGGCATGACGTCCGAGTATCCACTTTATTTGATTTCGCATTTCATTTTCAAGTTGATAACTAGATGATGTTGTAACTTGTTGTTTCTTATTTGTCGTTCCATTTTAAGTTACAGGATGTTAACTTTGCGAAATTATGTTTTATGCGTTGTATTGGAAGTTCCAATGTTGGTTAAATTGCATCGATATTGAAAATCGTGTTTTAACGTTCTAATAAAGCTTAGGATTGATCCTATTAATTCATTTATAACATAGACGTTAGGTGGCATGAACCACTACTGTTATTTTGTGGTTTAGATTCAAAGTTGATGGCTTTGAGAACTTAAACTTTGTTGCATTGTATAACATGCTCTTTTGTTGTTGAATTGCATGGATAACGTGATTCTTGTTAACTTGTATTCAAATATGCTTTTGTCATGTTGTATGGATTACTCTAGACCTAGTTCAATTGTATTGAAAATGCAATTCATGTTAATCTATGCTCAAACATTCTTCTTGTCGTGTTCTTTGGATTATCCCAACCATGATTCGTTTCATAGATGTATGTATATCATGATTCTTGTTGCTTAGACTCTAAGGTAGCTTAGGATGCTCCTCGAGTCTCACTTGGACATAGACGTTAGGTGGCATGAGCCCCTTTAACATGTTTCACCTTAAGGTGATAAATTTGTAAAATGCTAGGTCGATGCATGCTTATCTCCTACGAGTAGCTTTATGTTACTCACCCCTACGATACTGGGGCATATTTCAGGTACGAAGACTTGGTTCGTGAAGCCTAGCATTCCTTGGATGTCGTGTAGCTTTCAAGTTTCCATTTCATGCAAATGTTAGCATGAAATGTCATTTTGTAGACTTATATGTCAAAATATGTATATTTGATTCCATGTATCTAATGTGTACATAAGTGCACTCCTTTTAATGTATTTGACATGTATGAGATGAGGCCGGAGGCCAATGACATGTGTATTGTATTCTATACAACTTTTTAACTTCATGAAATATTATGAAAACCTTGAAAAATCGCAAGTCATTGCTTCACCATGGTTGCATCGGGTGTGGGAATTCCATTTTCATTCTTTCATAGGGTCTTATTAATCTTGTATGAAGTGTGACCAAGGGCCAAATGGTCATTTGACTATATTTTACATTTTTGGATTCCATGTTTTCCATTCCAAGTCCATTTTTGCCTTTTTGCCCGTTGGGGGGTCGGATTTTGTATCGGCTATATTTTTAAGCCATGGACCATTGTAGCGTATCTAAATAGGTAAGTTATGTTTGCGTGCATGGTCATTTCCGGGCAAAACCTTATCGTTTGTGTTTTGAGCCTCTTGTGAATTCATTTCGCATTTTTTTTTTTGCATAGTCTGATCTAGGGGCATTATGGACCTTTCACATCAGTTTTATTTTCTTCTTTTGAGATGATTGAATAGAAAACATGATTTTAGGGGGGTTTCTTCTTCGTATTTTTCCAGAAAATGTCGTCTTGGTACCGGAAATCCCTCGTGAAGTTTCAGCTTCCAATTTTCATTTAGCAGCTTTATGACCCTCTTGTTCAGTTCTAATCTAGGGGCATTTTGGGGATTTCACAGTGAGTTTTTTTTTTTTTTTTAATTCCATCTGTGATTTCGGGTAGAAAACTCGATTTTAGGGGGGGTTTCTTCTTTGTATTTTTCCAGAAAAACTCGTCTTGACCTCCGTTTCAAGCCTTAGTTCTGGGCAGATCAAAAAAAATGTAGCAGCAGCCAAGGGCTGCCACCAGCTATGTCTTTGGGTGCCGGCATGCACGCCGGTGGTCTCGCGCATGGGCGCCGTGTGCGCCATGGCCCCTCGTCGGGCCGCCGCGACGTCAATTCTTCTTTTGGGCTTTTCTCCTTCGTCCGGACTCCGATTCAAGTGAATTTTTTTTTGAACTTGACTAATTTTTCGCTGTCTTTCCAATGGTGTGCTCGGTTGCACCCGGTTCTTCCTGAATAATTACCAGTTTACCCTTTTTGCTTTAAGTGCTCGTTTTTCTTCGTCATGCCGTTTCTCCTTCGTTCGGACTCCGAATCATACAATTCTTGAGTCCATCTTGATTAGTTTTTCATTGTCCTTCCAGCGGTGTACTCGGTGGCACCCGAATCTATAGTTTTTAAAAATGACTATTTTGCCCCTGGGGGCTTATTTGTCATATTTTCGATCTTTTGCTTCCGCATCAGTTCTTGTTGAGTTCTACGACTTCATTGAAGGTCACTTTGACTTCTTAGAGTCTTGTTTTCTGTTTTCGCTTCCGCATTCGGATCCGTTATCGGATCATCCTTACGGTTCATCATAGGACACGCTGGCCTAAAAACCAGGGTCGTCTTAAATCAAATGTCTTTCTCCCCTAATCATACTCATCACGTTTCAAATGAATCTTGCATGACTTGTTCTAGTGTCTTACATACTACTTCCAATTGTCCCCATGGACATGTGCAAAATGAGCATCATGAACAAGTCAATTCCACATTGATTAACTAAGGGAATAATCCTTATGGCACACACTACAATGCCGGATGGAGGAACCATCCAAACTTCTCTTAGAAAAGCCAGAGGAAGGCTCAAACCCTCCTCAAGGTGGTTTTCAAGGCAAGTATGTTCCGCCTCCTATGCAAAGTCAAGGTTCTAGATCTTCGTTTCAATCATCACATGGAAACCAATTTTCTAACTCTCATTTTCCTAATCAATCATTTTATTCCCAAGGAAATTCTAGGAGTCTCGCTTTTGAGGAGAAAGTGTTGACCGCTTTGGGCACTCTAGAGATAAACACTCAATTGTTTTATTCCCATTCTCAATCCATTGCTAAACTAGAAACCTAAGTCGGGCAACTAGCTAGTACCTTGAATGCTAGAGAGAAAGGGAAGACGCCTCTAAATGCCCACCAAAGCAATAATTTGTTGTAGAAACCAATTAAGGTCACACAATTGAACATGTTAATGCGGTGACGGCCTTAAGAAATGGGAAAATTATGGGCAATCAAATTGGTGTTTCTAATGAAGAGAGTGAACCGGTGCAACCAAAAGTTGACACCCATCCCGTTTTACATTCTATTCCTTCTTCATTGCATGTGCATGATCATTTTGTTGAGAAAGTGTTAAAAAATGATTTGAAAAGTGATTTGAACAATGATTTGAAGAATTCTTGTTGAAGATGTTGTAACAAAAGATTTTAAAAAAGACTTTGAGCCAAGAGCTCTATTTTCAGACGCCTTGAAAGGGTCCATTTCTCTTGAAAAGCAAAAGACCAAAGTGAATGAAATCATCGAAGTGTTTAGGCAAGTGAAGATCAATCTTCCACTTTTGAATGCAATTAAGCAAATTCTAGCTTATGCTAAGTTCTTAAAAGATCTTTGCACCCAAAAGAGGAAGAACAAGAGCCAAGCACCAAAGAAAGTGGTCTTGACCAGCAAGTAAGCTCTATTTTGCAACACAACACTCTCCCAAAGTTTAAGGACCCCGGTTTATCTACTACTTCTTACATCATTGGTGACCATGTCATTAATTGGGCTCTTCTAGACTTAGGAGCAAGTGTAAACCTTCTTCTATACTCGATATATGTTAAATTGGGCTTAGGAGACTTAAAACCGACGTCGGTGGTCTTGCAACTTGCCGACCAATCCATCAAAAAGCCCCGGGGTATCATTAAGGATGTTTTGATTAAGATTAATAAGTTCTTCTTCCCCGTTGATTTCGTTGTCATTGACACGGAACCGGTTTCGAATCCCAAGAGCCAAATTCCCATTACCCTTGGCCGTCCTTTCTTGGCAACTGTAAATGCCAACATAAATTGTAGGACGGGGATAATGAAAATATCATTTGGGTATATGAAAGTGAAGTTGAACATTTTTAATCCAAACCTGAATTCAATGGATAAGCATGAAGAAGTGTGTGTTGTGGAGAAGTGTCTTGAAAATGAATTTGAAAAAGTTGAGTCGTTACTTGAAGATCAAATTTCTAAAAGTGCATCTTCAAAAAGGATTTCTAATAGTATTGTTTCAAAAGCTAGTGTTGAAAGGGCATGGAAGCCTAAGAATTGCATAGACAAAGGACCGTCAATCTCCTTTGATTCAAATCCTACAAGTTCCTTGGGGAATAATTTGTTGGGTGGGATTCAAGGTGCCATTCATCCCGTCAAGGAGGGGATGCATAATAAGATTTTCAATCCGGACTAAAAGAGCCCAACGTCTTGCTAGAGACGTTAAAGACTAGTGCTTCGTAGGGTTTACAACCCTATTCCTCCCTCATTTCTATTTTACTTTTCATTTCTTGCGTCGTCTAGATATGTTCTGGGTTCATACACATTGCTAAGGACTTTGGTTGAGAATGCATGCACTGTCATTTTCAAATTAAGCATTTTGTGCCTGTTCGATCGATCTCAAAAAAGGTTTGATCGATCGAACTGCCAACCCTGCATCCAATCATCTCTCTGTCCCATAGATCGTAATTTTCCTGCATATTTTAGCTCTCTGTGTATTGTGCGAAATTCATCTCTGATCGATCTGAGTGTTCCAAGATTAATCGAGATTTTCCTCAGATCGATCTTCATTCCATACTTAGAAAATTTTTTGAACCCATGAAAAATCACCTCTCTGTGCAACGATCGAACTTATCTGCAAGTTTTCACCTGTTGGATCGATCGAACTTTGATCGATCTATGTTCGATCGATCTTAGTGTCTTCTGTTGACTTTGACTTCTTTTTGAATTTTGTTTGCAATTTAATTTAATTATTTTTATAAAAAAATTCAAAAAATCCAAAAATATTTTATTTTTATTTTTATTTATTTATTTTCCAAAAATCCAAAAACATTTTGTTTTAATTTCCAAAAACTCCAAAAACATTTTTAAGTTTGAAATTTGTTTTATTTTCAAAAATTCAAAAATTTTCAAAAATACTGTGTCGTTTTGTGGATTCGATTAATCTGAGTTCATTCACGATCGATCTGAGTTCGATCGATCTGATTTCTTAGTGATCGATCGAACATGTCGGAGGCAGTTTTTAAAAATATAACCTAAGGGTCATTTGGATCGATTTCAAGATCGATCCAAAACCCTCCTTCTTCTCCGGCGTGTTCCTATCTTCTCTCCCATCTCCAGTGACCTTCCGGCAATCTTCCAATCTTCCAAACTCTCTCTCGGTTTCCACTTCTTTCATTGGTTTTTGGTAAGTTTTGAGTTATATTACTATTTTTGAGCTTCAATCTATATGTTCTTGATGTTATCATGTTTAGATCTAAGGTTACCATGTTCCATTATTGCTGTTTTTGATCTTTGAAGCATGTATATATATATATATATATATATATATATATATATATATATATATGTCTATGTATATATCTATGTATATATTTTGCCCGATCTTTATTTAGGGGGTCATGTACCTAGTTAAGTGGCTACTTGTGATTTGTTAAAGTGTAGAGGGACCCACGAGCTTGCTCGGGTGCCCCCCGTGTTGTCCACGTCACAGATCTGTGACCTTTCGTATTTTTGCAGAGTTCGATCAATCACATTATTCCCCGATTAATCGGAGCAAGATCAATCTCATCTTTTTCTTGATCGATCGAATTTCATCACTTTGCATTTTTATATCTCTGCACCCTCTATAGTGTTCATGCTAGTTTATTTATGCCCAATGCTTGTGTTTTTTACATTGGTTGCATTTCATACTTATATTGTTCAGCATGTTTCACTTATTTGAACATTCACTGTCCATACATGGCTACATTACCACTTGCATAGATTCATGTTGATTATTCTGAGTTGTCTATCTTACCTGACGAACATGTTTCTATTTGTGTGCTTTCAATTCTATATTTCATATATTATTCCTATTACTGACTCCAGTTACAAGTGTTTTTTTCTTTTACAGACCATGGCCAGAGTCAAGACTGTTGCCAACCGGCAGTATGTACGCTGAGTGTGACAGTGTGTAGAGGAGCCAGATGAGCATGAGGAGCCAGCTCTAGCTCAGTCTGAGTGCTCTTCTTCTTCCGCTTCTGCATCTTCTTCTTCATTGACCGATGAGGCTGAGCATGCATTTCCTTCACCACCACCAGCACTGCCAGGCCAGGTCCGAGATAAAACCTAGTAGGAGATATTCACGCCTTCAGGTGGCGCATGAGTCGGTCTTTGACATTGCTTTCTTTTCCCGGTCGATTCTGACCCGGGCGGCCTTTGATGATATTGAGCAGCGCGACATTTCAGCCATTTTTGCTCCAGTCACCTACCCAGTTTACCCGAGGCTCGTCCGGTTGTTCTACCAGAACCTCTGGTTGGCCCCGAGTAACCTATCGGAGCTGCGGACTACTATTGATGGCCACATCTTCTCAATGCCCGCATGTCTGCCCTCCCGGCCTTCATTATCTTATTCTCAGGCGGCCTTCTAATGCAGATATGGTCGTTACTCTGACTGGCCATTTCAGTGATGGCGAGACGTTCGCCACTCGGACTTTATCTGCCCGATGATTTATGGTTCTTTGATTCGGTCTTGTATCGAAACGTATTTATGGCGGGCCATAAGATCCAGAGGCGTTCAAACTTTCTTACAGCCCTATATGCCTTCTATATAGGCCATTGGTTCTCTGTTCCTGCACCCTATTGGAGTGTTATGATGAGGCTATATGCAAGCTATATCAGCAAGGCCAAGCCTGGGTGAGCCATTTTCCTCCTTTTCGGACATCTTATTACTCAGATCCTCCGAGATTAGCACTACCCTTTCCATCCAGTGGAGCATACTAAGTCAGGGGCTTGCCATTATGGCAAAAAGGATTGGAACAAGTGCTATAACGCTCTTATCAAGATCTTAGAGCAGAAGGCCATCTTAGCAGCAGAGGAGGCTACAGAGGCAGAGTTAGCAGAGATGGTGGAGCAGGCAGCAGCAGTAGAAGCAGCTATGGCAGATGATCCAATAGACCCACCGGTGGCTGTAGACGCATATGTGGATATAGATCTAGAGCGAAAGCCTCCAGAGGAGTCACCACATCACTCTCCTGTAAGGTCGCCATTACATTCTTAAGAGTATGGTCAGGATATACCTCAGTTTCATGATCCAGTCATCCCTGATGTTCCGGTTCTGACACCTGGCCTAGGAGAGCGTATACAGACTTTGGAGGATGCGGTTGTCTCTCTTTGGTCAGATGTGGCCTCCCTCAGCACTGACATGACTACTCTCCGCTCAGACATCTTTGCTGCGCTGCAGGATTTATCCAGAGATATTCGGGGATCACACCCCGCTCGCTCGACCTGCTCAGCTTGATCTTGATCTTGATCTCGATCTCTCTACTCTTATTTTATATATCTGTGATATTTGACTTTACTGTTACATTGATACTATTATTTTTGCAGCTAGTCTGTTGGCCTAGACACTGTGTTGTACCTTATACTATTTTTATTTTCTATATCGTATGCATGATATTTTTTTGGATGTCAGGTTCTTATATTGATATATTTATTTGTGATTGACTCCATTATCAGGTACCTTCCAGTGACTTCAGTGAGAAAGTGCTGCCAAAATTCTTCAGGACCATCTTTTTTCCTCTCTTCTTAGTTTATTTATTATCCCATTTACACTTGCATGTCCACTGTGCACTGTTATTATCCCCTTTGTTATCTGATCAGCTTTTCACCCAATGCTATCTTTTCAGGATCATAGTTAATCCCAAGTTTAGGGGGGTTGTACCACCCACTTTGGATACTTGTGTCCCGGCCATTCTTTGCCTTAGCTACACTGGTATACTCTTTATTTTGTTCTCTTTGCACATTGAGGACACTGTGCCGTTTAAGTTTGGGGGTAATGGTTGTTAATTGCAATGTTTGCTTTCAATTCAAAATTTTGAGTATGACTTGTGTATTTGAGGGATTTTCTATGATTGGTCCATGACTAGCTATGATTTTGATCTTTTGAGGACTATATTGCTTAAAATTTAAAAATTGCTTGACTTGAAAGTCCAATACTCCTTGTATGCCTTGTGGATGCCATTTAGGAGTAAATTTTTCGAAAGATTGATATCTTGCTTGCATTTATGGTCCACATCATCTTGATTTTGTGATTGTTTTGAGATTCGCTCTAGGATTCTACACTATCACAGGCGCACACTATAATTCATTTGTGGGGTACATGATTTGTTAACTATTGAATTGGTTATATCCCAATTGGGCTAGTAGTGCATTGAAAGCTTTCATTCTTGATAAAGGTGGATAACAAACCCTTTTCATTGAGTAGCCAGGATTTTAGCCTCATCAAGCACTGAATTTCTAGCATCAAAAGGTGGAGGGCCCAAACTCTAGGTTAATAATTGAATGATTCTAAAAAAAAAAAAAGAAAAAAAAAAAGAAAAGTTGCAAAAGTAATAAAAAAGTGAGGACTTCTCCCAAAAGGTGAGAAGTGGGAAATGATTAGATGGAGGTTGTTTTGATTTGTAACTTAATTGATTGTAAGTCCTTAGGGGTGTTTGAACACCTAATGCCCTAAAGCCGTCTGGTTTGGGACTCATTGACCTAACGCTCGGCCTCATGGATCATTAGAAAGCTTAATAGATAACACATTGCACTATGCTTCCATCTTTGATCCTTAGAAAAAAAATAAAAAAATAAAAAATAAAAAAACTTGAGTGATAAGAATAAGCGCACCTAGTGAATAAAGCTTTAATAAAAGGTCCACTCTTTGTCTTGATGATCGGTACTAGATTTATATGCTAGTTTAAGTGTAAGGATGTGATCATTTCTTTAGTTGGCTTAAATAGCAATATATTTGATGCCGGTCCACTGAAAAAGGATTTTATTGTTGTTTTGATTTGCGTGATCATTTTTTTTGATGTGTGGAGGACCATACTTGCTTGCTTGATGTTGAGATTTTGGGAGACTGCTTGGAAATGGTTGAAAAATTACATACTTGAGGTGGTTTTCTCCCAATGCTTGTTTGGAATATTGGTGCATCTTTTGAGAGAATAAGCCTAATGTTTGTGGGTATCATTTCTGGAAACCCTCACGAGACTTCACTCATCCACTAGGGTAACCTAAGGGTTTAAAAGGCTTATTGCATATGCTAAATGCAATCGTGTTCCCTACGAAAATGACGTTATCCATTTATTGTTTTCTAGTTCATACTTGTATAGATGTTCATTTCATTCCTTTACTTTGTAGTTCATTGCTAGAGACTAGCAATATTTAAGTTTGGGGGTGTGATGAGCGCTGAAAAGTGCGCATTTAAACCCTTTAAGCTCGAGTATTCTAGGATTTTTATCTATCTTATTTTCCCGTTTTAGACTAATTTTATGTTATTGTCATTTTTAGATGTTTATCCCCAAAATAAGTCAATTCAGCAAAATTAGAGCATAAAAGAAGCAATCTCAAGTTGAATGGAAGAATGGAGCAAAGTGGTGGAAATCAACAATCTTCGATCGATCAGGAATATTTTCGATTGATCTCACATTGATCGATCCAGCCTCATTAAGATGGATTAAAACCCTTGTCCTTATCCCTAAAGAATTTCCATTTTCGATCGATCCAACTTCTTTCAGATCGATCGAACTTTCTTGATCTTATCCTCACCTACCACTTTTGTCTTTTTTCCCAAAATATCCCAAAATATCTCAGAGATTTATCGTATTCCAAAAAGGCGCTGCCAAGGATTGATCTATCTAGCCTTAATTCAATGGATCTGGCCACAGTTCGATCGATCTCATCTGAATTCGATCGATCGAACCTCCTCAAGTCCGAAATAAAATAGAGTCTAGCTCATTAAAAGATGGCTCGTGGTACAATCATTAAAGGGACCCTAATGCATAAGACCTAACCATTGGGTGTGACACTTGAGCTTCCTATATAAGGATTTTGAGCCATTTTTACATCATATCTCAACATCACTCATATATCTCATATCACATATCTTAGAGAGGAGGTCAGAGCTTAGAGAAACATACACTATTTTTGGGAGTTCTTCGATTTTTCTAGGGTTTTCATCAAGAAAGAGATCATTCCTACCATGGAGATGGCCGTTGGATGACTACATCAATGAGTGGCCAAACATCTTCTTGGGGCTAGAGTTAGCCCTAAGCATGCCTTCTAGACCTTGATGATTTGTATTTTGAGGGGATTTGTGTTGTAATCTTGTCTTAACATTTGATTTATATATGAATCTTGTTTTTACAATGATTTGTGTTGATTAATACTTTCAATTGATCATTTCATTCTATGCATATGTCTATGTATGCTAGAGTAGATGTTCATGTGTTTATCTCTTGGTTTTGTGATATTGATGCGTGTCTATGTGTATTAATGCTATAAATCTAGAGATCGTTAAGGCATAGTGCTTAAATAGAATACTCTTGTGATTTGTTTGATGGTTCATACTCATTTCTTGATGGATTGTGCCTCTACCTTAGTTTAATTAGTTTAATTTTCATGTCCTTAGCTTAGATGTAGTGTAGTTATTTTACTTTCTTAGATGTGAGGACAATACATACTTGTTATTTGATGTTCCATACTTATGAATGCAAGTAGTATAATTCTCTAACTTGTTAGTGTGATGATTGTGAGCTTAAAGGAAGGATTAATGGCTTAGTTTGATATATTGTGTTATTCACTAGATTGTCTAGATAATGTATACTTAATTAGTTAATTCTTACTTATTGATTCAATCAATTATACCTCTTTGTATTGCAACATATATTTCCCCTCGTTCATTACACATTGGGTGTCTAGAATGGTAATGTTTAGTGGTCACCTCGAGATCCCAAGACCTCTCTCTCTTGTTCTCTACCCTTTATTTACTTCAATTGCTTTGTATTGAATTTATTTACATTGTAGTTTAATTAACCAAACAAATAATCTTTTGATTACTCGACCTACTAATCCAACCTTGTTTCCATTTGAAGCATGCACCCAATCCCTTGGGACGATCTTTACTCACCCTAGCTATATTAGTAGTTAGAGTTAGTAGTGGCACTTTATAAATTTAAACTTAGCCACACTTTTATTGCAACTTGTTGGTCGACACGACTAGGGCCACACCTGTCGTGACCCAGCCTCCGACCATATCAGGTAAGCGCAATTTTCATCTCTGTTTTTTTTAAAAATTATTTTTTGAATCATCTTTTATGCAGAATAAAAGACTACACCTTTTTATTGAGATAATCAGGTTAGCTCAACCACATGGAGATGATTGCATGCTGAACCACTTGCCCTCATTTTTATTTTTATTTTTAACTCATATATCGACTTTGCCGCTTTTCTTTCATGGTTTGCAGGCCTCCTTATTGTCTGTTTATTCCTTTCAGATTTAGGTTCATCCGACTCCTTTGGTCTTGACGAACTAGAATTCCTTGTTGGCATGTCTGCATTTTTAAGGTGTTTGCCACATTTATTTCTAAGATATACATGAATTAGGAATATTTATTTAATTGATCTTTTGCGCCAAACATGCTTAGTGTGTAATGTTTCCAATTTTTACCATTTTCCATTTTTTGAAATTTTCTGTTTTTTCGAGAGTATTTTCGTTTTTTCTCGTTTTGCATGCCGGACACCGTGGGGTGTACTAGGTGTGACTGAGAGTTCGTCGGGGCATTCTATTAAGTTCAGGACTCTTAGAAATGCAATGGTTATCATTTCAGCATTTTTTTATTTTTCGGGCCTGGTGGTCCTAGGTGGGACCTGCTACCAGAATTGTTGCGCACGGGGGTTGTGTCACGGGTTCATTGCATTTCATGCACTATTATTTTGTGTATAATTTCATGGTGGTAAGTTGATTTATGTGGTTATGGATAAAGATATATATATATATATATATATATATATATATATATACACACACACACACACACACACACACACATACACACACATATATGCATAATAGTGAAAAAAAAAGTGGGATATTTTTATGTTTGTGGGGCCCACCCCCATTTTACCATTTTAGTGGCCAAGAGGCCATTATTTGGCCTCATATTCTATCTCTCCTGACCAAGCCCTCTCTCTCTCTTCACTTTCTTCTTTTTTCTTTTCTTTTTCTTCTTCAATCAAGCTTTGATTTCTCTTCAACCCTTGAGAAATTGTTTTTGCCACTTAAGGCAAAGTCGGAGAGCTCATCAAGCTCTTCATTTTGATCCAAGCTAATTTTTGGATTTGGTGTCCTTGGGATTTTCAAAAATTAGGGCTTGGAATTGGGGCTTTTTGCATCCTTTGAGGTAGGGGTCTCTAATACCCACATTCTTTGATTTTAGTGAATTTTCTCCTTAAAAAATTTGGCTATAGCATGTTTTAATTTCAGAAAATTTGTTTATGCTTATATGGGTTTTGTGTATTTAATATGATAATTGTATATCATGTGATAATTGAGCATACGTGTATTGCCTATTTGAATTGTATGAGATGACATGCTAAAATTTAATGTATAAGCCTAATATGCCATGTCCTATAAATGTGAGGTTGATTTTGTGAATGGTTATGTACTTGATAAATTGTGAGGTTGATTTTGTGAATGGTTATGTACTTGATAAATTTTTTTTATATACAAGCTTGATGTTGTTTGGATATGTAAGATTTTAATATTAACATGGCATGGAAAGGCATGATGCATTCATGCATGACATTGGGTAAGGAAAAAGGGAAATTTTGATTTGAAATGGAAAGAAAGGAATATGGTTTTTGGAGAAAAGTTTTTGAACAAAGGTTTGCGAAAACCAATCACCTAGGAGTTCCCTAGGGTCCGTAACGTTAATGGAACCTAGAGGGAACTAGGGGAATTGCCCTAGTGTGGTTGAGTTACCTGGCTCCAAATGACGCCATAGAGTTACCATGGGTTAGGGACAGTTAGCCAATCATTCTCTCGTACAGCCATGGAGTTGCCATGGGACGGGTTACATTAACAGTTTGGAAGTGATGATGGAAAAAGGTTTTTGGAAATGGGGAGCGACATTGCACGTCATTACATGGCATGGCTCGTTTACGATTTTTGAAATGTTGTGTTGATTTCATGGTTAAGTTTTTCCCCGGTATGGCATGATCCCGATTTCCTTATTTTATATTCATTGTATGGATTCACGGGGTCACAAGAGGTGTGTCTTAGGCACCTCCTACTAAGCTTTATGTTCATCCTTATTTTTAACAATTTTCAAGACATGGAAAGGAAGTGGCGGACGACAATCCACCACAAGCTTAATTAGTCAAGTTGAAAGGGACATGGACTTCTTTTATGCTTGATGTGTATATTACCACCCTTTTTGTTGTAAATAGTATTAGGGGTCATTTTGTATCTATTACATGGGTAGAAATGGTTCTGAGACCATCCTCCTGTATTTCATGGCCTGATTATGATTTCAAAATCCATGTAAGGCCTTAAGGCCATATTTTGATGTATGACGGACTTGTCTAACTTTAATGGTGTAATGGACTCAATTATTATTTCATTTGAATGTATGTTACCTAGTTATACTAATTTCACCATCAAATGAAAGATTTGGGATATGTTTGGACTTTAGGTAAGGTCACCAAGGGACCAAAGGGGTGCTTATATGCACAAGTTCACAATTTTAAGCTTTTTGGGGCATTTTTAGGGTTCTGGGCATCTTGAACCGGTTCAGCCCCATTGAACCTATTCAAGGGGGTGCATTTGGCTCACGGGTGGGCACACTACCCATCTTGAACTGGTTCAGCCCCACTGAACTGGTTTAAGTTCCCCAATGCTTCCTCAGTTTGACAGCTTGGATCACTTAACTTCGGAAGGTCATAACTTCTTCGTTCTGAACCTAAATAGGGTCATTCTTAAGTCCGTTTTGAAGAATTTTGAGTTAGCTTTCTAATGAGATCAATTTCATCTTCAAATTCCTTCTATGTTGAGAGATACAACTATTTTAGTGGAACAGTGTCAGAATTTCCCTTGAACCTAGTAAAGGTACTTTTGGGAAATCATAACCAATGGCCGTAGAACCTCTTCAAATATCATGGAATGACTAAAATGAGTGTTTTAAACTTTATTTGACTAATTTAAGGTCATATTATTCTCTCATATTGTAGAATAACCATTTTACCCCTAGTGTGTCCTCGAGTTTGGTTAAGGACCCGATTAGTTATTCGGATCCTCGGTTCGGGTCGTTACATAGTGTATCAGCTCACTTGTGAAGGCTCGCCTGCATCTGATCTGACTCATTGTGCATTGGCTCTGTTTGGTAGCATTGCCAACCGCGGAGGCTCGCCTGCACCTGATCCGGTTTACCGTGCATTGAGTCTGTCATGCACTACTGGTCAATTACAGAGCCTTGTCTGTATCTGATTCAGTTTACCGTGCCATACCTTGTTGTGTACCACTTACTACTCACCTATAGAGGTCTTCCTGTATCTAACCTAATTCACTGGATAACGACTATGTCTGGTATTACTTGTCAATGATGAGCGCTGAAAAGTGCGCATTTAAACCCCTTAAGCTTGGGTATTCTAGGACCTTATCCTATCTTATTTTTTTATTTTAGTCTAATTTCATGTTATTTCCCTTTTCGAACACTTATCCCCAAAATAAGTTAATCCAGCTGAATCAGAGCATAAAAGATGCAATTTCAAGCTTAATGAAAAAAGGAGCAAAGTGGAAGCAAAGTGGTGGAAAACAGGAATCTTCGATCGATCAGACCAAGCTCAGATTGATCTCATAGTGATCATTCTAACCATGCCAAGATGGATTCAGCCTCTTATCGTTATCCTCAGGAAATTCCTATCTTCAATCGATCCAACATTACTTCGATCGATAGGATTTTTTTGATCTTATCCCCACCTACCACTTTTGTCCTTTTCCCTAAATGTCCCAAAAATATCTTAGATTTGTCTTTATTCCAAAAAGGCACCACCATGGTTTGATCGATCTGACCACCCGTGTGATCGATCGAACCTCCTCAAGTGAGAGAAAAACAGAGTTCCAGCCAATTAAAAGGTATGCTCGTGGTGCAATCATTTGGAGGTCCTAGTGCACGGGGTCTGACCATTGGGTGTGACACTTGAGTTACCTATATAATAATTTTGAGCCATTTTACACATATACAATCTTAGAGAAAGGAACCATACACAAGAGAGGTTGGAGGAGTCTAGAGATTAAAGAGACACACACCATTTGAGAGTTCTTCTACTCATCTAGGGTTTCCATCAAGGAGAAGAAGATCATTCCTACCATGGAGATAGCTCTTGAGGGTTGGATGACTACATCAATGAGTGACTAAACCATTCTCTTGGGGCTAGAGATAGCCCTAAGCATGCCTTCTAGACTTTGATGTTTTGTATTTTGAGGGGATTTGTGTTGTAATTCTTGTTTTGACATTGGATTTATATATGAATCTTGTTTCTACAATGATTTGTGTGGTTTAATACTTCCAATTGATCATTTCATTCTATTCATATGTCTATGTATACTAAAATAGATGTTCATGTGTTTATCTCTAGGTTTTGTGATATTGATGCATATCTATGTCTGTTGATGCTATGAATTTAGTGATGGTCAAGGCATAGTGCTTTAATAGAATACTCTTGTAGTTTGTTTGATGGTTCATACTTATTTCTTGATGGATTGTGCCTCTTCCTTAGTTTAATTAGTTTAATTTTCATGTCCTTATCTTAGTTGTAGTGTAGTTGCCTTACTTTCTTAGATGGGAGGACAATCCATGCTTGTTTGATGTTCCATGCTTATGAATGCAAGTAGTATATTTCTCTAATTTGATGATGTATATTGATTGTGGACTTAAAGGAAGGAATAATGGCTTAATTTGATATGTTGTGCTATTTACTAGCTTGTCTAGACAATGTATACTTAAGTAGTTATCCATGCTTGTTGATTCAATCAATGACACGCACTATTATTGTAACATATAATCCCCTTCATTTATTGCACATTGAGTGTCTAGGAAGGTGATGTTTAGTGGTGACCTCTAAGTCCTAAGATCCCTCTCTTATATTCTTTACATTTTACTCTATTTCAATTGATTTACCTTGCATCCATTTAGTTGACATTGTAGTTTAATTAACCAATAAAAACATCTTTGATCACTCGACCTACTAATCCAACCTTGATTTCCAAGCATAATACACTCCATTTCCCTTGGGACGATCCCTACTCACTCTTATTACATTAGTAGTAGTGGTGGTAGTGGTTTTTATAAATTTAAACTTGACCTAAAAGGCTTTTCTTGAACCGCACATTCACTACATTATTTTGGCGTATACAAGCGACCTTGCCAAGTTTTGGTGCCGTTGTTGGGGATCTTGGCACCGTCGTATTTTGGAAATCAATTAGGAATTAATACTCTTTTGATCCTATCTTTATTTTATTTTACTTTGGCTACTTATTGTGTTTGTTCTTGATTGTCTAGGTGAATTGAGACAAGGGAAGTGAAGCAAAGGGGAATTGTAAAAGCAAAAAGCCAAGCCAAGCTAAGCATAAAAAGCTAATATCTAAAAAAAAAAAAAAGAAGAAGAAATTGCAAAGCAAGGCAAAAATTCAAATTAATTTGAAGTTGCTTAAGGACCCTTTATAAGTTTTTCTAAACTCTTTCTCTAGTTAAATCATGAGCCCGCGTGGTGGCAAGTCTTTATTTTCTTAGATAGATCGTTAGCCCACGTGGAGGCAATTTAATTTTCCTTGCATATTGTTCAAAGCATGGGAGCATGGCATCATCGTATGTAGAGGATTGTTGATTTTTGATTTGTTGCGAAGGAGGAGTGCTTGGTATTGTTGAATTTATTATTGTATTGTGTGGTCCTTTTTCCCCACCTTTCATCCTAGGCATTCTAATCGAAAATCTAGAGGGTAATCTTGGTTACCTAGACCCACATTTCATGGAACACCCTCTTTGTGATCAATTTCCTCCTGGAATTCAAGCTCCAATTCCTCTATTGATCCTTCGTGATCATTACAATTTTCATAAATACCATGCACCAACTTGTATCATGCTTCCCAATTTTGTGGCCGATCAATATGACATGAAGCCTGAGACTATTCAAATGTGTCCATTTTTCTATGGCTTAAATAATGAGGAACCATATCAACATCTTCATTAATTTGTTGAAATATGCTCCACCGTGAAGTATATGAATGTCCCGGAACAAGTTCTTAGGTTACTTCTCTTCCCTTTTACTTTTAAAAATAAGGCAAAGCATTGGTTCAACAACTTGGGGGCAAATTCGATAACTTCTTGGATACAAATGCAAAATGAATTTTTGAAAAAATTTAACCCCATAAATTTGACCAATTCAATGAGAACCACCATTAGAGAATTTTCTAACGGGGAAGGAGAACTTTTGCATGAGGCTTGGGAAAGATTGAATGACTTACTAAAGAAATGTCCACACCATGGCATTCCAAAATGGCAAGTGGTTCAATACTTCTATGAAAGTTTATCCGACACTCATAAGGATATAATTGGTACATCATGTGGAGGTTCATATTTTGGAAAACATGAAGATGATGTTTGGCACCTTTTTTAAAAAATGAGTGAAAATTCATTGCATAAATCTCACACTTCTCAGTTGATTCATGATTCTATTAACAAAAAGAGAAATTTAAAAGTGTGTCAAATTGAAAGTCCAATGGAGATTGTAGCCGAGGTCAAAACTTTTTCTCAAAAACTTGATCAATTTTTATTGAGTCAAAAATCGGTTATCAAATCATCTCATTTTTATCACTCCTATCAGTCTTGTGAGCCTTGCATGACATGTTCTAGTGTTACATGCTACTTCCAATTGTCCTCATGGACATGTATTTAATGAACACTTTGAACAAGTCAATGCTACATTTGTTCACCCTTATTCAAATGTTTATGTTCCGGTGTTGAATGAAAATTCAAGTCTTTTTCAAGCTAAGCATTTTCAAAGTAGATACATCCTACCTCATAAAAGGAATGAAGGTTCCCAAGGATTTGTGTCTTCTTCTTCTCATCATCAAAGAATGAATTACTATTCACATCCTCAAGTGTATGATTCTCAAATTTGCTCTCATCATCCTCATACACTCTCTAGTGATTCTACATTCGAAGATAAGGTTTTGGTGGCTTTGGGTAGTTTAAAAATGAACTCCAATTTGTTGCATTCTCATTCTCAATCGATATCGAAGCTTGAATCTCAAATAGGGATGATAACTAATGCATTGAATGAGAGAGAAATTAGAAAATTACCTAGACAACCCGAAAGGAACCCAAAAGCCCAATACTTAGTGGAAGCAAACTCTACATCGGGGTGTTCTTTTTAAGAACAAGTGCAAGCCATTACTACTTTGAGGTGTGGAAAGCAAATTGACAATAGGGTTGAAAAACCAAGTGAAGATAGTAACTGATACAACCCAAAGTTAGCACCCATCGCGCTTCCAATCTGATAAGCGCCGAATATTATATATTCAAGCGCCCTAAATTGCATTAGTAAAGTCCGTTGTATGTTAATTTATGTAGATTATCTTCATTTCTATATTTTTATGCATTTTCAGGTTCATTGGCCAAAATGGAACAAGAATAAGGCCTTGTGGAATCTTGAGCAACAAAAGGTGCCAATGCTGAATTCTGGCAGCAGTAGAACCTGGACTTTGCTTGCCATTTTGACCTTCCAAACTTGAGAACTGGACTTCACTCATAACATTAAAGATTTAGAGCTCTGAATTAGCTTTCTAAATCTTCAAACGGTTTGTCATTCGGAGCTCGGAGCAGAGAGTTATGGCCTTGTTACCAGAGGTGCGCAGAACTGCCTGGCAGCAATGAAATTCTGCCTTGATCTTCATTTTCGACCAACCATCCTTGAGAATTGGATCTCTACTAAAACATGAAATATTTATAGCTCTGAATTAGCTTTCTAAATCTTCAAACGGTTCATCATTCGGAGTTCGGAGCGCAAAGTTATGGCTGTTTAACCAAAGTAGGTCTGGGCGGAGCAAGTGAAGCATGGGCATTTTTACACTAAATTCGAGTGCTCGAGGCCTTGCTTAGAGTGCTCGAATTTTGGGCAGAATGCCCTTCGGAAATGGCTCATTTCAGCCCACTTGCACCTTGGTTTCTTCATTTTGCTTTCCTCTTTAATGAAGTGGTTGGAGATGTTGGTTGGTGGCCTTTTGGTGGTAGATAAGAGGGATATGAGCCACACAATATGGGAGAGCTTCATTTTCTACAAGATTAGAGGAGAGAGAAGGGAGCAAGAAAGAGAGTTCTCCAAGCTTGAAGAAGGGAGCACGAAAATGGAGGAGGTCTTCAAGCTTCTTCTTCATTCTAAGGCTCCAATGGGTAACTAACTCTTCTTCTAGGGAGGTGATGAAGTCCCTCCCTTGTAAGCATGTTCTAGTGTAGATTTTATTTTGGGATTTCAATGTATAACCTATGGTCTTTTCATGGTCTAGAGCATTTTGCTTCTTGTAATGGATCTTCATGTATTTTAATGATTATTGTTGAATTAATTATCTATCTTAGATGGTTTATTCTTTTAATCACAGTGCTTGCACTCTCATGGTGACAATGGTAGTGAGATCATGGAATAGTCTTAATGGCATGAAGTTAGAGAAATTTGATAGTCCATTGCTTAGGTTCCCCCTTTGATGGTCTATTCTTGATTCCTAACTTTATGTGCTTTTATCATTCAATTAAGGGCTTGATAATCTTTGGCTTAGGGAGCATGTTGAAGACTACACCCTAGTTTAGGTAGTTTAAGCATGTATTTCTTTGATGGATTATTCTTGTTTTTGATTCAATGACCCTCTTGAGGATATTATAGCAACCAAGGGTTGTTATGTATCATGACCATCGTTTATGTTGATTTCCCGAATTTAAATTTAGCCTAGCATGTGTATAGGGATGGAGACGGATTCACTTCCTTAGTTTTTCTTACTCGTATCTTATCTCGCTTCAATTATTGTAAGTTTCTATTTCATGCACTTCACATATTCAATTTAGTGACAAATAAACAACTCCTTATTTCCCCTTCATCATTCTAAGAACGATTCTAGACATTTAGGTTGCCTTAGACTAGCGCAGTCCCAGTGGTTCAACTTACCCGACCAATAGCCTTATTTTACAATGATTCGTGCTATTGCGAAGGTTGATGTATGATTGACCAACCGATCAATTTTTGGCGCCGTTGCCGAGGACTACAAACGGTTTAGCGACCAAAGTTCTAGGGTTAATTTTAGTTTGATTGTGAATATTGTGTCTTGTGAATATTTCTTGTGTGTTTTGACCATCTCAATGTTTTAAGTGTTGTAAGTGAGATCCTAGGGACTCGAATCTCGCCGTGGGAACGCTAGCAAAGCGTAAGTCTAGAGGACCCCAGGTAAGTTTCTTGACCTTTTAGTTTCACATTGTAAGATATTGTGCATGTGTTAAGTTTAGAAGTAGTTAATTTATTTGCAAGCCCTTGTTGAGGCTATATTATTATTTTAATTCTGTGTATAAGCATCGGTCCTTGTCGTGGCCATTTATTTTCTGTCTTGATAATTGAGGAGAAAGGGAACATCGTATGTGGAGTTGTGGATAATGAATTGCTTTGTTGATTATATACTGTGCTGTTGATGTTCGGTTGTAGGTCACTCTCTCTACCCACAATCGATTCGCCCATTGATATCAATTCTCTTGAAAGAACTCTTAGACGGAACCTTAGGGAACCCACTCTTACAAGGGACCTTGAAACTGAATTCAATATAATGGGGGATAACGTAGGAAATCCGGGGAATGAAAGAGCTGAAATTCCTAATGTAGAACCAATGACTCTTAGAGATCATTTCATTCCTACCACCTATGCTTCTCCTTCTTGTATAGTGATGCCAAACATCGATGCAGCTCAATATGAGATCAAGTCTAGTACCATTCAAATGCTTCCATCATTTCATGGCTTTGATAATGAAGATCCATATAAGCACCTTGATGAGTTCCTTGAAATCTGTTCGACCATCCGGTTGAGAGGTTTTCCGGACAATGCACTTCATCTCCATCTTTTCCCATTCTCCTTAAAGGATAGGGCAAAATATTGGTTGAACTCCCTCGCTCCCAACTCTATTACTTCTTGGGCTCAATTACAACAAGAATTTCTTAAGAAGTACTATCCGGTGAGTAAAACCAACCAAATGAGGCGTTCCATTCTAAGTTTTTCTCAAGTTGATGGAGAACAACTCCACGAGACTTGGGAAAGGCTACAAGATCTTCTTCGAAAATGTCCTCATCATTTTATCCCAAAATGGCAATTAGTGCAAGCTTTCTATGCCGGTTTGACCGACACCCATAGATTTATGGTTGACTCTTCTTGTGGTGGGATGTTCATGTCCAAGAATGCGGATGAGGCTTGGACCTTACTTGAGAATTTGAGTGAAAATTCACTTCAATACAATTCTCGTAGGGCTCCGACCTCAACCACTCCAAAGAACACCAATCCTTGTCAACAAAAATCAATAAGGGAGGAATCATCTCAAGTCGATGCCATAGCTCATAAATTCTACCAATTGATGGCACCACATCTTCCTCCTTCATTGTCTTAAAATTCGATAAGTTTGGTTTGTGCCTCATGTAATAGTCCATTTCATCTCTCGGAAGATTGCCCCACACCGGAGCAATTTCCCAATCCCAACCAAGAGCAAGCTAATGCCATGTTCTCACGGCCCGGGAACAATCCATATTCCAACACCTACAATCCGGGTTGGCGAGACCATCCGAATTTTTTGTGGAGGCAACAAGCCCCACAAAATTCCCAACTTCAAAATCAAGGGCCTCAAAATCAGCCCTCTTCTCAATATCAAGGTAGGCCTTTCCAAGCCTCTTCAAGCTACCAACCTCCATACAATCCAAATGTCTCCACTCAACCTCCTGTGAATCCAATTTATGAGATAGTGGCTGCAAACAAGCAAATGATGGAATCATTAAATGTGCAAATGATGGAATCATTAAACAAGCAAATCATAGATTCCAACAAGCATCTCTTGACATCCTTGCAACCTACTCTCCAAATGGTTCACTCCCATACTCAATCCATAGCTAGGCTCGAAAATCAAATGGGACAAATAGCTAACCAAGTGAACCAACTTCTTCAAAAAGACAAGGGTAAGCTTCCCGCTCAACCATTTGAAAATCCTAGAGGAATGCATGTGATTGATGAAACCCCTCCTCCGAGTGGGCCGACTCATGAACAAGTTCAAGCTATCACCACCCTTCGGAGTGGTAGAGTGGTTGACAACAAGGTTGATGGAGACACAAGTGAGAAAAACCCTCCGTTGAAAAATCCAAATTCAAGCTCTTCAAGTCCAAATCCAAGTTCTTCTTGTCCAAATACCATTCACGGAAGTCCCACGCATGTCACCCCAAATGTGGAAACTACTTATGAGCCAAAAGCTCCATTCCCTCAACGTCTTCAAGAGTCGACACATTTTGGGAATAAGAATTGCAAAATTCAAGACATGTGGGAGGTCTTTAGGCAAGAAGTAAAGATCAATCTTCCTCTCTTGGATGCTATCAAGCAAATTCCTCCCTATGCAAAATTTCTTAAGGATTTGTGCACTCAAAAGCGCACTTTTAGAAGTCATTTACCAAAGAAAGTGAGGTTAACCGAAAATGTTAGTGCGATCATTCAGCACAGCACTCCTCCGAAGTATAAGGATCCGGGTGCCCCCACAATCTCTTGTGTCATTGGTGACAACAAAATCGAGAGGGCCCTCCTTGACTTAGGAGCTAGTGTGAATTTGATTCCATATTCGGTTTACCTACAACTTGGTTTGGGAGATCTAAAGCCAACTCCGATAGTGTTGCAATTTGCTGATCGATCTATTAAGCAACCACGGGGAATTATTGAAGATGTGATCATAAAAGTGGACAAATTCTACTTCCCGGTAGACTTCGTGGTTCTTGATACGGAACCAGTCCATGATCCAAGAAAACACATTCCCATAATTCTCGGACGTCCTTTTCTAGCTACAGCTAATGCTTCCATTAACTGTAGATCCGGATTGATGGATATCTCTTTTGGGAATATGAATGTTAAGCTCAATATCTTCAATGCTGTGCAACTTCCTTCAGATGGCAATGAGTGTTTTGAAATCACTATTGCTGATGAACACATTCAAAATCCAATCCCACCTCCTTCAACGGAGGATCCCCTACATGCTTTCTTGGTCCCTTTTGATTTTGAGGATTTTGGTGTGGACAAATCCATTCGGGAAGTCAACTCCTTGCTTGATATTCCATCACCATTTTCCTCTCCTTTATGGGAAGCACCAAATCCATCTCTATCGTGGGATTGTCCATCTCATTCCATTTCTTCACCGGAGTTACCTCAACATTTTGAGGGTGAACCACCGGACAAAGGTAAGGAGAATGTTGACAAGTTGCTGAAAATTCTTCCAATCATTCCAGCCCAATCTAGAATCATTGTCCATGATACTCAACCTGTGAACAAACCATTTGAGTACAATGAGGTATATGACTTGGAGATTGCAAATATGAAAGGTCATGATCCTACCATTGTTAGTCAAAACAATGACATTCAACGAGCCTCCATAATCTCGAACAAGCAACACCTTTGCTTAAATCTGAAAATAAAAGAAGTGAGATTAAAAGCGATGCTCAAATCCTCTAAGGCCAAACTTGTTTCTCTTCGGAAGGATCAATATCCCTCACCATTCATTGATCCAAGTTTGAGACCATATGAAGGAGGCAAGTTGCATACGGAGCGTTAAGGATCCATTTCTCCAATGGATCCTGATCCTGGTTCGTCTAGCTATCGACATTAAATTTAGCAAAGCAAGGGAAGAAATTCTTTCGATGTTCCAAGCTTCCTTACCTTCTCAAATTGCTCGTGCCTTGAAATTTTCTGGGAAATGGTTTAGAAAAGCCAAAAATTTGATTTTTCTGAAATGGTCTTCAGTTGCGTTCCGCAATTTTAGACTGGCCTCTTAGACCTTCTCAGCTCTAATTTTCATTCCCGAAAATTTCCATCGCTTTCGAGCAAGTTCATAGGATCTTTGGCATGCAACTCATGTGCACAACCTCTCATTTTCAACGCATTGTTGGATCATGGTTCCCCAAAATTTTCCATGCATTGGAGATGAAATGCAAAGTTTGAAAATTTTTCATCTAGGCATTAGAAATGTTGAGCAATTTGACAATTTTTCCAAAAATTTTCCATCCATGCAGTGGAATGGACTGAATTTGCAAATTTTAAAATTTTTTCCATGCTTTAGAGATAAAGTGCTAAGTTTCAAAAATTTTCCATCCATGCATTGGATTGGAATTCTCTTGCAAGGCTTCAAAAATTTTCCCTACATTAAAATTGGAATGATGTTGCGATGCAAAAGTTCAAAAATTTCTTCTATGCATGGGAATGCCATGCAAAGCTTCAAAATTCTTGGAATGATGTTGCAAATGCATCAAAATGCATGAAAATGCTTGCAATAGTGCTCACTGTCTTCCATAGAATGAGATTGCAAATGCAAATGCATGGAATAATGTTGCACATGAATCAAATTGCATCCAATGCATGCAACAGTAACCACTGATAATGTATTTAGATTGCATGCATTCTTTCATCTCCAAGCCACTGACTTTCCATGCATAGACTCCATTTTGAACAGCTTCCATTTCCATGTTGCTCACATTACACATTCCATTGCAATGAATTCATTTTTAAGCCTACTGATCCAATTTCGAGCAATCTACCGTCCCTGTCGAGTGCTCGCTGATGCCTCTAATCTTGCATGCACCACTGTCCTAATTTCGAGCATGCAAAATCCAAGTTCGAGTGCTCGCTGCTGCCCTCCAATTTCAGCCCTTCATTTGCAGCCACTTCCTCATTTTCGAGCCCTCTCAAGTTCCTTTGGAGTGCTCGCAGCCACATCCCAGCAAACCCGAGCTCTCTGGCTTCATTTCGAGCAATCTAAACTCCAATTTGGAGTGCTCGACCTTGCTTGAATTTTAAACCCTAAAGCTGCTGAGGCTACTGGTCCCAATTCGAGCACTCTACTTCCATGCTTAGAGTGCTCGACCACTTCTCTCAACCAAGAAACCCAACTTCAACAACCAACATCCCAGCAATCACCTTCTCTCACCTCTTGCATCACTCTATCTCGGCTCCAACCAATCAACCCACTCCATGCATCCCTCTCATTCCCTATGCCTACCACCACTCACCACCTCACCCGAACCCATTAACAACCCTCATCCTCTCGGCATACCCCCATGCATGCACAACACCATGCATGCATGCAAAATCCAACACCCTTCACCCTCTCGGCACTCCTCCATCCACAACCTTCAACCTCCACATGCATAACCAACCTTCCCACCCTAACCAACATTATCTCCTCTCTGTACCACCAAACCAATTCTCTCTCATCCACCATACAAACCCATCTTCCCTCACACCACCCTCCACTCTCATCCTTCCACAAACCCTCTTCCTCACACCACTCAGCCAACCATGCATCACAGCCAACAAACCACCAACCACTCTCGGTCCTCTATACCTCTTCCTCACTCACTCCCTCTCCCTGTCTCACTGCATCTCCTTCGAGCACTCGAAGAACCCATTTCGAGTGCTCGAAATTCTCACCCCATCAAGCATGCCCATCTCTCGGCATCTTGCACCAATCTTTTCCACACCAAACCAACTTCCATGCATCTTCTCTGCACCACCACCCCACACCTCGCAACCGTGCATGCAAGCAACCATGCATGTGCTCACCAACTCACCCTCATCTCATCTCGGCAACTTCAACATCACCATCCCAACACCATCCCCAACCCAACCACACTCCATGCAAACCATCTCTCTCTCGGCTTCCTATGTAGCCCATCATGCATGCAAACCCAAGCCTCCTCCAACCAACCAACCTCAACCCCACCCCATGCACACATCCAACCTTCTTGCAAACATTTAAAAATATATATATATATATATATACATATATATTTATATATATATAGATATAATACTAATAATAATAATACTAAATAAATAAATAAATCAATTTTTTTGGCATTATTTTGTTTTTCATCTTGCACTATACTTCAGGTTAGAGTTTTTATTTCTGTTTTGGTTTTTCTTATGAGCCCTATGCTTTTCCATGTATATTTTAGTTGTGTTTTGATAGGTCTTCATGTCCAAGTTTGGGGGACGCGTTTGCGCATTTACATCGATGGATATTTTTGCATTCGTCACTCTACTTGGTAATATTGTTCTTTTACCTTCTTTGCTCTTATTTTTGTTTCACTCGTTTTCACACATTGAGGACAATGTGACATTCAAGTTTGGGGGTGCAATAGGACATTTTTGGTTTCACATTTTTGCTAAGCAATGATATTGTAATTTGAAACCTGTTGGAGACGAAGCATATGTTTAATACCTTGTGTATAGAAGCAACTGACATTTTTGAAAATAAAGAAAATTTGAGTTGAAATGATCATGTGGATTCAAATTAGTCTGTATAAATGTCTCAATTAGATTCTCACTGGATTTGACACTCTTTTAAGCTTCACAATGCACAGATGCACATTGGAAACTTAACTGTGAGGCATGCAACTTGATCAACCTTGACCTTGGCCTAGTAAATCTGATTTGATGAACCTGATAGATGAATATCTTTGGCATGATTTAAGTTGTCTAAAAAAAAAAAAAAAAAAAAAAAAAGAAAAAAAGAGAAAGAAAGAAAATAATGACCAGTTGACGTTCGTAACCTTTCCAACTCGAGCTATTAAGCCCTAGGAGTGTCTCTACACTTAGCACCCTAAAGCCGTCTGGTTTGGAAGTTGTTGGCCTAACGCTTGCTACAGGGGTTGGCTAGAAAGCTTAAAGGACTTAAACATTGCACGGTCATTCAAAAAAAACTTGTAATAAGCATGGTTTGCTGGAGTTCGTAGCCTTTCCAACTTGAGCTATTAAGCCCTTTGGAGTGTCTCTACACTTAACAACCTAAAGCCATCTGGTTTGGGAGCTGTTGGCCTAACGCTTGCTACATAGGTTGGTTAGAAAGCTTAAGGGACTTCAGCATTGCACAACCATTCTATGTTTCGCTTATGAGTTACAATAAATTGTCAACAAGCAACAAAAGTTGTCTTGTAAATAAAATCATGCCTTAGGGACCTCATTTAAAGGGGAATTCAATGATTTGAAAACTTGTGCTTTGGAATTGGAAAAGAAAGTAAAAGCCGCATGTTGAGAATCCAATTCACTTTCACTGAAGCTAGAGTTGATTTCCATTCAAGAGATGATAATTGAGTTATTTATATAGACTTTGATGTTGATGCATGTATGTGGAAATGTATTTAGCCAATTTTTGTATCAATGCTTCATATATGCAAGGTAGTTTTCCCAATGACCCCATCTTCAGTTTTTGTCTGTTTCAAGTTGTATTTGAGCTATGTATCTATCTCATTTTACCATGGATGATATTTTTGTAGTAGCATGCCCATGGTTGTCTTTTCATTGAAGTATTCATTGTAGTTTTGCTAAGGGACTAGCAAAATGTAAGTTTGGGGGTGTGATAAGCGCCGAATATTATATATTCAAGCGCCCTAAATTGCATTAGTAAAGTCCGTTGTATGTTAATTTATGCAGATTATCTTCATTTCTATGTTTTTATGCATTTTCAGGTTCATTGGCCAAAATGGAACAAGAATAAGGCCTTGTGGAATCTTGAGCAACAAAAGGTGCCAATGCTGAATTCTGGCAGCAGTAGAACCTGGACTTTGCTTGCCATTTTGACCTTCCAAACTCGAGAACTGGACTTCCCTCATAACATAAAAGATTTATAGCTCTGAATTAGCTTTCTAAATCTTCAAACGTTTTGTCATTCGGAGCTTGGAGCAGAGAGTTATGGCCTTGTTACCAGAGGTGCGCAGAACTGCCTGGCAGCAATGAAATTCTGCCTTGATCTTCATTTTCGACCAATCATCCTTGAGAATTGGATCTCCACTAAACATGAAATATTTAGAGCTCTGAATTAGCTTTCTAAATCTTCAAACGGTTCATCATTCGGAGTTCGGAGCGCAAAGTTATGGCTGTTTAACCAAAGTAGGTCTGGGCGGAGCAAGTGAAGCATGGGCATTTTTACACTAAATTTGAGTGCTCGAGGCCTTGCTTAGAGTGCTCGAATTTTGGGCAGAATGCCCTTCGGAAATGGCTCATTTCAGCCCACTTGCACCTTGGTTTCTTCATTTTGCTTTCCTCTTTAATGAAGTGGTTGGAGATGTTGGTTGGTGGCCTTTTGGTGGTAGATAAGAGGGATATGAGCCACACAATATGGGAGAGCTTCATTTTCTACAAGATTAGAGGAGAGAGAAGGGAGCAAGAAAGAGAGTTCTCCAAGCTTGAAGAAGGGAGCACGAAAATGGAGGAGGTCTTCAAGCTTCTTCTTCATTCTAAGGCTCCAATGGGTAACTAACTCTTCTTCTAGGGAGGTGATGAAGTCCCTCCCTTGTAAGCATGTTCTAGTGTAGATTTTATTTTGGGATTTCAATGTATAACCTATGGTCTTTTCATGGTCTAGAGCATTTTGCTTCTTGTAATGGATCTTCATGTATTTTAATGATTATTGTTGAATTAATTATCTATCTTAGATGGTTTATTCTTTTAATCACAGTGCTTGCACTCTCATAGTGACAATGGTAGTGAGATCATGGAATAGTCTTAATGGCATGAAGTTAGAGAAATTTGATAGTCCATTGCTTAGGTTCCCCCTTTGATGGTCTATTCTTGATTCCTAACTTTATGTGCTTTTATCATTCAATTAAGGGCTTGATAATCTTTGGCTTAGGGAGCATGTTGAAGACTACACCCTAGTTTAGGTAGTTTAAGCATGTATTTCTTTGATGGATTATTCTTGTTTTTGATTCAATGACCCTCTTGAGGATATTATAGCAACCAAGGGTTGTTATGTATCATGACCATCGTTTATGTTGATTTTCCGAATTTAAATTTAGCTTAGCATGTGTATAGGGATGGAGACGGATTCACTTCCTTAGTTTTTCTTACTCGTATCTTATCTCGCTTCAATTATTGTAAGTTTTTATTTCATGCACTTCACATATTCAATTTAGTGACAAACAAACAACTCCTTATTTCCCCTTCATCATTCTAAGAACGATTCTAGACATTTAGGTTGCCTTAGACTAGCGCAGTCCCAGTGGTTCGACTTACCCGACCAATAGCCCTATTTTACAATGATTCGTGCTATTGCGAAGGTTGATGTATGATTGACCAACCGATCACAATCCTATTCCTACTTCCTTGGAGGAAAATGTTCCTAATAGAAATTCTCAATCTTCTTCATCATCTCCTTAAGTTGCAAAATATCATGAGCCAAAAGCTCCATTTCCATATGCTTTGAGAGAAACTTCGCCTTTTGGGAGGCAAGAAGGAAAAATCCATGACATGATGGAGGTGTTTAAACAAGTCAACGTAAATCTTCCTCTCTTGGATGCAATTAGGCAAATTCCGCCTTGTGCAAAAATTTTGAAAGATCTTTGCACACAAAAGAGAAAGAACAAGGGACAAGGCCCTAAAAAAGTGTTCCTCACGGAGCAAATTAGTTCTATCATTTAACATAACACTCCATCTAAGTTCAAAGATTCCTGGTGCTCCGACCATCTCATGTGTGATTGGAAACCATGAAGTTCGTAAAGCTCTTCTTGACTTAGGAGCAAGTGTTAATTTGATTCCCTACTCCGTGTATGTCAAACTAGGATTGAATGAGTTGAAGCCAACCTCGGTGGTACTTTAATTAGCTGAGAGATCCTTCAAAACACCTAGGGGCATGGTTGAGGACATATTCATCAAGGTTGACAAGTTCTACTTCCTAGTTGATTTTGTGGTTCTTGATACCAAACCGGTTGCTAATCCTACCAACCACATCCCAATCATCTTAGGAAGGCCATTTCTTTCTACTGCAAATGCTACTATTAATTCTAAATCCAGGGTTATGGACCTTTCTTTTGGTAACTTGATGGTTAAGCTTAATGTTTTCAATGCAAGTCAACATCTCATAGATGAAGACGAGTGTTGTCTCATATATGTCTTGGATGAGGTTGTTGAGGAGTACATTCCTTCCATGATTATAAAAAAGTCAACCGAGGATAATCTTTCATCTCTTCTCTCCGAGGATCCTCTTGCATCTTGTCTCCTTGAAATGTATGAGAGTTGTAGGTTTGACAATAAGGGGTCAATGAGTGAGGTAAATGATTTAATGGAATCTGTTGCAAGCTTGGATTTTCCACCTTGGAGAGCGCCAAATCCCTCCACTCTCTAGCACTCCACCGGTCCCATCTTTGATCTTTCCACCTACTTTTGAGCTTAAAACTCTTCCTTCTAATCTTAAGTATGCCTTCTTGGGCCCAAAAGAGACTCTTCCAGTCATCATTTCTTCAAGCCTTAAAGAGGACCAAGAGAATGATCTTTTAAATATGCTTAAAGAAAATAAGGAAGTTATTGAATGGAGTGTGGCAGATCTAAAGGAAATTGACCCTTCTATTTGTTTGCATCGCATACTTATGGAAGAGGATGCAAAACATTTTAAGGATGCCCAAAGGAGATTGAATCCAAACATGAAAGAGATGGTTAAGAAGGAAGTTGTTAAGCTTTTAGATGCCGGTATAATTTATCCAATCTCTGATAGCAAATGGGTGAGTCTAACTCCAGTAGTTCCCAAGAAATCGGGGATTACGGTGGCTGAAAATTTGAACGGTGAAGCCATATCTAAGCGTACCGCCAATTCATAGCATGTATGTATTGATTATCGTAAATTAAATGCCGCCACTAGAAAAGATCACTTCCTTTTGCCATTTATTGATCAAATTCTAGAAAGATTGGCCGGACAACAATATTATTACTTCCTTGATGGCTATTCGGGTTACAATCAAATAGCCCTAGACCCTTTATACCAAGAGACACATTTGCTTATAGACGGATGCCTTTAAGATTGTGCAATGCTCCCACCACATTCCAAAGGTGTATGATGTCAATTTTCTCGGACATGGTGGAGGAGTATCTAGAGGTCTTTATGGACGATTTTTCAGTCTTTGGGTCTTCATTTGATACATGCCTTAAAAATCTATCTTTGGTACTAAAAAGATGTAGTGAAACAAACCTCGTTCTTAGTTGGGAAAAGAGCCATTTCATGGTTCCAGAAGGTATTGTTTTGGGTCATGTCATCTCAAAAAGGGGTATCAAGGTTGATAAAGCAAAAATTGAGCTCATTTCTGAATTGCCTCCACCTTCTACGGTGAGAGAAGTTCGCTCCTTTTTAGGTCATGCCGGCTTCTATCCCCGTTTCATCAAAGACTTTAGCAAAATTGTTAGACCCTTGTGCAATCTTCTTGCCAAGGAGACACCATTCGTCTTTGATTAAGCATACCTTGATGCTTTTCATAAACTGCATGATGTATTGTCATTTGCCCCTATTATGCAACCACCCAATTGGTCATTACCGTTTAAAATCATATGCGATGCCTTTGATTATGCCATGGGAGCAGTTTTGCGACAAAGGGTAGGAAAACTCCCATGTGCTGTATACTATGCAAGCAAGACTTTCTCGGGAGCTCAATTGAATTACTCCACTACCGAGAAAGAATTATTTGTTGTAGTGTATGCTCTTGATAAATTTCTCTCTTATCTCTTAGTATCAAAAGTCATTGTCTATTCTGATCATGCTGCTTTGAGACATCTTTTGACTAAGAAGGAAACAAAGCCTCATTTGATAAGATGGATTTTGCTTCTTCAGGAATTTAATTTTGAAATCCAAGATAAGAAAGGCAACGAAAATGTGGTTGTCGATCATCTTTCAAGGTTAGTGGTAGAATCTTCCCCGAGCCCACCAATTCATGATTCGTTTCCGGATGAATAACTTTTCCAAATCTCTAATGGGCAAATGTCTTGGTTTGCCGACATTATGAACTTTCTTGCAGTTGGAAAACTTCTAACTAATTGGTCAAAGCAAGCAAATAAACGTTTCTTTGTCAACATCCGAAATTACTATTGGGGAGATTATGTCTTGTTCCAATATTTTCCAGATCAAATAGTGAGAAGATGTATTCCGGAGAGTGAAATTCCAAGTGTCCTTGTGTTTTGTCATACCCTTGCATATAGCGAGCATTTTAGTGCAAAGAAGACCACTTTAAAGGTGCTTCAAAGTGGGCTATTTTGCCCCACCATTCATAAAGATGCCTATAATTTTTGCAAGGAGTGTGAGAGATGTCAAAAAATGGGATCAAGATTGAGAAGAGACATGATGCCCTTGACAAATATTCTTGTTGTTGAGATCTTTGATATTTGGGGCATTGATTTTATGGTCTTTTCCCTATGTCTTATGGATTTTAATACATTTTACTTACCATTGGCTATGTTTCTAAGTGGGTGGAGGTTTGTGCTACCAAAACTAATGACCACTCTGTGGTTGTTTAATTCATTAAATCCAACATTTTCACTCATTTTGGTATATGCCAAGAGCCATGATTAGTGATGAAGGAAAACATTTTTGTAATCAATTCTTAAAGCAATTATTTCTTAAGTACTCCATTACTCATAAAGTCACCACCCCTTACTATCCTCAAATAAGTGGGCAAGTAGAAGTTTTCAATTGGGAAATTAAACATATTCTTGAGAAAATGATCAACAGAACCCGGAAGGATTGGTCACGTAAGTTGAATAATGCTTTATGGGCTTATCGAAAGGCATATAAGACTCCCATTGGCATGTCTCCTTATAGACTTGTTTATGGAAAGCCTTGCCATCTTTCGGTTGAGCTAGAACACAAAGCTATGTGGGCAGTTAGAAAGCTCAATCTTGACCTTGACAAAGCCGGAGAGAATCGGTTACTTTAATTGAGTAAGTTGGAAGAGTTAAGACACAATGCTTATGATAATGCCAAACTCTACAAAGAACGAACTAAAACTTTTTATGACAAACACATTGTGAAGAAATCTTTTGAACCCGGTTGAAAAGCAAGGCTCTTCAATTCTAGATTAAAACTCTTTCCCAGGAAGTTGCGAACCAAATGGGAAGGTCCATATGAGATCATCTCTGTTGCACCTCATGGGGCGGTTGAAATTCAAAGCTTAAAAGATGGAACTACATTCAAAGTGAATGGATAAAGGTTGAAACCCTACATTGAGGGGCAAGTTTTTCAAAGACATACAGAAGCTGCCCTCTTAGAAGATCCTATCTACGAAGAGATCTAGTGATGAACTCAATGTTATCAAAAGGAGTTCAATTTGTTACTCCCTTGATATCATTCATTCTCTTTGTCATCGTCCCCATCATCATCAATTTGCTCGAGGTAGTTGTGCAATGCAAAATGCACGAATTCTTGCTTGTTCGATCGATCTGAGAAGGAGTTCGATGGATCGAACATCTTTCTGCATACTCTTATCTCTCAGTTTTATCGTGCGATGATTCTCTGCATATTTCACTTCTCTGTGTATCGTATGAATTTTTCTCTCAAATCGATCTAAGCATTTTTCGATCAATCTCAGTTCTATACTTAGAAATTTTTTTGAAACTTTGAAAAATCACCTCTCTGTGTATCGTTCGAAGTTGTCTGTAGGTTTTCATATTCTCTATCGATCTAGTTTTGATCGATCATTCTTAGATCAATCACAGCTCTGCCCCTTTGACTTTTTGACTTTTTTCTCTTTCTATTTTTATTTTTCATTTTCTTTTACATTTGTCATTTCTTTTTATAATATAAAAAAATAAAAAATAAAAAAAACAAAAAAATTGATCAATCTTTCAAAGCAGCATTCCGTCTTACTAGATACGTTAAACTTAGCACCCACATGACACATTGTGTCTTTTATCTCTTGTACCATACATGTTCATGTTCATTCTTATTTCTTTATTTTTCTTCCATTTTGTTTCATTATACATACTTTCATAAAAAGAAAAATATAAAAAAATTTCACCATTGTGCCCTTTTGTGTATTCATGCTTCCTTGCTTGGTGTAGGGCTTGCTCTCTTCTTTCTTTCATCTTGTGTTATATTGCCTTAGAATGCATGATTTGATTATTCTTATCCCATTTGATATTTGATGTGAGTTTGCTAGTGTGGTTATTCAAGTAGGTTGTTGATTCCAAGTTAGGGGAGACGTCTTTCGAATTGGATCATTGTTAGGTTTCATTATCTTTGCCACCACGGTATATTCTTTCCATCTTTTCTATTGTTCTCATTGCACATTAAGGACAAAGTGCGGTTTAAGTTTGGGGGTAAGGTGACTTTGCTACATTCTATTTAAAGTTTTGAGTTTTAATTGCATGATTGAGATTTGAAATCTATATTACCTAAGATTTTGATTTTTTTAGGACTATATTGCTTAAAATTTAGAAATTGTTTGACTTAAGAGTCCAATACTCCTTATATGCCTTGTGAATGCCCTTTAGGAGTAAATTTTTCAAAAAAAATTGATTTTTTGCTTGCATTTGTGATCTACATCATCCTGATTTTGTGATTGTTTTGAAATTCACTCTAGAATTCTACACTAGCACAAGTGCACACTAGCATTTATTTATGGGGTATATGCTTTGTTGATTATTGATTTGGTTATATCCCAATTAAGCTAGTAGTGCATTGAAAGCTTTCATTTTTTATAAAAGTGGATAATAACCCCTTTTCACTAAGTAGTCGGGATTCTAGCCTCATAAAGCACTGAATTTCTCGCGCCGAAAGGTGGAGGGCCCAAACTCTAGGTTAATAACTTGAAAATAAATAAATAAATAAATAAATAAATAAATATATATATATATATATATATATATATATATATATATATAAGTTTGCAAAAGTAAATAAAAAGTGAGGACTTCTCCCAAAAGGTTAGAAGTGAGAAATGATTTGATGGAGGTTGTTTTGATTTGTAGCCTTGTTGATTTGATCTTGTAAGTCCTCAGGGGTATTTAAACACCTAATGCCCTAAAGCCATCTGGTTTGGGAGTCATTGACCTAGCGCTCGACCTCATGGATCGCTAGAAAGCATAATAGATCAACACATTGCACTATGCTTCCATCTTTGATCCTCAGGGTTAGAAAAATAAAATAAAATAAAAAAATTAATAAATAGACTGAAAAGAATAAGCGCACCTAAATCAATAAAGCTTTAATAGAAGGTCCACCCTTTATCTTGATGATCGGTACTAGATTTGTTGTGCTAGTTTGTGGGTAAGGATGTGATCATTTCTTTAGTTGACTTAGATGGCAACATATTTGATACCAGTTCACTTAAAAAGGATTCTAGAGTTGTTTTGATTTGCATAATCATTTTCTTGATGTGTGGAAGACCATACTTGTTTGCTTGATGTTGAAATTTTTGGGAAATTACTTGGAAATGGTTGAAAATTTGCATACTTGAGATAGTTTTCTCCCAATGCTTGTTTGCAATATTGGTGCCTCTTTTGTGAGAATGAGCTTAATGTTTATGCGTATCATTTTTAGAAACCCTCACAATATTTCACTCATCCACTAGGGGTTACTTAGGGGTTTAAAAGGCTTGTTGCATATGCTAAATGCAATCGTGTTCCCTACGAAAGTGGCGTTATCTATTTATTGTTTTCTAGTTCATCATTGTTTAGTTGCTCATTTCATTCCTTTACTTTGTTGTTCATTGCTTGGGACTAACAATATTTAAGTTTGGGGATATGATAAGCGAGTGCACATTTAAACCCCTTAAGCTTGGGTATTCTAGGATGTTATCCTATCTTATTTTCCCATTTTAGTCTAATTTCATATTATTTCCCTTTTCAAGCACTTATCCCCAAAATAAGTTAATCCAACTGAATTAAAGCATAAAAGATGCAATTTCAAGCTTAGTGGAAGAAAGGAGCAAAGTGGAAGCAAAGTGATGGAAAATAGGAATCTTCGATCGATCAGACCAAGCTTAGATCGATCGCATAGTGATCGTTCCAACCATGCCAAAATGGATTGAGTCTCTTGTCCTTATCCTCAGGAAATTCCCATCTTCGATCGATCCAGCATTATTTTGATCTATTGGACTTCTTTGATTTTATCCCCACCTACCACTTTTGTCCTTTTCCCAAAATATCCCAAAAATATCTCAAATTTGTCTTTATTCCAAAAAGGCGCCGCCATGGTTAGATCAATTTGACCACCCGTGTGATCGACTGAACCTCTTCAAGTGCAAGACAAACAGAGTTCCAGCCAATTAAAAGGTGTGCATATGGTGCAATCATTTAGAGCTCCTAGTGCATGTGGTCTGACCATTGGGTGTGACACTTGAGCTACCTATATAAGGATTTTGAGCTATTTTACACATATACAATCTTAGAGAAAGTAACCATACATAAGAGAGGTTGGAGGCATCTAGAGATTAAAGAGACACACACCATTTGAGAGTTCTTCCACTAATCTAGGGTTTCCATCAAGGAGAAGAAGATCATTCCTACCGGAGATGGCCCTTGAGGGTTGGATAACTACATCAATGAGTGGCTAAACCATTCTCTTAGGGCTAGAAATAGCCCTAAGCATGCCTCCTAGACTTTGATGTTTTGTATTTTGAGGGGATTTGTGTTGTAATTCTTGTCTTGACATTTGATTTATATATGAATCTTGTTTCTATAATGATTGATGTGGTTTAATACTTCCAATTGATCATTTCATTCTATTTATATGTCTATGTATGCTAGAATAGATGTTCATGTGTTTACCTCTAGGTTTTGTGATATTGATGCATGTCTATGTGTATTGATGCTATGAATCTAGTGATGGTCAAGGCATAGTGTTTTAATGGAATATTCTTGTGGTTTGTTTGATGGTTCATACTCATTTCTTGACGGATTGTGCCTCTTCCTTAGTTTAATTAGTTTAATTTTCATGTCCTTATTTTAGTTGTAATGTAGTTACCTTACTTTCTTAGATGGGAGGACAATCCACGCTTGTTGTTTGATGTTCCATGCTTATGAATGCAAGTAGTATATTTCTCTAATTTGATGATGTGTATTGATTGTGGACTTAAATGAAGGAATAATGGCTTAATTTGATATATTGTGCTATTCACTTGCTTGTTTAGACAATATATACTTAATTCGTCATACATGCTTGTTGATTCAATCATTGACACACACTATTATTGCAACATATAATCCCCCTCATTTATTACATATTGAGTGTTTAGGAAGGTGATGTTTAGTGGTGACCTCTCTTATATTCTCTACATTTTACTCTATTTCAATTGTTTTACCTTGCATCCATTTAGTTGACATTATAGTTTAATTAACCAATCAAAACATCTTTGATCACTCGACCTATTAATCCGACCTTGATTTCCAAGCATTATACACTTCATTTCCCTTAGGATGATCCCTACTCACTCTTGCTACGTTAGTAGTAGTGGTTTTTATAAATTTCAACTTGACCTAAAAGGCTTTTCTTGAACCGCACATTCACTACATTATTTTGGCATATACAAGCAACCTCGCCAGTCAATCGCAGGGGCTTGCCTGCATCTAATTTGGTTTACTATGCATTGATTTTGTCATGCACTACTGGTCAATCGCGGAGCCTCGTCTTCATCTGATTCAGTTTATCGTGCCAGACTTTGCCTTGTACTATTTACTGCTCACCCAACGAGGCCTTTCTACATCCGACCTAATTTATTTTACAACGACTATGTTTGGTACTATTGGTCAATCGTGGAGCCTCGTCTGCATCTGATTCGGTTTACCGTGTCAGACTTTATCTTGTACTATTTACTGCTCACCCAACGAGGCCTTTCTACATCCGACCTGATTCATTATACAGCGACTATGTCTGGTACTATTGGTCAATTGCAGGGGCTCGCCTGCATCTGATTTGGTTTACTGTGCATTGATTTTGTCATGCATTACTAGTCAATCGTGGAGCCTCATTTACATCAGATTCGGTTTAATGTGCCAGACTTTGTCTTGTACTATTTACTGCTTACCCAACGAGGCCTTTCTACATCCAACCTGATTCATTGTACAGTGACTATGTCTAGTACCCTGGTCAAGCGTGGGGGCTCGCCTGTATTTGATTCGGTTTACCGTGCATTGACTTTGTCATGCACTGCTGGTCAATCGTGGAGCCCTGTCTGCATCTGATTTGGTTTAACGTGCCAGACTTCAAAGTAAATATGCCATCGCGAACCTTAGAGGAAGATGCCTTCGCGAACCTTAAAGGCGAATGGAATGCACTTAAAGAGGCCTATGTTATGACGGATGTCGATATTAGGGTTGTAAGCACCTTAGAGAAGTTGTTGGAGAGCGAGCAATAAGAGATCCAAAACCTTCATTGGTTGTCTTGATATCACTTTTTTTTTTTTTTTTAATCGGTTATTGTTTTCTTTTATTTCACTATATATTTGACTAAACTCTTGTTGATTTTCAAATAAAAGCATCAAGAATTTTATTTATTCCGCCGTTCACAGTATAAACTCTTACGGGCCAAGAGTAATGCGAAGAAATTTTTATTTTTATTTTTTATTGATGGCTTTTTTTTTTGGATGGATAGATAACTGAACTTAGAACAGACCTTTAAGCTTCCTACGTACCCTTATAGGGATCAAGTCAATGACATAGTTCGGTAGAAAATAATTGTATATATATATATATATTTTTGGGGCCATACACAGTTTTAGCTCATGTGGGCAGAAGTAAATATCTTTCTTATGGATAATATCGCTTCAAGAACTTGGCGTTGATTGGGCCAACCCTTATTCCATCTTCATCGATGATTTTGTAGGCGTCATTGGTGTAAACTTCTTGCACCACGTACGGTCCATCCCACTTAGAGTTGAATTTCTTACCCATTTGACAAGGCATGATTATGGGTCTTCATACGACGAGTACTAGGTCACCAACTTGAAAAGATCGAGGACATACCTTCTTATTGAAGGCGCTTGAGAGCTGAGCTTGATAACACTCTAATCTTTGTTGAGGTTCAAGTCTTCTTTCATCTAATGCCTCCATCTCTTGAAGATGAAGTTGTATGTTCTCTTCATTTGCTAGTCCTTCTTAGATGGCGATCCTTAATGAAGAGATTTGTTGCTCGAGTGGTAGAACCACTTCAACACCATATACGAGCGAATAAGGTGTTGCTTGAGTAGGGGTACGATATGTTGTTCGGTATGCCCAAAGAGCTTCCCCAATTCTTTTATGCCAATCCTTTTTTAATTTGGAGACTACTTTCTTCAACAGATTGCAAAGAGTATTGTTGAAAGCTTCTGCTAGTCCATTTGCTGGCACGTTGTATATGGAAAACTTGTGTTGTTTAAAACCAAACTTTTCACATAAGTCAGTCATCAACTTGTTTTTGAAAGGTAAACCATTACCAGTGATTATGTGACGGGGCACGCCATATCGAAAGATGATATTGGTTTTAATGAAGTCCACCACTGTTTCTTTATTTTGTAGCTTGATCAGGATCGCTTTGGCCCATTTTAAGAATTAATCAGTCACGACAAGAATATATACGTGACCCTTGGAAGATTTCGAGAAAGGTTCGGCCACGTCTAATCCCCATACATCAAATGGCTAAGACGTAACCGTAGGGTGTAAGAGTTCAGGTGGTTGGTGGATGAAATTGGCATGAAATTGACAAGGCTAACACCTTTTTGCATAATCCATTCAATCTTTAACCATATTTGGCCAGTAATATCCCATTCTTTTTACTCGGAAATGGAGTTTAGGACTTGACTGATGAGCCCCGTAAACCCCCATGTATGCTCCTACCATTGTTTGAGTTGCTTCATCTTCTCCGAGACAATAAAGAAAAAGACGTTCATATGAGTGCTGAAATAATGTATCTTTGTAAAAGATAAATCAAGGTGATCTTCGGCGTACCTCGGTGTTATGTCAAGGATCTTCAGGAAGCTTTTCGTGTTCCAAGTAGTCAATGATGGGTCATCTCCAGTCTTCAGTTTCCATGATCTTAACAAAGATTACATTTGTGTCTTCCAATTGGCCCTCGAGCAACTGCGGCAATACTTACTGTTGGCATACTGGGATGGTAACTGCCTCATCTTTTCCTAATGCCATTATTGTGGCCAAGTTAGCCAAAGCATTCGCTAAGCAATTTTCTTCCCTTGGGACATGTTCTAAGACAATGTTGTCAAATCTACTAAGTAGATTGGAAGCGTACTGAAAACATGGAATTAAGTTATCTTTCTTGACTTCATATTCCTTAAGAAGTTGGTTGATTACTAACTTGGAGTCACCATAAACTTCAATGTTTAAAATCTCCATTTCATTTACCATTTGAAGACCAATTATCAGAGCTTGATACTTGGCCACATTATTTGAGCATTTTTCAAGAAACGCAAAATCATATGGCAAAATTTGTCTTTACGGGGAAACGATTACCACGCCTGCCCCTGCTCCTTCGAACCGTGCCGCACCATCAAAGAACCTCATCCATGGTGGAAGGACATCAACAAAGAACACTTTATCGTCAGGAAAGTCTTCGAAAATTTCCCAATCAGCCGGTATTGGATGATCAGCTAAGAAGTCAGTAAGGGTTTGTCTTTTGACTGCTTTTCATGGGATATACAAGATCTCAAACTCGTTGAACAAAATTAACCACCTTGCCAGTCGCTTAGAGAAAACAGGTCTTGACATGACATACTTGAGGGGGTCGACTTTTGCAATCACGTGTACAGTGTGAGCCAAAAAATAGTGTCTCAATTTCTGGGAAGCAAATACTAACGCGAGACAAGTCTTCTCAATTGAAGGATATTTGAGCTCTGTTATAGTTAGCCTCTGACTTAAATAGTACAAAGCCTTTTCCTTATTCTCGTCATGGTTTTATGCAAGGAGAGCCCCAAGTGATTCCTTTTGAGCAGCAATGTATAGTATAAGCAGTTTTTCAGGCGTGGGAGCTCTTAACACTAGGACATTGAGCAGGTATTTCTTGATGTTTTCTAAAGCATTCTGACAAGCTTGGTCCCATATGAAGAGGCGTCTTTCTTCATAAGTCGGCTAAATAGCTGACACCGCCCGGCCAAATTTGAAATGAACCGACGAATGAAAGCGAGTTATCCTTAGAGGCTTCACAATTCACGTAGGTTTTTGGGTGGTGGCATTTTCTGAATGGCATCAATCTTAGATGGGTCGACTTCAATGTCATGACATCGGACAATGTACCCAAGGAACTTTCCCGATGTGACGCCAAATGCGCATTTGAGAGGATTGATTTTAAGTTGGAACTCCTTAGTCGATTGAAAACTGTGCGAAGATCTTGATGGAAAGTTCTTCTTTCTTTGCTTTTAACAACTAAGTCATCCACATAGCATTCTACATTTTTATGCAACATATCATCAAAGATCTTTTGCATGGCTCGTTGATAGGTAGCATTAGCATTTTTAAGTCTGAATGGTATTACCTTATAGCAATATATCCCCTTTGGAATACGAAAAGCAGTTAACTCTTCCTCTTTGGGAGACATTCTTATCTTGTTATAGCCGGAGAAATAATTCGTAAAAGAAAGAGCCTCATGTCTCGTTGTTGTGTCTACTGTGAGTTCGGCAGCAGGTAAAGGGAAGTCGTCTTTTGGACATGCAGAATTCAAGTCATGAAATTCCACACAGACTCGTATTTGCCCGTTTTTCATCTTGACTGGGACAATACTTGAAATCTACATCGGGTATTTAACGTCTCGAGTAAAGCCTATCTAAATGAGTGTATTGGCTTCTTCCTCAATCTTTGGGATAAACTCTGGTCTAAAAAAGTGTTAGGATTGCTTAATTGGACGTGCAACATGCTTAACTACTAGACTGTGGACTACGACCCTGGGCTCGAGACCTGGCATTTCTTTGTATGTCAAAGCAAAGATATCTCTATACTCGGATAACAACTCAATATAACCTTTCTCCTCTAAAGGGCTTAAGAGTACGCTGATGAAGACTAGTTTAGGTCCATCGATTGAACTGAAGTTAATCTCCTTGAGTTGGTCAATGGTAGCTTGCCCCCCGTTTTCAAGTGTCAGAGGCGCTTCCTTGAAGTCTTCTTCTTGAGAATCTGATTCTGAGTCATCTTCTTGAGAATCTGATTGAGTCATCTTCCTCCACTGTGATATGGTAAGAAGTAGCATAAGTCATTTCTTCTTCACCATTCCTTTCATCTTCTTGCTCTAAAGGCTCCGCGCATATAATGGTTCGTCTTTTAACCGTTAATGCTCCATCAGTATTCACTTTGAGCTCCACTTTACGCTTCATTCGAGAAAAAATTAGGCTTCGAACGCCATCATCTTTTTTTGTCTTGAGTTGAACTTTATCATGTTTTACTGTGTTTTATTTGTCTTTAGATATGGAATTGATGGCTTCAATTCGGGAAAAGACAGACCTTCGTGATTGAGAACTTAACACTTCTTTATTCTGAGCACTGATATCTAACCTGTTGAACACAGAAAAACAGAGTGCATGGTTGCCATGAGGAGATGGTCTATTCATCTGGCCTGTCATATTCAACCTTTCAAATACAAAATTGCGGGGTGTTAGAGCTTTAATTCGATCAAACACTGAGGTTTGTGAAACAAGTTGTTGAACCTCATTCTCTTCATTTTCATTAACACTAATGTATTATGTACTCGCTTTCTTATCCCTTCTTCCCATAGGGACTCGGATAGGTTCGCTTGTTGTGAAACCTAAACTAGTTTTAGGTGGACTGATCCTATGTCCTTGATCTCACAGCTTCTTTTGTGTCTCATTAAGGCCATAGACTTTCTCGCCAGTGAGTTTGGGGCTAAGTTGCCCAAGTTTTGCAGGATTTTCAAAATCATACCCTGTATTGAGTAGGAGCTTGTATGCATTTGGATCAAACCCTTCTATTGTCCTTTGATGAGGAAGTAAACTTTATTTTGTTGAATCATGAGAGCCAAAGACAAACCCTTTTAGTGGTGGTTTTGCAATTTTGGACTTCTCAATCTTCACAATGGGAGTCGTTGAGTCTTCTCTGAGCGCTTATGAATCTTTTCTCATTGAAAAGGGGATGGACTTCATTTTTGTTTCCTTCGTCTCAATAATCTCAACAAAAAGTGATTGTCCTTCCTTCCTTCTAGATTTTGGCACATACCTGAAGACAGATTGGTTTTTAAAGACATTCTAAGATGATCCAGACTCTTGTGTAGAAGTCACGACTATCTTATGTGTGACGTATTCCATGGGAGTGAGTTGGACTTCTTTCCCCTTTCCCGATTCTACTTTTCCCGTTAAAGGGATATCCGTTGGGAGAACCTCCATTGGTGTATTAGAATCAGAGTAAAGTTTAGCATCTGCAAAATGTGAGTCGACCTCAGCAAATGGTTTATCATTTGCAAATATAGTTTTTATGCCATTCCTAGAAAACTTGAAACAATGATACAAGGTGGATGGGACTACGCTATTTCCATGGACTTAAGGTCACCCTAGCAATAAGTTATAGGAGGTCTTCACATCAATAACATGGAATATAGTCTCAGCATTTAACTTTCCAATGGTGAGATGGACTTTAAGCATGCCAATTGCTCTTTGTCCTCCTTGGTTAAAGCTTTGGATGACTAGGCGACTATGAGCCAATTCATCGATTGTGATGTCGAGGTTTTTCATCGTGGATTTTGGTATGATGTTCACTGCAGAACCTCCATTAATGAGGATATGAGTAACTTTTTGTTCCTCGATGTATCCAGAAACAAAAAGCAGGTGGTTGTGTAGCTTCAAGCTTAACTGCAAGTCCTCGTCGATGAAGGTTATTACCACACAGCATGAGGCATAAGTCATTATAGGGACTCACTCTTCATCATCTTCCATACCAGTATAGTTGCCAGGATCTTCTAGAACTAGGATTTTTTTCATCAGCTTGTTTAATCGGCTCATTAACTTCAGCGATGGACACTGTGTAAACAGGTTGAACTTGATCATTATTGAAATATCCAGTGGGGAAGAAATCTTCTAATGTGACAAGCTTACGAGGGCCATTGTTGGGGCACTCATCTGGTTGATCTTCTTCCGCAATCACTTATTTTTCTTGAGTCATTCTTATTGAGTGACGTTGGAGCTTTTCTTTCATTGCCCCCTGCTGAAGTGGGTTTGTTACGCCAAGGTGGTCATTTGTTTGTGTGGTTTCTTTCTCATCACAAGAGTCCATCCTTCTTTTACTTGTTTAGGTGACTCTATCTGAGGCAGTTGGACAATCATAGGCTCTAATGAACCAAACTGAATGATTTGAGGGCATTCTAACTGCTTGACTAGGGTCATTTGCCAAGAAAGTCTGGAATAAGTTGGGCTAGGACATTCGGATATGGTGGTGGTGTGATTTGTCTTAACCACTTCATCGCCCTCCAAAAGAATTTTCCTTTATTTAGCCAAAGTCATTACTGACTACTTGAATATAAAGCACTTCTCAATCGGATGGCTAATAATATGGTGGCACTTGCAGTATTTTGGGTCATTCACTCGCCCCATTTCTTCAGGGTGTTTGCATTCTGGGAGTTCAATAATTTTCTTTTCGAGTAGAAATTCTAGTATTCCTAGCACATCAGAGTCTGGGAATGGGTACTCTTTCTTCTCTAACTCTTTGAGTGTCCATGGTTTCTCCCTTTCTGGGACTTTGTTTTGCTTATCACTTCCTTTATTCTTCTCCTTCGTGGAAATCTTCAATGGTACCGCCATAATGGTCATAGTCTCTTTATTGCCTTTCTTTGTCGGCTTCTCATCTTTCCTTACTTCTTTCTTATCTTTGCACTTCTCTAAGGTGGAAAGATTGTTTCCACCATGAGTATTGATGCTGATCTCCATGTCATGGGCATATGTGGCCAACTCTTTAAAGGTACGAGGTTTGATGCCTTGAAGAATATAAAGAAGTCCCCAATACATACCTTGTATGCACATCTTAACAGTAGAAATTTCTGAGAGCCGGTCCTTACAGTCCAGGCTAAGTGCACGCCACCTATTGATGTAGTTTATAATAGGTTTATCCTTCCACTGCCTGGTGTTGGTAAGTTCTATCATGCTCATAATACGGCGGGTACTATAAAAGCGATTTAAAAATTTACACTCCATCTGGTCCCAGCCATCTATCGACTCAGCCTCAAAGTCAGTGTACTAGTCAAAGGCATTTCCTTTAAGGGAACGAACGAATTGTTTCACCAAAAGATCACCATCAGTTCCAGCATTATTACAAGTTTCAACAAAATGAGCGATGTGTTACTTAGGGTTACCCTTTCCATCAAATTGTTATAACTTGGGAGGTTGGTATCCGACTGGTATTCTCATGTTGTCGATTCATTTTGTGTACAGTTTCAAATACATGAGAGAACTGTAAGTTGCCCTGCCATATTCTGACCTGATTGGGTTACTAATCATGTCTTTAAGTTGTTGGACAGACAACGAAGCTATGGAGGGAGCAAAGTTGGTTTGGTTTACCCCTGTTCGGATGTGGTTGCATGGTGAGCCTTGTTCGCTATGGTTGCTTATGGCATGAAACTATGAGGGTGCGTAGGTCGTTGACTTGACTTGGCGGACTTTTATGCTTCAAGCTTATTCATTAATGAAGCAATCTACAAGTCTTTGTCTTCCACAGTCTTGGTAAGTTTTTCAATAGCACGGGCCATAGTCACAAGTTGTTCTTATATCGATGTTATATTGGCCATCATAACTTATATGTGAGTTAAATATGAATAAGTCGGGGAATCAGCATACCTTGGTAAAGTCGCACCTCTTAGAGATACTGGTGATAAGGCTGAGTGTGAGCCCGTGGTTGAACTGGAATCCGGAATGGATTGAGATAAATGCGGCGATATACTTCTCGGAAAGAAGCGTTCCACACCAACGAGGTCTTCCTCAGGGCACATGGTGTTGATTTTCATGGCTCTCAATGATTCAAGGGTGATGAACAGCTGAGCCTTTGCATTCGCATGCTTAATGGAGTTGACATGCACTGTGCTTGGCTTTTGTTCCAAAGAAGTGGCTGCCATTGCTTTGCTGCAGGTCATTGGTTCCGTAGAGGTGCTGCTATCACTTGATGGAGCGGCGGTGTTCTTGGCAACCTTCGAGGTGAGAGCCTTATTGGTCACTGCAACCACGACATTCTTACTAGCATTCTTCTGGCCATGAACGATTTGAATCTTCTTGAAGGCCATTGATGCAAGTAAGAAAAGGTGTTGACAAAGTGATTAAGGAGATAGAGATGAGAGGCAGAGAAGTCCGACCAGGCGTGCCAAAAATTTGTACACACAAATTTTGATTCCGGAAATTCAGGAACGAAAATAAATGCGATAATAATAACTTTATTAAATAATATTAGAATATAAATAAGAACAGTTCTCTGTTTGGCGATTCTATTACAGTATAGAATCTCCCTCTGATTGAATCTCCTTGGAATGTCGGTGCAAGGGCTTTAGAAGCTTGATCTTGGGCAGTGGTTGAACTGTATGTGAGTTCTTCAAAATTTAAGAAAACTTAAATGGATTTCTGAACAAGGGCCGGTGAGGCTTGATCTCGAACGGTGAATTTGAAAGTCTTCAAAGGAGAACAACACTTGTGTGCTTGTTGTTCTTCAGAATCTTTGAATGTTGAAGGGCTTTGATGAAGAACGGTGTAGGTGTGGCACGCTTGTTATTCTTCTTCTTCAGAAACTTTAGAGTTCTTGTTGAGTCAGAGCTTCGGCAGAGATTTGATGTTCTGTTTGTCTCCTTCTCTGTGTGTCCTCAAAATCTGAGGGGTGGCCTTGTATTTATAGGCCAAAAAGTGGGTTGTTTAATTTGGAAACTCCCCAATATTGTGCAATTTTTCCATAAATAAGGGATTTGTTTCCTTTTATATGGAAATTAATTCAAATTCAAATTTGAATTAAACCGCCATTTTCTTTAAAGGCCTAAACCTTTAAGATTTTGACACGTGTCCATTGATGGGACTCGTATTTATGGAATTTAATTAAGCAAGGAATATTTGACTTTTTGACCAATCTGACGGTGATTAGACTATCACAAATTTTAGGCGTCTACAGTCATTGAACTTAATGCAAATTTCATGTTTTGCAATGTAAATTGAAATTAAATCCCCTTTTCACATTGGGGTGCACCTACAGGACTTGAAACTTTCGTCAAAGCAAATGTTCTTACTTTAGTAGAGACTAACATTGAAGTCGTGGTTAACACTCTTGTTAGCAATCATGTTCGTTGAATGGACCCATTTGAGAACAATTTGATGATCACAAAATTTCATGGAGTAATACTTGGAATATCTCTATGAAAATTGTAATGGAATATAATTTTTGGTACTTGAAACACTAATTGCAACCACTTGCATAACTTCAAAGCTGTCAACTTAAAAAATCAAAATTTCAAACGCTGTGGAGTCAAGACAATAGAATGCATAACTTGAGTGAGTTACAAAAATGAAGATTACAAGGATGATACAACGCAAAATGCCATTTTTTAAGATTATAAGGATGATAAAAAGATTATACAACTAGGCTAGCTTCCTTGTAACAACCAAAATTCAGTGGATCCGAGTCATTAATGGGTGGTGATAATTAACTAGGTCCTTGCCCCAACCCAAAGGTCGATTGGGGCTAAAATGGTTATTACGCGTCGTTTTGTCAGTTAATAAACTCGTTAAGGGTATACTAGTCATTTACAATAGTTATAGTATGATTAGAATGAAGTTTCGGGTTGATAGTATAAAATCCCAAAAGGTACAAAAGGCAGGGGAGTCGATCGGTAGTTTAGTGTCCTACTTGCGCTGTGTGCGTGCAAGACAACGTGGGTTGATCATGTCCACACTAAAAAATAAGGGGATATCAAAATTGGTAATAACAAGTACGAGAATACAAGAAGATAAATAATAAATACGCTAAATGATAAATAATAAACCATCCTTTATAAATCTTTAACTAAAATCCATAATATTAATAATCTTCTGAAAGAATACAACTCGGGAATCCATAAATCAACGACCCCCTAAATTAATCCCAAAATCAATGAATCTAAAATAAATAAATCTGAAATTCTAAAGGATAAAATAGACCAATGTCCTACTTTAAAATAACTGGAAGAATAAATGATGAACACATCTCCGAGGTGCCAAACTCTCAACCTTGAGACTAGAACTGATGAGAACCTGAAATTATCAACAGAGAGTGAGTTAAACCGACGAGCAAGTCCTCTCTACTACATCCGAACATAGAATCGATAAATAATTAATATATAACCAAGAACGATCCTAATACAGTTATACTCATAGATTTCTCATAAATATATAATAAAATATAACAATAAAATACAGTAGGCAATTCAACCATGCCTAAGAGTATATTGTCCAATCCATAAACTAAGTAAGTTGGCAACTCATCCATGCCCCAAAAGTATGTATTTATCCATACTATAAACTAGCAATTCATCCATGCCCTAAGTTAACCACACACCCAGACAACATATCCATGCCTAGGTATTAGTGAGACTCTATTTATAAGTTAGCCTACATGGTTCCAAAATCCCAAACCATCACCATAACCCAATCCATAATAAATCATGTGCATGCAAAATATAAGCATGAATAATTTACTAAAAATTGCCCATTATGATTTTCGTACCAATTACAGCAAGTTTATGTATGCTAATATCATATAAAAACTTATTAGTTGATCAACATCTTTCTCCTTTACCAATAAAGCAATTTAAAGCATGATAATTATCGTTCAAAAATTTATAAATTGAATTAAATCATTCATTGCCAATTAATCCAGCATAACAAGTATTTGTATGCATTCTGGTCATTAAACATGTCTATTGATACATTAAAACTTCATTAAGATGCATATAATCAGTCCCGGAATAAAATAATTCAGATTCCAAATAGTAGGGCAAACCAGTAGACCAAAAACCCCAATTCAGTCAATCGAATTACCTGATCCGATCAACCGAAACACCAGTTCAGTCAACCGAAAGACACTAGGCATGTCTTCTTTCTCGCGACTCCAATTCTATTTTTCCATTGTTTTCAATTTCAAGCTATGCACAAAGAGTTTTTATGATTTATAAACAATTATTTGGTATGATACATGATATAACAAACATGGCATGGGAATCATATCAAAAAACTCCAACAAAATCCACACGTATAGTTATATATGTTACCCAATAAGGGGGTGAATGGGGTTAATGGCCACTTTTTGCAATTAGTGGAAATCTACTTCTAATGAAATTTTAAATACAAATATGCAATAATGTAATACCCCTAGTTTTCAAAATGACATAAAAGGAATTTAATTATTTATTTTATTTCATTTTATTTATTTATGTGATTATGTGCTTACGTGGCTATGTGTTTATGTGGCTACATGATTATATGTTTATTGTCTTAATTGCTTATGTGATTTATTTGATTTAATTTGGTGTTTATGTAGTTAATTAATTGGGTGTTTTACTTGCTTAATTGATGTGTGGTTTAATTGTAATTATTTGTTATGATTAAATGATTTAATTGTTTTATGTTGTATTTTATTTTAAAGGAGTTGGATATGGATAGTAGTAATGGACCAACCCAATGGGTCGCATTGACTACTTGGATAGGAGTTGGATGGTGTGATACCACTCGGATCCGAGACACGGGTTGATTAGGCCCAAGCCCGAACCCGAGGGAATATCAAACAATTAATATTTAAAACGAACACGGAATACAAAAATGAAATAAGAAATAATTAAGAGCTGAAAGAAATCTAAAACAGAATCCTTTAAAATAAAATTAAAATCCATAAATCCAATCCTCCATTGAATCTCCAATAATTAAACAACTCGGGAATCCATCTCTAGAAGACCCCTAATAAAAATCCAAACTGAAATGAAACTACTAAAAGAACATCCAAAGTAAACCATGGAGAGAAGTCTTACGTCGTTGGAAGAGTGAGTGATAGTCTCTGCTCAGCATGATCAAGCCTGCGACTGGAACTGACGAACACTTGAAATGGGTCAGGCCCACGAACAAGTTCTATCCTACTACAATCCGAACAGAAACTCGATATGCATGTACATCCTAAACAACTCAACAATAACTATGTAGTCCTTATATATATATATATATCCACACTATGGGACTCTTACTGGACTATGATGAGGGTCTCAACCTGAGTAGAAGGCAACATGCAAAATACACCTGAGTGCGCACGACTACCTAAGCCTAACAGGGTATACCTCAACCAACATAGCCAGCTACGCATCCTACTGCATATACGCTCCAAAACCGTCGACTTTGAAACTCAAGCTCATATCGCGGTACCATAAAAATATATTTAAAGTCCTATTCTATCCATCCATAAGAAATCCAGTAAGTCGTTCAACTTATTTAGCTGCTCTGACTTACATATCCATAACAAGTAATCCAGTTAGTCATTCAACTTTGTTTCAGCTGATCTGATTTAAATATAAGTAGGATTTATTTTATAATCCAATCCCTTATTCCGTATAGGTAGGATTTAGTATTTTGAAACTAATCCATCCCTGGTATGCCACCGTCCCAAATTGGTGCATACAATCCATCCATCCAATAGTTGATAATACAGATAATGAAAGTAAATATCAACTAATCCATACATCCAATAATTGATAATTATAATAAATATAAAAGTCAATTGTTCCATACTAAGCATGATAAAATTCTGTAATTTAAAGGCTTATTTGATACAACTCCGCACAGTCCAATAATTGATAATACAGATCCTACATGTAAACATCAATTAGTTCCAAGTAAGCATAATAGAATATATAAATTCACATGCTTATTTATAACACTGGAACATGATTTAAACTATATAATCATTTTTGAAAAATTGCTAAAACAATGATGAACAATTTTAATCCTCCACATCTAAAACAGTATACTAATTTGTGTAAGAACTTTATATTGTTCAACTATAATACAAGGCGATTAATTTTGCATTAACAAGGCTCTTGGGAGTTTTAAATAAGCTCAGGACACCTCTGAGAACCTCCAGTATAGCTTCTAATTAAACTGGAACATCAAAATCCAAGTACAGGAGTAAAATACATCGCTGAAATTAAAAACAAATTGAAAATTTACAAAGGAGCAGGCTCCAAAAAGATGTAGAGCAGGCTCCAATTTAAGGTAGAAGAGGCTCAACTTTTAGGCAGAGGAGGCTCAACTTTTAGGCAGAGGGGGCTCAACTTAGGTAGAGGAGGCTCAAATTTTAGGTAAAGGAGGCTCAACTTAGGTAGAGGAGGCTCAACTTTTAGGTAGAGGAGGCTCAACTTAGGTAAAGAAGACTCAACTTTTAGGTAAAGGAGGCTCAACGTAGGTAGAGGAGGCTCAACTTTTAGGTAGAGTAGGCTAAACTCGCTTGGAGCGGCTTCTACATCATGTGGAGCCGGCTCCACTTCAATGGAGCCGCCTCCATCGAAGGGTGAAGCCGCCTCCACTCTTCCCAGCCTTCGTCTTCCCTGACGCCGGCTGTTTTATGACTTTCTGATTGTCCTTGCTAAGGTTCCTAACCCTCTGTTCTAGGTTCCAGACAGCCCCCATAAATTATTAAATTCATTATGCACCAATTAACATCAATTAAAACATTAATTATGCAAGGAAATTTACAAACAAGCAAACACCAACTCATGTAAAGGCATACTGTTATAATTGAAATTAACATGTGAACCAGATTAATCTTTAATGTCTATTTACTCCTGGAGTTGTGTTAGGCATGTAAAGAACACGAGTCAAAGAGAAAGAGTTAGGAATAGAACTTGCCTTTGTGATTTCGGTTCAAAATCTCAGCGTCGTCTTCCTAAGTTTTCCGGCGAAAGCTGTCTTCTCTTTGGTTCAACCCTCAAACGCACCTATTTAATCTTTCCTTGGTTTAGCCTTATTCCTAGCTAAACCTTAAACAAAGTACTCTATTTCTCTTCGTCTCTCTATGTACGTGAACAGGGTTTACAAACCCTTGGCATATAGTTCTATTTATAGGCTTCACTAAAAACCCTAATTCTAGTTTAATTTAGAGACAAGAAAAGAACCATTCATATTATATCTAAGTCAGCTAACTGTGAAGAAACTAAAACCCTATAAAAAAAAATAATAAAAAAAATTAAACAATTAAATCAAATTTCCACGTAAACATATATTTAAGACAGAAAATAATTAAGACAAATACTCAATTAAATAATTCAAATAAATACAACAATTAAATAAAATAAATACTGCAATTAACTCAATTAATTAACCAAAATTTAAACAAATAAGCAAACAGCCAAATAAACCCATAAAAATGCAAAAATTACAATAAAACCATAAAATAAACTATCGAGACTATCCTTTTAAAATTAGGGGTAATACATTTTTCCCCCATAACAAAAGGAATTCCGTCCTCAGAATTCGCTCTTACCTTCTTCTAATATTTGAGGAAACTGTGAGCGAATGACATCCTCCCATTCCCAAGTAGACTCAGCCTCATTGTGATGACTCCACTAAACATGCACCAAAGGTATAACCTAGTTGCGATGAATTTCATCCCGACAGTCGACAATACGACATGGTGGCTCCAAATACGTTGTATCCGGATGCAACTCAATCTCCCTAACATCGATATGTTGATACCGATCTTTATCACGCAAAAAATTTTGCAACATGGAATACATTGTGTACACGATCCAAATTATTTAGAAGTGCCAACCGATAAGCTACAACGCCAACTCAATCCGTAATCATGAATAGACTGACAAACCGCGGTGATAACTTCCCTTTCTTCCCAAAGTGCATTACTCCTTTCATAGGAGACACTTAGAGCAGAACCTGATCCCCAACCTGAAACTCCAAGGCACGAGTGCGACGATCGGTATAACTCTTCTGCCTACTCTGGGCAGTACCCATGCAATCCCTAATAAGAGCGATCTTCTCCAAAGGGTCCTTGATGAACTCTGGACCCAAGAATCTGCTCTCGCCAACCTCCATTCAACAAACAGGCGATTGACACGATCGACCATATAATGCCTCAAATGGTGTCATACCAATAGTCTTCTGAAAACTATTATTATATGCAAACTCCACAAGTGGCAAATAATCCTCCCAGTGGCCCTTGAAATCAAGAACACACGAACGAAGCATATCCTCCATGATTTGATTAATGCGCTCGGTCTGACCATCTGTCTAAGGATGATAAATAGTGCTAAGGTGTAAGTCTGTACCCAAAGCCTGCTGAAAACTCTTCTAAAATCCTGACACAAAGTTCGAATCCTTGTCCGATATAATTGACAATGGAACGCCATGCAACTTCACAATCTTTGTAATGTAAAGTCTCGCAAACTGCTCCAATGTGAAGTCAGTGCGAATGGGCAAAAAATGAGCTGACTTAGTCAATCTATCCACGATTACCCAAATAGAATTGTAATCTTTGAAGGAATTCGGCAATCCTTCCACAAAATCCATAGAAATGCTCTCCCATTTCCACTCCGGTATAGGTAGTGGCTTTAGAGCTCATGGCAGCCTCTGATGATCAATCTTGACCATCTGACAAGTACTACATTGAGAAACAAAAAGAGCAATGTCCCTCTTCATACCTGCCCACCAAAACTGCCGCTTCATATCCTAATACATCTTGTCTCCTCCTGGATGAATAGAAAACTCAGAATGATGAGTCTCAGTCATCATATCCTTCCTCAAATCATCAGCAGAAGGTACTACTAACCATCCCTTGTACCTTAAACCTCCATCAGCCCCAACATAGTAAAATGAGACCTCCCAGAAGTTATCTCTGTAATTTTGTCAATGCACTGTTGATCCGTGAGTTGTGCCTGCAAAACCTTGTGAATGATAGAAGGTGTAACTACCATGCAAGCCATGAAAGCATCCGACAATTCATCCATCGTCTTCAAAGCATTCCACTCAGTAGTGAATAAAGCGAAAAGACTACCAACAGGTCGGCGATTGAGTGTATCTGCCACCACATTCGTTTTCCCTGGATGGTACTGGATAGAGAATTGATAATCTTTTACAAACTCTAACCATCGGCGTTGTCTAATATTTAGGTCCACTGAGTGAACAAATACTGTAGACACTTGTGATCACTAAACAATCTGAATGACTCTCCCAACAGATAATGCCTCCAAATATGTAAGGCAAAGACCACAGCTGCCAACTTTAAATCATGTGTTGGATAATTAAGCTCATGAGGCTTAAACTTACGAGATCGATAAGAAATTGGTTGCTCCTCCTATATCAAAACACATCCAAGACCTTGCAAAGAAGCATCTGTGTAGATAAGATACTCTATCCCGCTTTGTGGAGTAGACAAAAACGGTGCAGAAGTCAACTTAGTCTTCAGCTCATTAAAAGCTTTCTGATAATATTCATCCCACACGAACCGTACACCCTTTTTAGTCAAATGAATGAGTGGTCCCGCTATCTTGGAGAACCCCTGTATGAACTGACGATAATATCCTACAAATCCAAGGAAACTCCGAATCTCGGTAGGTGACGTAGGCTGTCCCTTCTCAACCACTACTGAAACCTTGGCTGGATTTACCGTTATTCCCCATTCTGACACCACGTGACCCAGAAACTTCACTTCCCATTGCCAAAATTCATACTTCTTGAACTTCGCATATAACTGGTGCTCACGAAGCGTCTGCAACACTATACGAAGATGTCTTGCATGATTGTCCTCTGACTTAGAATAAATCAGAATATCATTAATGAAGACAATGACAAACAGATCTAAATAAGCACTGAAGACTCTGTTCATTAAGTCCATGAAAACCGCTGGTGCATTAGTCAACCCGAACAACATCACCCGAAACTCATAAGATCCATATCTAGTGAGAAACGATGTCCTCGAAACATCTTACTCCCTAACCCAAAGTTGATGATATCCAGACCGCATATCAATCTTTGAGAAGTAGGTAGCTCCCTTCAATTGATCAAAACGATCATCAATCCTGGGCAAAGGGTACTTATTCCTAATAGTAACCTTGTTCAACTCCCTATAATCTATACACAGGCGAAGTGAACCATCCTTCTTCTTCATAAACAAGACCGGTGCTCCCCAAGGTGAAGTACTCCTACGAATAAATCCCTGGCTGAGTAATTGCTAAATCTGATCCCTCTGATCTCGCATCTCCACTAGTGCCATCCCGTATGATGCCCTAGCAATAGGCGTAGCGGCAGGAGCTAAGTCACTCACAAAGTTGATCTCGCGACTAGGTGGCATCCCTGGAATCCCATAAAAATATACGAAAAGTCCTGTACGATTGGTGAGCTATCCAATGATACAGTTTTCCCCCTCCTCCATCTCCTCCTCTATACGAAACAATAAGTGCTAGTGGCCCCGTTAAAATGTGGCATAGTAACGACGTAAATATCCTGACCAGGTATGGCACACACAATAGACCTATCCAAATCCTTAACTCGGCCATAGTAATGAAATAACTAATCCATCCCAAGTAACACAACATAAGTGTGCAAGTCCAGGACCAAAAGATTGGCTAGAAATCTGAGTCTACCAATATCTAGTGTCACAGACCCATCACTCTCATATAGAATGGCTGCATTGCCTAATGTGCAGAAATACCCTGAGGTCTATTGCATACGTGTCTTACCAACCAATCTATAAAATTCCAATGTTCCTGAATACTCCATAGAGCAAAACACATAAGGTAACCAAAATACTCCAAAATCTACTCACTTTTAGATTATCATCCTATCTTGGGAATTCCTCCTTCTAAACCAAACCTACCATATTGAGTTACACAAGTTCTTTTATAAACTCCTTGGTAACCATCCTGTCTCAACCCAACGTACTTACAAGCAAATACTTGTTTGCCTGTCAAAACCAACCACTCCACTGTGGTAGTCCTTTATTATCGCGACAATCACATTCCAAACTAATTTCATAAAACCATTAATGTAACTATCACTAAAAATGATCTCATGCAACACAAAAGAAACCAAAACCACCAGTTCACTTTATTAATAACTTTTCCAAACCATAAATTGTCAAACGAATAATCATAAGTTATTCTTTAACACATTACTAGTGTACGTGATTCAATCTGTACCACGCTTTTACTAATATCACTACAACTATTAGTAATTAAAATTACTCCTAGAAGAGCATTCATCCTTGAACACCGGTGCCTTCCCTCATGGATACTCCGGTATCTCCTCCATCCAGATCTTCTTCGGGGTCTTCCTCTCCGCTTGGCTCAGCTTTGAGCACCACCGAAGTTGTTTTAGGTCCACAGTATGGTGGTCAATCTCACACACCAAAAACCTTCCTTGACTTATACTCCGAAGCAACACTTATTAGAACCAATTCCTTGGTCTCCAATTTTGCCTTCTTGGTTGGCCTTCGCAGGGGAATCGTCGGAGTAACCTTCTTTTTCCTTAGGTCCTTCTTTGCTTTCATCGCGGACCACATCCTTTTCCTAGTGCCAAACATTCTGAAATTACAGAATAAACTTGACATCAGTACCTTCTAAACGAACCGTAAAGGAATTTAATGAATCCTAAACTTAAGCTCTAATGAAGAGAAAACACTACACGGAAGTCTTAATATGAAATACCTTAGAGACACTTGAACCTTGAGTTCTCTGATACCAACTATGATACCCCTTGGATCCGAGACATGGGTTGATCAGGCCCAAGCCCGAACCTGAGGGAATATCAAACAATTAATATTTAAAACGAACACGGAATACAAAAATGAAATAAGAAATAATTAAGAGCTGAAAGAAATCTAAAACCGAATCCTTTAAAATAAAATTAAAATTCAGAAATCCAATCCTCCATTGAACCTCCAATAATTAAACAACTCGGGAATCCATCATTAGTGGACCCCTAATAAAAATCCAAACTGAAATGAAACAACTAAAAGAACATCCAAAGTAAACCATGATGTGATACCCCTCGGATCCGGGACACGAGTTGATAAGGCCCAGGCCCAAACCCGAGGGAATATCAAACAATTAAAGTATTTTAAAGCGAACACAGATGACAAAATGAAATATTAAAGATGGAATAAAACTGAAAGAAACATTAATTATAAAATCCTCCATGTAACTGAAAATTTAAACTCCAATCCTCCAAAAACTTCAAGGTTACAACTTGGGAATCCACCGATGGACCCCTAACCAAAAGTTCAACTGAAACTGAAAACTGAAAATAGATAATGCTAGAAATATCGAGAGAAGTCCTACGTAATCAGATGAAGGCGAGACTGTCCTTAACAAGCACGATCAAGCTCTAAGGCTGGAACCGTCCTGTACCTGAAAAGAATAATGAAGGAGTGGGTCAGACCCACGAGCAAGTTCTAATCTAACTGCAATCCATACAGTGACCCGATACACAGATACACCGTAGACACCTCACAATATCTATCTAGTCCATAGGTATAAATATATCCACACTAAGGGACATTCACTAGTCTATAATAGGGGTCTCAACCTAAATAGAAGGCAACATACGAATACACACCCAAAGGTGGGCATGAGTACCTAGACCTAACAGGGTACACCTCAGTCTATTATAACCAGCTACGCATCCACTGCATATACGCACCCTAACCAACGAGTCTGAGACTCAAGCTCAACTCGTGGTACCATAAACATATATATAAAGTTCGTCCGAATCCAGGATATGTAGTTCAACTATTTATTAAACTGACATACAATAAACCAACTAGTTAGTCACTCAACTTATTCAGTTGATATGACTTAACTACCATCCGTTAATCCAGGAAGTCATCCAACTTGGTTACAGCTGATCTGACTTAGCCACAATTAGGATTCGATAACTTTCAATCCATTCCATTAATCCATTAGGTTAGGTTTATGCGTTTTGAGCTAAACCGTCCCTAGTATGTCACCGTCCCATACCGGTACATACAATCCTCCATATCCATGTAAATTACAACATATATAACAGTTCAATAATTCACAGATCCAAAAACCACCATCCAAATAATTGCAGAAGGAATCTTAACAATCTAGCAATTAAAACCCAGTAGTAATCCATGTAATTGCATCGAAGAATTAACTATTCTAACAATCAACATCCAACACATGCATAGTTCAAATTTAATAAAACAATGACCCTATCATGTATTTAAAATTAGTTCTATAATAATATTATAGTCCAATAAATCGCTAAATTAAACTAAGCGATCTAGTTCCCTCCATCCGGTAACAGAGTACTAAGCCATATACTTATATTTTGTTGTATCCTTTATCACCGAGCCCCACTATGCCACAAGTCCAATATAATACTTTAAAAGACTTCATCGTGCATCTAAAATAAATTTAAAATCATTTTATAGCACCCTAAACCATCAGATTAAAATTAATCAACAAATCTCCTTCCAGCCGTTAACTGTACGCAAAGTTGTCAAATAGCGTACTGTTACTTCCATTTAAACTAAGGGGTAAATTTATGCAATTCAAGACCTTAGTTACAAGTTAAAATTATTATTTAACACCCAACTAAAATTTTAAAACTGAATAATAACCCAGATTGCCCAAACAGTGCCTTAAAACTAAAAAAAATAAGAATTAAATGTATATTGCAAAAGGGAGCCTGCTCCAAATTTTGGGAGCAGGCTCTTTCAGCCTAGAGCGGCTCTAGGAGTCCTTAGAACCGGCTCTACTTGTTGTGGGAGCCGGCTCCCACATCCATGGAGCCGGCTCTCAGCTCCTTTGAGAGCCTCTGTCCCCGTTTTGCTTCGTTTTAGTCCATCAGCTCCCTCTCTGATCAATTCTTACACCTCTGTTGGTTTCTAAAACTAATCGTAGGAGTCTTAATTTAGTCTAGAAGCATCCCCAAGGTTGTTTATAATAATCTTGAAAACAATTACAGAGTTTAATCAAGCCATTTAAACTAGCATTGTTGAAGAACGGCACTGAAACTAATTTGCAACATCAGTTCTATCCCAACCCCTCTGTTCTTCCTCCAATTTAAATTTGAAGGTCTTACATTACATCTAGTATCCACTCAGACCTTGGTTGATTTCAGTAAGATTCAAAATAAAAGTTAGAACAGTGGGACGTTATGTCAAAACAAAGAATAGAACACATACCTGACAGAATGGTTTTACAGATAAATTTTCACGGTTAAAAGATCCTCAAGTATACATATACAAAACATGCATGGTTTAGTTAATGGCCAATTAATCCCCTAGAGGTATCTAGGTGCACAGAACACAAGCCAAAGAGAAGGAGAAAGAGAAGAACTTGCCTGTGATTTAAATTTTGAAATCCCTGTGTCGTCTCTAAGTTTTCCGGCAATTCTGAATGCCGCCAAGCTTCCTATAACTCTGTCTCTAATCCTTACTCAACCTCCTTGGTCCTCTATGTACAATTCCTCTTAAGCCTCACTCTGTTTTCCCACAACTGCTCTCTGTTTCTCTCTCTGTATCTTTGGTACGTGAATAGGGTTTTTCCAACCCTTGATACAGATTATAACCATATATATATAGGCGTAAAAATCATAAACCCTAATCCGTGTTTAATCAGAGACAGAGCCCTAATTCTAAACCTAGTCGGCCCATGAAACTATCTCTGTTACGGCTTACCTATACGTGAAATTCCAACCCCAAAGTTAACTGTAACTTAAAACAGAATTAAATCCTCTTAACTAATTAATTCCAATTAAATAACCCAATTAAATAATTAAAAACACTTAAACAATAAAATGCCAATTAAATAATAAAAGATAACTTAATTAAATTTAAAACACATGACACATAGGTAAACAATAAATCAAATCAATAAATAAAAATAATTAAACCAAATAATCACGCAAAAATACAATAAAAATAATAAATAAATGCCGAGACCATCCTTTTAAAATTAGGGGTATTACACATGGAGAGAAGTCCTACGTCGTCGGAAGAGTGAGTGATAGTCTCTACTCAACACGATCAAGCCTATGACTAGAACTGTTGAACACCTGAAAAAATAGAAGTGGGTCAAGCCCACGAACAAGTTATATCCTACTACAATCCGAACAGAGACTCGGTACGCATGTACATCCTAAATAACTCAACAATAACTATGTAGTCCGTACATATATATATTCATACTATGGGACTCTCACTGGATTATGATGAGGGTCTCAACCTGAGTAGAAGATAACATGCAAAACGCACCTGAGTGGGCATAACTACTTAAGCCTAACAAGGTATACTTCAACCAACATAGCCAGTTACGCATCCCACTACATATACGCTCCCTAACCATCGGCTCTGAGACTCAAGCTCATATCGCGATACCATAAAAATATATTTAAAGTCTTAACATATCCATCAATAGGAAATCCAGTAAGCCGTTCAGCTTGTTCAGCTGCTTTAACTTACATATCCATAGCAAGTAATCCAGTTAGTCATTCAACTTTGTTTCAGCTAATCTGACTTAAATATAAGTAGGATTTATTTTATAATCCATTCCCTTATTCCGTAGAGGTAGGATTTAGTATTTTGAAACTAATCCGTCCCTAGTATGCCACATTCCCATACCGGTGCATACAATCCATCCATCCAATAGTTAATAATGCAGATAATGAAAGTAAATATTAATTAATCCATACATCCAACAATTGATAATTAAAATATTAAATATAAACATCAATTGTTCCATACTAAGCATGATAAAATTCTATAATTTACAAGCGTATTTGATGATAAAATTCTGTAATTTACAGGTGTATTTGATACAACTCCGCACAGTCCAATAATTGATAATACGGATCCTACATGTAAACATCAATTAATTTCAAGTAAGCATAATAGAATATATAAATTCATATGCTTATTTATAACACTGGAAAATGATTTAAACTATAAAATCATTTTCGAAAAATTGTTAAAACGATGATGAACAATTTTAATCCTCTACATCTAAAACAGTATACTAATTTGTGTAAGAATTTTATATTGTTCAACTATAATATAAGGTGATTAATTATGCATTAACAAGGCTCTTAGGAGTTTTAAATAAGCTCAGGACACCTCTGAGAACCTCCAATATAGCTTCTAATTAAACTGGAACATCAAAATCCAAGTACAGGAGTAAACTCCATCGCTAAAATTAAAAACAAATTGAAAATCCACAAAGGAGCAGGCTCCAAAAAGATGTAGAGCAGGCTCCAATTTAAGGTAGAGGAGGCTCAACTTTTAGGCAGAGGAGGCTCAACTTATGCAGAGGAGGCTCAACTTTTAGGTAGAGGAGGCTCAACTTAGGTAGAAGAGGCTCAACTTTTAGGTAGAGCAGGCTCAACTTAGGTAGAGCAGGCTCAACTTTTAGGTAGAGCAGGCTCAACTCCCTTGGAACCGCCTCTACATCATGTGAAGCCGGCGCCACTTCAATGGAGCCGCCTCCATTGAAGGGTGAAGCCGCCTCCACTCTTCCTAGCCTTTGTCTTCCCTGACGCCGGCTATTTTTTGACTTTCTAATTGTCCTTGCTAAGGTTCCTAACCCTCTGTTCTAGGTTCCAGACAGTCCCAACAATTTATTAAATTCATTATGCAACAATTAAGATCAATTAAAACATGAATTATGCAAGGAAATTTACAAACAAGCAAACACCAATTCATGTAAAGGCATACTGTTATAATTTAAATTAACATGCGAACCAGATTAATCTTTAATGTCTATTTACTCTTGGAGTTGTGTTAGGCATGTAAAGAACATGAGTCAAAGAGAAAGAGTTGGGAATAGAACTTGCCTTCGAGATTTTGGTTCAAAATCTCAGCGTCGTCTTCCTAAGGTTTCCGGCAAACACTCTATCTTCTCTCTCTGTCTTCTCCTTGGTTCAACCCTCAAACACACCCCTTTAATCTTTCCTTGGTTTAGCCTTTGTCCTAGCTAAACCCTAAACAAAGTACTCTGTTTCTCTCTGTTTCTCTCTGTCTCTCTGTGTACGTGAGCAGGGTTTACAAACCCTTGGGATACAGTTCTATTTATAGGCTTGACTAAAAATAAATGAGAAAAGAACCATTCATATTATATCTAAGTCAGCTAACCGTGAAGAAACTAAAACCCTAAAATAAATAATAATATAAACAATAAAACAATTAAATCAAATTTCCACGTAAACATATATTTAAGACAGAAAATAATTAAAACAAATACTCAATTAAATAATTCAAATAAATATAACAATTAAATAAAACAAATACTGCAATTAACTCAATTAATTAACCACAATTAAAACAAATAAGCAAACAGCTAATTAAACCCATAAAAATGCAAAAATTACAATAAAACCATAAAATAAACTACCGAGATTTACTTTTAAAATTTGGGGTATTATATTTTTCCCCCCTAACAAAAGGAATTCCATCCTCGGAATTCGCTCTTACCTTCTTCCAATATTTCAAGAAATTACGAGCGAATGATATCCTCTCATTCCCAAGTAAACTAAGCCTTATTGTGATGACTCCATTGAATATGCACCAAAGGTATAAACTTGTTGTGAAGAATTTGATCCCGACAGTCGACAATACGACACGGTGGCTCCAAATACGTTGCATCTGGCTGTAACTCAATCTCCCCAACATCGATATGTTGATACCGATCCTCATCGCGTAGAAATTTCCGCAACATGGAACACATTGTATACATGATCCAAATTATCCGGAAGTGCCAATCGATAAACTACAGCGCCAACTCGATCCGTAATCATGAATGGACCAACAAACCGCGGTGACGACTTCCCTTTCTTCCCAAAGCGCATTACTTCTTTCATAGTAAACACTTTGAGCAGAACCTGATCCCCAACCTGAAACTCCAAGGCATGAGTGCGATGATCAGTATAACTCTTCTGCCTACTCTGGGCAGTACGCATGCGATCCTTAATAAGAGCGATCTTCTCTGAAGTATCCTTGATGAACTCTAGATCCAAGAATCTACTCTTGCCAACCTCCATCCAACAAACAGGCGATCGACATAGTCGGCCATATAATGCCTTAAATGGTGCCATACCAATAGTCTTCTGGAAACTATTGTTATATACAAACTCCACAAGTGGCAAATAATCCTCCCAGTGGCCCTTGAAATCAAGAACACACGAACAAAGCATATCCTACATGATTTGATTAATGCGCTCGGTCTAACCATCTGTCTGAGGATGATAAGCAGTGCTAAGGTGTAAGTCTGTACCCAAAACTTACTGAAAACTCTTCCAAAATCCTGACACAAAGCTTGAATCCCTGTCCAATATAATTGACAATGGAATGCCATGCAACTTCACAATCTCTGTAATGTAAAGTCTCGCTAACTGCTCCAATGTGAAGTCAGTGCGAATGGGCAAGAAATGGGTTGACTTAGTCAATCTATCCACGATTACCCAAATAGAATTGTGATCCTTGAAGGAATTAGGCAATCCTTCCACAAAATCCATAGAAATGCTCTCCCATTTCCACTCCGGTATAGGTAGTGGCTTTAGAGGTCCTGGAGGCCTCTGATGATCAATCTTGACCATCTGACAAGTACTGCATTGAGAAACAAAAAGAGCAATGTCCCTCTTTATACCTGCCCACCAAAATTGCCGCTTCATATCCTGATACATCTTGTCTCCTCCTGGATGAACAGAAAACTCAGAATGATGAGTCTCAGTCATCACATCCTTCCTCAAATCATCAGCAAAAGGTACTACTAACCGTCCCTTATACCTTAAACCTCTATCAGCCCCAACATAGTAAAATGAGACCTCTCCAGAAGTTATCTTTGCAATTTTGTCAATGTACTGCTGATCCGTGAGTTGTGCCTATAAAACCTTATGAATGATAGAAGGTGTAACTATCATGCAAGCCATAAAAGCATCCGATAATTCATCCACCGTCTTCAAAGCATTCCACTCAGAATTGAATAGAGCGGAAAGACTACCAACAGGTCGGCGACTGAGTGCATCTGCACCACATTCGTTTTCCCTGGATGGTACTAGATAGAGAATTGATAATCTTTTACAAACTTTAACCATCGGCGTTGTCTCATATTCAGCTCCCGCTGAGTGAAGAAATACTGTAGACTTTTGTGATCACTGAACAATTTGAATGACTCTCCCAATAGATAATGCCTCCAAATATGTAAGGCAAAGACCACAGCTGCCAACTCCAAATCATGTGTTGGATAATTAAGCTCATGAGGCTTAAGCTTACGAGATCCATATGAAATCGGTCGCTCCTCCTATATCAAAACACATCCAAGACCTTGCAAAGAAGCATCTGTGTAGACAAGATACTCTATCTCGCTTTGTGGAGTAGACAAAACCGGTGCAGAAGTCAACTTAGTCTTCAGCTCATTAAAAGCTTTCTGACAATGTTCATCCCACACGAACCGTACACCCTTTTTAGTCAGATGAGTGAGTGGTCCCACTATCTTAGAGAACCCCTGTATGAACCGACGATAATATCCTGCCAATCCGAGGAAACTTCAAATCTCGATAGGTGAAGTAGGTTGTCCCCACTCAACCACTGCTGAAACCTTGACTGGATCTACTGCTATTCCCCTTTCTGACACCACGTGACCCAGAAACTTCACTTCCCGTTGCCAAAATTCACATTTCTCGAACTTGGCATATAACTGGTGCTTACGAAGCATTTGCAACACTATACGAAGATGTCTTTGATGAGCACTGAAAAGTGCGTATTTAAACCCCTTAAGCTTTGGTATTCTAGGACCTTTATCTATCTTATTTTTCTGCTTTAGATTGATTTTGTATTATTTCCATTTTCAGGTACTTATCCCCAAAATAAGCTAACTCAGCCAAATAAGAGCATAATTGAAACAATTCTAGGATGAATCAAAAAAAGGAGCAAAGTAGAGCAAAAGGAAGCAAAGGGTAGAATTTCAACAACTTTGATCGATCTCAAGAAAAGTTGGATCGATCCAACTTTCATCGATCTCAGCACTTCAAGATGGATCTGAGCCATGTTTGTTCCTATTCAGAGATCCCACAAGTTCGATCGATCTAACATCATTCTCTGATCGATCGAACCATCTTATTCTTATCCAAATGATTGATCTTATCCAGCTGTACCACCCTACCAACCACTTTTGTCCTTTTCCAAAAAATATCTTCAAAATATCTCAGATTTGTTTTTATCCAAAAAGGCACCGCCATTGAGGATCGATCTAGCTTCAATTCAATAGATCTCAGCCATGTTCGATCGATCTCACCTCAAGTTCGATCGATCGAACCTTCCAAATCCCAAGAAAAATTCAAATTCCAGCTTATTAAAAGTTGTCTCATATCCAATCATTAGAGGATTATTGGTGTACGAGCCCAGCTCATTTGGGGTGATTTTTGACCTACCTATATAAGGAATATGAGCCACTTTTTGAGGATATACTTTGATACACACACATAGAGAAGATAAATACTTAGTGAGGAAGCAAAGGAGAGAAGGAGGCTAGAGACACCATTGGAGACTCTTCATCAACCAAGGAGCAATTTTCTTCCATGGAGCTTGCCCTTAAGGGTTGGAGGACATCATCCATGAGTGGCTAGACATCCTCTTGGGGCTAGAGTTAGCCCGAAGCATGCTTTCTACTTCTTGATTTATGTATTTTTGAGGGGATTTGTGTTGTGATTCATGTCTTGACACTTTTATATATATAGATCTTATTTATTTAATGATTTATGTGGTTTAATGCTTCCAATTGATCATTTCATTCTATCCATATGTCTATGTATGCTAAAATAGATGCTCATGTGTTTGTCTCTATTTCTTGTGTTATTGATGCATGTCTATGTGTATTGATGCTATAGATCTAGAGATTGTAAAGACATAGTGCTTAATGGCATGTTCTTGTGGTTTATTTGATAGTTCATACTCATTTCTTAATGGATTGTACCTCTCCCTTAGTTTAATTAGTTTAATTTCATGCTATTAGCTTAGTTGTAGTGTAGTTGTTAAATGGGAGGACAATCCATGCTTGTTGTTGATGTTCCATACTTATGAAAGCAAGTAACATATTTATCTAACCTTGTGATGTGTTTGGTTATGAGCTTAAAGAAAGGATTAATGGCTTAATTTTATATGTTGTGCTATCCACCATGTTGTTTAGACAATATATGCTTAATTTGTCATCCATGCTTGTTGAAACAACCACACACACACACTTTTTTGTAATACATGTTCTTCCCCTCATTAATCATTCATTAAGGGTGTAGAAAAGCTATACTTAGTGGTGATCTCTAAACTCCAAGATCACTCTCTCTTTTATTCTCCTTATTGCATTATTATTTACTTTAGTTTAATTTGCATCTAGTTTAATCCAACCAACCAACCACTACTTTGATCACTCGACCTACTAACCGTAATTTTGATTCCTCAACCTAGTACAACCCTTCAATCCCTTGGGATGATCCCTACTTGCCCTAGCTATATTTTTAGTGAAAGGTAGTAGTGGAAATTTCTAAATGTAAAACTTAGCCACATTGTATAAACTTTGGGTTTGAATTAACGACACACCAATCTTGCATGATCGTCCTCTGACTTAGAATAAATCAGAATATCATCAATGAAGACAATGACAAACTGATCTAAATAAGCCCTGAAGACTCTGTTCATTAAGTCTATGAAAACCGCTGGTGCATTAGTCAACCCGAACGGCATCACCCGAAACTCATAAGATCCATATCTATTGAGAAACGCTGTCCTCGGAACATCCTGCTCCCTAACCTGAAGTTGATGATATCCAGACCACATATCAATCTTAGACTAGAATTATACCATTTTTAGAGGACAAAGATTTATGCATGGAATTTTTACTCATACTTTCATACAATTACCAAACATCATTCTCAGGTTTATCAAGGTAAGAACCACCCATAGATGCATCTACCATTCCTTTTTTATTGTCCGGCAAACTTTAGAAGAAGTATTGGACTGATTGCCATTTAGGAATGCCATGATGTGGACATTTCCTAAGCAAATCATTAAATCTTTCCCATGCCTCATGAAACAGTTCCCCTTTCCCTTGAGAAAATTCACGAATGGAAGTTCTCATAGCATTGGTCTTTGATACTGGGTAGTACTTCTTTAAGAACTCTTGTTGCATTTCTGCCAAGAAGTTATCGAAAAAGGCCTAAGATTATTGAACCAATATTTTGCTTTGTCCTTAAGGGTAAAAGGAAAAAATTTGAGTCTTAACACTTCTTCTGGCATGTCAATGTATTTCACGGTGGAACACACTTTAAGAAACTCATCCAAATGCTTATACGGTTCTTCACTTAGAAGTCCATGATAGTTAAGAAGCATTTGAATGGTTTGCGGTTTAATCTCATAGTGATGTGCTCTAAATGGGGACAATTGAATGCATATTGGTGCATTGTATTCATTTGGAACATAATGATCATGCAAAGCAATGGGAGGATTCCCAACCGGTGGTGCTAAACGAACACTGTAATTAATTTGAACCATGGGAGGTTGTGGAGCAAAAATTGGCCGAGGCATTCCCAATGGAATTTGGCCTTATTGTTGTGGTGGGATGAATGGTCTAGGCATGCCTAATGGTACTTGAATGTTGTCATGATGCACATTTGTGATGACCCAAGTTTTTCAACCCGGTGCGTCAGTGATGAACCGAAAGATGACCCAATAACGGATCCGAAATGCGGAAGTAAAAGACAAACAATGGTCTCTAGAGATACAACATGACTCTAAGACGCCAATGTGACCCTCAACGAGGTCACGGAACCCAAAGGAATCAAATACGGAAGCAACATTTCAAAACCGAACAAGAATGAACCTAGGGGCAAAAATATAATTTCCAGCTTAAAAGTGGGTGTCACCGAGCACACCATTGGAAAGACAACGAAAAATTAATGAATTTAGACTCAAGAATCACTTGATTCGGAGTCCGGATGAAGAAGATATGGCTAACGGAAGAAACAGGGGCAAAACGGTCAAAAAGCACCAACCCAAGAGCATCTAACTGGTTAGGAGACCTTCCTAACCGGTTAGGAGGCCAAAACACACGACCAACACACTGCCCCAAGCCATCTAACCGGTTACCAACACTCTTCTAACCGTTTACATGTGAAGAGGCAGTAAGGGTGCGACCCAAAAACCTGGCAGCAGGGGTTTTTCCAAAAAAAATGGAAATTTGAGGCCCTAGATGACATTTTTTGGAAAAACTCAAAGAAGAAACCCCTCTCAAAATCAAGTTTTCTATGTGACTTGATAGAAAAATCGAAAAATTTGCACCGTGAAGTGCCAAAAATAGCCCTCCATGAAATCCGGTCATGGAGGTCCAAAAAGCTATTAAATTGAAAAACTGAGAGCTGAACTTCGTAAGCGATTTCCGATGCCAAGACGACATTTTCTGGAAAAACACGAAAAAGAAACCTCCTCTAAAATCATGTTTTCTATTCAACCATATTAAAAGAAGGAAATGAAACTGAATTAAAAAGTCTAGAATACCCCTAGATCAGAATATGCAACAAAAACACAAAATGAGTCCATTGGAGGCTCAAAACACAAACGATGAGGTTTTGCCCAGAAACAACTTACGTAACTTACCTATTTAGACGTGCTACAATGGTCCATGGCTTAAAAACATAGCCGATGCAAAATCCGACCCCCCAACGAGCAAAAAGGCAAAAATGAACTTGGAATGGAAAACATGGAATCCAAAAATACAAAATGGAGTCAATTGACTGTTTGGCCCTTGGCCACACTTCATACAAGATTAATGAGACCCTATGAAAGAATGAGAATGGAATTCCCACACCCGATGCAACCATGGTGAAGCAATGACTTGCGATTTTTCAAGATTTTCACAATATTCATGAAGTTAAAAAGTACACAGAATACAATATAATGGTCATTGGCCTCCGGCCTCATCTTATACATATCAAATACATTGAAAGGAGTGTACTTAAGTACACACTATATATATGGAATCAAATAATACATATTTTGATACATAAGGTTACAAAGAGGCATTTTATGCTAACACTTGCATAAAATGGAAACTTAAAAACTATAAGCCATCCAAGGAATGCTAGGCGTCACGAACCAAGTCTTCGTACCTGAAATATGTCCCAGTATCATAGGGGTGAGTAACATAAAGCTATTCGTAGGAAATGAACATGCATCGACCTAGCATTTTACAATTTTATCACCTTAAGGTGAAACATGTTAAAGGGGCTCATGCCACCTAACGTCAATGTCCAAGTGAGACTCGGGGAGCATCCTAGAGTCTAAGCAACAAGAATCATGATATACATACGTGTATGAAACGAATCATGGTTGGGATAATCCAAAGAACACGACAAGAAGAATGCTTGAGCATAGATTAACATGAATTGCATTTTCAATACAATTGAACTTGGTCTAGAGTAATCCATACAACATGACAAAAGCATATTTGAATACAAATTAACAAAAATCACATTATCCATGCAATTCAACAACAAAAGAGCATGTTATACAATGCAACAAGGTATAAGTTCTCAAAGCCATCAACTTAAAATCTAAAGCACAAAATAACAGTAGTAGTTCATACCACCTAACGTCCAAGTTCTAAATGAATTAATAGGATCAATCCTAAGCTTTGTTGGAACGTCAAAACACAATTTTCAATATCGATGCAATTTAACCAATATTGGAACTTCCAATACAACGCATAAAGCACAATTTCGTAAAGTTATCATCATGTAACTTAAAATGGAACGACAAATAAGGAACAACAAGTTACAACATTATCTAGTTATCAACTAAAAAATGAAATGTGAAATCAAACAAAGTGGATACTTGGACTTCACGCCGGGTCAGACCGACAACATAGTTACTTTAGGGTTACTAGCCCATGGGTAACCTCCCTATGTGCGCACTAGACTATATAGAGGGACTATCCCCCGTACTAGAACCACGTCCTAGCCATAGTCAAACAACGACATCCCCAAGTTTACAAAATCAACAAGTTGTGCAACAACGCATATATCAACAGGATTATGCAAGATAATTGACTATCTACTAAGTACAGCCAAATTTGGAAACCTATACAATACATACTCTAAATCTACAACTAATATATATGATGAATGTCAAATCTTCAGTATGCGATTCGTGACATGCTATGCATGAAAGATGTTAAATACGAAATGTGCAAATCATTACACAAGGCAACAATATATTCAATAAGGAAAGCATATTCTCATGAGTACAAACATAACAACTATGTTATCCAATGCTCAAAGCATAACCAAATGAATATACAACAAGTCTAACTCCATGATTTGAATATACAAACCACTTCTAAAACACAACTAGATCATGGAGCAAATTGATAGAATTTAGATAAACATAATTAAATTCTATAAATTCTAATTCAATTCCAATTAACCTCAATTTAACACATGTTAAAGGACATGGCAAGGTCATCACCTATATCCATTCTAAAACTCAATTAGGTTGTTAGAACTACAAGGTAGAACTTTAATTAAATCATACTAATTTAAATCCCAAGGTTCTAAAACAACTTCTAATAGTCCCAAATTAATACATGTGAACAACTATACCTAAGCTTAATTTTCTAGCATGCCACAATTCAATTCCAAGTTGTATATCACCATGAGAATTAAATCTTAAACAAGGAATTTAATTAAATGAATGGTTTAAAAATCTAACCAAATATTCTAAATCAAATATATGTGAAGCTATATGGCATGTAAGTCATAAATTTAAATAGAGTGAATAGTGCACTCGGGGCAAATTAATTAATCAAATTAATTAATAATTACTAATTTTCAAAACACCTCCAATTACTTTCAAATTCAACTATGTTGAAGAACATGCTAAGGCCTAATATAATATGCTAACACATATTAATTTGAAGCTAGTTAAGGCCGTGTGAATTAATTTTTCACCTAAGATAAATATTAAATAAAATCTTTAATACTTATTCAAATGTTCCAATTTTTATACACGACAATGAGCATATCAAGGGGCAATATAAAATCATGCTACATGTTTAAACCAAGTCATGAGCAACCGGGAAAATCAGATCTCGTAACAGAAAAATAAATAATAAAATCTCTAGGTTTTATATTTAATCATGCCAACAAGTTGTATAAGCATCACAAGCGTGCTATATAACAAGTATTTAAACCTAGAATATCCCCTACCTCAATTTGAGATGAAATCTCAAAGGCCCACCAAAATAAAAGTGCTCCGAATTTGACGATACCGAGAGGTTTTGTCGGGGACAACACCGTGAACAAGAATCTGCAAGAAGCCCCATGAAAATCTTAACTTGACTCCAAACCCGAACTCAAAAAATTGTCGGATATGGATTCTAATAAGGGCAAAAGGTAGAGCACGTCGAGGGAAGCAATAAATGCTAAGGCCAAAGGATTTCTACCAAGGAAAAGTGGACCAAAGGAGGAGAGAGAAAGTGGCAGCCATGGCTGCTAGGAGATCCGGCCAAGAGAGGTGGGGAAGATGATCAAAATCTAATTTTTCTTCTTTAAGTGTTCTATTTATAGTAAGTCTCAAACTGCTCTGAAAGGGCCTTGTCGGGTCCAGAAAAGTGGATTTTGAGAAAACACGCTCAAACGGCAAAACTCTATGACCAAAAAAGATTTAAAATGAGAAAATATGAATAACGGAAGAAACGGCGTTGAAAACTGAGTCCTGAGTAGAAAGTTATGCCCCGAACAAGTTCGGCGGCAACAGGGTCTAGAAACTCTGAAACTGGAGAAAAATGACCAGAAGGAAATTCTATGAATTTACGAGCTAAAGAAAAGTGAAAATGAATCCCATACGAGGATCTAGGCTCCAGACGAGACATTTTTGCAATAACTTTCGTTAATTGCACAGTGGCCCCTACAAAAAGGGTTAACTGCGAAATTGCCCCAGAATGAAAATATCTTCCAAAAGATATTTTCTTAGATGCCCCTGAAATAAAATATCTTCAAAAGATATTTACGAAAAACAATCCAAGAAATGAAAAAGATTCTGAAGAATTGTGCATCTATGCCCCTGTGGACACCGGGAGCAACCAGAATACTTTCTTGCAAAAGTAAAGATACGTATTTCGAGGAAACCACTCAAGATGAAGGCACGTGAAGTCAAAAACCAACTCCGAGCATGAGAAGTGAGGTTGTGCCAAAAACTAACAAAAGGAGATAAGACGAAATAGGAAAAATGACAGAATAGGGAAAAGACGAAATAGAGCATAGTGTTCGAAAAACGAAAAATGCGAAAATGACTCGGTCCTCAAATGAAGTTGTCAATTCACACAAAAGAGTCTCAGAAACCAATTCTGAGCACTCGAGATGACACTAAGCGACACAAAACAGAGCTCAGAAAAGAAAATTAAACGAAAAAAATTCATTCGTAAAATTTCAGGAAAAAGGAGAGGAAGGCAAATGACCGGGTCGTTACAACATTAGGGTGGAGGATGCCTTGTTGGTCTATGTGACTAAGATCCTCCACTTGGTCGTCATGTTGCTCCTTCATTGATGAAATAGAGTGATGAGAACTACCTCTTCCTCTAGGATTGCGAATAACTGATTCAAGATGGAAATCAGGAGGGATACGAATAGGATTTAATGACCTACGACCATGCATGCACTAGCAAAACAAATAACAAGTAAATAGCAATCACCTCGCCCCCACAACAACTCAATCAACAAATCTCCACATATAATGATCGCATACTCCCATGCTTGAAAAATATGCAAAGAAAGTAAATTGCCTCCACGTGGGCTCACGATTTATCTAAGAATGTAAGAACTTGCCACCACACGGGCCGACAATTTAACTAGAGATTGAGTTAGAAAGATTTTACAAAGGGTCCTTAAGCAACTTCAATTCATTTTTCAATTTTTTGGCTTAGCTTGCAATTTTTAGATTTTAGCCTTTTTTTTTGTGCTTAGCTTAGCCCCTTGCTTTTCAATTCTCCTTTGCTTGACTTCCTTACTCAATTCACCTAGCCAAATAAGAACAAACACAATAAGTAACTAAAAAAAAAAATAAAGTAAAAACACGATCAAAAGAGTAGTCATTCCTAATTGTTTCCAAAACACGGCGTTGCCAAATCAATCCTCAGTAACGGCGCCAAAACTTGGTGTGCTTTTTCTCAAGGTCATATCAACACCCAAAGTTGCAATGAAAGTATGGCCAAGTTTTAAATTTATAAAGTGCCACTACTAACTCTAACTACTAATATAGCTAGGGTGAGTAGGGATAATCCCAAGGGATTGGGGGCTATGTTAATATGGAAACAAAGTCGGATTAGTAGGTCAAATGATCAAAAGATTGTTTGTTTGGTTAATTAAACTACAATGTAAATGAATTCAATATTAAGCAATTGAAGTAAATAAAAGGGTAGAGAACAAGAGAGAGAGGTCTTGAGATCTAGAGGTCACCACTAAACATCACCATTCTAAACACTCAATGTAACATGAATGAGGGGAAACATGTGTTACAATACAAAGAGGTGTGATTGATTGAATCAACAAGCATGGATTGACTAATTAAGCATATAATGTCTAGACAACCTAGTGAATAGCATAATATATCAAATTAAGCCATTATTCATTCCTTTAAGCTCACAATCAACACACAAACAAGTTAGAGAATTATACTACTTGCATTCATAAGTATGGATCATCAAACAACAAGTATGGATTGTCCTCACATCTAAAAAAGTAAAACAACTACACTGCATCTAAGCTAAGGACATGGAAATTAAACTAATTAAACTAAAGTAGAGGCATAATCCATTAAGAAATGAGTATGAACCATCAAACAAATCACAAAAGTATACCATTTAAGCATCATGCCTTGACAATCTCTAGATTCATAGCATCAATACACATAGACATGCATCAATATCACAAAACCAAGAGATAAACACATGAACATCTACTCTAGCATAAATAGACATATGGATAGAATGAAATGATCAATTGGAAATATTAATCAACACCAATCATTGTAAGAATATGATTCATATATAAATCAAATGTCAAAACAACATTACAACACAAATCCCCTCAAAATATAAAGCATTAAGGTCTAGAAGGCATGCTTAGGGCTAACTCTAGCCCTAAGAAGATGTTTAGCCACTCATTGATGTAGTCATCTAACCCTTAAGGGCCATCTCCATGGTAGAAATGCTCTTCTTCTTGATGGAAACCCTAGAAGAATAGAAGAGCTCCCAAAAATAGTGTATGTCTCTCTAAGCTCTAGCCTCTTCTCCAAGATATGTGATATATGATGTATTAAGATATATGAGTTATGAAGATATAAATGGCTTAAAATCCTTTTATAGGTAGCTCAAGTGTGACACCCAATGGTTAGGTCTCGTGCACAAGGGTCCCTTCAATGATTACACCACGAGCCATCTTTTAATGAGCTGGACTCTGTTTTAATTCGGACTTGAGGAGGTTCGATTGATCGAGTTCAGATGAGATCGATCGAATTGTAGCCAGATCCATCGAATTTAGGTCAGATCGATCAATCTTTAGCGGTGCCTTTTTGGAATACGACAAATCTCTGAGATATGTTGGGATATTTTGGGAAAAAGACAAAAGTGGTAGGTGGGGATAAGATCAAGGAAGTTCGATTGATCTGAAGAAAGTTGGATCGATCGAAAATGAAAATTCTTTGAGGATAAGGACAAGGGGTCTGATCCATCTAGGTAAGGTGAGATCGATCAATGTGAGATCGATCGAAAGTATTCCTGATCGATCGAAGTTTGCTGGTTTCGTCCACTTTGCTTCCACTTTGCTCAATTCTTCCATTCAGCTTGAGATTGCTTCTTTTATGCTCTAATTTGGCTGAATTGACTTATTTTGGGGATAAGCACCTAAAAAGGTCAATAACATGAAATTAGTCTAAAACGGGAAAGTAAGATAGATCAAGGTCCAAAAATACTCGAGCTTAAAGGGTTTAAATGCGCACTTTTCAGCGCTCATCAATAATCAACAAATACAATCATCGACTGAAAGAATTGTTTTACCTTGCCATCCTTAGCCCAATTTCAAGAAAAGGAAAAAAATATTAGCTGATGTTAATTTCAAAAATTTACTTAGAACTCAGTTGAGAAAATCGGTTGAGGCAAAATCGGTTGAAAGACAATCGGTTGAGATGAAATCGGCTGAAAAGAAACCAACTAAGAAATCTCCTTGCTGGTACAATGTCGTTTATCTAGTAGAGGTAATAGGCAGATCGACTATAATGACGCTTCATAATAATTTAATTCCTGCCGATCATGATCATGATTTTCTAACGGAGTTAAAAAATGCATGGGGGGTATGTCCTTCATGGGTTTATGGGCAGGTGATATTGGAAAACTTTTTGAGAATCTAAGAAGAAGCCTAAATCGGTAGATTTGGCTAATATGAAGTAAAGATCATCTTAGGGGTGATTCAGAAGAAATAAAGCTTTGGAGCTCGTTGATTTGCAATCTTATTCCAAGTGACTAGCTCATCCCTTATTCAAAATTTTCTTCCAATGTATTTTAAATTTAAAATATCTTATTGGCTTGGACGGCCGACAGCCGATAAGACATTTAAAATTAATGGGCATTGTTGACACCCATTTTGGCAAATTACATGGCAAGCGGTGATGATCAGGATAAGGAATGATTTGACTAAATTGTGGAATTTAAGTTTAAATTTCCTATATGCATGTGATCAGAAGATAATTGAAGGGCTATTATTAAGTGATGGGTTTTATCAAGACTCCTAAATAAAGTAGATATGTTATTCAAGGAAAGTGAAGGATATGATGGAAGAATCACGAGAAGATACGTGAATAATGGGCGAACATGGGCTTATTAGGTGGAATAAATTTGGTAATCAATTGTAATCCAATAGTTTAGATTTAGGGAGTAGTTTATTTTAGGACTCTTTATGATTTCTATAAATAATTGTAGAAGCATTCTTTGTAATGGATCCAGCACCCTCAGAATCACAATTTAATATTATTTTTGCTTTCTCATGCGTTCCTTCTCTAATTCTACTTTCTCTATTTAGCAATCTTGCTATTCTCAATCTTTTTCCTTTTTAATCTTTTTAATCTCTGCCTATCTCTTCTTGTCTTTATCTATATCTACTTCTCTTCCCCTATTCTATTCTCACATTCAGTATAATCCATTCACTATTAAAAGTCCTTTTCGTTAAGGTATTTTTGAACCTTCATGAGAGTTGGATGTTCTCTCTCTTATACAATCGTTTGAAATATAATTTTCTAGCAAAAGGGACTTGGTTTGACCCGATCCTTTCACATTTGAACCACATTGCTGGTTCTGGCATGCCTGCATCAATAAATTTATGAATCGACTTAGCCAACCAATTTTAGGGTCAACACACCCACCCATTATTTGTTCTCTTGCGAACCCATCTTTTACTAACCACCGTCGATCAAGATTTGACAGTGGAGATTTTGTTGCGCACGTCGGACACTCGTTGAAAATCTGAAGGACCGTATTAAGACAGTCTGGGGACGAAGACTTGGAGAGGATTCGATGGATTCAGTTGTATGTGAAGGAGTTGTAGCGGAAGTTGGGGATGGATGCGTAGCAGAATCGGAATTAATCTAAGGCTGGTTTTGAGGGATTTGCTTGAATTCATATAATTATAGATTTGATTGGTGTGTAAAGTTAAGATATGAAGGTGTAGTTGCTTAAATTTTAGGGTTTTGCATTTTATTGAGAAATTTTGGGATTGAATTACGGCAGTTTTTGCATTTAGTGAAGATTGTGTTTTTGAATTTTTTTCAGTTAAGATTTAGGGAAAAAATATATATTTCATCTAATGGTGGTGGTTATGGATGGGGATGGTGGTGGTGGCAGCAAAATTACCAGGTATTGTGATGGTGGTACGTGCGGCTGTGGTGGTGGTGATTTACAGTCACTGGTGGTGGTGGTGGTAGTCTAACCCTAATTGTAATTTATTTAATTTAGTCATTCTAACAAATAATTATTAATTTATTTTATATAAATAAATATGATTTTAATTATTTTTAATTAAATATAATTAATATTACTTTAAATTTATTTTAATTACATTATAATTATTTTAATTACTTAATTAAATGTATTTTAATTACATTTGTTACTAAAATATAATTAACCCAATTCCCATTTATATTTAGTGATCTCATTTATATATAGGGGTTGTTTGGTCCATTTTTACCAAAAAAAAAAAAATGTAATATAATGACACTATAAGGGTAATAAAGTCTTTTCAATTTAGTTGAATGGCATTGTGATCCCTTTAAATCAATTTTTTGACAAAAGGAACAGGGGCACAGAGGATTGTTTTCTAATTATCTTTTGTATGAAACATCATTCATTGAGACTAAGCTAATTACCAAACCCATTATGCTTGACCACACTAGCATTAAACCTCTTTATCTTAATTGCCAAACCCATTCTACTAGCTATCTACCTGTAATTCCAATATGTTATATATATATGTGTGTGTGTGTATGTGTTTGTGTGTGTGTATTTGTCTTAATTTCTTGTAATTCCACAAATTCCACATGTTCGACTACTTGAATCTTGATCATAAAAGCATTTATATACAACTGCTAGATTGATGGAGCAGAGAGATGGGGATAGTTGGACATGAAAAGAAAGGCCTAACTAAGATTGGTAAAGAAAATCATATCAACTTATTTCATATTGGATCATAGATATAATACCTATACTACTGCATCCAAGAAATTAATGGTTATTTAACTTGTTTGTTCTCACTCTACTTATGTTTTCTTTTTCTCTCTCTAGAATGGGTGTGATTCACAAATGGGTTAAAGTTGGGTGAAAGGGGCAAAAGAGAAGAAGAGAACATGGAAGGAGGCGGTGGTGGTAGTGACGAGTGAAGTTAGAGAGAAAGAGGTGGGAGGTCGATGATGATGAGACGGCAGTAAAAAGTCCTCACTTAACTTTTGGTCCTTTCTGTCATTTTACAAAATGAAACTTTTTTTAAATAATATGTAAAATGTCTCAGTAAGAGTACTTTGGACATATTACGGTGGGACTTATGTGTACCAAATCAATCATTTAAGGGTGTTTTGTGCACGAGAGGGTTTAATATGCCCTGTAAACATAGTAGATATGTGTTTTTTGCATTTGACCCATAAAATAGATTAGATAGCTAGAGAAAATTCAAGTGGTCGACCCTACTCAATATTCATATGAAATTGATGCAGAATGTTTGGACCGTCAAAAGGTTAAATGAGCGAGCTGATCAGTTTTTATCAGATGATTTGGACAAATCCGTTTCTGACCCGGAAAGAGTCCAGTGTTATCAGAAACGACCCAACTCAGAGATATCGGCAGCAAATTCGCTACCGAGGTAGGGCGCCTTTTGGCCGAATTCAATCAGGGATTCGATTTGCTTTTCTTTTTGGTATTTAACAGTTTTTAGTAATTAAGTTTTTTTCCTTATTTTTACAGAATATTCTGATCAAGTTGCTAGTTTCCTTACGTTTTTAGGATTTCTTTTTATTTATAAATGCATGTACTATAGAACAGATTATTCATTCAATTATTAATATATTATAAGATTCCTCTGCGAATTCGTTTTTTTCCTTGTGGATGCAATGTTCCACCTTGTAAACTTACGTCAGAGATTAAGAGAAGAACAATAATGATGATGAGGAACAATTGAAATGGAATGAAATTTCTTGTGCCACTTTTGATATTCTAATTGAAGAAAACAATTGGAGGCTGCGTATTTATTTAAAGATGTTATGGCACCAATTTAATTGGCTGGCGATAACCCACCGACCACGGAGCTTTTCTTCCTACCGGAGATCCCTAACATGTCCATGCATTTTAAGATAGTGATCCAAGGAATGAATGTTAGCATTATAATTAGCTCTAATCTTTTCTACGAGCCATTAGACGTCTGGTATTGTGGACATACAAATTATGCTATGTTTCTGTACGTAGTTTTTTATGGTACAAATTAAATCGACATGGATGACATTGTATAATGCATTACAAGTTTCTTGAATATGCTACCAGTGAATTTACTAAAAAAATCAAACGAAGGTAGTAAAGTCTTGAAATTACCTGTCAAGTAGTTGTAATCAAGATACAGTTCTTTGAGCACAGTAAGATTCCCAATATTCTTGGATATGCCACCAATGAATTTATTATAAACCAATGATAATAATTGAAGCCCTCATCATTTCCATAGTCTAGATGGAATTTGACCTGTGAGTTGATTTGATGTAAGATCTATCACTTGAAGAAATGAAAGGTCATAATGACTGTTCATTGGGAGGCTTCCGAACAGGTTATTGTTTCTGAAATCAATTATCTCCAAAGACGAAATGTTGAAGATTAGAGATGGGATAGAGCCTGTTAGAAAACCACTTGGAAGCTCAATATTTCTAGACGTTGAAGATTACCTATCTCGGATGGAATTACGCCTGCAAAGTTGTTAAAAGCAACACATGCATTTATATGGTTGAACAATTACTGACTTGTATGCATTAAAAAGAAGGTATATGTCAAAACTACGAATTCTTGAAATCATACCTTTCAAGTTGTTTATACCAAGTTATAACACCGTGAGCATAGTCAGGTTGCCAATTTCTCTAGGTATGTTACCAGTGAAGTTATTGGCCGATAATGATAGATATTGGAGCTCCTTGGATTTGTATAAACTAGATGGAATTTGCCCATGAAGCTGATTCGTAGAGAGAAAGAGTCCTTCAAGTTTAGGTAGATGGCTGCACATATCTATCGGCAAACCTCCAGACAAACTATTGTGTGCAAAAGTAATTAGTCTCAAAGAAGAAATATTGAAGATGGTAGATGGTATGACACTCGTGAGCATGTTAGCACTTGCACGTAAACCTTCTAGTTTAGAAAGATTTCCAAACTCTAGTGGAATATTTTCGTGTAAAGAATTGTTTTTTATATTCAATATCTCTAGCTTCGAGATGTTGCATAGTGATTTTGGAATAATACCTATAAAACTATTGTTATATAGTTCCAACCGATGGAGTTTTGGTAAGATCCCAAACCATGTCGGTATCTCTCCACTAAAGTTGTTGAGGTTCAAATTGATTTCATTTAATCGGCGCAAATGAGCCAACTCCTCAGGTATATACCCATTGAGATGGTTGTAACTGATGTCCAGTGATGTGAGGAATAAGAGATTTCCGAGATGCGGGGCGATGGTGCCTTCGAGGCTCATAAGAGAGAGATTCAAGGCTATGACCCTCTAGCATTTGAGACCACAAGAGACACCTACCCAATTGCAAACTAAGGTTGTGATGGACCAATTATTAGCCAATATATCTTCAGGATCATAAGTGATGTGAGCTCTAAAGGCGAAAAGAGCAAATTGATCGGTGGTCAAGTTTGTAATGGAACAAACCATACAACAACAGTGGATGAACAATGTGAGAGAAAAAAGGAAGCTAGTGTTATCCATCAGTTTGAGTTTCATGTGAAACATCTAATGGGCTTAGCAAACAAGCAAGGCTTAGAAAGATGTTATATTATTTATGCTCATTGAACACAACCACCCATTTAATCATCCAATTAATTAATCAATTGAGTCATGGTTTTCCAAACATGATACTTATTTTAAGATATTTGAGTCACGATTCTCTAAACATGACACTTATTTTGGGACAGAGGGAATATATGATTGCAAAGACTTAAGCAAGTCTAGCCACACACACAAAGCAAATGTTGTGGTCTCTTTCCTATTGGGTTTAAAGCCACTACTGTACACAATGTGACAATTAGATACAGTAAAATGATATAGTGTCTGAAAGTCATACTTATTTAATCATTTTATGTGAGTAAAAAAAATACATCATTATGATGGCTAATGTTATTCTCCATTTTCATAAATATATATAATTAGGACTTTAAGGGTAACAAAACTCGTAGATAAAAATTGAAAATGTGTCCATGCATCATCATTATTAAGGTAGTGGAAGTTAAGCCATTCGCATGTAGTAGTTGACATCTCTATATGCATCTACTCATGTCTTTCTTTACAAGAGAATATAACTTTTTCAATTTTCTTACATCATAGCTCTTTTTTCTTGTATGGGCCCTGTATCAACAATGCAATGGAACAAAGGATGCATACGTTCACCATGAGTCTGAGCTTTTGGGTTGAATGACTCGTAGTTCTCTGTGATTATGAAGATGCATAATTGATTATCCATATTCACAATCACTTAACAAAGTTCTTAATTTCTTGTTGTGTCATTAACACCAATTTAATTGCGAAGAGTTGCTTGTGCGTCACCCTCACAAGTTAGATCACACAATATTAAGTATGTTATGAATAATACTTAGGTCCTCATTAGTGTGGATTTATACCATATTGATCTTTAATTAGCAAATCAAATATGGTGGGGGTAGATACCCACTTACCAAATCAGAGATGGTGATTTGATTATCATCTATAATTTAATAATTAAAATAGAATGTATCAATTTATTATTGATCCACATTAGTGGTGAGTATGGTGTAAATCCCTCAAATATTTTTCATATATTATTAAGAATTATTAATGATTATTAACACTTGCCTATAAACTACTTGAAAACATAGAAAAAGGCTAATATATATTTACTACGTTAAGGCCCACTAATACTTAAATAAAATCTGAATATTTTAGGTGTTAATTTTCTTTCGCGCGTCGCATCAGTCATTTAAATATACTCACACTTAACTTTCATAAAATAAAAATAAAAATAAAAATAAAAACACAAAGTCAATTGTTGTTACTTATATTAGTATTTTAACAACAACAATAATAATAAAAATAAAATTAGTTCAAAATTTTGCCTTAGACCTTACCTTGTATTGAGCCGGCACTGATTCTGAAAATCTTTGGCTTTCCCTGCTGTTTGTTTGTTTTTTTTTCTGTTGGCCTTTTTTCCTCTTGGCCTTATGGGTAGACTTGCACAAGTCTTTTACCAAACAAAAAAAAAAAAAAAAGAAAAAAGAAAAAGACTTGCATTAGTCTCCCCGGTCAATCAGGCCCCACTTGCAATTGCATTGTTTTTTAAATTAGAATATTAATAAGTTATTCGTTACCTTTTGCTCCTAGTGAGACTTGAACTCTCTACCTTCTACTTGAAAAGTTGAGAAGGTACAGAAGTCACACAACCCTTTACAACTTTATACGCCTTCTATACATGGCACTGGCTATCCATTCCTGCGCTTATCTGGAGCACTATGATGAAGCTATATGTCGATCACATTAGCAAGGCTAAGCGCAAAAGGGCTAAGTATCTCCCATTCGGCCATCTCACCACATAGATATTGCGGGACTAGCGCTATCCCTTCCAGCCACGGGAGCGCACTAAGTCTGGAGCCTGCTCATTCAAGAAGAAGGATTGGGATAAGAGCTACAAGGCTCTTATCAAGAGTCTACAGGACGACGCTGTGGAGGCAGCTGAGGAGCTAGAGAGAGAGGAGTTAGAGCAGGCAGCGGCTGCAGCAGTAGAGCAGGCGGCGAACGATGTACCAGTCGATCCAGTTGCCATGCATATGGATATTGACTTGGAGCAGCCCGCAGAGGACCCAGAGCATCACTCTCCAATTGGGTCGCCCGTTCATGATGAGGAGCAGGTTCAGGATCATCATTCTCCCGCTCCAGCAGCACCTGGGGCTCCACTTCAGATTCCCAGCTTCGGAGAGCGTCTTCAGACTCTGAAGGACGGCATGGTTTCCATCTGGGCTGATATTGCTTCACTCCGTATAGATGTCATAGCTGCATTACGTGATCTATCCAGAGATATCCGCGGAGCACACCCTGCTCGTCCTACCTCCTCTTCATAATTTCCATATCTTCTTCTCCTATTATATATCTGTGATATTTTATCATATTTTTGCTACTGTTATATATTTGTGGCCAGTCTGTTGGCCTAGACATTGGATGTACTGTACTATTCTTTATTTCTATTTTATGCATACTTTGTTTATGGATGTCATATATGCATATTGATATATCTGTCTGTGCTTGACTCCATCAGGTGCATCCCAGTGACTTCAATGAGAGAGAGTACTGCCCAAATTTTTTAGGACCACCCATTTTCCTCTCTCCTTACTTTAATTTCTTATCCTATTTACACTTGCATGTCTACTGTGCACCTGTTATTATCCCCTTTGTTATCTAATGAACTTTTATCCAGTGCCATCTTTTCAGGACCACAGTTAATCCCAGTTTGGGGGGGCTATGCCACCTACTTTGGATACTTGTGTCCCAGCCATTCTTTGCTTAGCTGCACTGGTATACTCTTTCCTTTATTCTCTTTGCACATTGAGGACATTGTGCCATTTAAGTTTGGGGGGGTAATGGTGTTAATTACAGTATTTGCTTTCAATTCAAAATTTTGAGCATGACTTGTGTATTTGAGGAATTTTCTATGATTGGTCCATAACTAGTTATGATTTTGCTTAAAATTTAAAAATTACTTGACTTGAGGATCCAATACTCCTTGTATGCCTTGTGGATGTCATTTAGGTGTAAATTTTTCGAAAGATTGATATCTTGCTTGCACTTATGGTCCACATCATCCTGATTTTGTGATTATTTTGAGATTCACTTTAGGATTCTACATTAGCACAGGCGCACACTAGCACTCATTTGTGGGGTACATGCTTTGTTGATTATTGAATTGGTTATATCCCAATTGGGCTAGTAATGCATTGAAAGCTTTCATTTTGATAAAGGTGGATAACAAACCCTTTTCACTAAGTAGCCGGGATTCTAGCCTCATCAAGCACTGAATTTCTCACGCCAAAAGGTGGAGGGCCCAAACTCTAGGTTAATAATTGAACTTATTAATAAATAAATAAATAAATAAAAACAGAAGAAGAAGTTGCAAAAGCAATAAAAAAGTGAGGAATTCTCCTAAAAGGTGAGAAGTGGGAAATGATTAGATGGAGGTTGTCTTGATTTGTAGCCTAATTGATTTGAGCTTGTAAGTCCTTAGGGGTGTTTGAACACCTAGTGCCCTAAAGCAATCTGGTTTGGGAGTCATTGACCTAACGCTCGATCTCATGGATCGCTAAAAAGCTTAATAGATCAACACATTGCACCATGCTTCCATCTTTGATCCTTAAAAAAAAAAAAAAAAAAAAAAAAAAAAAAAAAAAAAAAAAAAAGGGAGAAAAATCGAGTGAAAAGAATAAGCGCACCTAGAAGAATAAAGCTTTAATAAAATGTCCACTCTTTGTCTTGATGATCGGGACTAGATTTGTGTGCTAGTTTGAGGGTAAGGATGTGATCATTTCTTTAGTTAGCTTAGATAGAAACACACTTGATGCCGGTCCACTCAAAAAGGATTCTAGAGTTGTTTTGATTTGCATGATCATTTTGTTGATGTGTGGAGGACCATACTTGCTTGCTTGATGTTAAAATTTTGGGAGATTGCTTGGAAATGTTTGAAAAATTGCATACTTGAGGTAGTTTTCTCCCAATGCTTGTTTGCAATGTTGGTATCTCTTTTGAAAGAATGAGCTTAATGTTTGTGAGTATCATTTCTGGGAACCCTTATGAGACTTCACTCGTCCACTAGGGGTAACCTAGGGGTTTAAAAGGCTTGTAGCATATACTAAATGTAATCGTGTTCCCTACGAAAGTGGCGTTATCTATTTATTGTTTTCTAGTTCATAGTTGTATAGTTGTTCATTTCATTTCTTTACTTTCTAGTTCATTACTAGGGACTAGCAATATTTAAGTTTGGGGGTGTGATAAGCGCTGAAAAGTGCGCATTTAAATCCTTTAAGCTTAGGTATTCTGGAATATTTATCTATCTTATTTTCCCGCTTTAGATTAATTTTGTATTATTTCCATTTTCAAGTATTTATCCCCAAAATAAGCTAACTCAGCTAAATAAGAGTATAATTGAAGCAATCTTGAGATGAATCAAAGAAAAGAGTAAAGTGGAAGCAAAAGGAAGCAAGTGGTGGAAATTCAGCAAGTTTGATCGATCTCAGAAAATATTCGATCGATCGAAAGTTCATCAATCCCAGAAAATATTTGATCGATCGAAAGTTCATCGATCTCAGCATTTCAAGATGGATCCAAGCTCTTTTGTCCTTATCCAAAGATCCCACAAAGTTCGATCAATCCAACTTTCTTCTGATCGATCGAAAAGATTTCATCTTATCCAGTTGCACCACCCTACCTACCACACTTGTCTCTTTTCCAAAAATATCTTCAAAATATCTCAGATTTGTCTTTATCCAAAAAGGCGCCGCTATAGAGGATTGATCTAGCTTAAATTCGATAGATCTCAGCCATGTTCGATCGATCTCACCACAAGTTCGATTGATCGAACTTCCTCAAGCCCAAGAAAATCCAATTTCCAGCTCATTAAAAGTTGTGTCATATCCAATCATTAGAAGGAATATTGGTATACGAGCCCAGCTTATTGGGGGTGACATTTAACATACCTATATAAGGAATATGTGTCATTCTTGAGAGAGAATAGAGAAAGACACTAGAGACACAATTTCCATATTCTTAGTGAGGAAGAAAATAAGAGAGAAGGTTAGAGACACAAGCTTGGAGTTCTTCCATCAACCGAGAAGATGAGCAATCTCTACCATGGTGTTAGCCCTTGAGGGTTGGAGGACACCATTCATGAGTGGCTAGGCATCCTCTTGGGGCTAGAGTTAACCCTAAGCATGCTTTTTACATCTTGATTTATATGTTTTTGAGGGGATTTGTATTGTGATACATGTTTTGACACTTTTATATGTATAGATCTTGTTTATTCAATGATTTGTGTGGTTTAATGCTTCCAATTGATCATTTCATTCTATCCATATGTCTATGTATGCTAGAATAGATGTTCATGTGTTTGTCTCTAGATTTTGTGTTATTGATGCATGTCTATGTGTATTAATACTATAGATCTAGAGATTGCTAAGACATAGTGCTTAATAGAATGCTCTTGTGGTTTATTTGATGGTTCATACTCATTTCTTGGTGGATTGTGCCTCTCCCTTAGTTTAATTAGTTTAATTTCATGTTATTAGCTTAATTGTAGTGTAGTTGTAGTTTAGATGTTAAATAGGAGGACAATCCATGCTTGTTGTTTGATGTTCCATACTTATGAAAGCAAGTAGTATATGTCTCTAACCTTGTGATGTGTTTGGATTGTGAGCTTAAAGAAAGGATTAATGGCTTAGTTTGATATATTGTGCTATCTATCATGTTGCTTAGACAATATATACTTAATTAGTCATCCATACTTATTGAAACAACTACACACACACACTAATGTTACAATACATGTTTTCCCCCTCATTAATCATTCATTAAGGGTGTAGAAAAGCTATACTTAGTGGTGATCTCTAAACCCCAAGATCTCTCTCTCTCTTATTTTCTCCCTAATGCATTTAATTATTTACTTAAGTTTAAATTGCATCTTAGTATAATTCAATCACCAACCAATCTTTTGATCACTCGACCTACTAACCCTAATCTTAATTCCATAACCTAATACGACCCACCAATCTCTTGGGACGATCCCTACTCGCCCTAACTATATTTTTAGTGAAAGGTAGTAGTGGCAAATTATAAATGTAAAACTTGACCATAGTCTAACACCACTCTCTTTTGCACAAACTTTGGTTTGGATTGTGTGACGACCACGGGACCCACATCTTTGCTGAATTAAATTCCAAATGCACCAAAAAGCTATAATTCCCCTTGTTCCTTTCTAGTCTCTCTCTCTAATCACTAAACACGAATTTACAAAAATCTTTGACAAAAAGTCATAAAGAACAAGTTATTACTCTATTTTCGGTCATCGTCCATGAAATAAAGATAAAGACCAGTACTTTGATTGTCCCAGAGGTTATATATGTACATATATCTCCCAACATAAACAACAGTAATTGAACCAGATGAGAGAGCTTCATACATACATTTGAAGAAGGGCGTGTTTGGCGAGCAACAACTATATAACTGAAAAAAAGTTGAGATAGGGTTGTGATGTACGTGTTATCATTTAACTGGACTTTGGAATTTCTTTTGCCATGTCAGCAACTGAGATTAGAAAATACTTTAAACGACATCATTCAACTTATGGTAAAAATGTAATTTAAATTTTCCGTTAACGGTGGTTGACTGTTTGTCCTGAATTGCCACAATCTTATAGTTTAGGGGGTTATTTTTAGTTTAGGGGGGTTTGTTGCAATAGGTTCATAGTTCAGGGGGGTTTAATGCACTTAACCCTAAATTATAAGGGTAAGGTTAAGTTATAAGAAAAGTTTTTTTATGATTGAAGGAGAATCAAAAGTATAAGATAAAATTTAGATGGTATGAAGAATAAATTATTATTTTTTATTAGTGATGGTAACGACTATAAAGGAAGCTCCATTTTCTCCAACATCAAGCCTACAATCATCTCCACCAGTTAGTCAACCATATTTCTCTCCTCTTGATTTGCCTTTCCAAATTAACTTGCATAATTATAGGATCTTATTTTTACAAATCATCTTGCTTGATTCTGTATAATTTATCCCAACACTTGGAAGTAAACTTAGCATTTGACCAAGCAGTCAATGCATTCTCATACTCGTCTAGAGTTCAAGCATATGCAATTTTATTGAGTAATTTTTTCGTAGTCTCTTTACTCGAAGTCCTTAATCCTAAACTTTGTCTCCCAAGAATTGACGTAGAAAAATTTGCCGTTAGGTAACGAAGACACCATGAGTAGTACTGGGAGCCAAAAATAATCTAATACAGCTTATTAGGCTCGGATGCTTGTAAGTTAAGATTATCACAATACGACCATCTATAATCTCTCTCACCTTACTCAAGAACCAATGCTAATCATCATCATTCTCAGAAGAAACAATAGCATACGGCAAAGGCCACAAGCCTTCATTCACATTGAAACCTGTTGCACTACACATTATACCTTTATAATTACCACTCAAGTGGCAAGCATTGATTGCTAATATGGGTCAGCAATAGTTTATAAAACCTCGTATGGAGCACCCATAAACTACAAACACTTGCTTAAATCTCCTATCATTCGTGTACTCCTATGATGTAATTATCCCGGGAATATATTCTGTTATTTGTTCACACAACCAAGGGAATAAAATAAAGGTATCCTTGGGATTACCTTCAATGATATGACATGCACACTCCTTAGCTCTCCACGATTGCATGTAAGTCATGCCAACAGAAAATTCACTACTTATGTCAATGGAAATAGACTTGGGAGTGCATTTAGAATTGTCCCTAACGTTGTTCACAATAGCTCGACCCATTTTCTTCGACCGAAATTGGCTTTAAAATCTGAAATGTCTTGAGCAGTGTGGGTGTGAGCATTATCAAACCGCTTGATTCTCACTATATCACTACTGTCTTCACAACGAGCTGACAATTTCCATCGACAATTACTAACCTCGAACACAACTCTATAATATTTTCTATTGTTGTCCAAGAACCGAAAATGGTTATGAAGACTGAACAAAATGAGTGCATCTTTGAAATCATTTGGGCTTTCAAAAAGCTGATCCTCGCAAAGATTTTCAACAATGTGTCGGAAAGAATCCTGATGCGCAATTCTTGAAGGAAATAAAGACGTTGACGCACCACTGTGCGGAAGACAAATTGGCGATACATTGTAGCCAGTGGCTTCAACAAATTCTCTACAAGTGGACAAAAAAGTATATTAAAAATCATATAACTTATGCAGCAAATGCATTAATGTATTACTTTACATATATGTGTCTTACCTCTCACTATGATGTTAAGAAATATTTTAATAAAAGTAAATAAATATTTAATAAATAATATATTCAGTTATAATATATTAAATACTGTTAAATTATATTTAATCTAATCATTTTAATTTTATGTAATATGATATTAAGTGTGGAAAACCGTTATAATTATTATTCTATATAAAAGAAGACTTCTCATTTTTCTATATAGAAGTGTTTATGTATGAGTGATGATATAGAGGGATATGAGATAGAGTGATATGAGGTAGTGTGATATATTGTAGAGTGATACTTTTGTGTTTAAGGCTGTGAACCTATTAGTAAAATATTATCTATTTATCTTTCTTTCTTAGAGAGTAGAGTACTTTTACATATTGAGTTTATGAGCAACTAGACTTATATAGACTTGGACCTAGTCTTTCTGTGGTCGTGTACATGGAGGAGATGCCGCTGTGAGCTGATTGGGTTGTATCTTAGAGTTGACTAGTTTCACCAATACTTGCACAAAAGGGAGGACTATCAACTTTAAGTCAATGTGTTTACACATGCCTCAACAATCAGGCCAACACTTTCTTACATATTTTATTATTATTGTTTTACTTCTTAATTTATGGTATTGAGCTAATATTAATATTATATTGTTGAATTATTTTTTTTTTTAAATTCATGTTCATTGTTATATCCATATTGTTCAAATGATGTATTATTCAGTTTATTGAAGAATTATTATTTGATTATTCATTGGTGTTATTGTTCATTAGTTTGAATCATTGTGTATGAATGTTGTATTTATATTTTTTTCTATAAATATGTGGAATTTCCACAACAGTCTAGAGCTAATATTATCTTAATAATAATTTATAAAGCAAAGTATATATGTATTCTCTTCATTAGATTTATTATCTGTCTATCTTTCTTTCTTGGAGAGTATGAGTACTTTTACATATTGAGTTTATGAGCAACTAGACTTATATAGATTTGGATCTAGTCTTTCTGCGATCGTGCAAATGGAGGAAATGCCGTTGCGAGCTAATTAGGTTGTATCTTGGAGTTGACTAGTTTTACCAATACCCGCATAAAAGGGAGGACTATCAGTTTTAGGTCAATATGTTTACAAATGCCTCAATAATTAGGCCAACACTTTCTTACATATTTTATTATTATTGTTTTACTTCCTAATTTATATTATTGAGCTAATATTAATATTATATTACTGAATTATTTATCTTGTTAAATTTATGTTCATTGATATCTATTTTGTTCAAATAATGTATTATTCAGTTTAATGAAGAATTATTCTTTGATTATTCATTGGTGCTATTGGTCATTAGTTTGAATCATTGTGTATGAATGTTATATTTGTATATTTTCTATAATATGTGAAATTTTTCGGCATTGTTGGTGTCGCTAAGGTTATTATTTAGAGGAATTGGTGATAATGCCTCTGAATTATCGTTTAAAAAATTTCAATATCCCTTTATTGTTTAATTTATAATTTATTTTATAAGAAAGTCAATTTTTTTTTTTTTTTTTGGAAAAGGGTTCTTTTTTCAAAAGGAAACAATTTATTGAAAAACAATTTTCCAGCACTTTCGAATTTATATTGGTGTTTTTAGAATTGTTTTAGCATTGAGTTATATATATATATATATATATATATATATATATATATATATATATATATATTCTGTTTAAGTTTATTGCATATATATATATATATACACACACATATAAGGCCGTTTATTTTTAAAAACCAAATCAGTTTATTATTAGAAAACAGTTACTATTATTTGCCAAAGAAGTCAATTTATTGAAATCAGTTTTTGGACATTTAAATTGTTGTATTGAAGCTACTTTAGTATTGAAACTGTTTTAAGCATGAAAAGTTAATGTTTTATTTTAAATTGTGTATTTTATATTGTGCATCCTTTTACTTTAATTAAACAATCTACATCTGATTTATATTTTGTTGAAAAATTTATAGTGACTTTAATTTCAATAGGAAATTGACCCTACAACTTTCACGTGTGTAGACTTTATATCCAACTCAATTTGAGGTCTAAATAATATAATGATGATGATAGAGCTGGGAAACTCTAGCAAGTTCGCCTTAGGATTTAATCCTTCGATTAATCTTACCTATAATAACATTGATTTGTGGTTAAACTTGAGGGCAAATGTACATGTACGCTTTAGTAGTGACTGTTTTAAGACTAATCAAAAATTTAACGGAGGAAGTGTAACATTCTGAAATAATTCTATCACACAAATTCATGGAATTAGAGACATGGAATTAAAGATAACCTCTGGGAAGATTCTAACTTTAAAGGATGTGCAACATGTACCCGAAGTGAGGAAAAATTTAGTTAGTGAACCTTCTTTAGTTCAACAAGGGTTTAAAATTGTAATGGAGTCAAATAGAGTTGTAATCACAAAGAACAATGTTTTTGTGGGTAAAGGTTATATTAGTGAGAGATTATTTTAGTTGAATGTTATTTCGACGTGAATGGAATCTCTCTACAAGTTTATAGCATTGAATTTTTAGATTTTTGGCATGGAAGACTTGGATATGTTAGTCTGAAGAAAATTAAAAAATTGATGGATCTTAATTTAGTCCTAAACAAGGGTTGAAATCCGTGCGGCCTGGTATGACACCATTTCCTATAAAATAAAGACTGTAGAGTCAGGCACTGGTGTTGTGCAGGTGGTAAACCCTCCGATGATCAAGTTAGTATGGGTTTTAGAGAGAGAGAATTAAACTTAACAATAGATCAATTCTTGCATTGTTATTATCCCAAGAAAAAGGAAGACTTTTGGTACTTCCAGAGTAGATTGAAGAAAACAAACCTCATTATTACAACTCCTGACAACAATAAAGGCTAGAAGAGTTGTTTCTTTTTTATTTCCGATGTCTACGGCAAATTTCCAAGAGTTTAGAGTAATTCACATCCTGCAGGTATTTTTTTTTTTTTTGACCCTCAGGCACTGTTCCCGAGGTGAATAGTGTCGTGTTTACTATTCCACAGTAAAATTTTAAAAAAAAATATTACCCTTGGGCACTGTTCCCGAGGTGAATAGTGTCTCGGGTAGTGTTCCTGAGTGAACAGTAAAATTTTTAATTTTTAAAATGCATTCATTTATATAGAATTGCAATTTACAATTCTTTTCTTAGATTTCAAAGACAAACCAGTTCTCTCAGCCCTAGAGGAGAAAGTTATAGGTAACGCCATTGGTTACCTAGTGAAGACCCTCAATGCTCTTGTGACTGATTAGGCTTTACAGTTGTATATACTGGCCACTAGCTAAATGGAAACTCCTACCCCTTCAGAAAAAGGTAAGAGAAATGAAGGTACCTGTATTTATATTAATGGATTTAGTTAGTTTTTCATTAATTTGTTTACTTACTGTTTAATTAGGCAAGAAACTTAGTAAAAGGCTTCTGGCCCAAATCCGGTCAAGTAATCTTCCCTCTACTCCTACTTCCAAAAAATTACGGAAGGTATGAGAGGAAGATTAGGGTAGATCTTTGAGCTCTAGAGTGTTATTAAGACCTACTCCTATATCTTTAGGTTTCGGTAAATTTGGTGGGGTTCCTACGGGATTCGATAGTTTTGGTTCGATGTCGACTTCCACCAACCAAGCCTTTTTCCTAGGAGGAATCGATTCTTGATAATGCTAGTGTTGCGTATGATAGGTTACATAAAATGTTGGTAAAAGATGACTCTGCCAGATTGCAGAACCTACCGGCAGCTGAGCTTTCATGAAAATTTCTTCACCTAATTAGCAAGGTGAGACTTTACTCTTATCATGTGCACCCTTTTCTTCTTTAACCTATTGCCACTATTTATTTATTTATAGGGCACTACATACTCTGTCGTCATTGCAAAAGAATATGAGAAGCTCTCCTTAGAGATAGCTTCCCTTAAGGCTAAATACAAAGGAGTTACTTCTACACTTAAAAACAAAAAAGATGACTTGGCTAATGCAACCTTAAGCTTTCAAGAGGAGAAAGTGAGACTTACCAAAGAATACTGTGATAAGCTTGAACTTGAAAAGCTAGCTAACGTGGAGAACATTAAAATTTTTGATGAGTTCAAGGTGCTCATAGGCAAGGCTTGCTGTGATGGTTTTGACGAGTTCAAAGCCCTTGTCAGCAAAGATCGTCCAGACATAAATTTTTCGATATATGATATTCAAGTTGAGAGGGAAGAGGAAGAATGAGCTCCATATATATATATATATATATATATATATATATATATATATATATATATGTATTAGGTTTTCTGCTTTCTTAGTATATCGCTCCCTTAAAAACTTTTCAGAATTTCTCTTATTTCAGAAAGTAGTTGTGTTGCTTTTGACATTTTGCCTTCCATGGTGTTGCTCCATATTTATTATTTATTTATGCATAATTGCTTTTCTATCAATGCGGCTCTCCCTTTAAGGCATTGAACACACCTTTCTTAAAGGAATATTCGAACACATTTTTGGGCTTCACCCAGCCCATCCTTCAACTAAAGGAATGTGTTTTTACGAGCTTCACCCAGCTGGTCCCTTTAATAAGGGAATGTCAATTCTTTCTTTTAATAAAGAAAGGGACTCAACATTTTACTAGTTCTTTTATGACTTAGTAAATTCGATAGTAACATAGTCAGCAGTAGAAAAATGTGAAACAAAGGCGAATAATTATCTTTATTGAAAATCTTATCGAAAATAATATTCGACAGTCGATCATCAGCATTCATTATTGCTGGTCTGCTTTATGATAAGCGCCAAATATTGCATATTCAAGCGCCCTAAATTGCATTAGTTAAGTCCATTATTTGATTTTATTGTGCAGATTATTGTCATTTGTGCATTTTTGTTTATTTTCAGGTTCATTGGCTTAAAAGAAGCAAGAATGATGTTTTTGTTGAAATTTTGAATGCAAAGTGCTCAATGCTGAAGCTTGGTAGCAGTGGAACCTGACTTTTGTCGCCATTTTTTGACCTAGGAAACTCAAGAACTGGACTTCCATTATAACATGAAAGATTTAGAGCTCTGAATTAGCTTTCCAAATCTTCAAGCGGTTCATCATTCAGAGTTTAGACCAGAGAGTTATGATCTTCTTATTAGAGGTGCTCAGAACTGCTTGGCAGCAATGAGTTTTTGCCTTGATCTTCAATTTCGACCAACCAGACTTGAGAATTGGATCTCCACCAAACCATAAAGTTTTTATAGCTCTAAATCAGCTTTCCAAATATTTAAATAGTTTGTCATTCAGAGTTTGGAGGACAAAGTTATAGCCATTTTACCACAGTAGGTCCGAGCAAAGCAAAGCAAGCGTGGAGTAATCTGCTCCATTTTCGAGTGCTCGAGGCCCTATTTCGAGCACTCGAAATTCAGGCAGAATGCAGCTCGGGACTGCTCATTTTCAGCCACTTGCTTCATTGGTTTCCTCAATTTGAATCTCCCTCTTTTATGAAGTGGTTGGGAATGTTTTTGGAGGAGAGAAAGGGCTTTGTTGGAGGAGATAAGGCAACCAAAGGCCACATATATCCTATCCTTCATTTTTAGAAGATTAGAGGAGAGAGAAGAGAGCAAAGAGGGTGGTGTTCTTGAGTGCTACAGTAGGAGCTCGAAAATGGAGATGGAGGCTTCTTCTTCTTCTTCATTCCTTGTAGTCATGGGCAACTAAACCACACCTAAGGAGGTGATGAAGCCTCCCCTTGTTGTTCATGTTTTAGATTAGGCTATGTTGGGGATTATGATGTATACTTTTGGCATTTTCATAGTTAGAGCATATCATCTCATGTAATGAACTCTAACATTTTTAAATAATTAATGCGAGTTCCTTTTGCTTGTCTTAATGATCTTTGTATTAATTTTATTGCTTGCATTCTCATAGTGACAATGGGAATCAAACTATGATTTGTTTTCAAGGCATGTTGTTAGAAAAATGGATAGTCCATTGCTTAGGAATTTCCTTTGATGGGTTATGCTAGTTTCCTACCTCATGTGCTTTATCATTTGGTTATAAACTTGATAGTTCTTGCTTGAGTGAATATGTTGAGGGCTACACTTTAGTTTAGGTAGCTCAAATGTATGAATTTTTGAGGGATTATTCTTGTTTAATGATTTAATAAACTTTTCCAAGAATGTATGGTAACATAGTGTTGCTATATATTCCATGACCATTTTATACATTGTACCTCCCCAATTTAGCCTTAGTCTAGCATGTACTTAGGGTGTAGTGTGGATTTATCTTCCTAGTATTTTCTACTTGTATCTCACTTCCTTTAATTTAATTGCAATTTATTGTTTTATGCATTTCAATTTCTTAGTTTAGTGACAAACACACAAACCTTTTATAAACCTCCCTCATCATTTTAGAATGATTCTAGACATTTAGGTTGTATTAGACTAGCACAGTCCCAGTGGTTCGACTTACCCGACCAATAGCCCTATTTTATAATGATTCGTGCTATTGCGAAGGTTGATGTTAATTGACCAACCGATCAATTTTTGGCGCTGTTGCCGGGGACTGCAAACGGTTTAGCAACCAAAGTTTAGGGTTAAATTTAGTTTGATTGTGCATATTGTGTTTTGTGCATATTTTTCGTGTGGTTTAACCATTTTCGTGTTGTAAGATTCTAGGGACTCGACTCTCACCGTGGGAACGCTAGCAAAGTGTAAGTCTAGAGGACCCTAGGTAAGCTTCTTGACCTTTTAGTTTCGCATTGTTATATATTGTGCATGTGTTAAGCTTAGAAGTACTTAATTTATTTGCAAGCCCTTGTTGAGGCTATATTATTGTTTTAATTTCGTGTTCAAGCATCGGTCCTAGTCGTGGCCATTTATTTTCTGTCTTGATAATTGAGGAGAAAGGGAACATCGTATGTGGAGTTGTGGATAATGAATTGTTTTGTTGATTATATGCTGTGCTGTTGATGTTCGGTCGTAGGTCACTCTCTCTACCCACAATCGATTTGCCCATTGATATCAATTCTCTTGAAAGAACTCTTAGAAGAAACCTTAGGGAATCTACTCTTACAAGGGATCTTGAAACTGAATTTAATACAATGAGAGATAATATAGGAAATCCGGGGAATGAAAGGGCTGAAATTCCTAATATCGAGCCAATGACTCTTAGAGATCATTTCATCCCTACCACCTATGCTTCTCCTTCTTGCATAGTAATGCCAAACATCGATGCAGCTCAATATGAGATTAAATCAAGCACCATCCAAATGATTCCATCATTTCATGGCTTTGATAATGAAGATCCATATAAGCATCTTGATGAGTTCCTTGAAATCTGTTCGACCATCCGGTTAAGAGGTTTTCCGGACAATGCACTCCATCTCCATCTTTTCCCATTCTCCCTAAAGGATAGGGCAAAATATTGGTTGAACTCCCTCGCTCCCAATTCCATTACTTCTTGGGCTCAATTGCAACAAGAATTCCTTAAGAAGTATTATCCGGTGAGTAAAACCAACCAAATGAGGCGTTCCATTCTAAGCTTTTCTCAAATTGATGGAGAACAACTCCATGAGACTTGGGAAATGCTACATGATCTTCTTCGGAAATGTCCTCATCATTTGATCCCAAAATGGCAATTAGTGCAAGCTTTCTATGCCGGCTTGACCGAAACCCATAGATTCATGGTTGATTCTTCTTGTGGTGGGATGTTCATGTCCAAGAATGCGGATGAGGCTTGGACCCTACTTGAGAATTTAAGCGAAAATTCACTTCAACATAATTCTCGTAGGGCTCCGACCTCAACCCTTGCAAAGAACACCAACCCTTGTCAACCAAAATCAATAAGGGAGGAATCATCTCAAGTGGATGCCATAGCTCATAAATTCTACCAATTGATGGCATCACATCTTCCTCCTTCATTGTCTCAAAATTCGGCAAGTTCGGTTTGTGCTTCATGTACTAGTCCATTCCATCTCTCGGAAGATTGCCCCACACCAGAGCAATTTCCCAATCCCAACCAAGAGCAAGCTAATGCCATGTTCTCAAGGCCCGGGCATAACCCGTATTCCAATACATATAATCCGGGTTGGAGGGACCATCCGAATTTTTCGTGGAGGTAACAAGCCCCACAAAATTCCCAATTTCAAAATCAAGGGCCTCAAAATCAGCCCTCTTCTCAATATCAAGGTAGGCCTTTCCAAGCCTCTTCAAGCTACCATCCTCCTTACAATCCAAATGTTTCCAATCAACCTCCTGTGTGTCCAACTGACGAGATAGTAGCTGCAAACAAGCAAATGATGGAATCATTGAACAAGCAAATCATGGATTCCAATAAGCAACTCTTGACATCTTTGCAGCCTACTCTCCAAATGGTTCACTCCCATACTCAATCCATAGCTAAGCTCGAAAATCAAGTGGGCCAAATAGCTAATTTGGTGAACCAATTGCTCCAAAAGGACAAGGGTAAGCTTCACGCTCAACCATTTGAAAATCCTAGAGGGATTCATGCAATTGACGAAACCCCTTCTTCGAGTGGGCTGAGTCTTGAGCATGTACAAGCTATCACTACCCTTCGGAGTGGTAAAGTGGTCGACAACAAGGTTGATGGAGACAAAAGTGAGGAAGTTTCTCCTTTGAAAAATCCAAATCCAAGCTCTTCTAATCCAAATCCAAGCTCTTCCAATCCAAATTCTTGTCCAAATACCATTCACGGAAATCCCACACATGTCACCCCAAATGTGGAAACTACTTATGAGCCAAAAGCTCCGTTTCCTCAACGTCTTCAAGAGTCGACACATTTTGGGAACAAGAATTGTAAAATTCAAGACATGTGGGAAGTTTTCAAGCAAGTGAAGATTAACTTGCCCCTCTTGGATGCTATCAAGCAAATCCCTCCCTATGCAAAATTTCTCAAAGATTTGTGCACTCAAAAGCGCACTTCTAAAAATCATTTGCCAAAAAAGGTGAGGTTGACTGAAAATGTTAGTGCTATCATTCAGCATAGCACTCCTCTGAAGTATAAGGATCCGGGTGCCCCCACAATCTCTTGCGTCATTGGTGACAGAAAAATCGAGAGGGCCCTCCTTGACTTAGGAGCTAGTGTGAATTTAATTCCATATTCAGTCTACCTACAACTTGGTTTGGGAGATCTTAAGCCGACTTCCGTGGTTTTACAACTTGCCGATAGATCGGTCAAGCATCCACGAGGTATTCTCGAGGACGTTATCATCAAAGTGGATAAATTCTACTTCCCGGTAGATTTTGTGGTTCTTGATACGGAACTAGTCCATGACCCAAAAAAGCACATTCCCGTGATCCTTGGTAGGCCATTTTTAGCCACGGCTAATGCATCAATTAATTGCCGAACCGGGGTGATGGACATTGCTTTTGGAAACATGCAAGTTAAACTCCACATCTTTCATGCAACTCAACATCCCTCCAATGAGGATAATTGTTTTCTTGTGGATGTCATTGATGAAGTGGTCGAAGAATCTCTCCCCTGCATTCTAAGCAAAGATCCTCTTGAAACTTGCATGTCCCATTTTGACTTCTCAAACTTTGATGTTGATCAAGCCATTCAAGAAGTCAATTCTTTGCTTGATATTAATGCTATTATGGATGTACCTCCTTGGAAAATTCCAAAAGAACCACTTCCCCAACTTTCCACTACTCCTTCGGTCCCATCATTGCTATCTCCGCCACAACTTGAGCTTAAGCCTCTCCCGGCCCATCTCAAGTATGTATTCCTTGGTCCAAAGCAAACCCTTCCGGTCACTTTATTGAAGTTAAAAACATACTATCCCTTTGAAAGTGAGATTACATAGAAAATAAAAAACTATTGTCTGGTATAAGCACCTATAGGTAATATTTCCTCAAATGTTCTACATTCCATTGGTGGGGAATTTGACTTCCACCAAATGTCTCTAACCAATATACCCTTGGTGTGATGGCCCAAGTTTTTCAACCCGGTGCGTCAGTGATGAACCGAAAGTTGACCCAATAACGGATCCGAAATGCAGAAGTGAAAGATAAAACCAAAGTCTATAGAGATATAAACCATCCCCAAGACACCAATGTGACCTTCCATGAAGTCATGGAGCTCAAAGAAATAACTGGAAGCGAAAACTAACATGAAAAGGGTCAAATGGTACCCTATGGCACCAATAACAACCAAAGGGACAAAATCTAGTTCAAACTAGACCACGTACACCAAATTGAAAAAGAGACTTTAAGCCTCACTTGAATCCCCCATTATATGATTAAACTTAATTATATGCAAGTGTGTGATGATGTGAACATACACGCAAGTATAAAACAACATTTTAAACACGCTGAAATGGCCTATGGCCTTATTACAATTCAATTACAACATTTAACATGTCAAACCTCTAAGTTGGAAAATTTTTATTTCATAGGCAAAACTTACACATGCTAACACTTGCATGTGAATAAGAATACTTTTAAAGAAACTTCAATTCTGCAAATCACCAAAGCAAGTGCAAATCTCTAATCTTGTATCCTGTACCTGAAATATGCCCCAGTAACTTTGGGATGAGCAACATAAAGCTACTCATAGGAAATGAGCATGCATCGACCTACATTTTATAATTTTATCACCTTAAGGTGAAACATGTTAAAGGGCTCATGCCACCTAACGTCTATATCAAGATGAGACTCGGGGAGCATCCTAAGCTACCCTAGATCATTGCTAGCATAAATCACATCACTCATGCAATTTCAATAACATAAAAACATGTTATACAAGGCATCAAGATATAGATTCTCAAAGTTATGAACTTGAAATCTAAAAGTACGAAATCAACTAAAGTAGGTCATGCCAGCTAACGTCTATGTTCCAAATGAATCTATAGGATCATTCCTAAGCTACATTTGAACAACAAAACACGAATCACAATATCTATACAATTTAACCAACATAGAAGCATGCTATACCAAGCAACAAAATATAGATTCTCAAACTTATCAACTTAAAATCTAAAAGTGCGAAATCAACTAAATATAGCAATTTAGTATAATTAGAATATCTAATACCACACATCAAGACATAGATTCTCTAGGTTATCAACTAGAAATTTAAAAGTGCGAAATCAATTAGTGGAATACTTGGACATCTAAGCTCGGAATTCTGCCGAGACCTCAACGGCTATTACAGGGACTAACCCACTAGTAATACCACCCCTAGTGCGCATTATCTCGACTGGAAGAACTCATACCTCCCGCATTAGAGCCAAACTCTAGCCACATCATAGTAACCATGTCCCAAGTGACTCCAAAATAAATAAGTTAACAATTTATATACGTATAAAATGGTACACAAGACTACCTTCATGCACAAGAAGGTTGAAACCACACAATACATGCTCTAAATCCACAACTACTATAGGATGACAAATGTCGAATCTTCAGAGCGTGATTCGTTACGCGCTATAACAACATCATATGTCGAATCTTCAGTGTGCGATTTGTTACACGCTATAACAATATAATTCAATATTGAAAGCATAACTTATGAATCCATTACAAGTCTAAAATCATGCTTCAAACATACTACCAATGTTAAACACATGATTAAATCTTCAACGCAATAGAAACGGGAATTAATTATATAACCTAATTAATTTCTCTAAGTTTCATATCTCAATCAGATGAATCCTAATTAACACATATTAAACAACATAACTTATTCATTACATGAATCAAGTCAAAAGCTTACTTAGGTCATTGGATCAATAGGATGGAATTTAATTAAAACATGATAATTAAATCCCTAAATTTTAAAACAACATCAAATGGTCCCAAATTAACATATGCTAGTATACAAGCCCTAGTCATCACAATTATCAAGTTAAAAACTTAATTAGGCTAATGGAACAATTAAATGAATTTTAATTAATCATTTTAATTAAAATCTCTAGATTTTTATACTTATTCAAATGCTCTCAAATTATAATATGTTAAGGAACATGCCAAGACTTAATTTAAAAGCATGTTACAAGTTCATTTCATACATGGTATGACCATGGGAATTAATTTTTCACAAAAGAAAAATATTAAATAAAAAGTGCAATTCTTTTCCAAATAATCCAAATTTAATATATGTTAACAAACATATTAAAACAAAATTTATCATCGTGCCACAATTCATTTCTAAGCTATATACACCCTTGTAGATTAATTCTTATATAAAGAAATAAATAATACAAATTTTCTAGATTTGATACAAGGCATACATATAAGTTGTATAATCATGGGAAACACTCAATACAACACACAAATAATCCTAAAACATCCCCTACCTCAATTTGAGACGAAAATCTCAAAAGCCCACTGAAAAAAAAGTGCTCTGAATCCGACGATACCGAAGGGTTTTGTCGGGGACAACACGATCTACATGAATCCGAAGGAAGCCCCATGAAAATCATAACTTGACTTGAAACCCGAACTCAAGAAATGGTCAGAAATGGATTCTAATAAGGGGAAAAGGTAGAGCTCGTCGAGGGGAACAATAAATGTGAAAGCCGAAGACTTTTCACTTAGGAAATCAAGTGGAGGAGAAGAAGAAAAGGTGGCAGCCCAAGGAGATCCCATGGCTGCCGGCCAAGAGGGGGAAGAAGATGATCAAAATCTAACTTTTCTTCTTTAAGTCCCCTATTTATAGAAAATCTCAAAAAGTGCCCCGAAAGGACCCCGCCGGGTCCAGAAAGTAGATTTTTAGCAGACGCGCTCAAACAGTGAAACTTCATAAACAAAAAAGATTCAAAATGAGAAAACATGAACAACGGAAGAAACGGCAAAAAAATTGAGTCCCGAGCAGAGAGATATGCCCCGAACAAGTTCGGCGGCAACTAGGGTCAAAAACTCTGAAACTGGAGAAAAACGACCAGAACGGAATTCTAAGAGTACATGATTCGACAAAATGTGAAAATGAATCCCGTACGAGGATCCAGGCTCCAGATGAGGTATTTTTGCAATAACTTTCGTTAATTGCACAATGGCCCCTCTAAAAAGTGAAAACTGCACTAATGCCCCAGAATGAAAATATCTTCCAAAAATATTTTCTTAAAAACTCCTGAAATAAAATATCTTCAAAAGATATTTATGAAAAATACCCCAAGAAAAGGAAATGTTTCTGAAAAACTATGCATCCATGCCCCTATGGACACTGGGAGTAACTAGAGTACTTTCTTACAAAAGTAAAGATATGTATTTCATGGAAACCACTTAGAATGAAGATATGTGAAGTCAAAAACCAACTTTGAACACAAGGAGTGTGGTTTTGCAAACAAAGTGACAAACGGAGAAAAGACAAAATAGGGAAAAAGACGAAATAGGGAAAAGGACGAAAAGTGAATAGTGTCAAAAAATGAAAAATGTGAAAATGACTCGGCCCTCAAAGGAAGTTGTCAATCCAAAGAAAAGAGTCTTAGGAATCACTCCAGAGCACTCGAGATGACACCAAGCGACGAGGAACTAAACTCAGAAAGGAAAAGATCAACGGAAAAAAAATATCCGTGAAAATCTGAGAAAGGGAAAGGAATGAAAATGACCGGGTCATTACACCTGGTCTATTACTCTGGGTTACTCAATAGGGGCCCTCCTAGTTGGGCCAGGGTGACCTCGTGAAGCACCAGGTGTCATGGCTCGAACCTCGTTAGCTTGACCCAGGTGTTGTAGTATTTGGATACCATCCGTTGGTAAGCTGCAACCTTGACTTGGGCTTGCCTTTTTTTTTTTTTTTTTTTTTTTTTTTCTTCTACCATGTCCAGGTTTAACCGCAGTTCCATCCCGTTCTATTGAGGTTCAAAATACTTAGTTCTGAAGGTGACAACCTTTGTCTTTACCGGGATCACTACTTCACTTCTAAAAGCTAACCCAAAGGGGGTCTCCTAAGTGGGGGTCCTCATGGTAGTGCGGTATGCCCATACGACTCTAGGTAATTGTTAAGGCCATAAGCCCTTAGCCTTTTCTAGGCGTGTCTTGATTATCTTCAGTATCGTCATATGTGTAACCTCAACTTGCCCATTGGCTTGGGGATGGGTAGTAGAAGAGAAATGAATTTTGATCCCAAGCTCATTACAAAAATCATTGAACTGCTCGTTATCCAACTGCTTCTCATTATCTATCACGATCACCCTTGGTGCTCCGAATCTGCAGATTATTATCTTCCAAAAAAATTTATTTACTTTATTTTCTTTAATATGAGTTAACGACTCAGCCTCCACCCATTTGGTGAAGTAATCGATGGCCACAATTTTGTATTTGGTTTGTCTCTTCCCTTCCCTATTGGGCAAAAGGCCACGACTCTGTAAGAAGGGTTAACTCTTCTGCGAGTCGGTTTGGGACATTGGTGAATCTCTGGCACTTGTCATATTTCCTCACAAAATCAAGCACATCTTTCTGCATAGTAGGCCAAAAGTATCCTTGTCAGATAGCTTTATGCGCTAGTGATTTACCACCAGCATGGTTTACACAAAGGCCTTTATGTATATCCTTTAGAATGTAATTTGCCTCATCAGTGGAGACACAACGTAGATAGGGTAGAGAAAATCCCTTGTTGTAGAGAACACCATCAATGAGGGAATATTTTACTACACGCATCTTGACCTTTCGCGCTTCTATGCAATCTTGCGGTAGCTCGTCGTTCTCTATATACCTGATAACGGGTTCTGCCATTTCCATGCCTTAGATTACCTGGTGTATTTTCTGTGGCCAATCTCGGATTATGCTTGGCTCATCCAAATGTTCTATAGGTATGGCTTTATCTTCCTCTGCAGTTGTTAGTCGAGCTAATGATTCTGCCTGCTCATTGTCTTCTCGGGTGATTACATGAATGGAATTTTTTTTTAAAACTGCCCTTGATATCTTCTATCTTGTGCAGATAGGTCTTTATCTTTTCATCCTTGGCTTCATATTCCCCTTAGACTTGTCCAGCTATCAGTTAAAAATTAATGTACACTATTAGTCGCTCGACTTCCAGAGCTTTAGCCATCTTGAGGCCGGCCAAGAGGGCCTCGTATTCCTTCTTATTGTTAATTGCCTTAAATCCAAACCTGAGTGCGTATTTGATGATTTCTCCCTCTGGGGAGACAATTACTAGCCCTTCCCCACTCACACAGGCGTTGATTGACCCATCCACGAATAATATCCAAGTGTATTAAGTTTTTTCTTCTTTTTTAAACCATGCGTGTGCTCAACTCTGCTCTAACATCTGCTAGTACTTGAGCCTTTAAAGCCATTCTCGGTTTGTATTGGATATCTAACTCTCCAAGTTTTACAGACCACTTCATGAGTCGCCCCAAAGTATCTAGTTTGTAGAGGACCTTCCTAAGTGGTTGGTCTATCAATACTATTATTGTATGCGCTTGGAAAAAGGGCTTGAGTTTCTTTCCAGAGACAGCTAAAGTAAATGCCAACTTTTCGATCCTTGGGTATCTTTCTTCTGCCCCCCTAAATTCACCGCTAGTATAATACATTGGTTTTTGGATCCCCTCCTCTTGGCGGACTAAGGCTGAGCTTACTGCCGATGGAGAAACCGCCAAGTACAAATATAGTTATTCTCCTTGCGTTGCCCGTGATAGTAATGACGGTGAAGTGAGATACTTCTTCAGCTCTATCAAGGCTTGCTCGCACTCAGGCATCCATTGAAAAGCTTTTCTAAACACATGAAAAAAAAGTTAAACATCTATCAGTTGCCCTGGAAATTAACATGTTAAGAGCAGTGATTCTTTCCGTCAATCTTTAAAGCTCCTTGGTCAATGCTGGAGATCGTATGTTAAGAATTGCTTGAATCTTCTCAAGGTTAGCCTCTATCCTTCTCTTACTTACCATGTAACCAAGGAATTTCCCAGAGAAGACGCAAAAGGCACAGTTGCTTAGGTTGAGATTCATTTGGTGTTTTTTGAGGACTTGGAATGTCTCTTGTAGGTCAGCTAGGTGGTTTTAAGCTTTCAAGCTCTATACAAGCATGTCATCCATATATACTTCCATATTCCTTCCGATTTGAACATCAAGTTGAATAGCCGCTGGTATGTTGTACCAGCATTTTTGAGCCCAAAAGGCATCACCTTATAACAATATAAATTCCTATCTGTAACGAAAGATGTCTTCTCTCTATCTGGTGGATGCATTGAGATTTGGTTATACCCTGAATATGCATCCATAAAACTAAGCAATTCATAGCCAGCCGTTCCTTCTACCATTATGTTGATTCTCGGCAGAAGGAAGCTGTCTTTGGGGCATGCCTTATTTAAATAAGTAAAATCTATGCACAACCTCCATTTCCCATTGGCTTTTTTTACTAAAACAACTTTGGCCAACCAGTCGGGGTAATTAACCTCTTAAATAAAATTAGCTATCAAAAGCATGTTCACCTCTTCTAATATAGCCATGTTCCTTTCTGTGGCAAATGTTTTTCGCTTTTTCCAGATAGGCTTGAATGTGGGATCTAAGTTTAATCGATGCTCCATTGTAGCTGGATTAATACCAGGCATGTCTTCATGTGACCATGCGAACACATCTTGATTCTGTTTGAGGAACTGCACAAGAGCTTTAATGAGATCTGAGGGGAGCAGAGACCCTATACTCACCTTTTTTGTTATGTCATTATCATTTAAGCATATCTCCACTAGGTCCTTAATTGGCTTTGCTTGGTCTCGCTCTTTTTCCTCAAGTTCTTTAATAATCAAGGAACATTTTCTGGCAGTGGTTTGGTCTCCCCTTAGTTCACTTATGCCATGCTCTATAGGGAAGCGCATTAAGAGATGATAAGTCGAGGTGATGGCCTTCATTGAGTTTAAAGTCGTCCTTCCTAGGATGATATTGTAAGTAGATGGATAATCCACCACCAGGATATCTACCATAACAGTAACTTGTTTTGGGCTGGTTCCTGCAGTGACTGGAAGGATGACCACTGCCAGAGGATAGAATTTATCTCCTGATAATCCCACCAATGGTGATCTAGTTGGTCTGAGTTTCTTTTTTCCAATCTTCATTTTGTTGAATGTAATAAGGAAAATAATATTAGCCGAACTTTTGTTATCAATCAAGATTCGCCAAATACTGTAGTTAGCAATCATCATGATGACAAGAGAGGGTCCTCATAGGGTTATTGTACGTCCTTAATATCTTCATCTGAAAACGTGAAAATAGGACCACCTAGACGAGGCATTTTTCAGTGTTGAATCTATACTCAAACCTCACACACCTTAGATGAGCTTCGCATCCTCTTGGCATAGGCCATGCGGGCTGAGCTTGATTCCCTACCCCTTGCACATCCCCCGACTATGACCCTAATTTCCCACATTGGTTACTGCTCGAGGGGGGGGGGGTTATCTCGGCCTGCTATTAGTGGATTAGTGTCGTTTATGTCATTCCTCAGGGTGAACTTTCGCATGTGTCCCCTTCGAATCAAATTCTCAATATGATCCTTAAGGTCGAAACAATCTTCTATGGTATGCCCATGGTCTTCATAGAACCTACAGTACTTATCACGAGATCTTCTCGTTGGGTCTAACTTCAGCTTTGGTGGCCACTTCAGATATGGTTCATCCTGGATCTGCAGGAAAACTCGATCTATTGGCATATTTAAAGGAGTGTAATTTGTATACCTCTTCGCACTCCTATAACGAGACACTTTTTCATTCTGGTTAACCATAGATTTCTTATATTTGGTTTCCTTTTCATCCTTGGCCGTCAGGGCCGGCCTTTTCTTGTTCGCCTTCTTATCATCCCCTTCTTTTCTCTTTCACGCGCTTATAACATCTTCAGCATTCATGTGTTTTTAAGCTCGGACCAATAACTCGGCCATATTGGTAGGAGGCTCCTTTGATAAATAAAAAATAAAAAAAATAAAAAAAGGAATTTCGAGGTTTAGAGTCCTCCCATAAAGGCAGTCAAGGCCACCTTATCATCCGTCTCCTCCCCCTGCAGCATCTCCATATTAAACCAACCAATGTAGTTTCGCAGTGACTCTCCCTTTTACTGCTTTACCATGAGAAAGTAGGTAACCGGCCTCTGTGCCTCTGGCCTACAATGAAATAACCCACAAAGTACTTACTCAATTCTTCCAAGGTCTCGATAGTTCCTGGCTTTAGCTTGTTAAACTATACCCGCATTGATCTTTTGAGGGTTATTGGAAAGGCCCTGCACATAATCTCATCCAACACCGCATGATTGAGATACATAAGCACTTGAAAGGTTTCCAGGTGGTCGAGGGGATCTCTAGTTCCGTCAAAACTCTCAATTAAGGGCATCTTAAATTTGTCTGGCAAAGGGCATTTCATAACCGAGGGGCTAAATGCCAATTGGGTCTTCTGCACTAAACTATTTATGGCCACAGTACCTTTCCCCTTCATGGCTTGCATCACATCTTCCATCTTCGCCTTGAGATCCTAGATCTCTAGGTCAAAATAGGTAACCTCCTTCATCTTTTCATCGACTATTGTGTCTTTATAAGGTCGGGAACTCCGTGGAATAGATGGATAAGCCACCTCTCTATGTCAATTCCCGACCTGGCTTTGCTACACTTGGGTTTCATTTCGGGGAGGATTATTATCTTGTTCCTTAAGGTTTCTATTACCACCATTTGGATTCGGGAGATCTTGTCGTGGAAAGTTCTGCTAAACTAGTGGACCCGCTGGGACAAGATGTTGCAGGAGCACTACATTTTGCTAAATCAACTGGTCCATACCTTAATTTAGAGTTTGGACCTATAGTTCCAATGCTGTAAGCCATTCCTGGTCATTTGGGACGTCTGGGTGTTCACCCCTTCCCTTCGACTGGATCCCTATAACGATGTTCCTTCTCCGGTAACCATACTGGACCACAAAAGCATATACCCAACTGAGCAACTTATAGATCTAAGGGAATCGTTGTTCCCACAGACAGTGCCAGCTGTTGGGGTTGAAATTCACGCCGCCTGGTACGACACCGTTTCCTGTAAAATAAAGGCGGTTGAGTCAGGCACTGGTGTGATGCCAGCCGTAGACCCTCCGACGATCAAGTTAGTGGGGGTTTTAGAGATAGAGAATTAAACTGTCGATAAGTGAAATAGGTTTTTTTTTGTCATACCGCATTCCATGGTTCCCTTGTATTTATGGTGTTCTTGTCGATATAAGCTGTTAAATGTATCCCACTTGTAAAGATTCTGTTTATCATTAATAACCACTTCCATTATCGTCGTTAACTGAATGTTGTCATCCCTATCGCAGACCCGTCATCATACGGAAGTTGAAGAAATCTGGCGGCTGGTCAACATTTGGTTACTTATATTATTAGGTTAAAGTAGGTTTATTTTACCCTATCACAAAGTAATGTTATGTATATTTAATAAAGACTAAGGAAAAGGTTTTCGATAGATTTAGGGTTTACAAAAGTGAAGTAAAAAATCAATTGGAGAAAAATATTAAAAGATTAAGGTCCGACAAAGGATGAGAATATTCTTGGACCAAACTTGGAGTTTTTATGAGGAACATGGAATTATACACGAAGTAATTCCTCCATATTCACCTCAATCAAATAGAGTAACCAAAAGGAAAAATAGAACTCCTGAGAATTTGTGGGGGAAAGCTATGCTCGCCGCATGTTTCCTACTTAATCGAGTAACTGTCTAACTTAATGATAGAACTCCATATGAGTTATGGAAAGGTAGAGTACCTAATCTTCAAATCCTAAAAGTGTGGGGGTGTCTAGCTAAAGTACACCTACCCCGAGCCAAAAAAAAAATAGGACCTAAAACCATAGATGCCATCTTTATAGGATATGCTCAATGTAGTAGTGCCAATAAATTCTTAGTATTTAACTGTTATACCCCTCGATTCTAGAGCCATGGATGATCAAGTCCGAGCACAGATCCGAGGGATACCAAACAATCAATATGTAAACAAGCAGGAATAAAAACTGAATTAATAATAAAAGAATAATGCGCTGAAAGAAAACTAAAATAAAAATTCTCAACCTTAAATAATAAATTAATATAATTTAAATCCGTACAAGTCGGGAATCCACCTAGTGGACCCCTAATCCCAAATTCTTCAATAAATTTACAGAATTAAAATCCAAAATTAAAATAGAAAGTAAATCTTACGTAACCGGAAGAGTGAGTGTCTGTATCTGCATCAACATGATCAAGCTCTAAGCCTGCTACTATTGAACACTTGAAAAATAAGAGAGTGGGTCAGGCCCACATGCAAGTCCTATTCTACTACGATCCGTACATAAACCCGATACACAGATACATCCTAGATAGACTCAACAACATCTAGAGTAGTCCATATATGTATAAGTACACACTATAGGACGCTCACTAGTCCAATAGGTCTATCTCAACCTGAGTAGAGGTACCATGCAAATCGCACATAATGTGGTCATGCGTACCTAGACCTACTAGGGAATAACACCTCTGTCCAGCTATCCATCCCAGGTGATATACGCACCCTAACCATGGTTATGAGACTCAAGCTCATACCATGGCATCATAACATAAATATATAAAGTCCGTGTCCTCCTAATACAAAATATCATCCATCTGATATAGTGGCTTGATATCTGTACAACAATTCATCCCAGAAATCCAATTATGTCATTCAGTTATTTACTGACCTGACACTAACAGAAGTTGGACTTAACTTTTATTGTTAATCCGAACCTCAATTCAGATTAGGTAGGCTTAGTGATTGAACTAATCCATACCTAGTATGTCACCGTCCCATATCGGTGCATACTATCCTCCAAGCTAACACAGATGACAAAAACAGTATAATTATCTATCAACCACCTTCCAAAACAAGCATAAATACAGTTTAACATGTATATAACCAAGTTATGCATCCAATACAAGATTTAAACATCCTATTCCAGTCCTTTAAATTTGTAAAATATGATTAAGAAAGTAACTCCTCCAAACAGTACTTTAACTGATACAAAATACAACAGATTTAAACCTCAATTACTTCCATCTAAGCATACATGCATTTAAACCATTACATGCTTATAACACATATGAGAATATGATTAACCATTCCAGTTCATGCAAAGAAGTTAAATTCCTAAAACAATAAGCAATTACAAGCTGATAATCCAACCATCCTCATACAAGTTCACTTTTAACCTTAGGTTACTTCTATCTGCAATGTCTGAATATAACCATGCTTCCCAATATTTTTATAAGTCTTTAGCAATGATATACACTCTTTACCCATTTGAAGATAACCATGCTTCCCAACTTTTGTTTCGTTAGCACTGGATGCATAGGAATTTATGCGTCTTTCTATGGAACTTGGAGGAATAGGGATCGTTACTGTTCATTAAATATTGGGTAAGATTAGATTGATAGTAGATACAATCTAAAAGTTTCACATTTACGGTATTTCTTAAACATAGAAACCTTGTATATTGTTGGATGTGTTGGAATTTGGTGGAGCTCATCTAAAGGGGTTGTGCCACACGAAAACAGAAATGAATTTTGCAAAGACATTAATTCAGAATTTTGTGAATTCCGAGGACGGAATTCCTTTTGTTGGGGGGGAAGAATGTAATACCCCTAGTTTTCAAAAGGATAAAATGGGAATTTAATTTTCAATATTAATTTGTATTTCATTTTTATTTTTTTTATTTAATTATTGGACTTATTTGTTTAAATTAATTATTTTATTTGCCAAATTGATTTATTATTATTTGTGTGTATTTAATTGAATTACTGAATTGAGATTGTTTTAATTTAATTATTTGATAGATTGTTTTAATTATATTATTTGAATTTATTTAAATTAATTGCTTTGTAATATGTAACTGGTTGACTATTTATAATTATTTAAATTGTTTTAAATTATTGGATCTTAAGTTAGGATTGTGGATTTTACGTATTGCCGACTTAGCATTAGTCGGTTCTTTTCCAGAGTGTATTAGGATTAGGGTTATAGATTTACTGAGTCTATAAATATGTTGTTACGTTAGGCTTAGGGTTTTGAAAGAAATACAACCTTAGTCTGTTCACATAAAAACAGACTGTTCACCTAAAACAGAGAGATACAGAGGGAAACGGAGAGTGATCTTGGGTGATTCACAAAGCAGAGTCAAGGAGGGGAGTTTGGTGTATGCTACTGGGTTGAACTAGGAGCAGCAGAGGTCGTTTAATACAACCGACTTTGTCGGAGTTGATAGAGACGATAGTTGGAGATTTTAATTAAAGTCTTGATCGGTTGTCGACTATCATAATAATAATCAACCCTTTGTAATAGCACAAATCATTGTAAAATAGGGCTATTGGTCAGGTAAGTCAAATCACTGGGACTGCTAGTTTATGGCAACTAAGATATCTAGAATCACTTTTAGAATGAAGAAAGGGTATATAGAGTTTTGTTGGTTTGTCACTAAAATTAAGAATTGAACAGTGTATAAAACAATATTGTGCTAGGAATTAAAGAGATAAAAGCAATTAAGAAGGGACTAGGGAAGTGAATGCACTACCCATCAATAAGTATGCTAGGACATGATTTACTTGAGGAAACATATATATATATATATATAACTGTGGAATGCAACAACATAACATTGATACATTATCTTCAAGAAATATATAAAATCAAGATACAAGAATAACCTATCAAGGCACTACATGTTTTAGCTACCTAAACTAGGATGCAACCGTAGACGTGATCACCAAGCCATAGATTATCAAGCCTTTAATCTCATAATAAAAGCACATGAAATAGAAATCAAGAAGAATCTATCAAAGGAAAGCCCTCAGCAATAGATTATCAAAATTCCTAAATATCATGCCAATAAAATCACTTCCATGAACTCATCTCCATTGTCACTATGAAAATGTAGCAATACAATCATGAGAGAAAAATAATCTAAGACAAGATATTTAACTCAAAATGATCATTTATAGATAATGAAATTCATTACATCATATGAGGTGCTCTAGTTCATAAAAAAGTTACATATATACATTATATCCCAAATATAAATCAAAACAAAGTAATGCTTACAAAATGAGGCTTCATCACCTCCCTAGAAAGGGAGTTAGTTACCCATAGGAGCAATGAATGAAGGAGAAGAAGAGATCCCACCCTCCATTTTCGTGCTTAGAGCAAGCTAGAACTCCAAACCCTCAAGAACACTACTCTCTCTCTCTCTAGAACTTAGCCAAATGTGAGATGCCCATAATACAAGCTTCCCCCCTTCTTTTGTAGACAAGATGTCTACCAAACCACCAAAAAACTGAGGTCCATGTCCCCCAAAAGTCTTTTACCAACAACCCAATTAAGGAAGGAATCCAAATTGAAAGGTTCAAGGAGACAAGTGGGTCTGCAGTGTGTTTACGAGCGCTCGTAGATCGCAGCACTAGCGCTCGTAAATGCCTTAGAAATTTTTTAGGGCTCGAGACTTCATGGACAAGCACTCGTAAGTAGAGCTACGAGTGCTCGTAAGGGCCTTTCTTCCTACTGCCTTGAATTGGAGCACTCGTAGGAAGTACGAGCGCTCGTATGCATCTTAGTTCATTCTGCCTCAAGTTGGAGCACTCGTAGGTGGTACGAGCGCTCGTGGATGCCTTGGACTTTATTTTTCTTTTCTTCTGCTTTGAACTTCTTTCACTTTGATCTTGGCTTTGGGTCATTAAATCCATCTTCTGCCCTTTTGCTTTGTAGAGAGTCTTTATGAACACATTGGTAATTTCTTCTTGGAAATCAAAGGATACAAAAGCCTGGAATGACTTGTTCTTCAAAAAGCTTTCAAAAGCTTCCATTTTATTTCATTTTGGAAGACAAACCTGAAAATACACAAAAACACAGAATTGGAGAAAATCTATACAATAAAACCAACTAATGGACTTAACTAATGCAAATAAGGGCGCTTGAATATGCAATATTCGGCGCTTATCACACCCCCAAACTTACATTTTGCTAGTCCCATAGCAAAACCAAAATGAGGTACTTAATGAAATGACAACCATTGGACTGCTACCAAAAATATCAACCATGGTGCAAGAAGACGCATGAAGCTCAAATGCAACTCAGAACACAGAGAATATTGAGATGGAATCATTATAAAAACTACCATGTGTATATGAAGCCTTGATACAAAAAATGACTAAACACATTTCAACTCTAATGCATCAACATCATAGTCTATATAAATAATTCAATTGTCATCTCTTGAATAGAAATCAACTCTAGCTTCAGTGAAAGTGAACCGGATTCCCAACATGTGGCTTTTACCTTCTCTTTCCAATTTCAAGACACAAGTCTTCAAATCATTGAATTCCCTTTTAAATGAGGTCACTAAGGCATGAATTTATTCAAACTATAACTGTTTTCCTTTTTTTTTTTTTTTTTTTTTTTTTTTAGCTCAAAATATTATGGTTGTGCAGTGCCAAAGTCCCTTAAGCTTTCTAACCAACCCATGTAGCAAGCGTTAGGCCAGTAACTCCCAAACCGGATGGCTTTAGGGTGCTAAGTGTAAAAACACTCCTAGGGCTTAATAACTTAAATTGGCAAGGCTACGAACTCCAACGAACCATATTTATTTTTATTTTTTTATTTTTTGTGAATGACCGTGCAATGCCTAAGTCCCTTAAGCTTTCTAACCAACTAATGTAGCAAGTGTTAGGCTAGCAACTCCCAAACCGGACGGCTTTAGGGTGCTAAGTGTAAAGACACTCCTAGGGCTAAATAACTCGAGTCAGCTAGGCTATGAACTTAAGCTAGTCATTATCTCTTTTTTTTTTTTTTAGCAAGTTATCATGCCAAAGATATCTATTCATTAGGGTCATCAAATCAAATCAACTGAGTCAAGGTCAAGGTCAATCAGGTTGCATGCCTCACAATTGAGTTTCCGGTGTGCATCTGTGCAATGTGAAGCATAAAAGAGTATGAAATCCGACAAAAATCTAATTGAAGCATTTATACAAACCAGTTTGAATCAACATGATCATTTCAGAATTTCCTTTATTTTCAAAAACTATCATTTGCCTCTATATATAAAGTATTAAACACATGCTTCAATCTCCAACAATTTCCCAATTTCCAAGATTACAAGATCATTGCTTCCCAAAAATGATTTTTATTAACTTAAATGAATCAAATTAAACATGTAAGCAAAATTGTAATACCACAAATGCAATAATGCACCCCCAAACTTGAATATCACATTGTCCTCAATGGGAGAAGATAAGGAATGAAAAGGGAAATGAAAAGAGGGTACAAAGAGCAATAATACCAAGTGGAGGACAATCTGTGGCGCTGTGACAAGAAGTCACAATGGGAAGTCCAAAAGTCACGCCCCCAAACTTAGAATGTACAACCTGCAAAGGGAACACTGAGAGAAACAGATGGGAGAAGATACAAAGGACAGAAATAACAATGAAACATGCAATACAAATAAGTAGCTAGGAAGAAAAATAAAAACAGGAATTTCCATTGAAAATAAGGTTGACATGTTTACAATAGGTAATGAAACGCCAAAATGGCCAACCTAACAAGGTAGAGCAAAAAGTAGTTTCCCAAAGATCCACAAAAATAACACATAAAATAAAATGATCCTAGAGATATAAATAACCATAAAATGCAGAACATAAAACAGTGACAAGAACGGGGTAAGCTAGCTAAGGGCCAGGAGGAAAATGGGTAAGGAGTGCATTCAGGAAGGATCGACTTTCACGCCTGTCTTCTTGAGCCACCCGACGCTCCTCCGCCGTAGCACGGTGGTCTTCTGTAGCAACAAGACAGTCTTTTGTGGCAGCAAGGTAATCTTCCTGCACGGTCCTATTGTAGTCAGCTAGGGCGGTCTCAAAGTTGTCCATTTGAGCATGGATACCAGCAATGTTAGCCCGAAGAAAAGCATGGTCATGCTGAGGTGCAACAAGTGGCTCCTCCCAATCAAAATCTTCGACCATTTGATCATCCTCTTGGATGGGAGGAGATGGTTCACGTGGAGGAATAGTAGCAGCGACTGGGTTGGGTGGGAGATGGTCGAGCACATTATTCTATCGCTTGATAGAAAAAGGCTTAATCTTTTTGCCTTTCTCTTCATGGGGAGGAATGATGAAGCCTTTGTGTTTCAGGAGCTTGGTGATGAAGAATGGGAACGGCAAAGCCTAGGTTTGGGCTCGTTGATGCCTTAAATTTATGCATTCGTCCCAAAACCTCATGAACTAATTCCAAATCAACTCCGGAATAGAAATCCAAAAGCCTTGGTCCAAGGCATACAAAGCATTTAACATCAACCCACGACGCTCAGTGCTGTGTACCAAAGGGCACACATTATGCTTAAGAACTGAATCAAGAAACCAAACCCGCTTGAGGAGAGTGGATTTGAGAGTGTAACTGCGGGGTCGATGAGGGTCAGCAACATTGCAAATGGCGGCAACAACTTGCTCCACAGTTAGATCATCAACCTCCTCATACAATGGAAGACCCTCACGATTTAAAAGATTATTGGGGCACTCCAGAGGACAACCGGATACAGCCACAATGTTAGCAAGAGTGAATGAATAGAGAGTGCCATCAATTGAAGTGGTGAGAGTATTGGGCGACTCTTCCGGGCAAGTGAGATTTTGGTAAAAGAGGCGTACCACGCGAGGGTAAGCAACCTTGGAAACCAGTTTGCAAATGCCCTGGAAGCGCCGGTTGGTTAATTCAGTAATAGCCCAAGAGGACGTAGGAAGAGCGGCAAATACTCCCTCAAGTTGGAAAAGGAGCTCGTAGTTGAGCTGTTTGGTAAGCCAAGGAGCCCGTGGTTGCTCTCAGACAATAAAAGGACCATCCGCAGAGGGCCTAGGACTGCGAGATGATTCCCCACGAGTCATTTAGAGATGGAGAAGTGGATGGGGAATTTCAGGGAACACCTGGCATGCAGACAGAAAAGATGAAGGTGAGAAGGATAGCAATGTAGGAGAAAACCCAAAAATTTTGTGCTAGAAGGGACTCTAGCCAATCACCAACATCAACAACAACACCCAACCCTCCAAAAATCAAAGCCTAAGCTCTTTAATATGAAAGGCAAGAAGAAAAAGAAAAAGAAAGAAAGAAAGAGGAAGAGAACATACCTTGGAAGAAGAAGGAGAGAAGGTTGAAGGGGATGAGGAGGGAGGGTGGAAAGTTTTGGGTATTTATAGGAGAGGGGTGCATGAATAAGGAAGAGGAAGGGTTAGGGGAGTTAGGGAGGGTTAATGTATGGGGGGGTCGTAGGGGAGAAGGAATGAATATGGGGACACGAAAAAAAAATATGGGAGAGCAAGAGTCGGTTTTAAGAGAAAAATGAACAGCACGAGCGCTCGTCTTCCTGGATGCATTGCTTTGTAGAGAGTCTTTATGCATACATTGGCAATTTCTTCTTGGAAATCCAAGGATGCAAAAGCCTGGAATGACTTGTTCTTCAAAAAGCTTTCAAAAGCTTCCATTTTATTTCCTTTTGGAAAACAAGCCTGAAAATACACAAAAACACAGAATTGGAGAAAATCTATATAGTAAAACCAACTAATGGACTTAACTAATGCAAATAAGGGTGCTTGAATATGCAATATTCGGCGCTTATCAAGTCTCAAAGGTAAGTATCTGTTCTTCTCTTTCCCTTAAACTTGTGATCTATGTATGCTTAGATGGACTCCGGGAGTTTAAATAAATGCCTAAACAAACGTTTATGTATGCTTGACTAATAATTAGACTCGTTGAATGAAGTTGTTTCACAAAATTCTTAAAGTCTCTATTTGTTTGGTTCTTTTTGTTTATATATTTAAGCTTTGCTATTTGAGATTAATGATGTAAATGGATGGCTTGTAGTTAGTCTGGAAGGTTAATTAGATGTTAGAACAAGAATTTATTACAGTGCAGAGGGCTAGAACATCACTGGAGTTGAAGGAGATGAAGTTGAAATAGACGAGGGCTGCTAAGGGGAGGGAGAGCAGACTCCCAAAACCTTAGAGCCGGCTCCCAAAGAGGGGGAGCCGGCTCTAAAAGCATTGGATCCAGCTCTTAGAAACCTAGAGCCGGCTCTAGGTCATTTAGAGCAGGCTCCCAATTTTGGGAGAGCCTGCTCTCTCCTTAGGCTGCAACAGATTTGATTTTAGGGGTTGTTTGGCTATACAGGGTATTTGCACTTCGTTTAACTTTTTTTAAATGATGCTTAGGACTGTAACAAACCTGTATTATGGTGAAAAAATGCTAATTCATAATTGGACTAGGGAATGGAGCAAGTTATAGTTAAGGAACAATGGTAGAACGCACACTGTTTTAGTTATTTGAATTGCTTACTGAAACTTGAGATGGAGAAGGCTCTTTTGTTTCAGAGCCTTCTCTTTCTCTTGTTAAGACGTAAGACTGATACTTAGGGTCCGTTTGCCTGAACTGGGGTTTGTATAAGGTTGTCTGGATGCTACTAAAGAGTGTATATCATTGCTAAAGACTTATAAAAATATTGGGAAGCATGGTTATATTCGAACATTGCAGATAGAAGTAACCTAAGGTTAAAAGTGAACTTGTATGAGGATGGTTGGATTATAAACTTGTAATTGCTTATTGTTTTAGGAATTTAACTTCTCTGCATGAACTGGAATGGTTAATCATATTCTCATCTGTGTTATATGCATGTAATTGTTTAATGCATGTATGCTTAGATGGAAGTAATTGAGGTTTAAATCTGCTGTATTTTGTATCAGTTAAAGTACTGCTTGGAGGAGTTAATTTCTTAATCATATTTTACAAATTCAAAGGACTGGAATAGGATGTTTAAATCTTGAATTAGATGCATAACTTGGTTATATACATGTTAAACTGTATTTATGCTTGTTTTGGAAGGTGGTTGATAGATAATTATATTATTTTTGTCAACTATATTAGTTGGAGGATAGTATGCACCGGTATGGGACGGTGGCATACTAGGTATGGATTAATTCAGTCACTAAGCCTACCTAATCTCGATTGAGGTTTGGATTAACAATAAAAGTTAAGTCCGACTTCTGTTAGTGTCAGGTCAGTAAATAACTAAATGACATAATTGGATTTCTGGGATGAATTGTTGTACAGGTATCAAGCCACTATATCAGATGGATGATATTTTGTATTAGGAGGACACGAACTTTATATATTTATGTTATGATACCATGGTATGAGCTTGAGTCTCATGACCATAGTTAGGGTGCGTATATCGCCTGGGATAGATAGCTGGATTAAGGTGTTGTTCCCTGGTAGGTTTAGGTATATATGACCACATTATGTGCATAGTACCTCTACTCAGGTTGAGACAGACCTATTGGACTAGTGAATGTCCTATAGTGTGTACTTATACATATATGGACTACTCTAGATATTATTGAGTCTATCTAGGATGTATCTACGTGTCGGGTTTATGTATGGATCGTAGTAAAATAGGACTTGCATGTGGGCCTAACCCACTCTCTTATTTTTCAGGTGTTCAACAATACCAGGCTTAGAGCTTGATCGTGTTGATGCAGATACAGACACTCACTCTTCCGGTTACATAGGATTTCCTTTCTATTTTAATTTTGGATTTTAATTCTGTAAATTTATTCAAGACTTTGGGATTAGGGATCCACTAGGTGGATTCTCGAGTTGTACGGATTTAAATTATATTAATTTATTATTTAAGGTTGAGAATTTTTATTTTAGTTTTCTTTCAGCGCATTATTCTTTTATTATTAATTCAGTTTTTATTCCTGCTTTTTTACATATTGATTGTTTGGTATCCCTCGGATCTGTGCTCTGACTTGATCACCCGTGGCTCTAGAATCGAGGGGTATCACATAACTCCGAAGTTAGTGATATAGCAAAAAAGTCAATAATAAAATCTAGAGATACTACCTACTTTGAAGATATATTTCCTTATTAACTCTAGAATACCAAGTTAAATAGTTGATAGATTTTCAACCTATTATAGTCATTTAGCATCTTCTACTAGTAAACCATTAATGGAAGATTCTCAATCACAAGAACTTAGAAGAAGTAAGAGACATAGAGTAGAAAAGAAAAAAGAATGTTGGAGATGACTTTTTCACATACTTAGTCGAGGGTGATCTAACTATATATAAAGAAACAATGTCATCTTTAGATGTTCTTTTTGGAAAAAAGCTATAAATGGCGAGTTTTAATCTATATTACAAAATAACACTCGGTTCTTGACTGAGTTACCTCCTAGTAATAAGGCTATAGGTCGTAAGTGGATTTTCAAAAGGAAGTTAAAGCCCGATAGAAGTATAAATAAGTATAAGGCTCGACTAGTAGCTAAAGGTTTCAACCAAAAGAAAGGAATAGATTATTTTGACACATATTCCCCTGTAACTAATCCCACAACCATTAGAATACTAATAGCTTTAGCCTCTATCCATAACTTAGTTGTGCACCAAATGGATGTTAAAACCGCATTTTTAAATAGTAACTTAGATGAAGGAATATATATGGAGCAACCAGAGGGAGTTATAGTAAAAGGACAAGAGAATAAGGTGTGTAAATTAGTTAAGTCCTTATATGGTCTTAAGCAAGCTTCTAAACAATGGCATGAGAAGTTTGAAAAAGTAATCTTAGATTATGGATTTAAGATTAATGGTAATGAAAAATGTGTATATTACAAGGAGAATAATGGAGAAAATGTTATTTTATGTTTATATGTGGAAGACATATTGTTTTTTGGGACAAACTTAGAAATTGTATGTGATATAAAGTCTTACCTCTCAATGAATTTTGAAATGAAGGATTTAGGAGAGGTAGCAGTGATCTTAGGCATGAAATTGGAAAGAACTTCTCAAGGTATCACCCTTAATCAATCTAGTACCATTGAGAATATGTTAAAGAGATTTAACTACATCGAGTGCTATAAAGTCTTGACACTATATGATCCAAAAGTACCCTTGAAGAAGAATGAAGGCGAACCTATATCTAAATTAAAATATTCTCAAGCTATATGCTCTTTTTTATACTGGCAAATAAAACTAGGCATGATATTGCTTATGTTATTGGTAGACTTAGTAGACATACGCATAATCCAAGTAAGAATCATTGGATGGCGATAGATAGAATATTTAAATATCTCAAGACTACCATAGATTATTCATTGTGCTATAAAGGTTTTCCATATGTGGTGGAAGGATATAGTGATGCAAATTGAATAATGTAATACCCCCTAATTTCAGAACACGGGTTGATCAAGTCCGCACACAAAATCAGGGGAATATCAAAACAATTAAAGTATTTAAACAAACACAGAATACAAAGATGAATAATAAGGAATAAATAAACTGCTGAAGAAAACTAATAAATAAATATTAATTAATGATTCTCCGACAATTACAACTCGGGAATTCCATAACTCAAGGACCACTTAAAACATTATCCAATAATCCAATACTACTTAAAAGTACACAAGATGAATAGATGAGTGACAGTCTCCCAACTGCGGATCCTCAACCTCGAGACTGGAACCTCTAATAACCTGAAAAATAAATCGTGGGTTAAACCCTACGAGCAAGTTCTCTCTACTAGACCTCTGAAAACCAATAAGTAGATCATCTCTGATTAAAACCAAACCTAATAAAGTTTTAAATTTAATAAACAATGATACGCATATGTATAAATAGTTATATACAGTATAACCTTCACATCCCTTAATAGTTTAATTAATTTTCAAAATCATTAAACTATGATTAAAACATAATCATACATAAACCAATTCAAAACTCCTTCTCTTTTAAAGAGAAACCCCTTTAACCTTAACTCCATTTTAAATAATTATTTAATCATTTAAATAATAAAATATAATTCAAGAAAAATTATATTTAATCCAAAAGCCAATAATGAATTTAATCATTTAAACCATATAGCCAATACCTAGGCTTTGACAAATCATCCATGTCTCTACCAATATTATTTTATTAATATATATAAAATAATACACTAACATGTCACTACTAGATTATTCTAATTTAAAAATATCTAATCCTAATCCAACTTATACATACAGTATTCATAAATGAATTTTAGTCATCTAATACACATAGCAATGTAATTATGCTTTAGCAATTTAACCATGCCATTATGAATATATTTATTTATATATTGGCAACTCAACCTTGCCTCCTTAAGTATATTTATTTATACTTTTGGCAAATCAACCATGCCATTATAAATATATTTATTTATATATTGGCAACTCAACCATGCCTCCTATATATGTATTTTATTCATACCAATACTTAGGCATTAAATTTAAGCCTTTGGCAACTCATCCATGCCTACAATTTAACCATGTACCGATTTTAAACTTAACAAAGAACTAAATCACACATAAACATCCAATGCATATCATACGCATAATATTAATTTAAAAAATTAACCTATCCAGATATACCGATTAAATAAGAATAACTAATATTAACTATCTTAAATAATATATACATATATACACATATATTATGTAACGACCCGATCATTTGTCTTCCTTTCCTTTTTCCTGAAATTTTACGAATGAATTTTTTTCGTTTAATTTTCTTTTCTGAGTTCTGTTTCATGTCGCTTAGTGTCATCTCGAATGCTTGAAAATGGTTTCTAAGACTCTTTTCTGTGGATTGACGACTTTCTTTAAGGACCGAGTCATTTTTGCATTTTTCATTTTTCGACACTATGCGCCTTTCGTCTTTTTTCCTATTCTGTCTTTTCCCCGTTTGTCACTTGTTTGGCAAAACCTCACTTTTCATGCTCGAAGTTGGTTTTTGACTTCACGTGTCTTCATCTTGAGTAGTTTCCTCAAAATACATATCTTCACTTTTGCAAGAAAGTACTCTGGTTGCTCCGGTGTCCATAGGGGCATGGATGCACAATTCTTCAGAATCTTTTTCATTTCTTAGGGTGTTTTTCGTAAATATCTTTTGAAGATATTTTATTTTAGGGGTATCTAAGAAAATATCTTTTGGAAGATATTTTCATTCTGGGGCAGTTTCGCAGTTAACCCTTTTTTGCATGGGCCATTGTGCAATTAACGAAAGTTATTGCAAAATGTCTCGTCTGGAGCCTAGATCCTCATATGGGATTCATTCTCACATTTCGTCAAGTCGTGGACCCTTAGAATTTCCTTCTGGTCATTTTTCTCCAGTTTCAGAGTTTCTGAACCCGGTTGCCGCCGAACTTGTTTGGGGCATATCTTTTTGCTCGGGACTCGATTTTTGATGCCGTTTCTTTCTTTGTTCATATTTTCTCATTTTAAATCTTTTTTGTTCACGGATTTTTTCCGTTTGAGCGCGTTTGCTCAAAATGCACTTTTCCGGACTCGGTGGGGCCCTTTCGGGACATTTTTTGGATTTTTCTATAAAAGGGGGAGGAGATGTTTCATTTTTCATCTTCCCCACTCACCTTGCACGACCAGAGCTCTCATGGCAGCCCAAGGGAGGCTGCCACCACCTCTCTCCTCTTTTGAACATCATTCCTTTGTTAAAAAGTTGAAGTGCCTTTACATTTTGTGTTCATATTGACTACGGCGCTTCTTTCACCCTTATTGGAATCCATTTTTGGCCAAATTTTGAGTTTGGGTTTGAGATCAAGTTTTGATTTTCATGGGGCTTCCTTCAGATTCATGTAGATCGTGTTGTCCCTGACAAAACCCTTCGGTTTCGGCGAATTTGGAACACTTTTCTCCCGGTGGGAATTTGGGATTTTCATCTCAAATTGAGGTAGGGGGTGTTATAATTTAAATTCTTGCTATACTACATGCTTGTGATACTTATACAACTTGATTACATGCTTGGATTCAAAATCTAGAGATTTAATTATTTATTTTTCTTGTGAAGGATTTAATTTTCCTGGTTATCCATAGCTTTGTTTAATCATGTGGCATGATAGAATATTACCCCTTGATATGTAGATTGACATATATTAAATCTAGATTATTTGGACAAGAAATGAAGATTTTATTTAATATTTATCTTGAATAAAATATTAAATCATGTGGCCTTATCTAGCTTTAAATCAACATGTGATAGCATATTATATTAGGCCCTAGCATGCTCTTTTAGATAGATTAAATTGAGAGTAATCAGAGAAGTTTTGAAATCTAGTAATATTTAATTTATTAGGTTAATTAATTTGTTCCAAGTGTACTATTCATCCCGTTGGATTTCCGACTTGAAATTCTTGATGTGCATGCAATATAGTTTCACATATATTAAATCTAGAATAATTGATTTGGTTTTGAAGCCTTTCATTATTATTTTTCTTGTATTAAAGTTTAATACACATGACCGTAACTTGTATAGAATGTACTTGTATCATGATCTTAAATCAAGTCTTGACATGTTTAATAACATATATTAATTTGAGATCATTTGGACGAGTTTTAAAATCTAGAGATTTTAATTAAATGAAATAATTAAAATCCATTCAATGGTTCTATGCACTTGATTAGGTTTCCAACCTTGCATACATGATTTCCTTGACATGTTCCTTCACGTGTATTAAATTGAGAACAATCGGATAAGTTAAAGACTTACACTTACTTGTTTTACTCGTATAGAACTTAGTTCACTTAGTTATAACTTGTATTCCATGGAAGTTTTAGCTTTTCATCATGTAACTAGACCCCATGTATCTTAGTTTCATTAATGTACTTAATGAACTAGCACAATTGTCTTTGAATGATTTAATTATCCATGTATTGCTTAGTAAATAATTAAATCATTAATCTTATACTTGTGGTATTTTTACATCGATGGATTCTATGTGACATATATCCTAGTTTGTAGTCTATGAGGATGCATACTATGATTTCTTAACATTTCACACACCATGTTAATTGAGAACTTAGGGCATGACTTGTATATTTCCAAAATCATAGTTGTACATAAAATGTGTCCAATGCATTACTTGTGTCTTAATGCTATCTTGACTTGCACAACATGTTGATTTTGGAAACTTGGTGATATCAATCAAAATTGACATGGCTAGGACTTGGTTCTAGTACGGGGGAAAGTCCCTCTACATTATAGTGCGTACTTGGGGAAGGTACCCATGGGTTAGTAGCCCTAAAGTGATCCCAAGATTCCGATTTTCTATGGTACGCACTCGGGGAAGGTACCAATGGGTTAGTAGCCCTAAAGTGATCCCATGAGAACGGTTTTAATCCGGGCGATATCCAAGTTTCCACATTGGTTGATTTCACTCTTTAAATTTCAAGCTGCTATTCCTTGAAGATTTGAAGCTCTTTTCTTGTTATATGAAATGTTCCAACCTTGTTTGATTACATTGATACTATGTCTTATCCTTGATTTCATGCCTTGTCCTTGTCGTACTAATTGAATTGTTTCAAACTTGTTAAACTTCTTAGTTACCTTGTTTCATATTACTTAATGCTACCATGACTTAGGAATGATCCTCTACGTGTAACTTGACTTAGATTCTAGGTGGCATTGACCGCGAGTAATGATTTATATCAACATGCAAATCTCTAAACTCTTATATTTCTAAGGTTATCTCTTAAAGACCTAAGAACCTTGTCATGTTTTATGGAGTATTTTCCCACCTTGTTTAACTGCATAGATGTTATGCTTACTTATGTATTTAGATCTTATTTAGCATACTTGGAATTGCACACTTGCTTCTTGTACCTAGATTCTGTTTAGTGTACTCTTATCTTGTATACTTGTCTTGTGTGTTTCCCATCTTGTTAGTATGCCTGTGTTTTGTATACTTACCTCACATGCTTTCATCTTCGTTTAGTACACTTGTAACTGGTAGCTTGTATGTTGTGTAATTCATTTCAATTGCATAAGTAGCTTAGGATGATCCCTGAGTCTAATCTTTGACATAGACGTTAGGTGGCATGATCCCTTTTGAATTATATCATGTTAGTCCTAAAAATCTCTAAAGAAATCGAGTCAATGCATGCTCATTCTCTACGAGTAAACTTGTTTACTCACCCCGAAGTTACTGGGGGATTTGATCAAGTATAAAGACATGGTTCGTGATGTTTGCTGTTCGTTGGGATGGTTTCTAGCTTTTCAGTTTCTATTTCATGCAAATGTTAGCATGGAATATCATTTTATAGCCTTTTGTATAAAATTTGTATTATGTGCTTAAGCACACTTTTTGATATTCATTCTATGTATATAATTTGTGGCCAAGGGCCAAACTTTATTTGAAATCCATGAATATTCATGAATGTTGAATTTTGCCTTTAATGAGAAAAGTATGAAAATTAGGGTTTTGATATGTCATTTTCGCACCGGTGTGTGCATTGTGTATGTAATTCATCCTTTAGCATTCATTTTCCATATGTGAGGTGTGGCCAAGGGCCAAACACCATTTAGTGTTCATTTTTGCATATTAGTTCACATATTGCATTTTTGGGCTAAATAGTAGAAACCGAACCTTTAAGGGTTCATTTTTAAATCGGGTGGTGTAAAGTGTGTTCCGGCACCTCCACTAGATCTTATTTATCTTGTATAAAGTGTGGCCAAGGGCCAAATGGTCATTTGAAATCATTTCCTAATTTTGGTTTTCATTTTTCCCATTTCAAGTCCATTTTTGCCTTTTTGGCGGTTGGGGGGTCGAATTTTGCATCGGTGGTATTTTTAAGTCGTGGACCATTGTAGCACGTCCCAATAGGTAAGTTACGTTTGTGTGCATGATCATTTTCAAGAAAAACCTCTTCCTTTGTGAATTGAGCCTCCTAGGTATTCATTTTGACATTTTGTTGCATAATCTGGTTTAGAGGCACTTTAGGGTTTTCCTTAGGGATATAAATTCCGGTCTCCATGGTCACTTAGAAAACGTGAATTTAGAGGGGGTTTCTTTTTTGTGTTTTTCCAGAAAATGTCATCTTGGTGCCAGAAATCCATCGCAAAGTTCAGCTTTCTGTTTTTCATTTAGCAGCCTTTTGGACCCTCATGATCAGATTTCTTGGAGGGGCATTTTGGGCATTTTTTAGTGAGTTTTTTTCATTTCCGTCCATAGCGTCGGGTAGAAAACTCGATTTTAGGGGGGGTTTCTTCTTTATTTTTTTCCAGAAAAATTCATTTGGTAGCCCGTTTTCAATCTTAGATCCTATAGCAGCTTTTTACCCTCTTGGTCTAGACTGATCTAGGGGCATTTCGGAAATTTTCTTTGAAAACTGAATTCCGTCCTTGATATGATCACATAGAAAACATGATTTTAGGGGGGGTTTCTTCACAACATTTTTCCAGAAATGGTCATCTCGGACCCGAAAACCCCGCGCCAAAATCTAATTTCCTGTGCGCATTTGCACTATTTGAACAAATCTGTTGTAGGGGCATTTTGGGGATTTCACGTCAAAAATAAGTTTTTCTTTTGACATGGTCAGCCTGAAAAAATTATTTTAAGGGGGGTTTCTTCTTCGTGTTTTTTCAGAAAATATCGTTTAGTACCTCAAAACGGCACACTTTCAGCATTTTCCCCAGGTTACTATTCACGGCTGCGGCGACGTCAAAACTTTGTTTTAACTTTTCTCTTCCATCCGGACTCTGAATCAAGTGATTCTTGAGTCCAACTTGATTAATTTTTCACTGTCTTCCCAGCAGTGTGCTCGGTAGCACCCAATTTTATATTTTTTCAGAAATGACCATTTTGCCCTTGAGGCTATTTTTGTTCGGTTTTCGTGTAATTCGCTTCCGCTACTTTCTTTTGAGTCCCATGACTTCACGGGAAGTCATGGATGTGTCTCGAGAATAATTTACATTCTAGGGACGTCATTTCTATGTAAAATGACTATTTTACCCCTGGGGGCTTATTTGTCATATTTTTGACCTTTTGCTTCTGCATCAGTTCTCATTGAGTTCCACGACCTCATGGAAGGTCACTTTGACTTCATAGAGTCTTGTTTTCTGTTTTCGCTTCCTCATTTTGGATCCGTCATCAGATCATCGTTTCGGTTCATCACTGACGCACTGGCCTAAAAACCAGGGCCGTCACATATTATTTAATATATATATATATATATATATATATATGCTTCCTTCCATACAAAACATACATTAATAAATCCATACGTACACATATATAATTAAATATATATATATATAAATATATTTATATATGAATCTCCTCCCATCACCAATTACTAGATAATTATGCATACTAAATACCGTGGTGATACTCTATGTGTCTCTGTACACCAATAGCACATCCTTTAAGAGTTGATTTTAACACTAACAAGCTTAAAATCAATTATGAGACATCACCAGACCTAACAGGAACTTTCTGGAACACTGTACGCATCTCCACGCGCCCCCACGCGCCTCCCAATGCGCCTAAACATTTCTTACGCACCACCCTATGCTGACAGGTGCTCTCACGCGGTGCCACCCAATTACTTCTCCTTCTTGATGATGTGGCTGCTTCTGGTTGGCTAGAACTCTAGGTTTTGGTGAGCTGCGTCACACTAGATTACTTGTATATTGATTGGACCAAGTCAACGGTCCAGATGCACACACGCATAGAACTCCATGCACCGCAATGCACTGGTTCTCTTATTTGTTGATGAAATCGCTCCAAGGGCCTAGATTAGTGGTGCATTGAATCTCCATGTGTCTCTACCACACCGGATTATTTTAACTATATTAAACTAAACGTATGGCCTAGATTTGCGGTTGTACTAACTTTCCATGCACGTGACCACACTAGATCACACCCCAGTTGATGCTCAACATAGTTACGTAACAGTGCATAAAAATATAAAAAAAAAAAAAATTATAAAATAAATTCCAGAATATTCCGAAAAATACAAAACACACTCTAAAATAATTCTAAAAATCCAGAAAAATTCCAGAAAATTCCAAATAAATTCCAGAAAATATAAAAACCCTAATTAATCCTTTTGGGTCACAAATCCACCTATACATTCATTTTAAAATATATATACAACACCTAATATATATCAGTTTAAAATCCAAAATTCTAAAAGATCAATTATAATAATTTATGCTTTTAATTAATCCAATCTATCAACGATTTTTAAACAAATAAATTTAATTTTAACATTGATACTCAAGGTGATAAACTTATGAGTTCTAAGAGGAGAGTTAGAAAAGAACTTGCCTGAAGGTTTCGAAACGAAACCGACGTTTCAAGTTTTGATTGTCTCTTCCAATCCCAACATCCTCTCCCTCTGATCCGTCCTCCTCTTTGTCAGCCTTCCCATCTTCTCTCTCTATCTTTCTTATTTTTTTAACGTGTAAACTCTTTAACCCTAAAGTCTTATGTGTATATTTATACACATTAGAATCTAAATCATATTCCTACTAGGACTACCAAATAAAAAATAATAAACTAATAATCTTTAAATAATATAATATATATAAACATATATTATATTACCTATATATATATATATATATATATATATATATATATATATATATATAATTAACCATTGGTTAAATAAATCATATATCCTATATATATCCATAAATATATATCTATATATATATCATTCCATAACACTTATTAATTAATTATATTTATATATAATTAAATATATATATTTAAAATTATACAAAAATGATCATTTAAAAAATCAAATAACCATGGGCCTTTATTAATTAACCCAATAAGGTTTCATTCAAACCCAAGACCACATCCTTTGGTCCAAATTCCCTTAAGCCCAATCCAATTAATTTAAATAAATAAAATAATTAAATAAACACTTAAATTAAAATAACTAATTACATGAAACACATTAGCAAACAAGAATTTACATCATACTAATAAAATTAAACATGTCAACAATTAAATCAATAATTAAGCACACAAACAATCAATCATCATATATAATCACGAAATATAAACTAATACAAATAAGACAATTAAATCATAACACTCAATTAACTAAAACAAATCATTTACAAATAAAAAACAAAGCGATTAATCCCAAATAAATCAAACAAATTATTTTAAATAAAAATTAAATCATTAATCCCAATAAATAATACCTTTAAAATATTGGGGTATTACATTCTTCCCCCCTAACAAAAGGAATTCCGTCCTCGGAATTCACGAATCCATGATATGAAACTCTGGTTATTTAATCCAAATTTTCATTCTTCTTTTATCCTGTGGAAATAACTCATCCACACTTACTCATAATTAGTAGACATATCTCATAATTTATTAAGACGATGCTAAGCTAATCCATACTTGTTACATTTATTTGCAACCTAACCTCACCAACTTATATACGTTGGGACATATCCCCATTGCTGCATTTTCTTGCAGTGACACAAATAAACCACGTTACACACATGACGCGAAATAAGTAACATCGCCAACAACAGGTTTTTGCCTAATCAAACAAATATGAGTAACCCACATAATAAGGTAATAACCTCCTCTTTATTGCTAAACCACGTTAGACCAATCACGAAAAATGCCTTAGATAATAACTCGCTTCCCATTTTCAAACTCTAATATACGAGTTTATGATAACCTAACTATTCCGTCCATTCTGTCAGCGCATAAAAGATCTCTAATAAGAGGAAGTTCCATAAATATGTCCTTAATTAGTGTAGGACTTATAAGTCAACTCCTTTTAAACAACGATGCACGAATGAAAAATCTTAAAAGATTGTCTATACAAATCCTTAAGCAAAGTCATACCAATAGGCAACTCCGAAAGCTTTATTTAATGATTTCCACCAATCTTAGTGAAACTACAATTTATGACCCATATGGATATAAAAAAAATCTTATCACAACGTCGGTACTCCCATACTCTATTGCATGAAAGTACCCTCTTATATCCATTTTAGTATATGAAGTGGTTACATTAACTCTGTGATTTTCTCCTGCCCTCCTGAATAATCGAGAACTGAGAATTAAGTTCCTCAGTTATCATCACGTTCCTTAAAAGTTATCACGAAGACCTATTAGTCAATTCCTATAACCCATACCCTGTCGGATTCCACTAAGTAAAAATAAAATTTTCCAAAACTCAACTCCCTATTTCCAAGTTGACCCATAGTTTTCTTATGAGTAATTGCAGGTGTACCAACTTTCCTACTATACCTAAACCAGATAACTTCTCAACAGACTAACCATTTTGTATCATGTTGACGTGTGAGAATATCTGTAACTACTCTCATCCTCCCTAAATAGTACTAAGTGTAGAAAGTAATAACTTCTCACAATTCAGTTATCTACTCTATCTCACACTTACGTTTACTGTGTGAACATAAACTATTAACCGTCATAGTCTATGCCATTCAAAATATTGTCTCCCTATAGACAGATTTAGCATACGATCCTGGCACTTATACTCTTGCCTCCTCCAATACCTTCCAAATCGGTGTTCGACCATTTACTGATAAGACTAAACGATTTAACTTTAGGACACACTAACGGATTGAATACAAAATACAATGAATCCTAAACTTAAGCTCTAACTAAAAGAGTACATAACGCGGAAGTCACACAACGAAAGACACCCTAGGGTCACTTGAACCTGGAGTGCTCTGATACCAACTATAATACCCCCTAATTTCGGAACACGGGTTGATTAAGTCTGCGCACAAAATCAGGGGAATATCAAAATAATTAAACTATTTAAACAAGCACAGAATACAAAGATGAATAATAAGGAATAAATAAACCGCTGAAGAAAACTAATAAATAAATATTAATTAATGATTCTCAAACAATTACAACTCGGGAATCCCATACCTCAAGGACCCTTTAAAACATTATCCAATAATCCAATACTACTTAAAAGTACACAAGATGAATAGATGAGTGACAGCCTCCCAGCTGCGGATCCTCAACCTCGAGACTGGAACCTCTAATAACCTGAAAAATAAATTGTGGGTTAAACCCTACGAGCAAGTTCTCTCTACCAGGCCTCTGAAAACCAATAAGTAGATCATCTCTGATAAATAAACTATTATCTCGAGGAGTACTATGGAATCTGAACTCATAACCTTCGATACTACTTGTAGCGAGGCTGAGTTGATCAAAGGCCTATTACTAGATCTACCGTTAGTAGATAAGCCTATGTCTACGATATCGATACATTGTGATTGTAAGGCGACTATTGATTTGGTGAATCAATCCCATACAAACAAGAAGGCGAATAGACATATACAAGTGAGATATAAATTTGTGAAAAGCCTATTGAGTAGGCATGTTATCTCATTAAACTTTGTAAGATCTGAGAAAAATATAGCTGATCGGATGACCAAGGGTCTTTCTTGGAAGATGGTCCAAGATATGTCAAGGGGGATGGACTTAAGCCCCAAGGGAGTCACCTACGGAGGTAACCTAACCTTCTAATTAGCGATTTAATCACATAAAGAAAGGTTCAATAGGTAAAAACAATCTACAATGCGTGATTCATTAACAACACTCTTTTATTAGGAGGTTTCTCGAGGAGATTTACTTCTGCTCATCCCTATGGCATCAGTGTTGTGATGTGACGTTAAGGAAGTGCTCTACCCTAAATAATTCCAAGGCGAGCATACTCTTGCAAGGTATAGGTTAGATATACCCTTGGAGGATTCACCTAAGTGAGAGCCGTCGTAAGGTCGCGACTATGAGAATTGGGTTGTTCGCTAGCAACTCTTATGAGAATCAATATACCAGCGCGTGGCCATTTATAGCACTACCCCCATTTGACTAAAGTCTCTCGCCGATATTATGTGTGTAATGTGTTGAAGTTTGGTTCAAAGGACCAAATTCAAGACATAGTTCATTCTGGTTCTTCAAATGAAAACTATTAAACTAAGTGAAGGTTCAAACTCAGAAAGCACCTACATCCATTGCATAGTATCATGTTGCCCATATTATTTTTATATATTATATACACATTTATGATTTAAAAAAAGTTTAAAAACCTTGTGGGGGATTGTTGAGAATTTTAAAGATTTTAAAACTCGTTTCAAAATTTTCAATATCTCTTTATTATTTAATTTCTTTATTTAAATTTTATATTGTAACTTACATGGAATTAGTTAACATGAACGTTAGACTATAACGTATAGAATTTATTGAATTTTATTATAACAAATTATGATAATAATGAGTTAGCTATTTTGGCTTCTTTGAGGAGGCCTATATATATGGTAATGGGATGCACACTCCATATACGACATACCCATCTGCTCTACAATATTTGCATATTACTTTTCATGCAATTATCCTATCGATATCTTTCATGTATTTTACCTATATTTCACTATTTTGGGCAACTCGGCATTGGAGACTTGGTCCTCTTGCCTTCCTGTGGTCGTGCACATAGAAGAGGCACCGCTGAGTGCTGATTGGGTTATATCTTGGAGTTCACTAGCACCATCCGCACCTGCACGTAGGGGAGGACTATCAACTTTAGGTCAATGTGTTTATCACGTGTCTCTCTATATCAAGCCAACCTTTCTTTAACTTTACTTTAATATTTTATTTGTTTTATTTCATTGTCTTTTACATGTAACAATTATATTTTAATTGTATGTCTATATATATTTGCATGCAACTAATCATACAAAACTACAATATTCTCATTGATTTAATTTCTGCAAAACTTACTTTACTTGTCAATTGTATTTATATAAAGTTTTAGAGTGATTCGTTTATAATATTTTAGTACATAAAATTATATTTCCATAACAACCTAAAGTTGATAAATATATATTTAATATTAAAAGATTGAGGTTCGACAGAGGAGAAGAATATTCTTGGAACAAACTTGGAGATTTTTTTGAGGAACATGGAATTATACATGAAGTAACTTCTCCATATTCACCTCAATCAAATGGAGTAGCCGAAAGGAAAAATAGAACTCTCATGGACATGGTTAACTCAATGTTATTAAGTAGTGGTGTACCCGAGAATTTGTGGGGGGAAGCTATGCTCACCGCAAGTTGCTACCCAAGCCAAAAAGAAAAAATAAAAATAAAAATAAAAATGACTTAAAACATCTTTATAGGAGATGTTCAATGTAATAGTGCCAATAGATTCTTAGTTTTTAACTCCGAAGCTAGTGATATAGCAAAAAAATTCAATAATAGAATCTAGAGATGCTACCTATTTTGAAGATGTATTTCCTTATAAGTCTAGAATACCAAGTCAAATAGTTGATAGATCTTCAACCTATTATAGTCATTTAGCATCTTCTACTAGTACACCATTAGTGGAAGATTCTCAACCACAAGAACTTAGAAGAAGTAAGAGACAGAGTATAAAAGAATTTCGGAGATGAATTTTTCACATACTTAGTCGAGGGTGATCCAACTACATATAAAAAAGCAATGTCATCTTTAGATACTCCTTTTTGGAAGGAAGATATAAATGATGAGTTTTAATCTATATTACAGAATAACACTTGGGTCTTAACCGAGTTACCTCCTGGTAATAAGGCTATAGGTTGTAAGTGGATTTTCAAAAGAAAGTTAAAGCCCGATGGAAGTATAGATAAGTATAAGGAAATATTTTATTATGCAATTTTTTTTGCGAATCAGGTGTGTGCACAAAAATGTGTTACTTTGAAGAGATTTAGAAATGTGCTAAATGGGCATCACCTTTGAAAATTTATAAAAGCCACTTAACACTAATACAATGAAGTATAGTGAGAAGAGATCGTCCCAAGAGATTAAACACATGCTAGAATCAAATTGAACTTTAGTGCTAATGAGATTGTAAAGAGAGTTGGTTTGGTTTAATTAAACTACAATTAAACTTAAAACATGCAATGTAAATTCAATTAAAATAAGTAGAGTGTAAGAGATAGGAGAGGGGTCTTAGGGTATAGGAATCACCACTAAGCTCATTCACTAAACCACATGCCTTTAACTAATTAGGGAAAAATCATGTTGTAACAAAATGTGACTCCTAATTGCAATAATGAGTATGGATACCAAATTCAAGCATGAATTGTCTACCTAACTATAAGCATGAATTAAGGTGTAGTGCAATTCATTAAGTCTAAGCACAAACCATCTAATTTATCAACAATTGTAGCATTCATCAATCTAGAGAATAATGCAATTTGCAACAATAAGTATGGATTATCAAATTCAAGCATGGATTGTCTACTTAATTAGAATTGAAATGCAATTAAACTACAATTAAGCTAGGACAATCAAACTAAAGGTGTAGTGCAATCCATCAAGCACAAGCAAAATCCATCAAATTAATCAACAAATGCATCTAATGAAATCCATGCATAGCTATCACTAAATCCTCAATTAATCACACATAGACATGCAACCAATCTAGAGAATTATTAGGAAGAATTTAACAATAGAAATCATAGGAAAACCTAAATTTCATTATATACATAAGGCTGTAGCATCCATTACAACATTAATTCCCCAAAAAGATGAAAGACAAGGGTTTAGATTACAATCAAGCCCTAAGGAGAAGTTTAGCCACTCATAGAGGGTGTAGATATGGTCATGGTAGCTCCAAGATCCATCCTTATGGCTTGTTTCATCTTCTTCCTCTTGATCTTGATACTTGAAACCCTAGAGAAATGGTTCTTCTAGAGATCTTCTTTGCCTCCACTTTAAAACACTAATGTGTATCTCTAACTTTCTCTCTCTAAAAATATCTAAAACTGTCTAACCCTTTACAAAGTGGTCCACTTCCCCATTTATACAGGTCCTTCGAGCCCAAAATAGGTCAGAAATAAATCCCAAAATGAATCAATCCCGTAGCCATTTGGTAGGTGAAGATCGGGCGAAACCGAGAATAAAACAGGCTATCAGCCAGCAGGTACGATCGATCGTAGGGAGTTGCGATTGATCGCAAGTTTCCTACGATTGATCATACTGACGTGGCAGCGATTTTATCTATTTTTGAACTTATCTGTGTTGACTAGGTTTTACGATCGATCATGGCTTACCTACGATCGATCATGATGCTGACGTGGCACTTCAAATGATGACGTGGCTGCCTTATTTGATGATGTGGTTACAAATGATGACGTGGCATTGCGATCTATCGCAAAGAAGTTGCGATTGATTGTAGGCTCCTTTTGGCAGATTTTCAGATTTTTTTTGGATTTTTCTCGATGCATTTGCTTGACTCTAGAAAGGCTTTAATTAACTGTTTTTAACCTGTTTGAACCTTATTGACCTAAAATTGACAAAAACAAAAATTAGGACTAAAACGAAAAAATAAAGATAGATGCACGGCGTAAAATACCCGAGATTAGGGCTGAAATGTGCAATATTTCAGCACTTATCAATTTTCTTTTACCTTTTTAACAAAATAGAATATATAGAAATATTTAGAGCTATCAGCTTTAGACTGATATGGAAAACATAATCCACGTTTAATTTCTTGTGTTACCCAAGCTACGAAGACAACATGATCGACTCTTGGAAGAGAATCTTGTGATGCAGAACACCAGCTGAAGTGTGGCCAAGTGCCAACTATATGGTGACACAATTGATGCAAGAACATTGCTAATGGATAAAGCTCATCAACCTATTTTGGATTGAGAACAATGGTTGATGGGTAAATTTAATTTGATAATGGCGTACAGAGGATTGCCTCAATAATAGGTTAAGGACCATGACGGTGTGTGAACTAATTGGTGGGATTGGATAGAGTTTGCCAAAAGATCAAGCATGGATAGTAAAAGAGCTCTCAAAAAGATGGACTAGAAGTTAGTGAGATCTAGAGATTAGTTTTCTTTCAGGTACTTAAGTATTTTTTAATCAGACCTTTATCATGGAGGTGCGCTTACATGGCAGGTCATACCTAATAAAATATAAGTTTTGTGCGGCGATGGGAGATCGCACATGATTACCCAGGTTCTATTATTCGATGTGGTGTGTGTTTGTGTATGTGCGCTAACTTTCTCATCGTGCCACTTCCTACATTGCAATGTTGCAACTAACATAATGAAAAATAATTACATCCAGATGTAATTAACAAAACATTCACTATCTCCAAAATTTTTCAAATGAGGTATTATTCAGAAATGTATTATTTTGTGGGAAAAAAAAAAAAAAAAAAAAAAAAAAAAAAAAAAAAAAGATGATGAGATTGAAAAGAAGGAAGTGGTGGGGTGAAGAAAAAAAAAAAGATGAAAAAGAAAAATGAAAATGAGAGAGAGAGAGGGAGAGGAAAAAAAAAAAAGGAAAGGGAGAGAGAGAAGAAAGAAAGAAAAACCCAAGAGTGGGGTTATGAAGGAAAAGAAGGAAAATTAAAAAGACCAAGTGTCTTATTAGGACACAGTCCTATATAAGTCGAGGGGGATGGGCCTAAGCCCCAATAGAGTCACCTACGGAAGTGTCCCAACCTTCTGATTGGCAATTTAATCACATGACGAAAGGTTCAATGGGTAGAAACAATCTGAACTATGTGACTCATTGACAACACTCTTTTTAAGAAGTTTCTCGAGGAGATTCTTTCCTGCACATCCCTATGGCATCAATGCTGTAAAGTGACGTTAAGGAAGGGTTGCCCTGAATGAATTCGAGGCGAGCATACTCTCGCAGGGTATAGGTCACATATACCATTGGAGGATTCACCTAAGTGAAAGTCGTCGTGAGGCCGCGACCGTGGGAGTTAGGGAGCTTTCATGAGAATCAAGATACCAGCACATGGCCATTAATTATGCTAACCTGCCAAACCAAGTCTATCATCAATACTATGTGTATGGTATGTTAAAGTTTGGCTCCTCAAATGGAGACAATCATATTAAGTGTAGGTTGAAGCCTGGAAAGCACCTACACCGATTGCATAGTATAAAGTTAATTATTTATATTAGTTATTTTATTAAAATAGGTGGGGATTGTTTAGAAATATTCTAATAAAAGTAAATAAATATATAATAAATTATATATTCAGTTATAATATATTAAATACTATTAAATTATATTTAATCTACTCATTTTAATTTTACTTAATATCATATTAAGTGTGGATAACCATTATAGTTATTATTTATATAAAGAGGAAGACTTCTCTTTTTTCTATATAGAAGTGTTTTATGTATGAGTGATGATATAGAGGGATACGTGGTAGAGTGATATGAGGTAGTGTGATATGTTGTAAAGTGATACTTTTGTGTTTAAGGCTGTGAGCCTATTAGTAAAATATTGTCTGTCTATCTTTCTTTCTTAGAGAGTATGAATACTTTTACATATTGAGTTTATGAGCAAGTAGACTTATATAGACTTAGACCTAGTCTCTCTGTAATGACCCGGTCTTTTTCCTTCTTTTCCATTTTCGGTGATTTTTTTTTTTCGTCTTTTTCTTTTTTTGTCCTTTCCCTATTTCGTCTTTTTCCCGTTTATCAATTTTCCTCGCATAACCTCACTTGTTGTGCTCGGATTTGATTCCAGTTTTGCATGCATTCATGATATTTGATTTCCATGACATTTGTATTTTTACTTTTGTAGAACATAAATTCTAGTTGCTTATTTTTTCATAAAGGGCATGGATGCATACTTTATTGTTATTATTCTTTATTTTTGGGGTTTTTGTGTAATTACATAAAGTAATTATTTTTCATCTCATGGACCTTTTTGCAATTTAATTGGTAAGATATTTTGAAAAAAGGACTTTTTTGCAATTTTTGGAAAATGTGACAAGTGTCACATTCTCATGGTGCCACTTGTTGGCAATGGGGTGGAGTGACTTGGATGCATGATCTCTTGACATTTGGAGGGTGGAGATTCACCCACTTGTTGGCCTAGGATTGGTGCACATGTTGGCTTTGATTGTTGACAAGTGTAGGCTTAAGATTAAGCCTAGGAAGGAGCATTAGATTAGTGACAAGTGTAGGCTCATGGTTTAGTCTTGCATTGTGTGTGTGAGAGAGGTAGTGTAAGAGCACATGGTAAGTGGAGGATTACTAGACCCTCTACTCACCATTTTCACCTTCATCCTCTTCATTTTCACTTGTTCTTCAAAACCCTAACAAAGATAACATTGGAGAAAAGCTTGGTTAATAGCTTTCTTCTTTATTTTGGCTTCCTTCTATTCACCTTAGACCATAAACCTTAGGAGAGAAAAGTTTCATCTCACTCTCCTCTTCAATAGCCCTAAACTTGTTTTGCATTTTGAGCTTGGTTGCTTGGATTATAGAAATTCAATTCTCTATTGAGGTAGGGGTGGTAGTATGTTTATATTTTAAGTGTTTTATAATCCATGGAGTTTAATATATATTGTATACATGCTTTTAATACGATAGTCTCGCATATTATAGGAAACCCTCATATCTTGACTTAGGGTTTATTGATTTAAGCATTTATGATATGTATAAACCATGTGTAGAAGGATTATATACTTTAGTAGTATGCTAAATTCTTGTATTTTCACATGTGTTGTGATATAGAACTCCTATAGAATTATTAATGTTATATGCAACTTCTATTGACTTGAATTGCTATATTGTTGTGATAATAATTCTGTCCTTGTGGATTACTAATGGTAATTATCATAGAAGCTTATTGCTTTAAATGTTGATATTTAGTGTATAAAGCTTATTGTTGAGGCATGATTGAAATTGATAAGTTGGTGGTATTGTATTGTGCATAATATCATGATGATGACTTGTCATTTAGCATGCCATTTTAGACTTGGAACCCTAAGACATGGTTTATGTGGTTTCAAAGTACTTGTGCTTGTAAGGTGGTTGATATGCCTTATTATCTATGTATAAGTTTTGAACTTGATATATTTTGGATTCTCTTGGGACATTGTTACAATGACATAGCTAAAGTTTGGCTTTAGTGAGGGAGGTATTAGTTCTCCCCAATTGAGATAGTGTGCACTAGGGTGGTCTTCCCAATGGGTTAATGCCCGGAATAACCATTTTGATCTTGGTTTAGTCCGAGACGTGATGTCCAAGTCTTCCACTAATTGATTTCGCATTAAATTCCAAGTTGACAACCAATGCTTAATTGTAACTTGAAATTTTAGTTATTAGCGAATTGATGTTGTTAAGTATATTGATATTGATTTGTATTGTTAAAGAATCATTTAAGTTAGCTTAAGATGATCCCTTAGAGTACCTTGAACATAGGCGTTAAGTGGAATGATCCCTTGTATTCGTCTATATTGATCTTGCAAAGATATTGAAACTTTAGGGTATATGCATATGCTTCTTCCTACGAGTAACTTGATTACTCACCCTAGTGGTTTAGGTTGTTTTTCAGGTAAAAGACTATGTTCTTGGATGTTTATCATCCTTAGAGGCCTATGAGCTATTTGAAGCATTTTTGTATATTGACATGCAAGTGCTTAGCATCCTTAACTTTGATGTCATATTTTGTATACCATGGGTGTATGGTATTTTAGAGGCTTATGTAGTTTTCTTGACATATAATGATACTTAAGTATTTACATTTGACATTATAAGTATGTATGTAAAGAGGCTAAGGGCCAAGCATGTTCACTTTTGTAGTTATACTCTCTTGACATCAAATCTTTGCTTCAAAATGCCTTTTACCAAATTTTGGAGGTTTGACATATGAAAATATTGTAATTGATATGTATGAGGCCATGGGCCATTGTTTTACACTCAAGTATTCATATCAAAGTTGTTGGCATATTCACACATTTGAATTTCAATGAAAAATCAGTTTTACACATTCATTTTGAACCAAATTGTCATGGGATTCAAACTATAAGTTGAACCTTAGCACCTTGGACTCATAGCAAGTTTTCTAGTAGCATTTCGTGGTGTTTCGGTCGACCAAAACTCCATTTCGGTCCACCGATGGCAAATGGAATCATTAACGCATAGTAATTCATCATTCCAGTAGCCAATTCTACTGTTCAGGGCCTATTACGGTCGACCGAAACTTTATTTCGGTCTACCGAAACAACCAACACTTAAATTCATGTTTTAGGCAAAATTTTTGGTCATTTCGGTCGACCAAAACTCCTTTTCGGTCGACCTAAATAGCTTTCATACTCCAGCTTCTTCAGTTCAGTTTCAGCACTACTGTTTCGACTTTGAATGGCCATATCTCCTTCATTTCTTATCCAAATGGGGTGATTCTTGAGCCTAAATTCATGGATTTTGAGTCAAATTTCTAATGGTACAAATTCCATTCTCATATTCCAATCACAGTGGAAGTTATTCATGTTTTAGTGAGGTAGTGTCATCTTTAGCTTAAACCGGAAAAGGGCATTTTGCGGGATTCTTGGCCAATGTTCTTAGAACATCTTGGAATGTTGTGAAATGATTAGATTAGATTTTATTCACCTTGTTTGACTTGTTTAGAGTTAATTTTCGCCCTTTAATTGTGAATTGACCATTTTGTCCTTTATTGACGAATTTTGCCCGTTTTAACTCTAGTTTCCTCTTTTACTCACTTTAACTTCTGTGACCTCATGGAATGTCACATTGATGTCTTAGAGATGGTTTTTATATCAAGGGACTATGGTTTCATCTTTTTCTTCCGCATTTCGGATCCATTATCGGGTCAACTTTTGGGTCATCACTGACGCACCGGGTTGAAAAAACTTGGGCCGTCACACTTTCTGTGGTGGTGCACATGGAGGAGACACCGTTGCGAGCTGATTGGGTTGTATCTTGGAGTTGACTAGTTTCACCAATACCAGCACGAAAGGGAGGACTATCAGCTTTAGGTCAATGTGTTTACGCATGCCTCAATAATTAGGTCAGTACTTTCTTACCTATTTTATTATTATTGTTTTACTTCTTAATTTATAGTATTGAGCTAATATTAATATTATATTGCTAAATTATTTATCTTGTTAAATTCATGTTCATTGTTATATCCATATTGTTCAAATGATGTATAATTCATTTTAATGAAGAATTATTCTTTGATTATTCATTGGTGTTATTGTTCATTAGTTTGAACCATTATGTATGAATGTTGTATTTATATTTTTTCTATAAGTATGTGGAATTTCCACAACAGTCTAAAGCTGATAGCTCTAATTATTTCTATATATTATGTTTTGTTAAAAAGGTAAAACAAAATAGCATAATAAAATATTTCCAACTCTTGGAATTTGTATATCACGTACGTTTTGTCAAGCCAATTTAGGTATAAAGTGAAACTATAGAATATAAAGAAGGAAAAAATGTTTGTTGGATATGTAATCTTTCTATATTTGTATTCTCTTAATTATATATACATGTTTTGCATATATTTAGTATCATCGTGCCATTAAATTTTTCGATGCTTAGATTTTACTGAAAAAGGAAGAAAAAAAAAATCAAAATGAGAGATAAAAAAAATATAAAATAAAATAAAATAAAAAGAAAGAGAGAGAGAGAAAGAAAGAAAGAAAGAAAAACCTAAGAGTTGGGTTGTGAAGGAAAAGAAAGAAAATTAAAAAAACCAAGTGTCTTATTAGGACACAATCCTATATAAGTCGAGGGGGATGGGGCCTAAGCCCTAAGGGAGTCACCTACGGAAGCAACCCAGCCTTCTGATTGGCGATTTAATCACATGACGAAAGATTCAATGGGTAGAAACAATCTGCACTACGTAACTCATTAACAACACTCTTTTTAGGAGGTCTCTCGAGGAGATTCTTTTCTGCACATCCCTATTACATCAGTGTTGCGATATGACGTTAAGGAAGGGCTTTACCCTGAATGAATTCAAGGCAAGTATACACTCGCAGGGTATAGGTCACATATACGATTGGAGGATTCACCTAAGTGAAAGTTGTCATGAGGCTACGACCATGGGAGTTGGGTTGTTCCCTAGAGCTTTCATGAGAATCAAGATACCAGCGCATAGCCATTAAATTGCACTAACCAGCCAAACCAAATCTATCGTCAATATTATGTGTATGGTATGTTAAAGTTTGGCTTAAGGGACCGAATTCAAGACTTAGTGCATTCAGGTTTCTCAAATGGAGACTATCATACTAAGTGTAGGTTCAAGCCCAGAAAGCACCTACGCCGAATAATAGAAAATAGAATATCTTCATAGGTTGTTATCAACTTTAGATTGTTATGGAAATATAATTATATGCACTAAAATATTATTAAGGAATTACACTAACACTTTATATAAATATAATTGACAAGTAAAGTAAGTTTTGCAGAAATTAAATCAATGAGAATATTGTAGTTTTGTATGTAATTAGTTGCATGCAAATATATATATAGACACACATTGTTACATGTAAAAGATAATGAAATAAAATAAATAAAATATTAAAATAAAGTTAAAGAAAGACTAGCCTGATATAGAGAGGCACGTAATAAACACATTGATCTAAAGTTGATAGCCCTCCCCTACGTGCAGGTGCGGACGGTGTTAATCAACTCCGAGATACAACCCAATCAGTTCTCAGCGGCGCCTCCTCTATGTGCACGACTACAGGAAGGCAAAAGACCAAGTCCCTAATGTCGGGTTGCCCAAAATAGTGAAATATACGTAAAATATATGAAAGATATCAATAGGATAATCGCAGAAAAAGTAATACGCAAATATAGTAAAACAGATGGGTATGTCCTATCTGGAGTGTGCATCATATTGCATATATAGGCCTCCTCAAAGAAGCCAAAACGGATAACTCATTATTATCATTATTTGATATAATAAAACTCAATAAATCCTATATGTTATAGTCTAATGTTCATGTAAATTAATTCCATGTAAGTTAGAATATAAAATTCAAATAAGGAAATTAAATAATAAAGGGATATTAAAAATTTTTAAACGAGTTTTAAAATCTTTAGAATTCTCAATAATCCCCCACAAGATTTTAGAACTTTTTAAAATTATAAATATGTATATAATATATAAAAATAATATGGGCAACATGACATTATGCAATAGGTGTAGGTACTTTCTGAGCTTGAACCTTCACTTAGTGTAATTGTTTCCATTTGAAGAACCAGAATGAACTATGTCTTGAATTCGGTCCTCTAAACCAAACTTCAACACATTACACACATAATATCGACGAGAGACTTCGGTCAAATGAGGTAGCACTATTAATTGCCATGCACTGGTATCTTGATTCTCACGAGAGTTACTAGAGAATAGCCCAATTCTCATAGTCGCGGCCTCATGATGGCTTTCACTTAGGTGAATACTTTAAGGGTATATGTGACCTATACCCTGCAAGAGTATGCCAGCCTTGGAATCATTCAGGGTAGAGCCCTTCCTTAACGTCACATCACAACATTGATGCCATAGGGATGAGCAAAAGTAAATCTCCTCGAGAAACCTCCTAATAAAAGAGTGTTGTTAATGAATCACGCATTGTAGATTGTTTCTACCCATTGAACATTTCTTCATGTGATTAAATCGCAATCAGAAGGTTGGGTTACCTCCATAGGTGACTCCTTTGGGGCTTAAGCCCAACCCGCTCGACATATCTAGGACAATCTTCCTAGAAAGACCCTTGGTCAGCTGATCAGCTATATTTTTCTTAGATTTTTTTTTTTTTTGAAAGTTAAAAAATAAATAAATAAATAAATAAAAATAAAAAAATAAAGTCTCTAATGAAAGTCTTTTTTTCTCAAATCTTACAAAGTCTAATGAGATCACATGCCTACTCAATAGGCTTTTCACAGATTTATATCTCACTTGTATATGTTTATTCGGCTTCTTGTTTGTATAGAATTGATTCACCACATCAATATCACCTTATAATGTATCAATATTATAGACATTGGCTTATCTACTAAAGGCAGATCTTGTATTAGGATTTTGTTCCACACAACCTTGTGATTCAAGTAGTATCTAAGGCAAAAATAATAATAATAATAATAAAATAAAAATAAAAATTTATACTCCCTCTGTCCCAAAATATATGAAAGTGGTATTAAAATTTAGATTTGTGTTGCTAACACTCAATCTAAGTCCAAATTAATATTTCTTGTGTTATTTAGAGGAATTGGTGATGACACCTCTAAGTGTTGGATTATGTTTTATACATCTCTGAATAAGTCTAAAGCTGATATGATCTTGATAATAATTTATAAAGTGAAGTATATATGTATTCTCTTCATTTGATTTATTATCTTATTCTAGTGTGTAGATTCTTTAAATTTATATGCCCAGTTGTTTACATTACCTTATGCATTCTCTTTGAATTATAATTGATTTGATTGCATATAGTTTTATACCTACATATGTTTCTATTTCCTTATTTTCTCTACTGGTTTATTACTTGGAAATCATGCCCAATAATCAGGTTGTACACAAAGGAGCTTATCTTTAAATCAAATTAAACCAATTGTATAGGGTTCCAAGTTTTGTTCTAATTTTTGTTACACTTTAGATAGCTAGACATAGTTTTTATCTCTAGAGATTAGGGTTCTTGAGCAAGAGAAGAGGCAAAAAATGAGCAAGAAGATGAATTCAGCCATGAAAATAGCCTTTGAGGGTTGCAAGACCACATCCATGAATGGCTAAATCAATCTCTTGGGGCCTGGAAAAGCCCTAGGCTTGCCTTCTAAAACTCTAGCTCTTTGATATTTTTGGGAATTATTGGTGTAAATAATGTAATGACCTTGTGATTAATTAAATCTTGTGATTTGTATCTTTTAATGCTTCCAATTAATCTTTCAATTTTATTTACATGTCTATGTGTGATGAAATAGATGGTTATGTCTCTACATTAGATTCTCTAGATTGATGCATGTCTATGTGTGTTGGAATTGTGAATCTAGTGATGGTCATGCATAGTGCTTATTGATTACACTTGTGAATTGATTTGATGGACTATGCTCATGCTTGATGGATTGTTCTACAACCTTAGTTAATTAGTTTAATTTCCTTATCATTAGTGTAATTGTAGTGTAATTGCCTTTAAATTCTTAGATAGGTAGACAATCCAAGCTTGTATTTGATAATCCATGCTTATTGTTGCAAGATGTACATTTATGTATATTGATGCGTGCTACAATTGTGGGTTTATTGAAAGGTTAATGTCTTCACTTGATGATTTGTGCTACACACTAGCCTAAGTAGACAATTCACACTTGTTTAGTCATCAATGCTCATTGTTTCAATTGTTAGCACACAGTTGGTTTACAACATTGAATTTCCCCAAATTTGTTAAAGACTAATGGTTTAGAAGAAGAGCTTAGTGGTGATTCCAATGCCCTAAGACCTTTCTCCTATTCTCTCATCTTAATCATATTTTAGCTTGTTTACATTACATGCTTTCAATCCAATTTTAGTTTAATTAAACCAACCTACCCTCTTTTTTGATCATTCGACCTACTAATCCGAATTTGATTCCAAAATACGCATGTGGTCTCTTGTGATGATCCTTACTCGTTATGCTACATTAGTAGTAGTAGTAGTAGTGGTTTTATAAATTTAAACTTGACCAAAAAGGCTTCTTAAACCACACTCGTAATTTGACTAAGAGAAGACATGCATTACTTGTCAAATTATGGCGCCGTTGTCGAGGATTTGTCAACGTCGTATTTGGAATTTAAATAGGAATTAGTATTCTTTTGATCCTTGTCTTTATTTTTATTTTATTTCGTTTACTCACTTGTTACTTTTCAATTAGGTACTTGGAGCCGAGGAAAGCAAGCATTAGACCTTGAAGCAAGCATTAAAAAAAATTTAAAAAAACCTTGAAGTTGCTATAATTGCATGGGAACTTTGTGAGCGTATCTTAAACGCCTTTAACCTAATTGTGCTTGGGTCCTTATCGCGGCCTCTTTACTTATTATTGAAAGCATGGGTCCTTATCGCAGCCGTTTATTTTAAATGTTGAAAGCATGGGAGTATGGGAACATTGTATGTGGAGGCTTGTTGTTGATTGATTGATTGTTGTGGAGGAGGAGGAGCTGTTGTTTTTATTGTTGCTTATTTGTGCATGCTTGGTAGGAGATCAATTAATCTTCCTCTTATTCCGTTGAATCCTAATCTTGAATCCGTTGCTCATAATCCAAGGTGCAGAGGTTGTTATAATTCAATTCTTTTCACTTTTGATCACCCCATTACATCAATGGAGGATTATGTTGATGATCTCGGTCATATAGATCAACAAAGAATCTACCATCCAAATATTATGCAACAACGTGATAATAGACCACCACTTATTCCTCAACCACCAATTATCCAAGTTCCACTTGGAAAGCCAAGGCCACTCTTTGTGCCACCTCCCGTAGTTCAAGTTCCACTTGGAGCTCATGTAGAGAAACAAGTTCAAGTCCCAAATGCTCTTACGATTCTCAAAGACCATTATATGGCGAATGAATATAACGCGCCCATATGTATCCTGCTTCCTAATTTTTGGGGCCACCTTTGTGAGATAAAACCTCAAAACCATCCAAATGTATCATAATTTCTATGGGTTAAGCAATAAACAACCCTACAAATACTTGGATGAGTTTCTTGAAGTATGCTCCACTGTGAAATACACGAACATATAGGAAAAGGTTCTAAGGTTGAAACTCTTCCCATTTACCCTTAAAGATAAGTATTGGTTTGCTAACTTGAGGCCTCTTACCATAACCTCTTGAACGGAGATGCAACAAGAATTCTTAAAAAAGTATTACCCCGCCTCTAAAACCAATGCTGTATGAACCCTAATTCGTGAATTCTCACAAGGGGATGAAAAACTCCTACATGAGGCATGGGAGAGATTGAATGATTTGCTTAGGAAGTGTCCACACTATGACATTTTAAAATGGCAATTAGTGCAATACTTCTATGAAATCCTATCAGAAACCCAAAAGGGAATGGTAGATGCTTCAATGAAAGGGTCATACTTAGACAAGCATGAGAATGACATATGGCGATTATTTAAAAGTATGGGTGAAAATTCTATGCATATTGGTTATCCTCTCTCAATAAATTCTAATCTAAGAAGGAAGAAGAACTCTAACTTATGTCAAGTAGAGAGTTCTAATGACATTGTTGCTGAAGTGAAAACTTTGACTCAAAAATTTGACCAATTTTTGGCAAATCAAAATTCGGCTGATCAGGCATCTTTCTCTCTCCATCATCATCATTCTAATGAGACGTGCATGACATATTTTAGTGTGTTTCACAATACTTCCAACTGGTCCATGGACAAGTGCAAGGTGAGAAACATGAACAAGTCAATGCCACTTTTGCAAATCAAGGGAACAATCCATTTTCAAATCAATCAATACAATCTGGAGTGGAGAAATCACCCAAACTTTTCTCGGAATAACCAAGGAGATGGTGTAAACCCTCCTCAAAATCAAAGTGGTTTCCAAGTGAAGTATGTTCCACCTCCATTGCAAAATCAAAATTCTCAAGGTTATCGTCCGTCTTACTCTCCAAATGTGAATCAATATTCTCATCATCAAAGTTCCAATCCCCAATCATATTCTCAAAATTCATCTAGAAGTTCCGCTTTTATGGAAAAAGTTTTTTCGGCTTTGGGAAGCTTTGAGGCCAATACTAATTGTTTCATTCCCATTCTCAATCCATTGCAAAGTTAGAAACCCAAGTAGGGTAAATAGCTAGCACCTTGAATGCCAAAGAGAATACTCTGCATATGTTTGTTCACAGTTTACTTTTCAACTCTCTCTTTCTCTCCAGATCGAAGAAACAGAGATGATGGAGATGTTCTTTATTCGATCACCCACAAGATTAAGAACCCAGCAACTATCTCGGACATGAAAAAGAATTTTTCACTTGCAGGCAAAAGTGGGATTAAACTACTTTGTTCGCTAGAAACAAGAGGAGTTGTTGTGTTGAAGACACAATAGAACACCTCCATTAGATTATCTGCTATATTAGAAGGGGAAAGCAAAAATATTAATATTTGTAATTCGACCTTTATCATGGTAGGTGCGCTTGCATGGCCGGTCAGACTTAATAAAATTTAATTTTTGTGTGGCGGAGGGAAATCCACGGGAGTTGTCCCAGGTTCTCTCATCCGATGTGATGTGTGTATTTGTGTGTGCGCGCTATCTTTCTCATCATGCCACTTCCTATATTGCAATGTTGCAACTAACATAGTGAAAAATATATACATCCGAATGTAATTAACAAAACATGCACTATCTCCAAAAATTTTCAAACGAGAAAAAAAAAAAAAAAAAAAAAAAAGAGAGAGAGAGAGAGAGAGAGAGAAGAAAGAAATAAAAACCCAAAAGTTGGGTAGTGAAGGAAAAGAAAGAAAATTAAAAAGACCAAGTGTCTTATTAGGACATAGTCCTATATAAGTCAAGGGGGATGGGCTAAGCCCCAAGGGAGTCACCTATTGAAGTAACCCAACCTTCTGATTGCCGATATAATCACATGACGAAAGGTTTAATAGGTAAAAACAATTTGCACTGCGTGACTCATTGACAACACTCTTTTTAGGAGGTTTCTCGAGGAGATTCTTTCTTGCACATCCCTATGGCATCAGTGTTGTGATGAGACATTAAGGAAGGGATTTACCCTAAATGAATTCGAGGCGAGTATACTCTTGCAAAGTATAGGTCACATATACCATTGGAGGATTCACCTAAGTGAAAGTCGTCGTGAGGCCGCGACCAAGGAAGTTGGGTTGTTCCCTAGAGCTCTCATGAGAATCAAGATACCAACGTATGGTCATTAATCATGCTAACCCGCCAAACCAAGTTTATTGTTGTGATACCCTCGGATCTCCAAATACAAGTTGGCCAGGCCCACGCCCGAATACCCGAGGATATCAAAAAAATAATAAGGCAATAATCGAACACAGAATAATATAGATATGATAAATAGGAATAAAATTGCTGAAGGACACTAAAACAATAATCCTTTAACAAACATCCTCAGAATAAATTCATAAATACGAAATATTCTGGTACATCCAAAACTTCTAATTTAAATACAACTCGAGAATCCATCCTAGTGGACCCCTCGTAAAATTCCAAACTGAAAAGGAACACAATTGATACAAAATCCAAAACCAAACATGGAAAGCAATACTACGTAGTCGGAGGAATGAGTGATTGTATCTGCTCAACACGATCAAGCTCTAAGCCTGGATCTGACGAACAACTGAAAAATAAAAGTGGGTCAGGCCCACATGCAAGTTCTATTCTAACTACAATCCAAACAGAGACCCGATACCTAGATACATCCTAGATATCTCAACAATAGCTATCTAGTCCATACATATATATATCCACACTAAGGGACATTCACTGGACTACAAAGGGGGTCTCAACCTGAATAGAAGGCAATATGCAAAACACACCTAAGTGGGCATGAGTACTTAAGCCTAATAGGGTACACCTCAACCTATTATAGTCAGTTACGCATCCACTGCATATACGCGCCCTAACCATCGATCATGAGACTCAAGCTCATATCACGGTACTATAAAAATATATTTAAAGTCCTATCCTATCCATCCATAAGAAAGTTTATCAATCTCAGCATTTCAAGATGGATCCAAGCTCTTTTGTCCTTATCCAAAGATCTCACAAAGTTCGATCGATCCAACTTTCCTCCGATCGATCGATCGAAAAGATTCCATCTTATCCAGTTGTACCACCCTACCTACCACATTTGTCTCTTTCCCAAAAATATCTTTAAAATATCTCAGATTTGTTTTTATCCAAAAAGGCACCGCCATTGAGGATCGATCCAGCTTAAATTCGATAGATCTCAGCCATGTTCGATCGATCTCACCACAAGTTTGATCGATCGAACTTCCCAAAGCCTAAGAAAATCCAATTTCCAGCTCATTAAAAGTTGTCTCATATCTAATCATTGGAAGGAATATTGGTGTACGAGCCCAGCTCATTGGGAGTGATATTTATCCTACCTATATAAGGAATATGAGCCATTCTTGAGAACATATACTTGATAGTAGATACACATACTAGAGACACAATTTTCCATATTCTTAGTGAGGAAGAAAAGAAGAAAGGAGGAGGCTAGAGACACAAGCTTAGAGTTCTTCCATCAACCAAGAAGATGAGTAATCTCTACCATGGAGTTAGCCCTTGAGGGTTGGAGGACACCATCCATGAGTAGCTAGACATCCTCTTGGGGCTAGAATTAGCCCTAAACATGCTTTCTACATCTTGATTTATGTATTTTTTAGGGGATTTGTATTGTGATAGATGTTTTGACATATTTATATACAGAGATCTTGTTAGTTCAATGATTTGTGTGGTTTAATGCTTCCAATTGATCATTTCATTCTATCCATATGCCTATGTATGCTAGAATAGATGTTCATGTATTTGTCTCTATTTCTTGTGTTATTGATGCATGTCTATGTGTATTAATGCTATAGATCTAGAGAATGTCAAGACATAGTGCTTAATGGAATGTTCTTGTGGTTTATTTGATGGTTCATACTCATTTCTTGATAGATTGTGCCTTAGTTTAATTAGTTTAATTTCATGTCATTAACTTAATTATAGTGTAGTTGTAGTTTAGATGTTAAATGGGAGGACAATCCATGCATTGTTTAATGTTCCATACTTATGAAAGCAAGTAGCATATATCTCTAACCTTGTGATGTGTTTGGATTATAAGCTTAAAGAAAGAATTAATGGCTTAGTTTAATATATTGTGATATCCACCATGTTGCTTCGACAATATATGCTTAATTTGTCATCCATGCTTGTTGAAACAATAACACACACACACACTATGTTGCAATCCATGTTTTCCCCCTCATTAATCATTCATTAAGGGTGTAGAAAAGTTATGCTTAGTGGTGATCTCTAAATCCCAAGATCTCTCTCTTATTTTCTCTCCATTACATTTAATTGTTTACTTTAGTTTAAATTGCATCTTAGTGTAATTCAACCACCAACCAATCTTTTTATCACTCGACCTACTAACCCTAATCTCGATTCCATAACCTAATACGACCCACCAATCCCTTGGGATGATCCCTACTCGCCCTAACTATATTTTTAGTGAAAGGTAGTAGTGGCAATTTCTAAATGTAAAACTTGGCCACATTCATCATAGCCCTACACCACTATCTTTTGGTGCACAAACTTTGGATTGAATCGGAAGACAACACCAAGTTTTTGGCGCCGTTGCCGAGGATTGATTGAAGGCAACGTCGTATTTGTGGAATTAATTAGGAATCAGTACTCTTTTGATCGTGTCTTTACTTTGTTTTCATTTTCATTTTGGTTACTTATTGTGTTGGTTCTTGTTTGACTAGGTGCATTGAAAAGAAGGTGAGCAAAGGAGCATTTCAAGCAAGGAGCTAAGCAAAAGCAAGGAAAAAGCTAAAATCTACAAATTGGCAAGGCTAAAATTAAAAATTGAATTTAAGTGCTAAAGGACCCTTTGTGAGCTCTTTCTTAACTTAATCTCTAGTTAAATCGTCGGCCCGCATAGAGGCTTGTATTTCAATTCTTAGATAAATCATGAGCCTACGTGGAGGCAATTTATTTTTCTTTGCATATTGTTGATAGCATGGGAGTATGGGATCATTGTATGTGGAGGAAGTTTGTTGATTGTTGATTTGTTGCGAAGGTGAAGTGTTTGTTCATTACTTGTTGCTCGTTATGTTTTGTTGTGCATGCATGGTCGTAGATCATTGAAACCTACTCTTATCCCTCTAAATTTTCATCTTGAATCAGTTGTTCAAAACCCTAAGGGAAGAGGAAGTTCTAGTCAATCCATTTCATCAATGGAAGGATATAATGAGGACCATGTGGAGGACCTTGGTCACATGGACCAACAAGGCATCCTCCACCCCAATGTGCATCATGATAACATGCAAGTACCATTAGGCATGCCGAGGCCATTCATTCACCCACCACGACAACAAGGCCAAGTTCCATTGGGAATGCCAAAGCCAATCTATGCTCCACAACCTCCCATCATTCAAGGCAATCAAAGTGCCCATGTTGCACCTCCAATTACTAATCCTCCCATTGCTTTAAGAGATCACTATGATGAATATAATGCACCCACATGCATTCAATTGCCACCATTTAGAGCACACTACTATGAGATCAAACCACAAACCATTCAAATGCTTCCTAACTATCATGGACTTCCAAGTGAAGAACCTTACAAGCATTTGGATGAGTTTCTTGAAGTATGTTCCACCGTGAGATACACGGACATGCCGGAAGAGGTCTTAAGGCTTAAACTTTTTCCATTCACCCTTAAAGACAAGGCAAAATACTAGCGTAGGAAAGATTCAATGAATTGCTTAAGAAGTGTCCACATCATGACATGCCCAAATGGCAATTAGTTCAATATTTCTTTGAGAGCTTATCGGACAATTACAAGGGCATGGTTGATGCTTCCATGGGTAGCTCTTACATTGATAGGCATAAAGATGACATGTGGCATCTTTATGAGAGCATGAGTGAAAATTCTTTGCATCGAACTCTATCTTCTAAGAATAGTAGGAATTCAAGTGGAAGGAGGAGCGTTGGCTTACATCAAGTTAACCATTCCAATGAAATAGCCGCTGAGATGAAATCCTTATCTCAAAGGTTTGATTAATTCTTGATCAACTAAATCTCGGCAAATCAAGTATCCTCCGTTCCTAACCATTCCCATTATGCATCCAAAAAGACATGTATGACTTGTTCAAGTGTTTTACATTCTACTTCCAATTGTCCCCATGGACATGTGCAAAATGAGCATCATGAACAAGTTAATGCAACTTTTATTAATCAATGGAACAATCCTTATGGCAATCACTATAATCCTAGTTGGAGGAATCACCCGAATTTCTCTTGGAGAAACCAAGGGGAAGGCTCAAACCTTCCCCAAGGTGGTTTCCAAGGGAAGTATGTTCCACCTCCAATGCAAAGCCAAGGTTCCCAAGGATATAGACCATTTCAATCGAACGGAAATCAATTTTCTAATTCTCATTTTCCTAATCAACCATCATATTCTCAAGGAAATGCTAGGAGTCCCGCTTTTGAAGAGAAAGTTTTAACCGCTCTAGGCACTCTAGAGGTGAACACTCAATTGCTTCATTCTCATTCTCAATCCATTGCTAAGCTAAAAACCCAATTAGGGCAAATAGCTAATACTTTAAATGCTAGAGAAAAAAGGAAAATGCATTTGAATACCCCACAAAAGCAACAATTTGTTGTGGAGACTCATTCCTCATCGGAAGGTCACACAATAGAGCATGTCAATGCAGTGACTACCTTGAGAAGTGGGAAGATTGTGGACAACCAAGTAGGTATGTCCAATGAAGAGAGTGAACCGGTGCAACCACAAGTTGACACCCATCCCGTTTCACATCCTATTCCTCCTTCATTGCATATGCATGATCTTTCAAATGAGAATATCTTGAAAAGTGATTTGAAAAGTGATTTTGAAAAGAAAAATTTGTAAAATGATTTCAAAACTTCTTGTGTTGAAGCGACTTCAAAGAAAATGTCTGAAAATGTTTTTTAGCCAAGAGCTCCATTTCCGGATGCCTTAAAATGATCCATTTCAATTAACAAGCAAAAGGCCAAAACAAATGAAATTATGATGTGTTTAGGCAAGTGAAAGTCAATCTTCCACTTTTGGATGCAATCAAGCAAATTCTGGCTTATGCCAAGTTTTTGAAAGACTTATACACCCAAAAGAGGAAGAACAAAAGCCAAGCACCAAGGAAAGTGGTCTTAACCGAGCAAGTAAGCTCAATTTTGTAACATAACACTCTTCCAAAGTTCAAAGACCCTAGTTCACCTACCACTTCATGCATCATTGGAGATCATATCATTAATCGGGTTCTTCTTGACTTAGGAGCAAGTGTTAACCTTCTTCCATACTCAGTATATATCAAATTAGGCTTAAGAGACTTGAAACCGACGTCGGTGGTTTTACAACTTGCCGACCGATCCATCAAAAAGCTTAGGGGTATCATTGAGGACATATTGATTAAGATTGATAAATTCTTCTTCCCCATTGATTTCATTGTCATTGATACGGAACCGGTCCCGAACCCTAAGAGCCAAATTCCCGTTATCCTTAGTTATCCTTTCTTGGCAACCACGAATGCCAACATTAATTATAGGACGGGGATAATGAAGATCTCATTTGGCCACATGAAGGTGAAGTTGAATATCTTCAATCCGACCCCCAATTCATTTGACAAGCATGAATAAGTAAATGTTATAGAGAAATATCATGAACATGAATGTGAAGGAATAGAGTCTTTGTGTGAACCCAAAATTCCAAAAAGTTCATCTTCAACCGTGAATTCTAAGAAAGTTGTTTCAAAATCTTGTTTTGAAAGGGCATGGAAGCCCAAAGATCATTTTAACCAAGGACCAAAAATTTCTTTTGAGCCTAATCCAACAAGTTCTCTAGGGAACCATTTGTTGGGTGGAGTTCAAAACACTTATCACCCCATCAAGTAGGGGATGCACTATAAGATGTTTGATCCGGGCTAAAAGAGCCCAACATCTTGCTAGAGACGTTAAAGACTAGTACATTTCGTAGGGTGTCACAACCCTATTCCTCCCTTATTTCTATTTTAAATTTCATTTCTTGCGAAATCTAGATATTTGGTTTAGGTTCATATACATTGCTAGGAACTGTGATTAGGATTGCATACACTTTCATGTTGAAAATAAGCATTTTGCATAAGTTCGATCGATCTCAAAGAAGGTTCGATCGATCGAACTCCATACCTGCATCAAACCTGCATCCAATCACCTCTCTGTCCAATCGTTTGAATCAAACCTTCATATTTCAGCTCTCTGTCCCATCGATCGAACTTGTTCCTAGATTGATCTTTAGTTCTTTGATCGATCCAACTTCATCTTGGATCGATCTGCAGTCCCAACACTTAGAAAAATTTTGAACCTGCATCCAACCTACATCAAAAGGCTCTCTGTCCCATCGATCGAACATGTCTGCAAGTTTTTGCTTATTCGATCGATCGGAGTTCATCTGAGATCGATCTTGAAAAGATCGATCTCTGTTCTTTGATTTACTATTTTAAGTTTAATTTTTTTATTATTATTTTTAAATTTAAATTATATATATTTTATTTTGTTTTATATTCCAAAAATATTTTTTTCTATTTTTATTTTATTTAGTTTTATTGTTTATTCAAAAAAAAAAAAAAAAATTCAAAAGCTTCAAAATAATTTTGTCTTTTAGTGAGGAGAGATCGATCACAGTTCGATCGATCTGAGATTTCAGTTCGATCGATCGAATTAGTAATGGAATGTTTTTAAAAATCATATCTCGGGTTGTTAGATCGATACCACAGATCGATCTAACACCCTCTCCTTCATCCCTCGTCGCTGCAACTCACTTCCCCACCTCCGACGACTCCATCTCACCTCGAATCTCTATCCTTCATCTCAGATCTCCGATTTCATCTTCATCTTATCTCATCTCTCGGTTTTAGGTAAGATTTGAAACCTCTCTTTTGATTTTAAGCTCTATTTTCAAGAATCCATGCCTTCCATGTTAGATCTATGATGTCTTGATTATGAATCTTGCCATTGATGAAGCTTTGAAACTATGTATATATGTGTATATATATGTATATATAGGTTTTATATTTTTTTGATTTTAATCTTGATTTTGGGGGTCATGGGCCATGAAAAGTGACCAAATATGTTGATTTGTTGTGTAGAGGGCCCACAAGCTTGTTTGTGAAGCCCCCGTGCCATCAAAGTCACAGATCTGTGACTTTTCGAATTTCACCTCACAGTTCGATCGATCGAACTTTTTCTCAGATCGATCTCACTTATTCCCAATCGATCGAACTTGCATCGATCACACATTTTTGTGATCGATCAAACTTCACAGATTTGCATCACACACCATCTCTTATGTTTTATGTTATCTTATACATGCCCAATGTTTGTGTTTTTCACATTGGATGCATTCCATACTTATACTGTCTAGCATGCTTCACATCATGTCACTTATTCCTTATCAATTGCATAGATTCATGTTTCCTATCTACTTTGTCTATCCTATTTGACATACATGATTCTATAAATTGTGCGTTAATTCTTTATACTGGCACTGACTTCCTTTTTGCAAATTTTCCTTTTATTTTGCAGGCCATGGCTAGGGTCAAGATTGTTGCTCGTGGACATTATCACCGTAGGGCCAAGCGGAGATTGGACGATGAGGCAAGTCCATCTCACGCCCAGGACCCCATTCATGAATCTGAGCCAGAGCCCTCTTATATTCAGGAGGAGTCAGCAGAGCCTACTCCACCTCAGTCTCCGTCCACTGATAGTAGACTACAGTCTTCAGCTAAGGCATCTTCTTCTCTGGCTGGTGCTGAGGCTGAGCACATACCATCTCTATCACCACCACCAGCTCAGCCAGCCCAGGACTTAGACCGGCCATTGCCGAGATACTCATGCCTTCAGGTGGCGCATGAGTCGGTCTGTGACATAGATTACTTCTCCCGGTCTGTTCTTACCAGAGCAGCATATGACGATATAGACCGGAGGGGCATCTCAGCCATACTAGCCCCTGTCACATACCTAGTGTACCCGAGGTTGGTCCAAATGTTCTTCCAGAACCTCCGACCTGCCCCGAGTAACCTGGTGGAGCTACGGACTACCATTGACGGCTACCCTATCAGTATCACGGTGGACACTCTTTCCAGATCTTACCGTTGTCCACACGTTTGCCCTCCCGATCTCCAGGATACCTATCCTACTCTATGGAGGCCCTCATATGCAGACATGGCCGTTGCACTCACATCTCACTATGCAGGTGGCGAGACTTTCGCCACTCGGACTTATCTGCCAAACGACTTGTGGTTCTTTAATTCGGTGCTATTCCAAAATGTTTTTATGGCCAGCCACAAGATACAAAGGTACGGCAACTATCTTACAGCTTTATACGCCTTCTATACAAGGCACTGGCTGTCCATTTATGTGTTCATCTGGAGTATTATGATGAAGTTGTATGTTGACCATATCAGCAAGGCCAAGCCCAAAAGAGCTAAGTATCTCCCATTCGGCCATCTCATCACATAGATTCTAAGAGATCAGCGCTATCCCTTCCAACTACGGGAGTGTACTGAGTCTGGGGCCTGCACATTCCAAAAGAAGGATTGGGATAAGAGCTACAAGGCTCTTGTTAAGAGTCTACAGGACGACGCTATAGAGGAAGCTGAAGAGCTAGAGAGAGAGGAGTTGGAGCAGGCAGCGGCATCAACAGCAAAACAGGCGGCGGACGATGTACCAGTCAATCCGGCTGCTATACATATGGATATTGACTTGGAGCAACCCGTAGAGGACCCAGAGCATCACTCTCCGATTGGGTCGCCCATTCACGATGAGGAACAGGCTCAGGATCATCATTCTCCCGCTCCAGCAGTACCTGAGGCTTCATTTCAGATACCCAGCTTCGGAGAGCGTCTTCAGACTCTAGAGGATGGCATGGTTTCCATCCGGGCTGATATTGTTTCACTCCGCACGGATGTCATAGCTGTATTACGTGATCTATCCAGAGACATCCGCGGAGCACGCCCTGCTCATCATACCTCCTCTTCATGATTTCCATATATTCTTCTCCTATTATATATCTGTTGTATCTGTCATATTTTTGCTACTGTTATATATTTGTGGCCAGTCTGTTGGCCTAGACACTGGATGTACTGTATTATTCTTTATTTCTCTTTTATGCATACTTTATTTATGGATGTCATATATGCGTATTGATATATCTGTCTGTCCTTGACTCCATCAGGTGTATCCCAATGACTTCAGTGAGAGAGAGTATCGCCCGAATTTTTCAGGACCACCCTTTTTCCTCTCTCCTTACTTCAATTTCTTATCCCATTTACACTTGCATGTCCATTGTGCACTGTTATTATCCCCTTTGTTGTCTAATGAACTTTTATCCAGTGCCAATTTTTCAGGACCACAGTTAATCCCAAGTTTGGGGGGCTATGCCACCTACTTTGGATACTTATGTCCCGACCATTCTTTACTTAGTTGCACTGGTATACTCTTTCATTTGTTCTCTTTGCACATTAAGGACATTATGCCATTTAAGTTTGGGGGGGTAATAGTGTTAATTACAGTATTTGCTTTCAATTCACAATTTTGAGCATGACTTGTGTATTTGAGGAATTTTCTATGATTGGTCTATAACTAGCTATGATTTTGGTCTTTTGAGGACTATATTGCTTAAAATTTAAAAATTGTTTGACTTGAGAGTCCAATACTCCTTGTATGCCTTGTGGATGCCATTTAGGAATGAATTTTTCGAAAGATTGATAGCATGCTTACATTTGTGGTCCACATCATCTTGATTTTATAATTGTTTTGAGATTCACTTTAAGATTCTACACTAGTATAGGCGCACACTAGCATTCAATTATGGGGTACATGCTTTGTTGATTATTGAATTGGTTATATCCCAATTGGGCTACTAGTGCATTGAAAACTTTCATTTTGATAAAGGTGGATAACAACCCCTTTTCACTAAGTAGCCAGAATTCTAGCCTCATCAAGCACTGAATTTCTCGCGTCGAAAGGTGGAGGGCCCAAACTCTAGGTTAATATTTGAACTTGAAAAAAAAAAAAAAAAAAAAAAAAAAAAAAAAAAAAAAAAAAAAAAAAAAGAGTTGTAAAAGCAATAAAAAAAAAAGTGAGGACTTCTCCCAAAAGGTGAGAAGTGGGAAATGATTAGATGGAGGTTGTCTTAATTTGTGGCCTAGTTGATTTGAGCTTGTAAGTCCTTAAGGGTGTTTGAGCACTTAGTGCCCTAAAGCCGTCTGGTTTGGGAGCCATTGACCTAACGCTCGACCTCATGGATCACTAGAAAGCTTAATAGATCAACACATTGCACCATACTTCCATCTTTGATCCTATTAAAAAATAATAATAATAATAAATAAATAAATAAATCGAGTGAAAAGAATAAGCGCACCTAGAACAATAAAACTTTAATAAAAGGTTCACTTTTTGTCTTGATGATCGGGACTAGATTTGTATCCTAGTCTGAGGGTGAGGATGTGATCATTTCTTTAGTTGGCTTAGATAGCAACATACTTGATGCCGGTCCACTCAAAAAGGATTTTAGAGTTGTTTTGAATTGCATGATCATTTTCTTGATGTGTGGAGGACCATACTTGCTTACTTGATGTTGAAATTTTGGGAGATTGCTTGGGAATGTTTGAAAAATTGCATACTTGAGGTAATTTTCTCCCAATGCTTATTTGCAATATTGTGCCTCTTTTGAAAGAATGAGCTTAATGTTTGTGGGTATCATTTCTGGAAACCCTCACGAGACTTCACTCGTCCACTAGGGGTAACCTAGAGGTTTAAAAGGCTTGTTACATATGCTAAATGTAATCGTGTTCACTACAAAAGTAGCGTTATCCATTTATTGCTTTCTAGTTCATAGTTGTATAGTTGTTCATTTCATTCCTTTATTTTCTAGTTTATTGCTAGGGACTAGCAATATTTAAGTTTGGGGGTGTGATGAGCGCTGAAAAGTGCGCATTTAAACCCCTTAAGCTTAGGTGTTCTAGAACCTTTATCTATCTTATTTTCCCGCTTTAGATTGATTTTGCATTATTTCCATTTTCAGGTACTTATCCCCAAAATAAGCTAACTCAGCTAAATAAGAGTATAATTGAAGCAATCTTGAGATGAATCAAAGAAAGGAGCAAAGTGGGAACAAAAGGAAGCAAGTGGTGGAAATTCAGAAAGTTCGATCGATCGAAAGTTCATCGATCTCAGCATTTCAAGATGGATCCAAGCTCTTTTGTCCTTATCCAAAGATCCCACAAAGTTCGATCGATCCAACTTTCCTCTGATCGATCGAAAAGATTCCATCTTATCTAGTTGTACCACCCTACCTACCACATTTGTCTCTTTTCCAAAAATATCTTCAAAATATCTCAGATTTGTTTTTATCCAAAAAGGCGCCGCCATAGAGGATCGATCCAGCTTAAATTCGATAGATCTCAGCCATGTTCGATCGATCTCACCACAAGTTCGATCGATCGAACTTCCCAAAGCCCGAGAAAATCTAATTTCTAGCTCATTAAAAGTTTTCTCATATCCAATCATTAGAAGGAATGTTGGTGTACGAACCCAGCTCATTGGGGGTGATATTTATCCTACCTATATAAGGAATATAAGCCATTCCTGAGAACATATACTTGATAGTAGATACACACACTAGCGACACAATTTTCCATATTCTTAATGAGGAAGAAAAGAAGAAATGAGGAGGCTAGAGACACAAGCTTGGAGTTCTTCCATCAACCATGAAGAAGAGCAATCTCTACCATAGAGTTAGCCCTTGAGGGTTGGAGAATACCATCCATGAGTGGCTAGACATCCTCTTGGGGCTAGAGTTAACCCTAAGCATGCTTTCTACATCTTGATTTATGTATTTTTTAGGGGATTTGTATTGTGATAGATGTTTTGACATATTTATATATATATATCTTGTTTGTTCATTGATTTGTGTGGTTTAATGCTTCCAATTGATCATTTCATTCTATCCATATGTCTATGTATGCTAGAATAGATGTTCATGTGTTTGTCTCTATTTCTTGTGTTATTGATGCATGTCTATGTATATTAATGTTATAAATCTAGAGAATGTCAAGACATAGTGCTTAATGGAATGTTCTTGTGATTTATTTGATGGTTCATACTCATTTCTTGATGGATTGTGCCTCTCCCTTAGTTTAATCTCATGTCATTAGCTTAATTGTACTGTAGTTGTAGTTTAGATGTTAAATGGGAGGACAATCCATGCTTGTTGTTTGATGTTCCATACTTATGAAAGAAAGTAGCATATATCTCTAACCTTGTGATGTGTTTGGATTGTGAGCTTAAAGAAAGGATTAATGGCTTAGTTTGATATATTGTGCTATCCACCATGTTGCTTAGACAATATATGCTTAATTTGTCATCCATGCTTATTGAAATAACCACACACACACACACTATGTTGCAATACATGTTTTCCCCCACATTAATCATTCATTAAGGATGTAGAAAAGTTATGCTTAGTGGTGATCTCTAAATCCCAAGATCTCTCTCTTATTTTCTCTCTGGTAGATACAACTTTAGAGGCTATTCTTAGTGTAGAAGAAAAGAGGAGGAGGCTAGAGACAACGTTGAAGACTCTTCATCATCCAAGGAGCAGATTTCTTCCATGGAGTTAGCCCTTGAGGGTTGGAGCAACATCACCATGAGTGGCTAGACATCCTCTTGGGGCTAGAGTTAGCCCCAAGCATGCTTTTTATATCTTAATCTTGTGTATTATTGAGGGAACAGTGTTGTAATTAATGTTTTGACACTTTGATATATATAGATCTTGATTGTTCAATGATTTATGTGGTTAAATGCTTTCAATTGATCATTTCATTCTATCCATATGTCTATGTATGTTAGAATAGATGTTCATGTGCTTGTCTCTAGATTTTGTGTTATTGATGCATGTCTATGTGTATTGATGCTATAGATTTAGAGATTGTTAAAACATAGTGCTTAATGGAATGCTCTTGTGATTTTCTTGATGGTTTCTTGATGGTTCATACTTATTCCATGATGGATTGTGCCTCTCCCTTAGTTTATTTTCATGCTAGTAGTGTAGATGTAGTGTAGTTGTAGTGTAGTGTTAAATAGGAGGACAATCCATGCTTGTTGTTTAATGATCCAAGCTTTTGAATACAAGTAGCATATGCCTCTATCCTTGTGTTGTATTTGGATTGTGAGCTTAATGAAAGGATTAATGACTTGTTTTGATCTATTGTGCCTTTCACATGTTGTTTAGACAATATATGCTTTATTGCTTAGATATATTGTGCCTTTCACATAATGTTTAGACAATACATGCTTAACTAGTCATCCTTGCTTGTTGAATCAACCAAACACACACATACAAATATTGCAACACACCATTTGCCCTCATTAATCACTTGTCAATGGTATAAAAATGCATTGCTTGGTGGTGATCTCTAAACCCCAAGACTCTTCTCTCTCTTACTTACTCTTAATTGCATTCTTTTGTTATCACTTAGTTTAATTTAGTTGCTCTCTAGTCTAATCAATCAACCAACCAATTGTTTAATCACTCGACCTACTAGCCCTAATAGCAATTTCACAACCTTGTTCGACTCTCATAATCCCTTGGGACGATCCCTACTCACCCTTGCTACGTTTGTAGTAGTGTTGGTAGTGGTTTTTATAAATTTAAACTTGACCCAAAAGGCTTTTCTTGAACCGCACATTCACTACATTATTTTGGCGTATATTAAGTGGCCTCATCAAATTTTGGCGCCGTTGTCGGGGATTGATTTGATTAGGCAACGTCGGATTTGTGGAATCAATTAGGATTAGTACTCTTTTGATCGCGTCTTTACTTTATTTTTATTTTTCTTTTTGGTTACTTATTGTGTTGTTCTTACTTGACTAGGTGTATTGTTGGAGAGGAAGCAAGCAAAGGAGCATTCAAGCTAAAAATCCTAGGGGAAGAGGAAGTTCAAATAGAACCAATCTATCAATGGATGACAATAATAATGATCATATTGAGGACCTTGGTCACATAGACCAACAAGGTATCCTTTATCCAATTGATATGAGGCCCTTTGGGGTGAAACCCAAGGGCAAAACCGTGCGGGCTCAGGCCCAAAGCGGACAATATCATACCATGTGGTGGAGTGGGTCATTACAAAGGTGTTCATGTTGCATCTCAAGTAGCTAATCCACCTCTTGCTTTAAGAGACAATTATGTGCCTAATGAGTATAATGCACCTACATGCATTCAATTGCCTCCATTTAGAGCACATCATTATGAAATTAAGCCACAAACCATTCAAATGCTTCATAACTATCATGGACTTCCAAGTAAAGAACCTTACAAGTATTTGGATGAGTTTCTTGAAGTATGTTCCACCGTAAAATATACGAACATGCCGGAAGAGGTTTTAAGACTCAAACTTTTTCCATTCACTTTAAAAAACAAGGTAAAGTATTGGTTTAACAATCTTAGGCCTTTTTTAATCACTTCTTGGGCAGAAATGCAACAAGAGTTCTTGACGGTTTCTAAGACCAATGCCATGAGAACCTCAATTCGAGAATTTTCACATGGGGATTGAGAAACGTTCCATGAGGCATGGGAACGCTTCAATGAATTACTTAGGAAGCGTCCACATCATGACATGCCCAAATGGCAATTAGTTCAATATTTCTTTGAGAGCTTATCGGACAACTATAAGGGTATGGTTGATGCTTCCATGGGTGGCTCATACATCGATAGGCATGAGAATGACGTGTGGCATCTTTATGAGAGCATGAGTGAAAATTCTTTGCATAGAACATTATCATCCAAGAATGATAGAAATTCATAAGGTATGAAGAGTGTTGGCTTACATCAAGTCGACCATTCAAATGAAATAGCCGCCGAAATGAAGTCTTTATCTCAAAGGTTTGATCAATTTTTTATTAACCAAAACTCGACGAACCAAGTATCTTCCTTCCCTAACCATTCTCATCGTGCATCAAATGAAACATGTATGACTTGTTCTAGTGTTCTTCATTCTACTTCTCATTGTCCTCACGGACAAGTGCAAAATGAACCTAATGAACAAGTCAATGCAGCTTTTGTGAACCAAGGGAACAATCCTTATGGTACTCATTATAATCCAAGCTGGAGGAATCATCCGAATTTCTCTTGGAAAAACCAAGGAGAGGGCTCAAACCCTTCCCAAGGCAGTTTTCAAAGGAAGTACATTCCACCTCCACTTCAAAACCAAGGATCCCAAGGTTATAGACCTTATCAATCACAAGGGAATCAATTTGCTAATTCTCATTTTCCCAACTAATCTTATTCCTAAGGAAATACTAGAAGTTCCGCTTTTGAAGAAAAAGTTTTAAATGCTTTGGGCACTTTAGAGGCTAACACTCAATTGCTTCATTCTCACTCTTAATCTATTACGAAGCTAGAAACCCAAGTAGGGCAAATAGCAAGCACTCTCAATGCAAGAGAGAAGGGAAAGATGCCTATTAATGCCCCACCTAAGCAACAATGTGTTATGGAAACCCATTCTTCATCGGAAGGCCACACCATTGAATATGTTAATGCAATGACTACCTTGCGGAGTGGTAGGATTGTGGACAATCAAGTTAAAATGTCCAATGAAGAGAGTGAACCGGTGCAACCTCAAGTTGTCACCCGTCCCGTTTCACATCCCATTCCTCCTTCATTGCATATACATGATCTTGTGAATGAAAAACTCTTGAAAAATGTGTTTAAAAAAGAAGTTTTGAAAAATGATGTTGAAAAAGTTTTGCTGAAAAATGATTTGAAAACTTCTTGTGTTGAAGAGAGTTCAAAAGAAAATTCTGAAAAAGTGTTTGAACAAAAGTTCTATTTCCGGATGCCTTAAAAGGATCCATTTCAAAAGATAAGCAAAAGGTAAAAACCAATGAAATTATGGAAATGTTTAGGCAAGTGAAAGTTAATCTTCCACTTTTGGATGCAATCAAGCAAATTCCGGCTTATGCCAAATTCTTGAAAGACTTGTGCACCCAAAAGCTGAAGAACAAAAGCCAAGCACCAAGAAAAGTGGTTTTGACCGAGCAAGTAAGCTCAATTTTGCAACATAACACTTTGCCAAAGTTTAAGGACCCCGGTTCACCCACTACATCATGCATTATTGGTGATCATATCATTAATCAGGCGCTTCTTGACTTAGGAGCAAGTATTAACCTTCTTCCATACTCGGTTTATGTCAAATTGAGCCTAGGTGAATTAAAACCGACGTCCGTAGTTTTGCAACTTGCCGACCAATCTATTAAGAAGCCTAGGGGTATAATTGAGGATGTATTGATAAAGATTGACAAATTCTTCTTTTCCGTTGATTTTGTTGTCATAGACACAGAACCGGTCCCAATCCTAAGAGCCAAATTCCCGTTATCCTTGGCCGTCCTTTCTTGGAAACCGCTAATGCCAACATCAATTGTAGGACGGGGATAATGAAGATCTCATTTGGCCACATGAAGGTGAAGTTGAATATCTTTAATCCCACACCCAATTCATTTGACAAATATGAAGGAGAGGTTAATATTGTAGATAAATGTCATGATCTTTAATGTTAAGGAAGTGAGTTTTTGTGTAAGACCAAAACTTCCAAGGGATCATTTTCAACCTTGCATTCTAAAAGTTTTGTTTCAAATTCTTGCTTTGAAAGGGCATGGAAGCCCAAAAGTTGTGATTGCATAGACAAAGAATCAAAAGTTTCTTTTGAGCTTAATCCAACAAGTTCTTCAAAGAACCATTTGTTGGGTGGAGTTCAAAGCATCTATCACCCCAACAAGGAGGGGATGCATTATAAGATCTTTGATCCGGGCTAAAAGAGCCAATGTCTTGCTAGAGACGTTAAAGACTAGCAAAAATACTTCGTAGGGTGTCAAAACTGTATTCCTCCCCCATTTTTATCTTAAATTTCATTTCTTGTGAAGTCTAGATACTTGTTTTTGGTTCATATGCATTGATAGGAACTTTGGTGAGGATTACATGAGCTTTCATGTCATTATTGAGCATTCTGCATAGTTCGATCGATCTCAAACCTGAGTTCGATCGATTGAACTCCATTCTGCGTCCAACACTTAGAAAAAATTTCGACCTGCAGAAACCTGCATCCAAATCACCTCTCTGTCCCATCGTTCAAACTTAGTCTTAGATCAATCAGGAGACCTTCGATCGATCCAACTTCAAAGTTCAATCGATCTCATGATTCAACACTTAGAAAAATTTTGAGCTTGCATCAACCTGCATATTTTTGCTCTCTATCTCATCGATCGAAACATTTCAAGATCGATCTGAAGTTCTTCAATCGATCCAACTTCCAAGTTCAATCGATCTTCAAGTTCCAACATTTAGCCAAATTTTTAAACCATAAACCTGCATATTTTTACCCTCTGTCTGATCGATCGAACTTATGTTCCGGTCGATCTCAGTTCTCCATTTCATTGTTTGACTTTATTTTGACTTTTCAAATTTTAAAAATCCAAAAATATTTTCAATTTTATTTTATTTTATTTTATTTTTTCAAAAAGTTTTCAAAAATACAAAAATAATTTAGTTTTTAATTATTATTGTTTATTCAAATAAAATCCAAAAAAAAAAAAAAAAAAAAATCAAAAATCCAAAAATATTTTATTCTATTTTATTTTATTTTGCAATTTTTAATTTTAATTCTAATTTTTAATTTTAGTTTTGCATTTTTCAAAAATTTCAAAAATCCAAAAATACTTTGAGGAGAGTTCATCAAAGTTCGATCGATCTCAGTTGAAGTTCGATCGATCGAACTCTGTCGGGAATGTTTTTAAAATAGACCTGGAGGGTCTCAAGATCGATCATTTAGATCAATCCAACCCTCCAAACCCTTGCTTCGCTCATCGTCGCCGCATCCACTCTCCATCTTCCTCATCTCAGGCGAGATCTCCGGCGAGATCCAAGCTTCACTCTCTCCCTCATCTCGAATTTCTCATCCACTCTTCACATCCACTTCTCTCCCTTTGATTTAAGGTAAGATCTGAGCATCTCATGTTCATTTAAGCTTCAATCTCATCCATACATACTCTATATGTTGAATCCAGGCCATTTTTATGATGAAATCCACCATTGATGACCTTGAAGCATGTTTGTATATATATGTATATATATGTGTATATATGTTATTATATTTTTTATTTTCGAATTGATTTTGGGAGGATGGGCCATGATTGGGTGATAATTTTTGTTGTGTTGTTGTGTTGATAGGCCCACAAACACGTTTGTGTGGGCCCCGTGCTTCTAAAGTCACAGATCTGTGACTGTTTACATTCATCGCATAGTTCGATCGATCGAACTTGTATCTCAGATCGATCTTGAGAGATTGATCAAACTCATGTCTCAGATCGATCGAAGTTGTGACATCGATCTCACTTATTTTCGATCAATCCAACTTTTGTGATCGATCTCACTTCTTTTTCTGATCGATCGAATTTCATAGATCTCACACACACACTTCATTCTTCATATCTTATGTTCATGCTATCTCATATATGCCCAATGCCTGTGATATTCCACATTGGATGCATTTCATACTTATATTGGTTAGCATGTTTCATATCTTGCCACTTGCATAGATTAATGTCATCTTTATGATTTGCCTATCTTACTTGACATACATGTTTCTATATTGTGCTTAAAATTTCTTATTCTGGCACTAACTCCCATTGCAAGTTTTTCTTTTTCTTTTTGCAGGCCATGGTTAAGAGGAAGATCGTTGCCAACAGGCAACACCGGCCTCGGCGCCATATCAGACCATGGACAGAGGAGCCAGCAAAGCCCTCTCATGCACAGCAAGAGCCAGCACTGGCTACCCCACCTCAGTCACCATCTCACAAGGCTGAGGCTGAGGCTGATCATATTCCATCCACCTCTGTGGCTCATCCTGCATTTACACCATCACCATCTCCAACACATGCTGGAGCTGACTATTCACCCATACCATCTCCACTACGCCAGCCAGCTCAGGAGCGTGATAGGCCTGTGCTTAGATATGCGCATATGACGGTTAACCATGAGTCAATGTTCGACACGGCCTTTTTCTCCAGATCGGTGCTAACCCAATCCGCTTACCATGACATCATTCAGAGGGGCCTGGCAACTATTCTTGCCCCAATCACAGAGCCAGTCTACCCGCGGCTGGTACGGTTGTTCTACCAGAACCTCCGACCATCCCCGCGTACCACAGCAGAGCTGGTCACTTCTATAGATGGCCATCAGATCACCATCACAGTGGACTCACTAGCCCACTCTTGCCACTGCCCACACCACTGTCCTCCAGAGCTTCAGGAGACATATCCGAGGCTGTACAGGCCATTATATGCTAGCATGGCAGTTTTTCTTACAGGTCACCATGCCAATGGCGAGACCTTCGCCACTCGGACATTCCTTCCAGATGACCTTTGGTTTATTGATTCCGTGCTCTTCCAGAACATATATATATGGCATGGCACAAGATTCAGAGGAGGGGAGATTATTTGACAGCCCTCTATGCCTTCTACACCGGGCATAGGGTATCCATTCTCGCGCTCATCTGGAGCGTGATGAGGAAGCTATATGATGAGTACATTAGTAAGGAGACGCCCGAACGGGCTAAGTCTCTCCCATTCAGCCACCTCATCACCCAGATTCTTATCGACCAGCGCTACCCTATTCATCCTCGGGAGCACCCCAAGAGAGGTTCCTGTCACTTTCTGAAGAAGGACTGGACCAAGAGCTACAACGCCATTATTACTAGACTGCAGGACCACGCAGTAGTGGCTGCAGAGGAACTAGAGGCTGAGGAGGAGGCTGAGGCAGCAGCTCAGGCAGCAGCAGCAGATCCCGCAGCGGACGACGCACTAGTCGATCCAGCTGCTGAGCATATAGATATTGATTTAGAGCGCCTTACAGATGACACAAAGCAGTACTCTCCAACTGGGTCGCCCATTCACGAGCAAGAGTAGACTCAGGAGCTTTCTTCTAATTCATCTATACCTGAGGCTCCAAATCTGACCCCCGGCTTTGGAGTACGCCTGCAGACTCTTGAGGATGATGTTGTTGCCATACAAGCTGATCTTACAGCCTACAGAGCTAATTTTGCTGCCTTTCGCACGGATGTCACGACTATGTTCTGAGATCTATCCAGAGATATCCACGGATCCCGACCTGCCCGTCCTACCTCATCGTCCTGAGTTCCCAGCTCCTTCTATCTCATGATCCCTCTCTACTATTGATACTTTATTTTTTGTCACTGTACTGTACTATTATTTTTGCAGCCGGTCTGTCGACTTAGATATTTTTGTTGTACCTGCACTTTATCTGTTTTATCTATATCTGTTTTTGCTATGGATGTCATATATTATATTCTCATATCTGTATGTTTGACTCCATTAGGTGCATCACAGTGACTTCAGTGAGAGAGTACTTCCCGATTTTTAAGACCACCCTTATACCTCTCTCATCTATTTATCTGTTTATCCCATTTACACTTGTATATCCACTGTGCACTAATTATCCCATTTTTTTATCTGATGAGTTTATCCAAGTGCCAATTTTCAGGACCACAGTTCATCCCAAGTTTGGGGGGGGCCATACCACCCACTTCGGATACTTCAATCCCGATCATTCTTGCTTAGTTGCACTGGTATACTCTTTCCTTTGTTCTCTTTGCACATTGAGGACATTGTTCCATTTAAGTTTAGAGGGAATGGTGCTTTGCAGTGTTAGCTTTAAATTTTGAAATAATTTTGAGCATGACTTGTGTATTTGAGGAATATTTCTATGATTGGTCCATATCTAGCTATAATTTTGATCTTTTAAGGACTATATAGCTTAAAATTTAAAAATTATTTGACTTGAGAGTCCAACACTCCTTGTATGCCTTGTGGATGCCATTTATGAGTAAATTTTTTGAAAGATTGATATCTTGCTTGTATTTGTGGTCCACATCATCTTGATTTTGTGATTGTTTTGAGATTCACTCTAGGATTCTACACTAGCACAAACGCACACTAGCATTCATTTGTGGGGTACATGCTTTGTTGATTATTGAATTGGTTATATCCCAATTGGGCTAGTAGTGCATTGAAAGCTTTCATTCGTGATAAAGGTGGATAACAACCCCTTTTCACTTAGTAGCCAGGATTCTAGCCTCACCAAGCATTGAACTTCTCGCACCAAAAGGTGAAGGGCCCAAACTCTAGGTTAATAATTGGATTGAAAAGAAAAAAAATGTTGCAAAAGCATTAAAAGTGAGGACTTCTCTCAAAAAGTGAGAAGTGGGAAATGATTAGATGGAGGTTTTTTTTATTTGTAGCCTAGTTGATTTGTGTAACGACCCGGTCATTTACCTTCCTTTCTTTTTTCTTGAAATTTTACGAATGAATTTTTTTTGTTTAATTTTCTTTTCTGAGCTCTGTTTCGTGTCGCTTAGTGTCATCTCAAGTGCTCGGAATTGGTTTCTGAGACTCTTTTCCATGGATTGACAACTTCCTTTGAGGACCGAGTCATTTTCACATTTTTCGTTTTTCGACACTATGCGCTATTTCGTCCTTTTCCCTATTCTGTCTTATCTCCGTTTGTCAGTTTTTGGCACAACCTCACTTCTCATGCTCGGAGTTGGTTTTTGACTTCACGTGCCTTCATCTTGAGTGGTTTCCTCGAAATAAGTATCTTTACTTTTGCAAGAAAGTACTCTGGTTGCTCCCGGTGCCCACAAGGGCATGGATGCACAATTCTTTAGAATCTTTTTCATTTCTTGGGGTGTTTTTCGTAAATATCTTTTAAAGATATTTTATTTCAGGGGCATCCATTCTTGGGCAATTTCGCAGTTAATCCTTTTTCTAGGGGCTATTATGCAATTAACGAAAGTTATTGCAAAATGTCTTGTCTGGGACCTAGATTCTCGTACGGAATTCATTTTCACATTTCATCGAGTCGTGGACTCTTAGAATTTCCTTCTGGTCATTTTTTTCCAGTTTCAGAGTTTCTAGACCCGATTGCCGCCGAACTTGTTCGGGGCATAACTTTCTGCTCGGGACTCAGTTTTTGACGCCGTTTCTTCCGTTGTTCATATTTTCTTATTTTAAATCTTTTTTGCTCACGGAATTTTACTGTTTGAGCGCATTTTCTCAAAATCCACTTTTCCGGACCTAGCGGGGCCCTTTCGGGGCACTTTTTTAGATTTCTATAAATAGGTTGCCCTAATTTTTAAAATCAGATTTTCAAACTTTCTTCCTCCTCTTGACTGGCAGCCATGGGAAAATACATTGAAAATTGTGTTTTGATGTTCTAACATAGTTTTAGATTGATCCTATTGATTCATTTAGAACTTAGACGTTAGGTGGCATGAACCACCACTGTTATTTTGTGCTTTAGATTCTAAGTTGATGGCTTTGAGAACTTATACCTTATTGCATTGTATAACATGCTCTTTTGTTGTTGAATTGCATGGATAATGTGATTCTTGTTAACTTGTATTCAAATATGCTTTTGTCATGTTGTATGGATTACTCTAGACCTAGTTCAATTGTATTGAAAATGCAATTCATATTAATCTATGCTCAAGCATTCTTCTTGTCGTGTTCTTTGGATTATCCCAACCATGATTCGTTTCATACACGTATGTATATCATGATTCTTGTTGTTTAGACTCTAAGGTAGCTTAGGATGCTCCCCGAGTCTCACTTTGACATAGACGTTAGGTGGCATGAGCCCCTTTAACATGTTTCACCTTAAGGTGATAAATTTGTAAAATGCTAGGTCGATGCATGCTCATCTCCTATGAGTAGCTTTATGTTACTCACCCCTACGATACTGGGGCATATTTTAGGTACGAAGACTTGGTTCGTGACGCCTAGCATTCCTTGGATGTTGTGTAGCTTTCAAGTTTCCATTTCATGCAAATGTTAGCATGAAATGTCATTTTGTAGACTTATATGTCAAAATATGTATATTTGATTCCATGTATGTAATGTGTACTTAAGTACACTCCTTTCAATGTATTTAACATGTATGAGATAAGGCCGGAGGCCAATGACATGTGTATTGTATTCTATACAACTTTTTAACTTCATGAAATATTATGAAAACCTTGAAAAATCGCAAGTCATTGCTTCACCATGGTTGCATCGGGTGTGGGAATTCCATTTTCATTCTTTCATAGGGTCTTATTAATCTTGTATGAAGTGTGGCCAAGGGCCAAACGGTCATTTGACTCCATTTTACATTTTTGGATTCCATGTTTTCCATTCCAAGTCCATTTTTGCCTTTTTGCCCATTGGGGGGTCGGATTTTGCATCGGCTATATTTTTAAGCCATGGACCATTGTAGCGAGTCTAAATAGGTAAGTTACGTTTGCGTGCATAGTCGTTTCTGGGCAAAACCTCATCATTTGTGTTTTGAGCCTCCTACGATTTCATTTTGCGTTTTTGTTGCATATTCTGATTTAGGGGCATTCTAGAATTTTTAATTCAGTTTTATTCCTTCTTTCAATATGGTTAAATAGAAAACATGATTTTAGGGGGGGTTCTTTTTCGTGTTTTTCTAGAAAATGTCGTCTTGGTGCCGGAAATCAATCGCAAAGTTCAACTTTTTGTTTTTTTTTAGCAGCTTTTTGGACCTCCATGACCAGATTTCATGGAGGGGCATTTCAGGCATTCTACATTGCATTTTTTTTTAATTCTCACACGAGTCATGTAGAAAACTCAATTTTAAGGAGGGTTTCTTCTTTGTGTTTTTCCAGAAAAATTCATCTACTAGCCCGTTTTTACTCTCTGTTTTGGCTATTTCTGGAAAAAAATGCTTGTAGCAGCTTTTTGAGTCCATCTTGACCTAGGCTGTTCAACGGGCATTTTAAGGACTTTACATCATTTTTTTTTTTTTTTGCTTTCTTCTGCATAATCGGGTAGAAAACGTGATTTTAAAGGGGGTTTCTTCTTCGTGTTTTTCCAGAAAAACTCGTTTAAGAGTCCGTTTTTAGCCTCGGTTCTGGAAAGAAAATTTAATTGGAGCTTTCTGTCAAAACACTATTCTTGCCCAGATTTTTGAACCCGGAAAGTTGATATTTTTTTGAAACTTTGAGGCTTCATATCTTCATCATCCGGACTCCAAATCAAGTGATTTTTGAGTCTAAGTTTATTAGTTTTTGCTGGTCTATATAACAGTATGCACGGTTGTATCAAATTATATCTGAAAAGACCATTTTACCCCTTGTAAAATACCCTTGCCGTACTGATTTTAAACCCAAAAGTTGGTTTTTATGAAACTTTGACGTTTCATATCTTCTTCGTCCGGACTCCGAATCAAGTGATTCTTGAGTCTAGATTCATTAATTTTTCCTGGTCTATTTAACGGTATGCTCAGTTGCATCTATTTTTGTCTGAAAAGACCTTTTTACCCCTTGCGAAGTACCCTTGCTTCATTGATTTCAAACCTAAAAATGTGATTTTTATGAAACTTTGGAGTTTCATATCTTCTTCATCCGGACTCCGAATCAATTGATTCTTGGGTCTAATTTAATTAAATTTTTGTTATCTTTCTAGTGGTGTGCTCAGTAGCACCCGATTTTATATTTTCAGAAATGACCATTTTGCCCTTGGGGGCCTGTTCGGTCTTTTTCTGATCATTTGTTCCCGCATTAGTTCTTATTGAGTTCCACGACCTCATGGAGGTCACTTTGACTTCTTAGAGTTTTGTTTTCTATTTTCGCTTCCGCATTCGGATCCATTATCTGATCAACCTTTGGTTCATCACAGGACACGCTGGCCTAAAAACCAAGGTCGTCACAATTTGAGCTTGTAAATCCGTAGGGGTGTTTAAACACCTAGTGCCCTAAAGCTGTCTGGTTTGGGAGTCATTGACCTAATGCTCTCATGAATCGCTAGAAAGCTTAATAGATCAATACATTGCACCATACTTCCATCTTTGATCCCCTAAAAAAAAAAAAAAAAAAAAAAAAAACGAGTGGAAAGAATAAGCGCACCTAGATGAATAAAGCTTTAATAAAAGGTCCACTTTTTGTCTTGATGATCGGTACAAGATTTGTGTGCTAGTTTGAGGGTAAAGATGTGATTAATTCTTTAGTTGGCTTAGATAGCAACATATTTGATGTCGGTCCACTCAAAAGGATTCTAGAGTTGTTTTGATTTGCATGATCATTTTCTTGATGTGTGGAGGACCATACTTGCTTGCTTGACATTGAGATTTTGGGAGATTGCTTAGAAATGTTTGAAATATTGCATACTTGAGGTAGTTTTCTCCCAATGCTTGTTTGCAATATTGGTACCTCTTTTGAAGCAATGAGTTTAATGTTTATGGGTACCATTTCTGGAAACCCTCATGAGACTTCACTCGTCCACTAGGGATAACCTAGGGGTTTAAAAGGCTTATTGCATATGCTAAGTGCAATCTTGTTTCCTACGAAAGTGGCGTTATCCATTTATTATTTTCTAGTTCATACTTGTATAGTTGTTCATTTCATTCCTTTACTTTCTAGTTCATTGCTAGGGACTAGCAATATTTAAGTTTGGGGATGTGATAAGCGCTGAAAAGTGCATATTTAAACCCCTTAAGCTTAGGCATTCTAGTACCTTTATCTATCTTACTTTACCGTTTTAGATTGATTTCGTATTATTTCCATTTTCAGGCACTTATCCCAAAAATAAGCTAACTCAGCCAAATAAGAGCTTAATTGAAGCAATTCTGGGATTAAACAAAGAAAGGAGCAAAGTGGAGAAAGAAAGAAGCAAATGAAGCCAAAGGTGGGAAGCAGCAAAGTTCGATCGATCCAACTTCAAGGTTCGATCGATCGAACACTGATCAATCTCAGTACTTCAAGATAGATCCAAGCCTTGACCAAAAGTAGAAAGTCCAAAGTTTGATCGATCTAACACCACCCTTCGATCAATCGAATACTTTTGTCCTTATTCAAATGATTGATCTCATCCACAGCTGTACCACCCACTAACCACTTTTGTCCTTTTCTCAAAAATATCTCCCAAAATATCTCGGATTTGTCTTTTCCCAAAAAGCTTAACCAGTTGGATCGATCCAGCATCAATTCGATGGATCTCAGCCAGTTTGATCGATCCAAGTCCAAGGTTCGATCGATCGAACATCCTCCAGTGCGAAAAAGTTAAAAAGCCAGCTTGTTTAATCCATCCTCTATCCAATCATTAGAGAATATTCTTTGCACGACCCTAGCTCATTTGGTGTATCACTTGACCTACCTATAAAAATGAATATGATGCACATTTTGAGAGGAGACTTAGTATTTTGGTATCTATGTAACGACCCTGGTTTTTAGGCAAGCGTGTCCTGTGATGAACCATAAGGAGGATCCGATAACGGATCCCAATGCGGAAGCAAAAACAGAAAATAAGACTCTAAGAAGTCAAAGTGACCTTCCATGAGGTCGTAGACCTCAACAAGAACTGATGCGGAAGCAAACGATCGAAAATATGACAAATAAACCCCCAGGGGCAAAATATTCATTTCTGAAAACTGTAGATTCAGGTGCCACCGAGCACACCGCTGGAAGGACAACGAAAAACTAATCAAGTTGGACTCAAGAATCGCATGATTCGGAGTCCGGACGAAGGAGAAACGGCATGACGAAGAAAAACGAGCACTTAAGGCAAAAAGGGTAAACTGGTAATTATTCAGGAAGAACCGGGTGCAACCGAGCACACCGTTGGAAAGACAGCGAAAAATAAGCCAAGTTAAAAAAAAAATTCACTTGAATCGGAGTCCGGACGAAGGAGAAAAGCCCAAAAGAAGAGTTGACGTCGCGGCGGCCCGACGAGGGGGCCATGACAGCCCCCCATGCGCGCCCATACGCACGCCCATGCACGCCGCGCGCGCGCTGGGCGCGCACACGGCTGCCAGCAGCCCAAAAGTTGCTATGTGCTTTTTTTTAAAAGAAAACCAGAACAGAGGCTGAATTTGGAGGCCTAGATGAATTTTTTTGCAAAAACACAAAGAAGAAACCCCCCTCAAAATTGAGCTTTCTACGTGACTCATGAGAGAATTCAAAAAAAATGCAATGTAAAATGCCCAAAATGCCCTCCCAAGAAATCTGGTCCAAAGGGTCGAAAAAGCTGCTATATAGAAAACTAAAAGCTGAACTTCATAAGCGATTTCCGATGCCAAGCCGACATTTTATGGAAAAACACGGAAAAGAAACCCCCCCCCCCCCCCCTTAAAATCATGTTTTCTATTCAACCATATTGAAAGAAGAAAATAAAACCACCGTGAAAGGTCCATAATGCCCCTAGATCAGAATATGCAAAAAAAATGCGAAATGAATTCAAAAGAGGCTCAAAACACAAACGATAAGGTTTTGCCCGGAAACGACCATGCACGCAAACGTAACTTACCTATTTTGACGTGCTACAATGGTCCACGACTTAAAAATATAGCCGATGCAAAATCCGACCCCCCAACGGGCAAAAATGGACTTGGAATGGAAAACATGGAATCCAAAAATATAAAATGGAGTCAAATGACCATTTGGCCCTTGGCCACACTTCACACAAGATTAATAAGACCCTATGAAAGAATGAAAATGGAATTCCCACACCCGATGCAACCATGGTGAAGCAATGACTTGCGATTTTTCAAGATTTTCACAATATTTCATGAAGTTAAAAAGTACATAGAATACAATATAATGGTCATTGGCCTCCGGCCTCATCTTATACATATCAAATACATTAAAAGGAGTGTACTTAAGTACACATTACATACATGGAATCAAATATACATATTTTGACATATAAGTCTACAAAATGACATTTCATGCTAACATTTGCATGAAATGGAAACTTGAAAGCTACACGACATCCAAGGAATGCTAGGTATCACGAACCAAGTCTTCGTACCTGAAATATGCCCCAGTATCGTAGGGGTGAGTAACATAAAGCTACTCGTAGGAGATGAGCATGCATCGACCTAGCATTTTACAAATTTATCACCTTAAGGTGAAACATGTTAAAGGGGCTCATGCCACCTAACGTCTATGTCCAAGTGAAACTCGGGGAGCATCCTAAGCTACCTTAGAGTCTAAGCAACAAGAATCATGATATAAATACATGAATGAAACAAATCAAAGTTGGAGTAATCCGATTAATACAACGAGTTTATAGTTACCACGGATCACATTATCAATGTAATTGAACAAAGTTTAGAGGAATCCATACAACATAACAAAAGCATATTTGAATACAAGTTAACAAGAATCACATTATCCATGCAATTCAACAACAAAAGAGCATGTTATACAATGCAACAAGGTTTAAGTTCTCAAAGCCATCAACTTAGAATCTAAAGCACAAAATAACAGTAGTGGTTCATGCCACCTAACGTCTATGTTATAAATGAATCAATAAGATCAATCCTAAGCTTTATTAGAACGTCAAAACACGATTTTCAATATCAATGCAATTTAACCAACATTGGAACTTCCAAAACAACGCATAAAGCACAATTTCGCAAAGTTAACATCCTGTAACTTAAAATGGAACAACAAATAAGAAACAACAAGTTACAACATCATCTAGCTATCAACTTGAAAATGAAATGCGAAGTCAAACAAAGTGGATACTCAGACGTCACGCCGGATCAGACCGACAACATAGTTACTTTAGGGTTACTAGCCCATGGGTAACCTCCCTATGTGCGCACTAGACTATATATAGAGGGATTATCCCCCGTACTAGAACCAGGTCCTAGCCATAGTCAAACAACGACATCCCCAAGTTTCCAAAATCAACAAGTTGTGCAACAACACATATATCAACAGGAATATGCAAGATAATCAACTATCTACTAAGCACAACCAAATTTGGAAACCTATACAATACATGCTCTAAATCCATAACTAATATGATATGATGAATGTCGAATCTTCCGTGTGCGATTCGTTACACGCTATGCATGAAAGATGTTAAACACGAAGTGTGCAAATCATTACACAAGGCAATAATATATTCAATAAGGAAAACATATTCTCATGAATCCAAACATAGCAACTATATTATCCAATGTTCAAAACATAACCAAATGAATATACAACAAGTCTAAGTCCATGATTTGAATATAGAAACCACTTCTAAAACATAACTAGATCATGGAGCAAATTGTTAGAATTTAAATAGATAAACACAATTAAATTCTCTAGATTTCCGATTCAATTTCAATTAACCTCAATTTAATACATGTTAAAGGGCATGGCAAGGTCATCACCTATATCCATTCTAAAACTCAATTAGGTTGTTAGAACAACAAAGTAGAACTTTAATTAAATCATGCTAATTTAAATCCCAAGGTTCTAAAACAACTTCAAATATTCCCAAATTAATATATACTAGTAAACAAGTCATAGCCAATACAAATATCAGGTTAAAACCTTAATTAAGCTAATGGGACCACAAAATAGATTTTAATTAATTCTTTTAATTAAAATCTCTTGATTTTCAAACTTAACCAAATGCTCTCAATTTAACATATCTTAGAGAACATGCCAAGGACTAATGTAATATCACATTACAAGCTTATTTCATGCAAGTTACACATATGTAAATTAAACTTTCACTAAAATTAAATATAAAATAAAGGTTGCAATTCTCATGCAATTAATCCTAATTTAATATATGTGAACAACCACACCAAAGTTTAATTTTCTAGCATGCCACAATTCAATTCCAAGTTGTATATCACCATGAGAATTAAATCTTAAACAAGGAAATTAATTAAATGAAAGGTTTCAAAACCTCACCGAATATTCTAAATCAAATATATGTGAAGCTATATGGCATGTAGATCAAGAATATCGGGTCGGAATTCAAATAGAGTGAATAGTGCACTTGGGGCAAATTAATTAATCAAATTAATTAATAATTACTAATTTTCAAAACACCTCCAGTTACTATCAAATTCAACTATATTGAAGAGCATGCTAAGGCCTAATGTAATAAGCTAACACATATTAATTTCAAGCTAGTTAAGGCCGTGTGAATTAATCATTCACCTAAGATAAATATTAAATAAAATTTTTAATACTTATTCAAATGTTCCAATTTTAATACAAGACAATGAGCATATCGAGGGACAATATAAAATCATACTACATATTTAAATCAAGTCATGAGCAACCGGAAAAATTAGATCCCGTACAAGAAAAATAAATAATAAAATTTATAGATTTTATGTTTAATAATGCAAACAAGTAGTATAAGCATCACAAGCATGCTATATAACAAGAATTTAAACCTAGAACATCTCCTACCTCAATTTAAGATGAAAATCTCAAAAGCCATCAAAATGGAACGGCTCCGAATCCGACGAAACTACTAGGTTTTATCGGGGACAACGCCGTGAACATAACCCCCATCAAAGCCCCATCAAAATCATAACTTGACCTCAAAACCAAACTCAAGAAATGGTCAAAACTGAATTCTAATAAGGGGGAAAGGTAGAGCACGGCGAGGGGAACAACAAACGTTAAGGCCGAAGACTTTCCATCAAGGAAAAGTGAACCAAAAGAGGAGAGAGAATATGGCAGAACCCCTTGGGCTTCCATGGGAGCTCCAGGTCGTGCATGAAGAGGAGAGAAGATGAAAAATGAAATATCTCACCCCCCTTTTATAGAAATCTCAAAAAGTGCCCCGAACGGGCCCCGCCGGGTCCGAAAAAGTAAAATTTGAGCAGATGCGCTCAAATGGCAAAACTTTGTGAACAAAAAAGATTCAAAATGATAAAATATGAATAACAGAAGAAATGGCGTCAAAAACGGAGTCCCGAACAGAAAGTTATGCCCAAAACAAGTTTGGCGAAAATCGGGGCTAGAAACCCTGAAACTGGAAAACATCGACTGGGAGGAAATTCCAAGAATACACAACTCGACGAAATGTGAAAATGAATCCTTTACGAGGATCCAGGCTCAAAATAAGACATTTTGCAATAAATTTCATTAATTGCACAATGGCCCCTCTAAAAAGTGAAAACTGCACTTAAGGACCAGAATGAAAATATCTTCTAAATATATTTTCTTAAAAACCCCTGAAATAAAATATTTTCAAAAGATATTTACGAAAAATACCCCAAAAAAAGAAAATAATTTCAAAAAACTTTGCATCCATGCCCCTATGGACACCGGGAGCAACCAGAGTACTTTCTTGCAAAAGTAAAGATACGTATTTCGTAGAAACCACTCAAGATGAAGGCACGTGAAGTCAAAAACCAACTCCGAGCATTAGAAGTGAGGTTGTGCCAAAAACTAACAAATGGAGATAAGACAGAATAGGGAAAAGAACGAAATAACGCATAGTGTTGAAAAACGAAAAATGTGAAAATGACTCGGTCCTCAAAGGAAATTATCAATCTACGGAAAAGAGTCTCAGGAACCAATTCTGAGCACTCGAGATGACATTAGGCGACACGAAACAGAGCTCAGAAAGGAAAATTAAACGAAAAAAATTCATTCGTAAAATTTCAGGGAAAGGGAAAGGAAGGCAAATGACCGGGTCGTTATAATCTACAACTTTAGAGGCTATTCTTAGGGTAAAAGAAAAGAGGAGGAGACTAGAGACACCATTGGAGATTCTTCATCATTCAAGGAGCAGATTTCTTCCACGGAGTTAGCCCTTGAGGGTTGGAGCAACGTCACCATGAGTGGCTAGACATCCTCTTGGGGCTAGAGTTTGCCCCAAACATGCTTTCTATATCTTAATCTTGTGTATTATTGAGGGATTAGTGTTGTAATTAATGTTTTAACACTTTGATATATATAGATCTTGATTGTTCAATGATTTATGTGGTTAAATGCTTTCAATTGATCATTTCATTCTATCCATATGTCTATGTATGTTAGAATAGATATTCATGTGCTTGTCTTTAGATTTTGTGTTATTGATGCATGTCTATGTGTATTGATGTTATAGATTTAGAGATTATTAAAACATAGTGCTTAATGGAATGCTCTTGTGATTTTCTAGATGGTTCATACTTATTCCATGATGGATTGTGCCTCTCCCTTAGTTTATTTTCATGCTAGTAGTGCAGATGTAGTGTAGTTGTAGTGTAGTGTTAAATGGAAGGACAATCAATGCTTGTTGTTTGATAATCCAAGCTTTTGAATGCAAGTAGCATATGCCTCTATCCTTGTGTTGTATTTGGATTATGAGCTTAATGAAAGGATTAATGACTTGTTTTAATCTATTGTGCCTTTCACATGTTGTTTAGACAATATATGCTTCATTGCTTAGATATATTGTGCCTTTCATATGATATTTAGACAATACATGCTTAACTATGCATCATTGCTTGTTGAATCAACCAAACACACACACACAAATATTGCAACACACCATTTGCCCTCATTAATCACTTGTCAATGGTATAGAAATGCATTGCTTGGTGGTGATCTCTAAACCCCAAGACTCTTCTCTCTCTTACTTACTCTTAATTGCATTCTTTTGTTATCACTTAGTTTAATTTAGTTGCTCTCTAGTCTAATCAACCAACCAACCAATTGTTTGATCACTCGACCTACTAGCCCTAATAGCAATTCCACAACCTTGTTCGACCCTCACAATCCCTTGGGATGATCCCTACTCGCCCTTGCTACGTTAGTAGTAGTGTTGGTAGTGGTTTTTATAAATTTAAACTTGACCCAAAAGGCTTTTCTTGAACCGCACATTCACTACATTATTTTGGCGTATATCAAGCGGCCTCGTCAAATTTTGGTGCCATTGCCGGGGATTAGGGATTATCGTTTAGACAAATCCCAGAATTGCTTCAATTAAGCTCTTATTTGGCTGAGTTAGTTTATTTTCGGGATAAGTGCCTGAAAATGGAAATAATACGAAATCAATTTAAAACGGTAAAGTAAGACAGATAAAGGTACTAGAATGTCTAAGCTTAAGGGGTTTAAATTGCACTTTTCAGCGCTCATCACTCTCCATTACATTTAATTGTTTACTTTAGTTTAAATTGCATTTTAGTGTAATTCAACCACCAACCAATCTTTTGATCACTCGACCTACTAACCCTAATCTCGATTCCACAACCTAATACGACCTACCAATCCCTTGGGACGATCCCTACTTGCCCTAACTATATTTTTAGTGAAAGGTAGTTGTGGCAATTTCTAAATGTAAAACTTGGCAACATTCATCATAGCCCTACACCACTATCTTTTGGTGCACAAACTTTGGATTGAATCGGACGACAACACCATAAATCCTCCTTCCGTTTTGGGAACAATCTTTGAAATTTTCACAGAAGGCATTCTGCAAATCCTATACCTCTAATAAATCATCGTGATGTATCAATGGTCTTTATTTACCATAACCCCACGAATACCCAAACCATTAACCACCACCTTTATCATGGCATTCTAACGTAAAGTGTATCAAACTAATCTTTCTTGATTATTTGACTCGTACTGATGGTTTAACTATCCAATCCTGAAAACATACTATAATGACGCATGTCCAGGTCCAATAGATTGACTAGATTTATGTATATCTACCAAAACCTATGACCACATGCTCCCAATCCTAGCGTAAGTAGCACTACTACTTCATTTATTAAAACAATAGTTGGTGGATCACATACTTGTGTCCCCAACTAAACCATATTCCCAATCTTAAACAAAATTAACAAACATAGAACACGTATGACACACACAATAAAACAAAATACAATCCTACTTAAGACATCATTTTTTCTAGAAAAGAAAGTATCATTTGGAATCAACCTTTCTGGATTAGTTCCCAATTTCCTTTATAGTTTCTTAGGTATTCATCCAACCTCAAAACCCATCCTTAAATATAGCTTAATAGCAACATCCGTTTGCCTAAACAAATACCAAAGGCTTAACCCTCATCCTCCTTATATGCAGAATGTAAACCGTCTAACGTGACTTTAATAAGCAACATTGAACGTCACCACTTAATCCCTATACCCTCTGGAACGTGGTATAAACCATTGCTTCATTCTGATAAGAACTCCATTAAATCCCCAAACTCCAGAAGAG